>NC_141158.1:127255221-127855221 GCF_053477565.2 Lygodium microphyllum
CTTGCAGTCAACCCGAACGGTTCTGTCCAAGTGCAGACCGTTGATGCCTCTGATGATCCCTTTCTGATCAATGGATATCGCCTGAAGAAGTACTTCCCTCCTTGGGGATCTTGACAATTACGGTCATTTGATCTTTTCCCTCATTGGCGCGGCACTGTACTTGTTATGATGCTACTTCTGATAGCCGTTCTTCAATCACTCCTGATGAAGTGGACGCAACCCTCTGTCCCCTCAAAACCCCCTTCCAGCCTTGATCTCTTATCCTCTATTTTCCACCAGCGACAGTGGCGAGGTGGGTTCTGACACATAGTCTTTCCACCATTCCCTTGTTCAATTTGAAGAAAAGAGAAAAAGAACAAAAAAAAAACAAAACATATCGGTCATGGGAGAAAAGGACTTAGGTCCTTGTCATGACGACCTCTTCTTCGAGAAAAGGTGGAAACACCCTCGGGAATAGGGGAAAATCAAAAAAAGAAAAAAAAAACCAAAGAAGAAAAAAAAAAACAAAACAAATCTGTTATGAGAGAAAAGGAAGCAATTCCCTGTCATAGCGGGTGATTGTGTTTTGGAAGTTCATGATGATTGTTGATGGTTCTGTGATGTTCTGATAGGTTCTGAATGGTTCTGTATACCTTCTGTTTTGCTCTGTTTTGGTCTGTTTTGTTCTGATTGTCTTCTGTAAGGAGGGATGGAGTATTGATTGATGAAGAATGAGATATTGTGAAAGCTTATTGAATGGTTTGTGAGAGTTTGAAATAGTTTGAGAGTGAGTTATGTGGTTTTGATGACCTTCTGTAACCTTCTGTAGGTCTTCTGTAGAGCTTCTGTCTCTGTTCTGTTCTGTACTGTAGCTGTTCTGGTACTGTTCTGTAGACTGTTCTGTAAGTGTTCTGTGGAATGTATGTGTGATTTTGGGAAAGTTTTCTAGCCTTGGAAAGAGGTGAATACAAGTGCAAAAGAGCTGAAAGAAGTGGAAGAAGTAGCTGCTGAAGACTCAAGAGAAGACTAGAGTGAAGTGACAGTAGTGAGCTGTGAAGAGACACTGTAGTGGCTCTGGTGACCTTTCATATCAGACATACCTCTTGGGAGGGGTATCCACGACCTAAGAGTGATTATTGAGAGTGATTTTGAGAGATTGTAGTGAGGATATGATGTATTATTGATGGAGAGAGAGAGAGAGAGTCAGAGATAGCCAGTTCTACTAAAACAGAGTGATTGTATATGAGAGATTGAGAGAGAAGACTATGAAGATATTGAAGATGAATACTATGTGATGTATTTCCGTTCAAAGATGGTGTATTTCTTTGATTTCTTTGTTCTATTGATGGATTTTGTGAAGATGTTGAAGAATATGATTGATTCTATTAAAAACCGTGGGAGATTTATATGATGCTGCATGAAGATTTGTTGTGCCTGGTGTTCTTTTCTTCATTGTGATCATATGAAACATGATAAACAAGCTTGTTGATGTTACAAGATAGATTTTCTTGCAAGAGAATTCCCTTTTCCTTGGTGTTCCTCTCGGGGCTCCAGGGAGCCTTATCGTGCAGTGCACCAAATAGAATAAGGTGTAAAATGATGGCGGAGGAGACCTATCCCATGTAAATAGGGAAATGAGAACGTACTTGTCTCCAAGTGTTGTAACGTCCCTCAAACTTCACCTCTCAATTGATAAAGGGAAAATCCATCACATTTAGCTTCATATTCTGTCTCACATGTTGTTGATGATTATAAGAGGGCAACCGAGTTCCTCATATCTCATTGATTGAATCCTCACTTCCACTTGTGCGCAATTGATGGTGCAACAAAATGAGGCCACCTCATGAGGATTAACAAGAGGGCTATTAGGAGAGTAATAGGTAAAGTTGTACTAATAGACATGCAAAGAATCAATGAGTTATCGACAATGATTGTCAAGATCCGCAGGGAGGGTAATACATCTTGAGAGGTGATAGCCATTATTCAGGAAGGGATCATCATAAGCATCAACTGTCTGGACTTGGATAGAGCCTATAGGATTTACGACAAGTACCTTATAGGAGCCTAACATCCATCATTGTTGAAGCTTGCCTAGAAACTTACCAAATCAAGAATCATAGGCTAAGACTAAGTCACCTTCCTTGAACTCCTGCTTGATGAAGCTATCATAATAGGCCTTTCTGCGAGCTTGTGTGGCTTCCATGCACTGTAGGGACATCTTGCGAGTCTCATCTAGATATTCCATGTGCAAGAGATGATGTTGTAGAGACTCGTCATCTCCCAAGTGTTCTTTGATAGCCATGCCTAGAGAGCGAAACTCTAGTTCAACAGGGAAGACGACTTCTGTACCATACACCAACTAGAAAGGGATTTTCATGTAGTAGTCTTATGAGAGGTTTTGTATACCCATAGGGCCTCTGTAAGTCAATCGTCCCAATCACGATGATATGCAGCACTTGTTCTTGTCAGAATCAAGCAGAGGATGCGATTGGTAACTTCGACTTAGCCGTTGGCTCTGAGGTAGTAGGGTGTGGACTTGCAATGGCAGATCTTATATAGCTCTATCAATTCTTCCATAATCTTGTTGAGAAAGTGAGTACTTCTATCACTTGCAAGCTCTAGGGGGAGCTGCCAAAATGGGTAATGATGTTCTCGTATAGGAACAAGGCTATGATGTTTTCATCATCTTGCTTGAGAGCTTTGGCTTCATACCACTTTGTCACGTAGTCCATATACAAACCAAAATGTATCTATTCTATTTCCTTCTGGTTGGTGGGCCAATAGGGCCCATGAAGTCAATTCCCCACTTCTTGAACAACTTTAAGGAAAGGATGGGTTGTAATGGCATGGCGTTAGAATTTATAGACTTTCCCATTCTTTGATAAGCATCACAACATTTGTAATAGTCATAGGCATCCTTGTGGAGGGTCGGCCAACAATATCGTGCGAGTAAAGCCTTTCTGGCTGTTACTTCTCTCACGAAGTGTCCTCCACAGGGCTCATCATGGCATGCTTTCAACACGAATCCAATCACTTTTTCTACAACACATCTATGTAGGACTTCATCTTTGCCTTTAACACCATATTGGGGAATATGGGAATTTCCCATAAGTTTGGGATACACGATCAAATCTTTGGATTTGTCATAACTTGAACACTATAGCTCCAAATCAAGTGCTCTATAGCTCAATAGATTCTATTTTTCAAGCGTTTTCCAATGATAGGTCACATTATATGGTTTTGAGAAACTTATGGGCATGTTATCTAGGTGCCACCTTTTTAGTATTCAAAAAATGGGAATTGGGACATTCTCAAACTTAATAACATTGTGTTCTTTCTTGTACAGAGTAACATCTAACAAGGTATAGGGGGTTGATTCCAACAAAAGCTTCTTCTTCTCACGGATCGAGATACCAGGGAAATATTGTTGGGTTACCAAGAGGTTGGCTATATCTATGTACCAAGGGGTAACAGTTTCGACTAGAAACAAGAAAGCACTAGGAATGTATGGATCATCTTTCTCTTCTTCATTGCTTTGAGGGATTCACGACAGATGATTAGCCGAGACATGGAAGTGACTAGGTTTGATGACCACTTCAAAACTCCTTAAACAGAAGGAGTCATCTCATCATTCTTTCCTTCACATCGGCCTTGTTCATCAAGAAGGACAAGGCCTCATGATCCACATAGAATTTGAAGTGTGTCAATAGTAAGTAGTGTCCGAACTTCTCCAGGTGAACACCATTGCCAAGCGCTCAAGCTTCATCACTATGTAGTTTTATTCTCTATTAGTTACTTTTCAACTTGCATAATAGATAGGTTGATCTAACTTTGAGGGGCCTTTTGGCATAAGACCGCACCTAATCCTTTAACTAATGCATTTGTGTGCACATGGAACTCCTTCGTCCAATCAAGAGGCTACAGGATGGGTGCTTCAATCAAACACGGCTTCAAGGTATTGAATGCCTTGTCACAATCAGTGGTCCATGTAAACTCTGCATCTTTTTTTAGGAGTTTGTGCAAAGGGACTGCCTTTGTTGCAAAGTGTGCAATAAACCTTTTGTAATAGCCTACATGGCCAAGTAATCCCCTCAATTGTTTGAGGTTGGTTGGCATTGTTAAGGCTGTAATCTTCTCAATCTTGGCATGATATATTGCTATCCCTTGTGCAAAGACAATGTGGCCTAAAAGAACTCCTGAAGAGATGCCAAATATGCATTTGTCAGGGATGAGAGAAATCCCATACTGTCAACATCTATCAAAGCACTAACACACCAGCCACTTTTCAACAACTGGTGTATACAATATTCAAACACATGTTGAGAAAGGAGTTAGAGGTCTTCGTGGATGACCTGTATGTTCACTCTACTTGCTGAGAACACTTAGACATGCTCTAAGCAGTCTTTGAATGATGTTGGCTATACTTCCTCTCATTGAACCCCTTGAAGTGCCAGTTTTGGGTGAAGCATGGATGTATCCTAGGACATATGCTGTCAAAGAATAACATTACTACTGATTTCTCGAAGATCAAGATCATTGTCAATCTTTCACCCCCAACTGATTACAAGGGTGTTTAGTGCTTTTTAGGACATACAATGTATTATCGACAATTTGTGCTAAACTATGCAGTGATTGCTAGACCTCTATATAAGGTGTTGATTATATCTAAATGGACCAAGGAATGCCAATGCATGTATGAGGAACTAAAAAAGTCTCTAACCATAGCATCGATACTAAGAGCCCTAGATTGGACACTCGCGTTTCACATGCACATCGACGCTTCGAAATTCGTTGTAGGAGTTGTGTTGTGCCAGCTTGGTGAACACAACCTGGACTACCTGGTGAGCTTTGCTAGTAAACAACTCACTGAGACTGAAATGAATTACTCGACAATGGAGAGAGAGGGCTTGGCCATGGTGTTTGCCGTAAAGAAATTTTGACATTATCTTCTAGCTATGCCTTTTACTTTCTTTGTTGACCATCAAGCCTTGTGGTATCTAGTTAACAAACCATGTGCTACAAGACGCATTGCTAGATGGCTTCTCCTTCTTTTGGAGTTTGATTTCTCTGTGATGTTGTGTAAAGGGAAACATCATTACATGGCTAACCATTTGTCTCACATCCCCACAAGAGAAGCGGCTGGACAAGGCATTGTGGACAAATTGCCAAACATGCATATATTCTGCTTATCTAGTGAAAAAGATTTGTTTAGAGCTGACATGATGCCATATTGGGCAGATGACATAGTTCAAGTGCTTGAACACAGACTACCAGAACGATCAATTGAAAAGGCCTGACTTAGCTGGCTCATCCTGAAAATCCAACCCTACCAGTTGATAGCTAGCCAACTTTACAGATTGGGGCAAGACGGGTTACTGCACAAATGTGTGTGTGAGCACGAGATGCATGACATGTTGATAGAGGCACACGATAGAATTGCAAGAGGACATTTCAACGGAGACGCAACAGCCCACAAGGTGTTGCAGTCCCACCTGTGGTGGCCCACCCTCTTTTGAGATGTGGCACAATTTGTGAATCACTGTGACGAGTACCAAAGGACTAAAGTTTCAATTTGTGAGGATCAGATGGAGCTAATCCCAATTATCGCATGACAATCCTTCGAGAAATGGGGTTTCACTTCATCGGACCCATTAGTCTTGCAGAACAGTATTCACAAGCCAAATACATCATTGTGGCTTCTGATTATCTGAAAAAATGGGGAGAAGCGCAAGCTACGAGAAATAATGATGCTCGGACCACTACTAAGTTCTTTTGGAAGCAAGTGATCTCACAATTTGGCTGCCCCATCTAACTAGTTAGCGACCAAGGCACAGACTTCATCAACGAAGTGATAGCTCACCTTCTGTCCTCCTTTCTAATCATCCATTGTAAATCCTTGCCTTATTATCCATAGGAAAATGGTCAAGCCGAATCAACAAATAAAATCCTAGTAAACATCTTGACCAAGTTCGTCTCTGCTTCACGCGATGATTGGGATAACAAGCTGATGGCGACCTTGTGGGCCTACCACACGACTTACAAGACGGCTGTAGGACAAACCCCCTTTAGATTTGCATATGGTACAGAGGCAATCCTTCCCTTGAAATTCTTCATACCAAGCCTCAGGATAGCCCTTCAAGAAAAATGGGATGGGAAGGGGGCATGGGCAGAACGCTTGATTGAACTCGAACGCTTAATAGAAACCCAACTTCTAGCCACCCATACGCTCATATGTGAGAAGGCAAGACAGAAAAGCTGGTTTGACAAGCATGTCAAGTAGCGCAGCTTCGAATAGGGTGACTTAGTAGTGCTATACTCAATCAAAAAACATAAGCAAAAATTGAAGTTTTGGGGGCTAGGACCTTTTAAGGTTCGACAACCATTAGCCAAACTGGCAACATAGAACTCGAAACCCTAGAGGGTGAGGGCATAGGCTTCTTCAATGTGGCAACCGCATAAAGAAGTATTTCCCTCCCACGCACCCATTGCATGAGCCCCCAATGCTAGCACCCCCTGTCCACATACGATTAGCCACTATCATTCAGGTGGATGGTGAGGATGAGGAAGCAGTACCACCAGCTTACCTACGCATGACGATCACTGTTAAACACACATGCACCATCAAGATTCAATGCATTGATCAATGAAGGAGCTGATTTTAATAACTTGACTCATGACCATTGGACACAAATTGGCAAACCGCAGTTGCAAAGCCCACTAATACTAATCTCACCCCTTATGGAGGCCAACCCTACATGCTATTAGGAAAGTGCAAAGTTGTAGTTTCTATTGAGTTTGAAAGCGTATCAGTCGCAGCGTATCCACCTAGCCGTGGGCAATGTTCGCATTGTTACAGCTTTCAGCAAGGGTGGTGCAACTCTTTCCAAGACCGCGAAGCCACTAGTAGAGGAACCCACCATCAAGACTAAGGAGGGGGGTCATGGCTCGTCGCAATCTACCAAGCCTTGATGCTAGCAACCCACTGGAACCAACGTTGAAGCCCTTGAACCCCAATTCAAATGGGTACCCAACCACAGAATGCCACCTAGGAATAGCAACCCACAACCTTGCAAGGCTAATGATCTGCACTTGAAACCTAGGATGCCAAGATGAAACTATGAACACCAATGTATGGTCAAGATGCGATGGGTCCCCAAGACCTTATTGCAAGAACATGGCTACTATGCGGGTAACACCTAGATTTGGCTGCCTAAAACCAAAGAAAACAAAGATCCTATACAAACACCACCCTCAATCTTAACCACATGAAACATCATGCCAAAGACACTCTCACAACACAAGAGAATCAGGCCACTAAGTCCATAGAACCTCCAAAGCCTAGCTGAGCAGGGCCTGAACCAATCTATCGTCTAAAATCGCAGCCTACTATTAACAAATACCCAATTCTCACGTTGATGATACCCCTCAAATCACAAATGCATCTAGTAGCATGACAACCGCAACTACCACCAAGCCCATTGAATGTGAGGCCAATCTCCAACCTAACGAGAAAACCAAGTTGTGACCATTAGCTATTAAACTCTCTAGTCCTATCAAGCCTCAACCATCTACTGGCCTTCGACCCTATTATGAGCGATGATCGATTATGTCCTTGGCTGCAAACTTAGGTAACAATACGGGAGATGACTTGGTTGCTTGCCTCCGACGCTTGGATGCTACTTTCATGACCTTGGCTAAAAGCTAGGATCGACTAGACTTAAGCCTCTTGGAAGAACCTGTAGCAACGGAAGTACGAACACTCCCTTGCTCTTGGGATGAGTTGGAGTTTGTATTCGTTAAGGCTTTCAAAGAAACTCAGGAGTTAATTGCAACTGAGATATCCCAAGAGCAAGTAATGAAGTAGCGTCTCATTACGTCGTATAGCAAGAATACAATCATGGCCACAAACCAAGAAATCAAGATGTTGAAATAGCTTACCGACCACAACTCCTCCTTCTTGCAGAAATGGTACACTTTATGCCTGCAATGTGAGCTAGAGGGATGGTGAACATTGACACGCCATCAAGGCATCTGAATATGACCCAACCTATGTCTCTCCAACTCCCTATAGGGTGTTGACTTCCATTCGTAACCGACCCCTGGAAGAACACATAAAGGGACATCCTTATTTAGATCGCATCCTCACTGAGGAGAAGTTGCATGTCGCTAGTCGAGTGGACTCTGATGACTTCTTGCTTGACGTCCTCACTTACATTACGCACGTAGGCATATGCTCTTTTGACATGGATAGCTATACTAATTTCGAGTATAATCTGAATTTCTATGCTTGGTTCATGCGAAGGTAAAGCACTAAGATTATGTGCTGCACACCCTTCATCCTTTAACCATTAATCCTAGGAATGATTCTTCTCAATTCAAAGAGGGGGAGGTAAGGTGGATCAAACCAAACACGTAAGAAAAACCATAAAGGAAAATCACACATGAGGGACCTCAATGGTAGGACGAAGCAACTTGTGGGTGACTGAGGAATTGACAATAAAATTTGAAAGTAATAGACTTAGACTGCTTGGAGAAAAAAAGTCTAATTATGTACTAAAAACAATTTAATCTACCAAGCATGAAGTCTTTTCTTTCAGTGAGTAACTATTTGGAAAAGCACTAATGGCAAACCATGGCTTATGATAGGAACTGAAGATGTCGTAGCAAGACTGAGCCCATCGCCTACCCTTCACAGAAGAGGAAAGAGCAAAGCACGGCCTCTCCCAACCAGCTCAGGTTTAGGAGCATCCACAACATGGAAGGGGTAGTGACCAATGAGGAAGCTGTCAGGAGGATCGTGGATTAGTGCAACCTCACCACGTATATCGAAAAGTTTGGACAAGATCCTGACCACACTAGGTGTGTGGAATTCCTGAGGATGTATGACCTTGATAAGGAGAGTGGGATAGTGTCATTGGCAAGCAGAGAAGGACTCAAGCAAGTGCATGTCCCGCTCATCAACAAGACCTTAGTGGAGAAGGCGTTGGGGTTGGAACCGAAGGTGGAGAAGAGGCATAAAAGAGATATCTATGCTGGGGATGAAGAAGAAAAGTGTCTTAAGGAATGATGGCATAAGTATCCAGGAAATTCTGGATGTGGAGGTCAGATTGCAAGCCAAGGCGATCCATGCCCTCTTCTCCAGCCTAAGAAACAATTCGCTCATGCATAGGATCAGCTTGCTCGTGCTGGAGAGCATGCCAACTCATTCATTGCATGAAGTAGATTGGAACAACTATGTTAGGAAAACCATAGACCAATTAGCCACAACACTAGACCTTGGAAGTAGACCGGTGGGTGGAGAATCCCTAGCATCAAAGGGAACTGACATGAAGAAGCCCTCTGCCAAGTCCTCCTTCATAGGGTATGAAGGAGTCTTGACTGCCCTTATCCGAGAGGTGATAAAAGAGGCGCAAGATAGAGAAGAGGAATTAAATGAAACATCAGAGAGGTCACCTCCTAGTCACGACAAAGAACAATCAAGTGAGAGTATGGTTAGTGAAGAAGAGGGAGAACAAGAAGCTCAATCCAACAAGAGGAAGGCGAAGACTCCTAAAAAGAAGATGACAAAGAAGAAACAGGAGGAGTAGAGAAAGAAAAAAGAGAAAGCGGACCTACTAAAAGCCAAGACTAAGTCAAAAAGAGCCGAGGAAGAGAGGAGGAGAAAAGCCACTAAATCGGAGGAGGAGTTGAGAAGGAAAGAAGAGGAGGACTTGGCACAAGCTGTGCACATGCCCATAGAACAGTAGTAGAAGCAGGAGGAACTAGCAACAATGAGCCCGCCTAGGCAGGACATGCTAGGAAGAACCAATGCCCAAGCATCAAAAGACTTGCCTCCACCTGTCCCAAAAGGAAAGGGCAAGGCCGTACTCCACCTAACCCCATCTACTCTCTTACCCAATACCCTGACACCACAGCAACGTCGGGCACCCCAACCACAATGGATCCCAACAACCTCATGGCATGGGTGCAGTTCTTGGTTGATAAGGCACATACCCCAATGCCCACCTCCAGTACGGGAACCCCAACGACAGGAGTGAAAAGACCAGCTACAGACGCCGAATCTCAACAAGGGCCCAAGTGACCAAGAATAGAAATAGCAAATGCCTCCCAGCTAGAAAAGACCTGCCAAGTGGCCTTGCAATAAAAAGAAATCCATGCACCGAAAAGCAAAGGCTATGGGGGCCAGGGAAGACGACGAAGAATAGTGGTGAAAAAGACTCGAGGAAGAGAAATAGGAGTTGGTCACAATGCAAAGGGAATACAACTCCTGGTTCTATAGCAGACGAAGTTCGAAGCACAAGTGAGAAAACTCCAATAGGGCATGGAGGAAGCAAGGAGAGCACAAGAGCAGGAAGGATGGACAAAAGAGAGAGAAGAAGTGGAATGTGGAATGCAATGACAAAGGGAAGAACGAGCAACACTAGAGAAGGAGATCAGGAACCTAATAGAAGAAAAAGAGGACCTTCTACAAAAATGGAAAAGGCAAGAGCCGATGATAGTGGCCCTATCACAAAGGCAAAGCAAAGGCCTCGAAGAAATAAAAAAGAAGGCAAGGGAATGGGAAGCCAAGAGCGAGAAACAAGTGAAGGATATAGCGAGCCGATTGGCCCTTGTAGAGGGAGGCCAAATATTAGCAAAAGGCACGGTAGTGTCGCTCAAGCTAGTTTCGAATTCCAACAACGTGCCTTCCTCAGCACGATCTTAGACCTCACACTCTCTGAGGAGGAGGAGGCAGTTGATGTGCGTAAAAGGAGACTAGAAATAACCCGCAAGGTGATAAAAAAAGGGTTGTGCTCCCAAGTCCAAGGCGCAAGCCTCAACCCGATTAGTCAAGATCAACAAGAGAATCGGTTGGGAGTAGGCTTGACACAGAGGAGACTAACGCCTTGGAACTTCAAAAATGACAACCCTAGGAGGTAGAGGCAGGGTCAAGCTGTGAAGGAACGGAACAAGATGAGGAGTGGATCCCCGCACCCCCCTCACACAACCATAGTCCCCTTAAGAACAACATGCCATACTCGAAAGGAAGGCAAAAGCAAAAAATAAGAGGGCCAGAATGTTAGATCAACCGTGCAAAAGAGCTCAAGCACAACTGCTTACAACTCGATAGCTGCCCATCCCACTAGAAAGGGACAACTTACCCATGAACTAGAATACAGAGCTGTCGGTGTGGGAGCAATGGGAAAATCACTGCCAACCCTTTGACTTCACCTTCCAATATCCAGTGGGCTTGAGCAAAGTACTATCCATTGAAGCAGTAACGCCACACAGTGAAAGGCTATGAATCCCAACCTAAGTTGAGGAGGAGAGTCTGGAGAAACGACAATGTGGACGCGTGGATATCATTTTGTGACTCCCTACCCTTCAAACAAAATGACCCGACCTATCTACTATATCCTCCGAGGGTGGTAGTAGATTTTGACCCTGACATCCATGGCTGATACGACTTTCCAAAGATCTATAATGTCAACACCACAAAACTAGAGGAGGTGCTCGCCTTCTCAGAACAAGATCTGTGGGACTCCATGGCTCATTTCCTAATGGAATTCTCCTCTTGCCCCAAACCCTACCTTTGTATAACAACATGTAATTATATTAGATTACTTTGGACTCTCCTCAAGCAACCCCCCACACCAACAGAGTACCATCTTCCACTGCTCTTTTTTGACATTAATGTGGAAATAGATGGGTGTGCCATGACTCAGCTAATGTTACGTGCTGCTTTACTCCCATTCTTTTACTCCTTGAGGACATTAAAAATATCCAATTCACCAAATGTAGCCATCCATTCTTGTCCACCACACCTCTCCACATTAGAATAAGCCAAAAAGGGTATATCCTAAGTAGGCACTTCCTTAGTAAATCATTAAAGCACCCAACCTCCCCATCCCATGCCCACAAATCCAAAAAATGAATCTGTTATCTTGTACTACTTCACTAAATTCAAGAAACTATTTATTCAAAGAAGAAGAAGAAGAAGAAGAAGAAGAAGAGGAGGAGGAGGAGGAGGAGGAGGAGGAGGAGGAGGAGGAGGAGGAGGAGGAGGAGGAGGAGGAGGAGGAGGAGGAGGAGGAGGAGGAGGAGGAGGAGGAGGAGGAGGAGGAGGAGCAGCAGGAGGAGGAGGAAGAAGAAGAAGAAGAAAGAAAGAAAGAAAAGAAAAGAAAAAGAAAAAGAAATCACACTTAGCCACTGCAAGTTACACACCGATCACAGTCACTACATCTAGGGGTTCTCAAGTTAGGTGTGTTTGATGGCCCCGGTTGACTCGCTCCGTCCCTAACCTCCTAGCCTCATTTTAATTCTCCCCTTCACGCTTAAGGCACATCAAGGGTACGACGCACCAAGGGAGGTAACACTCGCCTACGTAGACTTGTGACCCTAAGCCCCCTACACTACACCTCCCTTATGCACCAACTGGGCTCTCAAGTGTGGGACACCACCAAGGGCTTGCCCAAGATAGACCCATCTCCCAATTCCACAAGCACCGGCACCAGGCACTCTACGGTAAGGCAGACACACCCCCAGGTAGTGCACATTCTTTTCTTCCTAGATACAAACAAAGGCTCCCACCACCAACTCTAGAGACCCCATCATCCATGCAATGTACTCCCCATCTTATGCAACATTTCACCATGCAGGCATAACAAAGGAAGGGGCGGACGCAATAGCCCCAATCAAAAAGTAAATGAAGAAGCTCATTTAAAACCGCACCGGAGACAGCAGCCACGGAGGGCCTTTCAAGTCCACAAATCCCTCCAAGACCAAGGGCCTTTTAGTTCCATAAATCCCTTCAATAGGTCCATAAATCCCTCCAGCAACAAGGATCATATCCAATGCAAGGGCCTTTCAGTTCCATAAATCCCTCCAACATGTCTATAAATCCCTCCAGCACCAGGATCATATCCAATGCAAGGGCCTTTCAGTTTCATAAATCCCTCCAACACTAGGGATCATATCCAATGCAAGGGCCTTTGAGTTCCATAAATCCATCCAACAGGTCCATAAATACCTCCAACACTAGGGTTCATTCCCAAATCAAGGGCCTTTCGGTTCCATAAATCCCTCCAACACACCCCCCAACACTTCTTGTATACAAAATCAAAAAGCCACTTGGCTACCCCAACAACACCATCCGACTCCCCACCCAGCAAGTGCCATGGGACTGGCACTCAACTAGGAGGGGGTAATGTTAAACCTTAGATGAACAAGGTGGAAAATCCAAAAAATCTAAAGTAGAAGACAAGGCCAAGGCAAAAGCGGAATGGAGGACGCCAAGAAAAATTGGGAAACACAAGAAGTGTGAAAAAGTCCTAAATCAAGGAGAGGCGCACAAGAAAAAGCGCAAGTCAATACTTTTGTAAAAGAGTGCAAGGTACACTATGATTTATTTTAAGAGCGCCGGGCTCGTGCAAATTGTGAAGGTAGATGGGCAATAGGAAGGAAGCTAGAAAGATAGGAGAAAAATGGAAAAAAGAGCCTAAGCTATGGCTGGCCATGTAAAAAGGGAATGACCACCCAAGGGAAACAGGGTTTTATATATAAAGTTCAAAAAGTGAATGAGAGCTAATTCTTTGGTGTGTGGCAAAGTGGACTCTTCTTTTTCTTATCTTCCTCTCTTCTCTTGCTTGCTTGTGAGTGCTTGAGGGAGGAAGTGTGAGTGAGTGAGGGAGTGAATGTGTGAGAGTGAGAGATCTTGGAGGTGAAGCTCTCCACCATCTCCTCTCTTCTTCTCTTCGCTTCTCTCGTCACGTGCATGGCTATGGAAGATGGAGCTTGGCAGAAGAGGCTTGAGAATGCTTGAGCTTGCATCACGAATCGTGGAGCTATTTGAGTGCGTGAGAGAGGAAGCAACTCAATTGAGCATCAAGGTAAGCTCACTAAACTCGTAGAGAGGGATAGCGCATCGGCTATGTGAGTGGTAGCCATTAGTGCTCCCTTAAAACACTTGAACAATAAGTGGTATGTGGGTCTTGGCAATTGAGCTTGTGCTCGTCTCTACAAGGCCCTTTGAATGGGCAACGTCATGAGAATAGATGGAGAGAGTTACAAGGATAGGACTATTGGAAGAGCCTATTGTATCTAGTGAAGCTGGAGCTTTGCAAGATCACCCTCTTCTATGGGGATTCCAGCCAATTTGTCTATGATGTCTTTGGAAGAGCCTATTGTATCTAGTGAAGCTGGAGCTTTGCAAGATCACCCTCTTCTATGGGGATTCCAGCCAATTTGTCTATGATGTCTTTGTGACCAATGCAACCAATGCCCACTTTTGCGGGGGGGGGGGGGGGGGGGGGGGGGGAGGGGGTGTCACTCATGAATATATGTATATATCACATGAGTTCAAAAGCAAATGGTTTTAAAGATATTATTTTTATATAATTTTTTTACATATATAAAGGTGTCACATAAAGGGGATACTTATAGATTTAATAAAAAAGGATTGTTTTTATTCAAGAAAAATTCACATAAATATAAGGATGTATATAAATAGACCTTGAATGCACATGATATAGAGGATATATATATATATATATATATATATATATATATAGTGAACCCCTTGAGTGCCCACCTTGGGCAAGTACATTGATTGCTTTTGGTTCTCCAAGAATGAGTTCTTCCAAAAGGCTATGAGGCCCCTTTAAGTGGCTTCTTGCACATTGGCATAGAATCTCCTCTTGTGCACTTTAGCAAGTTTTGATTGTATTATTTATCTTCTCCTCACTTTGTGATCTACTAAAGGAATCATCATGCAATGGGAATTTGGCTTGTCGCCATCAATATAGAAGTGGTTCAATGAGGAGCATGGTCAATATTAGAAGGGCAAATGAGATTACAGTTTGTTGTATAAACTTTTGAAGTTGGATGATTAGGAGTGTGCCTGTGTGTTTGTGTATAAATAGAGATAAGAAATTCTTACATGAGATAGACTATAGATAGAGAAAATTCAGTTATAGTATGGAAGTATTTGTGCACAAATACACACCTATAATATTCTTATTTTGTTCACAAACTTTTGAAATGGGTGAGTTGAGGGTGTACCTTTGCAATTGTATGTTTACATTTGATAGCATATAAGCATGCAAATGCATTTTGCGAAATAGTTAAGAAGTTATAAATTGAGCACAACCAAGAGAAAAACATCACATGAGAGAGAGAGAGAGAGAGAGAGAGAGAGAGAGAGAGAGAGAGAGAGAGAGAGAGAGAGAGAGAGAGAGAGAGAGTTTGTGTGTGTATGTGTGAGTATGTGTTATTACAACCCATACCATCACTACTAACATGCGCTTG
This sequence comes from Lygodium microphyllum, assembly GCF_053477565.2. Classification (NCBI taxonomy): domain Eukaryota; kingdom Viridiplantae; phylum Streptophyta; class Polypodiopsida; order Schizaeales; family Lygodiaceae; genus Lygodium; species Lygodium microphyllum. The sequence goes on from NC_141158.1 coordinate 127,270,486, forward strand.
CATGGGTCCTATCACAAAGCACTAATATGTGTAATGCTATGAAGTATGGCTAGATGTATCCTACTAACACGCGCTTGCATGGGTCCTATCACAGAGCACTAGTGTGTGTAATGCTATGAAGTATGGCTATTGGTTCATATGCATGTCAATCAATCATGATATCATATGTGAAGAACAATATGCATCACCAAGTTTTTTGCTCCAAATAGGGCTATGATCACCTATAATATGAACACATAGCTAAGTGTAGTTTCGTATGGAAGCCACGCGAGACTACTATAAGTATATATTGTCACCATAGTGGCCTTGTAAAGAATGATTAGAAGGTAAAATATTCTACCAAAATTAATCATCAGCTACCATTAGATGAACTTGATGGTGTATGCCAACCTCAATGCTGATAAAAATGGTCCAAAAGTCATGGCTTCACCACTTATTACTTATGCACACAAGAAAGATGAACTATATGCAATCAAAGATGACATGAGAAACATAAATTCATACAGTAAGATAAAAACATGAGTATTTCAATAGATTGCCAGAGTGTAAGCAATGTAAGCTCACTCTCTACCAATAGTGTCTCCCATACAACATGAATAATCACTATGTAATCATTCTATTCAACTTCTACTATTTATTTGATGCTTTTTTAGACACATAGAGCTCCTTGTTCTTGTAAAAAATTGTGACTAGAAGGCAATGCTAGATTCTATGTATAATGCACCACAATAATATTGCAATTTGCTCTATTATAAGATTCTCACCTATCTTGGGGTCAATAATGGCTAGAGATATCTTAACATATTATATATTATTATATGGAAATCTATATGGGTTATAATACCACACATGTTAACCCTAGTGAAAGAAAGCAAAAAGAAAATTAAAAAGATGCAGGGCAAAGTGTAAAAAGGCGACGACTGAAGAAATACGAGAAAAAGAGGCCAAAAGCACAATGACAACCTTAAATGATCAGGGCAAGCACAATAGAGAAAATGTATATTTTAAATATAAAAGTGTACTCTAAATCCTTGTAAAAGAGAACCACGCTCCCTCCTATGCCATTTGTAAATGTAGATGGGCATGGGTGAAGGCAAAATGCAAATAGGAAGGGAATAAGAAAGGAGGACCTAGGCTAAAATGGCCGAGCATGCAAAAAAGGGATGGGTACCCAAAGGGGATTAGGATTTTGTATAACAAGGCAAAAAGTGAATGAAGAAGCTCATTCTTGCATGTGGCCAAAACCAGCTCTTATCTTCTTCTTCTTCTTCTTTCTTGCTTGCTTGAGCTTGTGCTAGAGAGAGGGAGTGTGAGGGAGTGAGGGAGTGAGTGTGTGAGGGTGAGGACCCATGGTGGAGAAGCTCTCCATCTTCTCCTCCTTTCTTCTTCTTCTCTTCTCTTCTCTTGTCTCACATGCGGTAATGGAGCATGGAGCTTGGAGCTTGAGGATTGAGTGTACACCTTGGATTGTGGAGCTACTGAAGTGCTTGAGGAAGGAGGCAACTCGATCAAGCATGAAGGTAAGCTCACTACACTCGTACGTGTGGGAGTGCATATAACTATGCGAGATATAGCCATTGCACTTGGCTTGAAACGCTTGAAACAATAAGTGGTCCATGGGTCTTGGCAGTCGAGCGAGAAGCTCTCACATTTTGGTTCTATTATCAGGACCAATGGATTCAAGCTTTTAGTGCTTGCGCACTCCAAATCGAGCAGCCTTGAATCGATGCTTGAGACTTGTAAGAAGTGAGGGAGTTAAAGAGGTATTTGATCTCCTTTGCAAGTAAGTTCTTTTGGTTTTTTGGATTTAGGTAAATAGGTTAGATTAGTGTAAGTGGTTGCTTGTGATTTGGATGCATTTAGGTAAGGAAAAAACATGGAAAATAGAGAAACACACAGTAGGTTTCTGTTGTAATAGCAGGCCCAAAATAAGGAAAAAACAAGGAAAAGAGAGCTTCAAGGCATTAGGATAGCAAAGAGAGAGAAGGGGTAAGTAATAGGGCAAGAGAGAAAGGGTTTAAGAATCCAAGAGGGTAGAGAGAGAGCTCATTTGTCATTTCGGAGTTGAGGGAGAGAGCTTGATACAGCGAGAGAGAGCTAGAAGATTACAAACCATTTCATGCTTGTTGGCAATCTTCATCAGCATGGCTTCAAGCCCCAAAAAACAACATTGAGTGTGCCTTTGTGTTGGATGATTGCTCCCAGGATCATAGATGTAAGATTGGTCTAGGCATGTGCGAGATTTGACAAGATTTTGTTGTTCTGGCCGCTGCACTTGGACGGATTCCATAGTCGTCCAAGTCCTGCTACCACTCAAATTTTGTTGTTCTGGCCGCTACACTTGGACGGATTCCATAGTCGTCCAAGTCCTGCTACCACTCAAATAGCTTGAGTCACAAGGCCGCACTTGGACGGATTCCATAGTCGTCCAAGTCCTGCTACCACTTAGATAGTCTGAGTCACAAGGCCACTTGGACAACATCACTTGGACCCTAGACCTAATTTGACCTCAAACAGCCATTCACTCGGACTCAAACACTTGAGTGCTAGACCACTCCAGTCCAAACTCAAACACTCCAGTCAAACAGTCTGAGTTAGGCAACTCGGACACAGGCACTCGGATAGTCCATTCGGACTCACACAGGACTTTTGGACTCAAACCAGTCTACTCGAACTCAAATAGATACCCAACTCAAATGTTCGAGTCTGTAACTCGGACATTATCACTCAAATGAGCTATGCAGAACCCAGATTCTAGCAAATTGGACCTACCCCAGGGCATGCAAAGACTAAAAACCCAATCTAACGATGACCCCGTAGGCCTCCAAACATGTAGAATGACTCACAAGTCCACCAAACTCACAAATCGCAATCTAATGGCCCAGAAAATGATCGTGACACCTTGACCCTCAACCCTGTGTCCCAATAGAGACTTAGATTATGATCAAACTTGCTACCCCTCAAACCACATGCCTAAGACATTGTAGAGACTAGAATAAACCAGTTAGAATGGTCATTAAATGCACAAAAGGATTAGAAAAGTGTATGCTATACTATATTATTTTCATTGGACTCGTACACTGCATCAATTAAACATTTGATGTGTACCAGAAAAGCTGAAAGCATGATTTCTCACAACCCACATTGAGGAGCACCCCACTAGCATCTGAGTGCATGCAATATTGAGGAATGTTTTGAATAACAAGGAATTCACGTAAGATAAGATAAGCTGAACAAACCCACTAGTAGGAGGAAACCCCTAGATATCAAATGGACTCTAATCACCGAATACTAAGAGACTTGAATCAATTTTATAACAAGATATAACCTACAAACCAAAATGGAGTATCACGATGGACTGGTTGAGGACATCATAGCCAATCTATAGGAAGAGATGTCTTCTAGATATATCTCTCGATGGACTGCTAAGACATATCCCGCGATTTGAGGAGTGGGCATGTTACATTATTAGTGGCCCATAGGAATTACTGACTTGCGAGTCTCCTTTCAACATAGCGGAGATGGCATCTAGGTTGATCGGAGTGGTATTCCAAGTATCTATCTTGACTCTCATGCCTCTGATCTGTTGCCCCAATCTTTTATCACTTGTGAATTTTGCATCTAGGGGTTGGCCTCCTAGCAAGATGTTGTAGTCCACCCTTCATGACTATGAAGTTCATTGAGAATTGGACTCCCACTATCTTCAGTATTTTAGCACTCTAAAGGGTTTGATCTTCATTCCATTATCCAGCATTACATTAAACCTTGTGGTCTCCATGGGTGGGTTACCCCAAGCCTACAAGAATGCATGGCTGAGCACATTGATTCTAGATCCCAAATCTACAATTCCCTTTTGTGTGGTGTTACCTAATGCTATGATAGGTAGGACTACATGTATCTCAGCACCTTCCTAGAAGGCATTTACATGCAAAGACTTAGGCATTGAGTTCAAGGCTAAGCTTGGTATGTGCGTTACTATATCATAGTCAAGCAAGTTGGTCACTCCAAGCTCATGTCATTCAACCCATTGCTTCAACCCTTGCTATAGTGTCACGGGTTCTGGTTGAGCCACTCTGCCAAGGGAAAAGTCCACATTGTGTGCTAACTACCCATTTTTTGTTAGGTTCTACACTCTTTTGTGGCAATGATCTTGGGCAATCTATGTAACTATGGTATCTAGGCTATGTCTATATGATGTTACGTGGGGTGTGGATGCATGTCTTAATTTAAAACGAGTAGGTGAGACCGGTGTGCTCACACTAGAGAGCTCATTGTTCTCATCTTTGATAATGGGTTTTGCATCCTGTAGGTGTGCTTGGGCTTCTCTCACCCACTCCTTGACCTTATTAACCACTTCTAATTGGTGCCTTAGATCAAGATATTCTCCAACCTTGGCACTTTCCTTTTTTGCTGTCTTAGGAGCAAACGTCTATGCTTCTACATCCATGACTTGCTTCCCCTTTGATAACATGGTGGCACTATCTATCTTAAGTATAATCTTCGTCTCAGCTCACTTTTTCCTTCTTCTATGACTTCTCTTCCCTATTAAAGTTGCATCAAGGTTGCTAGGTCGAGCTAATGAAATATCGACTTGCTTTTCTTGTGCTTAGGTCATGAAACTCAACGGAATTGGCATGGATTTTCCATCAAGTGTTTCAACTCCAAATAGTCCCAATGGTATAGATGGCATGATAGCCAAACTAGTGGAAGGTTTTTGCCTAGGGCACTCGGTGTACATGTGTGATCCCAGACTTAGGGCACCTCAGGTTCACCTTGTCTTGATTGACTTGCTCCCTTTTGGAGCATCGAGATTAAATGTGTCCTGGGTGCCAGAAGTCCACAGCATGCGATGGGTTCTTGGTTCTATCCTCCTAGAGCTCTACCTCTTCCCCTAATTAATATCATCACCAAAATTGGTCTAAAATTCATCAAGATGGGATTGCCCTCTTTGTCATATGAGACTTAAGGGTTTACGTATGCTTTGTCCTCATTTGGCTCCTCTACGTAATGTATTAGAGCATCACTCGGTGGATGGGTTATGATGGGTCCATGTGGTCTAGGTATCCCTGTGGGGTTGATGTCCATCCTAAGGACAATTGGCTTTGAATTGTTGGGTGCTGGGAGAGCTAGTGGAGCTCCCCTTTTGTAATGTGGTAGTCTATTTCCTAGGTTGTAAGGCTAATTGTATGGCTGTGAGTATGGAAATTGCCTCAATAATCGGCAATGCATTGCATCATGGCCAAACCTACCACAAATGGCACAAGATCTAGATCTAAGACCCATGCACTTGGTTGAAAGGTGGTTTCCTCTGCAATACACACATTGCACATGAGGCCGTGTAGGCTTTCTCATCATCTCTTAAAGCCTAGCCAACTCTAGCTTCACATCCACCAACTCCTAGCTCTAGTTGATACTCTTCCCTTGTCTTGGTGCTATGGTTAGATCTTTCACCAATGGTTGTAGCCCTTCTTGAGGTTCTAAAGACAATGCTATCTCAAGTTGTGGGTCTCGTGCTCCTCTCCTTGAGTAGGTCATCCACTCATATGGCTTCTTCAAAGATCCTAGCTAGCACATCCCTTTGCAGGGTTGAGTTTCTCACCAAGACCTTATAAATCTCTTTACTTCGGATCTGGTTTATGAACATAGTGGAGACTGTTCATTTCCTAGGTCACTCTGTGCACCTGGGATTCTCTTTAAAGAGACTCTGCACATGGGTGATGTTGTCTCGGATATCCTCCTTGTCCTTTTGCTGATGCTCATCAACCTAACAATGAGATTATCACAGAATCCCACCTCAGAGAATCTCTTAATGAAGAGACTTTTGAGGTTATTAAAATCATTGCATTAACTAGTGCATCACATCCATCCTTTGTCTCTTAGGCAAAGTCCAAAAGCTTATGCACGTTGAGCAAGGTCCACAAGGCTATTAACCTTGTAAACTTGCTCAAATTGCTCCACAAAGCTCTGTGGTTAATTGTCAGGATGATACTTGTCAAGTTGCTTAGCAACCATATGTATATTGTCTACTACTAGAATCTGGGGTGATTCCTAATTTTGCTAGCAATGTAGTTGCTAGAGTTGCTCCACTTCCCTCTGGAGCTGTGTTGTCTAAGATTTGCGTGAGAAGCTTTTAGCTCCTAAGGCTCTCTCCCTCTTAGCATTAGGTCTTGTCCTATTTTGGTTGGCGAGAGCTAAGACGCGTTGGACTTCACACATTTCTATGTATTGTCTCAGCTTTTGAGCTCGTTGCTCTTGGTGGTAGGCAGCTTTGCTTAGCAATGCTTTCCTTTCCAACCTTCACCCAGCACTCCCAAGGAATGACATGGGGTTTGCCAACTAGGGTCTCTCGAGTCTGCCTCGCAACGGAACTTATCCGGCCGTTCCCACTAGGATTGACCTAAAGTCCGGGTTCCTTGTAGTCGGGTCTTCCTAACAGCCTTCTAGCGTCGGTCTACAACTGCTCCACTTTGCACAGACACAACTGGGCCAAAGCAGTTTCATACTGCACTTGGTTCAAAGAGAATGGGAAACGAGAGGGATGCATTGCTCGACCTCTCTGCCCGTAGGGCATAGTCCCATTCCAGTCCCCTAAAACGGTATGAATCAGGTTTTTAACTTACAAATTCTAAGGTCCTTGTCTATCTAACATTCACATCAAATAAATTCCATTGAGGAAAGCTCTCAGCTAACCGAGACCACCCTGCTGTAGGATGGACTCGATAGTCACATCCACCACGCTTCCCTCAGGGGTTGTTTTAGTTATCTAATTATCTACCACATTATGTTTGACACATAAAAGTAGCTTCCTTAATTAACCCGTTAATCACAGGTTCCTTTACGTAATTTAGGCATAGACACAAAGACAAGATAAAACAAGATCAAACACTTAACTTATCTTCAGATTAATGTTTGTCTCCCGCCCATACAAGAAAATTAAGTGTCCCTTTCTGCCTCTGCAGAAATAATCCTTCTGTATCCTAGAAATAAAAACCCGAAGGTTTTATCCTACCATGATTCTGCCTTGTAACTAGTATCAAGGCCTCGAGATCCCATCTCGAGTCACGTAGAATACTTGTGTAGGGTCCAGAGGCATTGGGATTTATGGCTAGAGCCCCCCTGGCACCCAAGCGTCCTCCTACGCCAAGTAATTTTCACGGAGAGATCTCTCACGGCTGGTTCGGTCCACATTCCCAGCGCGGATTCATAACCCCCTTGCTTAGGGTTTGGCGGTTCGCGGGGTTAGCTAGTGCCATCCTTCCTTAATTATCCCTTTAGGAAATCATCCGCATCTGAAGTAACCAACCTAATAACATTTACTAGGGAAAACATCCCTTTTGTTCCCATGGCAATTTATTCTTACAGTTCCCGCCATGAAAATATATTCAGTTGGATATTCATCCAAAACCACAACCAATCCTTAAGTATCCTTTCGGAAACAATCAAGCTGAAACAACCAGCCTAGCAAACATCCTTTAACTAGGAAAATATCATTTCCTAATCCAGCAAGTAACCACTCTGCTTACTAGCCTCTTTTCCATCTCGAACAAGGTCAACCCTCATTAGAAACATCAATGGTAAACCATCTCAACAAGTCCCTTAAGCCACCGGTGCATTGGAACTTAGCTTATCCCTACTTAAATCATTTTCAGTCTTGATATACTGCCTCCCTAGGGTTTACTCCCCCCTTGGGATCTAGGGTTGCTCAAGGAACAACTTTAACGATTATCTTCTAGATCTTTTTAATGATCTATGTGATTTCATCTTGACCTTTATTAATCAAGGCTACCTATTTAGGGTACAAGATCAACCCATCTTAAGCCCTATAATGGAGAATACATGCATTTATGTTTTTCATGATATGTTGGACTAGGGTCTAACTTGCCCATCTTCTCTCTAAGACAACTTTTAACTTTATCCTACAATTTCGAGGCTATCATACAAAACTTGAATTCAAGCACTTCAATGTATGTTAAAATTGATGCAATCTTCCTATGAAACCTTGACACGCTTGTTATATTTTATGCGATTTTCCTTCAATGCATCATCTATTGTTACTTGCTTTTCAGTCTCCTTTCCTATTACTCATCTAATGTAACACTAATGACTTTTACCTATTTTATGCATGCAATTCTACCTCTATTTAAGAATTCAAGATGCGTGAGAAGAATCTAAATCTTGGTACAACCTGGATATGAGCTATAGTTGCTGGAGGGTTGGTAGTATTCATGTCTCCGCTTGCATTGGATATGTTCCTAGCTCCGTTTGCAACTTCAGTACTTGTGCTCCTTGTAACTCATCTCTTAGGTGCCATCCTTGTGCGCTCTTGGTCTTGCAACCCTTGAGGTAAATCGACCGCTCTTGCCTTGGCAGATGGAAGTGGTGCGAGGGTTCACAAGGAATCTAAGGCCAATCAATGTGACTTCAAACATGCATAACTCTTCTTCTTCTTTTACCCTCTCCCCAATTTGTTCTCCTTCTATCTTAGCCTCTCCATCTCATAGTCTTCTCTCCCTCTCTCTTTCTCTCTCACTCTTGTTTTACTTCTTCTCTTCTTCTCCTTCTCTCTCTCCCTCTTCTTCTTCTTCTTCTTCTTCTTCTTCTTCTTCTTCTTCTTCTTCTTCTCTCTCTCCCTCTTCTTCTCCTTCTTCTTCTCCTTCTCTCTCTCCCTCTTCTTCTTCTTCTTCTTCTCCTCTCTCTTCCTCTTCTTCTCCTTCTTCTTCTCCTTCTCTCTCTCCCTCTTCTTCTTCTTCTTCTTCTCCTCCTTTCTCCTCTCTCTCCCTCTTCTTCTCCTTCTTTCTCTCCCTTCCTCCTCTTCTTCTCCCCTCTCCCCTTCTTCTTCTCCTTCTTTCTCCTCTCTATCCCTCTTCTTCACCTTCTTTCTCTCCCTTCCTCTTCTTCTTCTTCTACTCTCATGCCTAGGGGGGCGCGCTTGCTGGAGACTGCGGGGAAGGGGGGGAGGGTTTTCTGACGACGAGGGGGGCATGATGATGACCCGGGGGGAGGGGCTGCGGACTGACTAGGGTGGGGGCTCTATCAAGTTGAGGGGGAAGGCTAGCTACTGTCATGGAGGGGGGGCGCTGTCCAGGCAAAGGGGGGCTACGTTGCCATAGAAGGGGGCATTGTGCCTCAGCCCCACAAGGGGCTTTATAGAGGGGGAGGGAGGAGGTGGTATGGGGGGGGAGAGATGGCTGTCTAGTGGCCGCCACCCCTCCCACCTGGGGGGCTGCATGCCCCCCTCTTATTACTCTCTCTCTCTCTCTCTCTCTCTCTCTCTCTCTCTCTCTCTCTCTCTCTCTCTCTCTGCACCATGCACACGATAGGGGGAGAGAGAGGGAGAGTAAAAAAAATTTCAAAAAAAAGTAAAATTTTTTGAAGGGGGGTTCTCATGGGGGAGGCGGGGGGAGATATTACAAACAAAGTATATCCCTTGCCCCGAGGACAAGCATGATCAGATCCATGTGTTAGCTACCATCGATCTGCCATTCTTAAATGAAGAGGAGGATTATAAACAAGTTGCTAGGGTATTCAATGAGTCCCACAAAGTCACACCATCTCAACTTACCAAAGAGTAGGATCCCACCAATAGTACCACTTTGCATGATGGCCAAGAGCTCTAGCAATCAACCAACGCCAATGCACCCACCATATGAGCCTTGAATGCTATAACCCCCTATAAGTGTAAGAGTAGCCACCATCATTGAGATAGAGGATGAGGATGAAGAAGTGGCACTTGCCTACCTATGCATATTAGTGACTACCTAGAAGACACACGTCTTTGACGTGCTTATTGACGAGGGAGCCGATTGTAATATCCTTACACACGATCATTGGACCCTCATTGGTTAGCCCTAATTGCAGCCTACTAACACTAAACTAAACCCATTTGGGGGATAGTCCTACCCAATACTAGGGAAATGAAAAATAGCGGTCTCTATCAAGACTGAAAGCCTATCTATGATCTTCTATGTGATGCCTAACACCTACTAGGACACGTAATCAAGAAATAAGCACACTACAATGTCTATTATGACTCGCAGCACTTTCACCTTGCGATTGGCAATGTTCAGATAGTGAGGGCTTTCAGCAAGGGTAGTGCGGCTCCATCAAAGCCTGCAATGCCACTGGTAGAGGAACTAAGTGCAAGATCTAAGGAGGGGGATTGTAACTTGCCCCACCCTACCAAGACATAATGCCCACAACCTTAAGGAGCCACGCCTAAGACCGTTGAGCAACATCTCAAATGGATGCCTAAATGCCAACTACAGTCATCTAGAAGCCAAACCATGCAAACACGTAACCACAAAACCTCATGCCTTAGGCCTAGGAGACAAAGCTCGCGCTATTGAAGCAGGCAAATGGCCAAGTTATGATGGGTGCCCAAAGACATGTTGCCCGATCAAGGCTACTAAGAAGGCAACAATTGGATTTGGTTGCCCAAGACTACAAGCGGCACATGTGCCCCTTAATTGAAGCCCTCCATCCCATTTCCACAGAATGGTAAGTTGGCCAAGAATGAGAAACCAATTGACCCAAAAAGTACCAGACCCATAGAACCTCAATAGGTCTATCGACCAAAACCGTAGCTTGTTGCATCCAAACTGACTCAAACTAATACTTCTACCATTCTTACTTCTCTCCACAAGTAGAGAGTAACAGATCAATGAGTTGCAAGACCAATCCATTGCACAAGTGGCCAATAGACACCCAATGAAACTACCCATGAGGTAGGCATCAATAGTGGAGTTATCCAGCCCAATAGCCAAACCCCAACCTCCCGGTGTAGGCCTTAAACCCTCTTATAAGTAGAGATCTATCCTTATGTCAACCTCAAACCTAACCACAAATATGGGGGATGACTGGCCACCTGTATTAGACACTTGGATGCCACATTCACCATGCTAGCCAAGAGATATAAACAACTAGACTTAGGCCTCCTCGACAAGACATTAGGAGTGGAAGTGCGCTCCTTGCCATGCACTTGGGAGGAAAATGAGTTCGTGTTCGTCAAGATTCCTAAAATGGCTAAAGCCTTGATTGATTGCAAGATCTCTCGAGAGCACGCTCACACACAATAGCTAATCACATCCTATCGCAGGAGCAAAGTCTCTACAATAAGCCAGGAGAGCTAGAAGAACTGACAAAGCTAGTTGACTTTGACTCTTCCTTTTTGCAAAAATGATATGCTCTACATCTCCAATGGGAACAAGAGGGCTGTCAGATTATGATCGATGTAGAGCAGAGACAAGCAATCAAAACCTCAAAGTACAACCCTACCTATGTAGCTTTTACCTCATTTTTAGAGTCTTGGCCATCAAGTGCAAATGATCTTTAGAGGAATATATCATGGCCCACCCCTATTTCGATTGAATCCTGATTGAGGAAGAATTACATATTGCTAGCAAGATGAACTTTGGTGAATTTCTCACTGATGTCTTGACCTATGTTATACACGTGGGCATTAAATCTCATGACATGGATTATCACGTCCACATAGAGCATAACCCAAACTTTTATGATTGGCTCATGATGAAGTAAAGCACAACAAGCATGCACTTAATACCCTTAACCCTTCATCCTCCAATCCTAGAAAGGGATTTCATTGCTCTCGGGGAAGGGGGGGGAGGGAGGGGGGCAAGGCAGAAAAGAAAACATGACTTAAACTTCAAAAATTCAAACCAAATTTCAAAAGAAAAAAAGAACAAATAAAGGGAACTTAGAAAACATGACACAAACTTTAGAACTTCAAACTGAATTTCAAAAGCAAAAACGAACAAATAAGGGAAACTTATACTTGAAGAAAAGGTTTTATGGAATTCGTACTTGGAATGTGTGGATAGTTGGGGGTAAATGTGTCTCTACCTAGCCGCCCATGTATTACTACACTGATAGTACCCGCGCCTGCGCACTGCAAGCGGTAGGCACCCATCACTATCACTTCATTCTTTATTCTTTGAGTGACATTTGAATAAAGGGAAGGTTGGCCACACATTGTGATTGTTGGAGTTTCCACATTGTATGTGTCTCTCTCTCTCTTGCTCTTGCTCCTTCCACCATAGCTCTTGCTCCCACTCATGCTTCCACTTCAAGGCTCACCTCCCTTCAACTAGTATCAAAGCCTTCTTCTTCATGAGCTCAAGCTTAGTCGGCACACTCTCAGCTTCCATTAAAATACCTACAAGAGTCATCTCTTTGTTTGGCAGCCATAGCCACTTTGTCCGAGCTTCCTATTAGTTGCATTCTTCTTGGGCACTCTTCGAGCCTTCTCGAGCAAGTTGCACCAACCCCTCATAGCCCTCAACCTGCTAATGCAGCATCACATTGTATGAAGCAGGCCCTTTTTTTTAGCAACAGCTCATGTTTTTCATCTCCTACAGCATATCTTCTTCATTGGGTAGCTATACAAGCACTTATACACTTGGTTTTGATGCGTGGCATTGATCCTTCTACTCTTGGCATTTGATTTGAGTGCGAAGATTTAGTTTTGAACTGTTATAACAGTCCACAAACTATCATAAAATAGGGTAGCACCTATCTTTGATGTCTAAACTCATTGCTAATTGTTGGATGATGCCCCCAGTTGTTGATACTTATATATTCGAGGATGGTATGTCATTGCTTAGAGTTGATTTTGGACTGATTTAACCACTTCATTTACTATGTTTTGGCTAAGGTTTGCTGGTTGGAAATACAGGGAAACACTCTATTTGATGCTTCTATGGTCAGCTTTGCTAGTCTTATTATGTCTAATTATGCTGAGGTGATGTCTATATATATATGAACACAATATTAGTGAGTTTGGGAATCTCCCAATTTCCATTTTTTGAATACTAAAAAGGTGGCACTCGGATAACATGCCCATAAGTTTCTCAAAACCATATGATGTGACCTATCATTAGAAAGTGCTTGAAAAATGGAAATTATTGAGCTATAGAGCGCTCGATTTGGAGTTATAGTGTTCAAGTTATGACAAATCCAAATATTTAACATGTCCCAAACTTATGGGAAATTCCCATATTCCCCAATATGATGTTTATGGGAATGCTATGCTCGTGTTATGGATTGGATTTGGAGTTGATTTTGGTACTGAAACAGCTTGGTTTGACATTGTATTCACTACCATATACAATAAGGCTCAACCTCTTTTAACTGGTCAGTGTATGCTCACCTATTGGTTACGCGTGCTTCTGAGTGACTCATATGACTACATTGATGTATGCGGAGATTGTCACATGTCTTTTATTGCTCTAAAATGCCTTTTGAGATTCGATTGATCTCTATCTTGGTTGGTATTTGATTGGCATAAGTCCATAGTGGTATGCTTTGTGACAGTCATTATACTGATGGTCTATGCTTGACCCTTTATTACATGCTTTGATGCATATGTCAAAAATGCATGCTCCTTACATTCTCTATGTTTGATTTCCACTTGGAGATTTAGTTGGGCTTTCATTTGCATAATTTGGAGCTCTTGGATTCTTATTTGGGTTGTCAGAGATTTGACATTGAGAGCGTTACATGATGAACTAGATGTTATTGGTGATCCTTGATCAATCCCTCGCTCTGGATGCTGCATTGATATACGTTTTTGGCTCCATGGTGCCTTATGTATTCACATGCTATCTTTGAGCTTGGTTGCTCAATTGACATCAATCTTTCTACGAGTGGGAGCTTCATGCTATCTCTGGATATTGTTGAGCTTGTGGTTTATGTAGTTGAGCTTCTTGAGTAGATGAGAATGGGATCTCTTACATGTCTATGCTCTTGATAGATACTTGTCTACATTACTCTCCAAGTTCTTTATACTAGGACTTGTATCCTCCTACTACTGACATTGATTGCTATGACACATTTGGGTATTTAGCTCATGGTTCTCGAATGCTACAATGTTTATTACATGCTTGCTTCATGTAAGATAGGATCTAGCGGTCATACTTAACTTCGGATCACTATTAGCTCATTGTTTGCTCTCTTTTTCTCATTGTTGCGATTTATTACAACAAGCTATTTTATGTAGATTGCGATGTATTTATTGAGCTTAATCATGTCATCTTCATGTACTTTTGATATATTTGGTGGAGAGCTCATCATTTTAGCAGATTCTCTTATTTTTAGCTTGTTTTGGTAGTGATTTCAGCATGTTTACTACTAAATTTACAATATGCTAGTTTTTTGCATAATCTGCCTCTATTTAACTCATTATGGCCAATCATCTCAAAGATATAGCTTTGTTTAACATTGCCAAGTTGGATGGCACCAACTATGGCTACTGGAAGTCTCAAATATGGCAGGTTTTGGTGTAGAAATTGCATATTAAGACACTAAGAAACAAAGGTATTAAATCCAAGAACATGGATGATAATGATTGGAATGATTTAGATACACTATGCAAGTCCACTGTTAATTTATCACTCTCTCAAGAGGTCCACAATAATGTTGCTGAAGATGAAGATCAGAGTGCATGGAATCTATGGGAAAAGTTTCAGGAACTTTATGCAAAGTAGAGCCTTACTTGGTAGATGTATTGGTTGAAACAGTTGATGGATCTCCGCATGAAGAAGGGGAACCCACTATTTGCTCACTTTAGCCAGTTTCATTCTATCATGAAGAATCTGCTTCAACATGGTATCGAGTTTCAGGATAATCTACATCCTTTGTTTCTACTTGGTACTTTACCTGAGTCTTGGGATGTACACTACTACGATATGTACCAACAAACTTGATGAGCTGAAATTGAAAAATCTAGAGAGTGCTCTTTTGACTGAAGAAATTAATAGGAAAAACAATGATGCTTCCTGCAATTCATATGCTTTATCTGTTATAGAGGTGGCAGAAGTGGCAAGAAAGATAACGATCGTCATGGGAAGGACTCTCAAAAGTCTTGGTCTAAGTCATGTGGATGTAGCAAGTCCCATAGATGTAAGTTTGATCTTACATGCTATTATTATGGGAAAGTAAAACATATACATCCACAGTGCCATAAGATATGTGATGACAAGCACAAAGGAAAGGGGAAAGAAAAGATACAAGAGAAATCCAATTATCGCAACATTATACCCCCAAAGTCCAATGTAAAGATTGAGGAGTTAAATGCCATACAGCCTGAGGAGTCTGATGGTGACTACATCTTAGTAGCCTCTTCATGTGATGCCTCTCAACTGACTGAGGCTCAATCTACGTATGCATAGTGTTGGCTCTTGGATTAGAGTGCATCTTTTCATGTGACCATCTACCGTGAGTGGTTTCATACCTATCGCTATGTATCTGGACTATGCTCTTAGCTGATGATCAGTCTCTTGCTATTGTTGGCATTGGTGATGTCACTCTACAATTTTCCTCTAGTAGCACTTTTTTTTTGCATAATGTGTGTCATGTACCTGCACTGAATAAAAGCCTTATGTCTATTGGGTAGCTTGATGATGCAGGTTATCATATATGCTTGGTGATTCTGCATGGACGATAACTCGTGGTAGGCTTGTTCTTGCAAGAGGTGCTAAGTCCGGCAGCCTCTACCCTTGAATTGTATTTGATACTATTGACCATGTTTTGTCAGTGGGTTCTATCCCACATGTATCTCTTTGGCATGCTTGTCTTGGGCATATGTTGCTTAAGGGAATGAAAATGCTTAGTGCTTTGTAGTATCTTCGGTCTTTTGACTACTCACATTTTGAGTCATGTGATCATTATTTATATTGCTCGCAGACTAGGAATTCGTATAAAAATTTCGATATTCCATGCATGAGTGAACCTTTGCTCTTATTCATTTAGATGTATGTGGACCCATGTACTTTGTCACATTTATTGACAATTATTCATGTAATGTTTAGATTTATCCCATAAAGCAAAAATCTAATGTCTTGGCCATCTTTCAGCGTCAGCTTGCTTTAGAAGAGAACCAGTCTTGGCATAGGTTGAAATGCCTAAGGACCAATAACAAGGGGTGATTACATCTCACGTACCTTTGAGTAGTTTTGTGACGAGCAGTGTATTAAGCGTCAGTTGACTGCTCCTTACACCCCCTTCCCAAAATGGTATGGCGGCTAAGCATATGAATAGGACTATCGAGGAGAGGATCTACAGTATGCTTAGCCAAGTTGGCTTACCATAATATTTTTGGGCTGAGGTAGTCTCTACTACCATGCATCTCATTAATAGATCACCTTGTAGTGGTATTGACTTCTAGGTTACAAAGGAGATATGGACAAGAAAGCCTCTTACATATGCTCATTTGCATGTCTTTGGATGTGAGGTCTTCTGTCATGTGCCCAAGGACAAATGCAATAAGCTGGATCTTAAAAGTGTGAAATGCATTTTCCTTGGCTATGGAGATGCAGGTGAGATGGGATATCGTCTTAATGCGCAACCATGATGTTGTGTTCCATGAGGACAAACTACATATGTAGCCTATGAAAGTTGTTGCGATATGCAGGGCTATCTTTCAGGAGGAGCCCTCTGCTCCCACCACATAGCTAGCTAGATAGCCTGCACTAGCAACAACAGATCTTCATGGCTAGGATGTTAGACAAGATGTTGGACAGGTAGCACAATCTGCATTGAGGCATTCTACTAGAAATAAATGACCTCCTGACTGTTATGAGCCATCCCATAAATAATGTCTTGGTTATAGATGCAAGAGACCCTCTCACCTATGATGAAGCTATGCGCAAGGGTGATAATCAATCTTGGGAGAGGGCTATGCAGTCTAAGATTGACTCGTTGCATAAGAATCATACGCAGGATTTGGTTTCCTTGCCTGGTGGCAAGAGGGCTTTGCCTTGCAAGTGGGTATACAAGTTGAAAAGTATCATTGGACACCCCAAGCTAGCATACGAGGCTAGATTGGTAGCAATGGGTTTTAAGTAGGAGCATGGTGTTGATTTTGATAAGGACTTCTCTCATATGGTTAAGATGACCACCCCACGCTTAGTCTTAGCTTTGGCTACATAGCTTGACTTGGACTTGTATCAGTTGGATGTTAAGACTACTTTCTTACATAGGGACTTGCATTATGAGATATACATGGAGCAGCCTATGGGATTTGCAAATCTTGGGAGAAAACAATTAGTGTGCAAATTGAGAAAGAGTCTTTATGGCTTGAAGTAAATACTTAGGGAATGGTACCATAGATTTTATGCATTCATGCAATCACAGGGCTATAGCCATAGTGCTATGGATTCATGCTTGTACACGAAGAAAGCACTTGATGATTCATTATTAATTTTGGTACTCTATGTGGATGACATGCTTTTAGCAAGAAATCTCATGATGAGCTAGATGCTCTTAAGGCTCAGCTCAAGAAGAGCTTTGAGATGAAAGATCTGGGACATGCCTCTCATTACACGTGACAAGTCTCAAAGACTACTCTATCTATCACAAAAGGATTATATTTATATAGTCCTTGAGCACTTTCTTATGCAGGATGTGAAGTCTATTGGCTGTTCATTGCCTTCTCATGTGGAGGTATCTTAGGCCGATTGTCCACAAATAGATGGGTAGAGGGCCGAAAATGGCCAAGATTCCCTATGCATCCACGGTGGGTAGTCTTACGTATGCTATGATAGCCACCCATCCTAGATATTGCATTTGCAGTTGGTATTGTGGCACATTATATGGCTACACCTACTAGCAAGAGACATTGGGATTAAGGGTATCATGAGGTACCTGAAGGGAAATGTTGATATGTGCATATGTTATGGTAGCTAGGATACAAGAGTCATGGGATACACTAACTCTGACTATGTAGGACATTAGATAGTAGGAAGTCCACTTCTAGCTATGTGTTCACTTTTGCTGGAGGTGTTGTTTCATGGATCTCCAGGGTACAAAAATTCACAACCCTTTCTACTACTAGAGGCTAAGTATGTTGTAGCCACTGAGGCTTGTAAGGAGGCCATTTGGTTGGGTTGTTTGGTTACCTTCGTATTGCAAATACTATCCCTACACTACATTCATTTTTTATGAGTGCTATCTAGTTAGCCAAGAATTAAATCTTCCATGCAAACACGAAACACATTGAGGTGAGGTATCTCTTCATTCGTGAGGTCATTGAGGATAGGTCTATTAAGCTTGTCAAGATCTCATCTGACCAAAATCCTATAAACTTGTTCACGAAAGCCTCTCTATAGAGTGCTTTGCATTCCTTAGGAGGTTGATGGGTGTTGGATGAGATGACATCTTTTCTCATCCTATTGTATCTATGTATATGTTTTATTGTCTTTTATTTCTCCTTTTCATTGCTCACTAAGGAAGATTCACCTTTAACTGGGAGCTTGTTGGGGATAAAGGTGCTCTGCCTAGCTGCCCGTGTATTATTATACTGACAGTACCTGCGCCTACACATTGCAGGCAATATGCACCCATCATCGTCACTTCATTCTTTATTCTTTAAATGGCATTTGAACAAAGGGAAGGTCGGTCACACATTGTGACTATTGGAATTTTGAGATTGTATGTGTGTCTCTCTTTGTTGCTCTTGCTCTTGCTCATTTCACCATAGCTCTTGCTCCCACTCAAGCTTCCACTTCAAGGCTCACCTCCCTTCATGGATTTCTTAAAGTATAAAAAGTTTCCATTCTTTCTTGAAACATCACACCATTCCATAAAGTTTGATCTTAAACTTTTACATTTTTTGCAAAAGTACTCTCAAAGGAGCTAATTTTAAGCTGTTGTGCCATTTTCAAGAACTCAAGATGGTAGGCCAACTTTCATTCTTGGAGGAAGAGCACAAGAAGTACCGAATAACCATTGAAATACAAGTCTACAACTAGCTAAAGGTCTGCTACGTCAATAATTTGAGAGAGCAAGTGAACAAGGAAGAAGGTGTGGCGAGACTAATAGTCAACCAGTGCAATCTCCACAGATACATGGAGAAGTTTGGACAAAAAATCAACGACGGTAGATGCACATAGTTCCTAATAACTTTTGACGTAGGAAGGAACATTGGCACGGTGACCATCAAGCACCCCACCATTCGCTTACATGCTAAAATAGTCCACACCCTTTTCTCAAGCTAGAGATATAACGCTCTCATGGACAAAATAGGCATACCATTGTTGGAGAGTCTTGCAATCAACGCCTCGAACAAGGTAAATTGGAACGCCCACGTCTAGAAGACAATATAGGCATCGGTAAAAGTACTAGCCACAACACCAAGGGTGGCAGAAGGGGAAGTCTTCAGCTACCATAGCAGAGTTTGAGGAAACAACCTGCCTCCAAGGCTTTGACTGTAGGCTTTGGAGGAGTGTTAACTACCATCATTCACGAAGCTCTGGGAGAGGTAGAAACAGAAGTAGCAAAGGAGACCCTAGATCCATCACCAATCCGAGAGGAACATTGCTCTTCCACCCTAGCAAGCTCAACCATCTCACTTTTACTAGGAGAATAGGGGGAAAACGAAGTCCACAAGGAACAATAGGAAAACATGGAGAGAGTTATTGATGAAAAGAAGAATGACCAACCATATCAATAGCAAGAGCGAGAGGACAATTAGTGAGCAGTAAGGCCCAAAATTTTTGAGCCAAGGGGAGGAGAGAAAGATCACTCCCAAAATTCCCATAAGAAGAACTCGATCCACCTCTAAGGAAAATGGAGAGCTGCAAAGGGTGGAGGAGGAATCAAAGAGACTAGAAGAAGAGCATAGGAAAATGCAAGAAGAGGAGGAAGAATGACTAAGGCAACTAGAGGAGAAGGAGGTTGCTCCAATTAAAACAAAATCAAATATTTAGCCTACAAGCTAGCCCATTCGGAGAGTGAACACCTCTTGGCCGAAAACAAAGCCACGATTGTCAAGGTAGGAATGCTAGAGCAACAATGCACATTCTTGAGCATAGCATTGAATGTCACACAACCGAGAGGAGAAGAGACATTGGAATAACTAAAAAGAAAACTAGAGCTAACAAGGAGGGTATTGCAACATGGACTCCATGCCATGGCACCCAAGCTTAGCATCGGCTTGGGAGTAGAGGAGCAACGTGCTCATCTAATCTCAACTAGAATAACCACAAAGGAACTCTCCTTATTAGGGCTTGGGGAGCCAGAATAGCAAATGCAGCCACCTCAACAGGAGCCACTAGTGCTAGTCCAAAAAGAAAGGCCTGATTTTGAATAAGATCAATAAGAGAAAGAACGAGTGCAGGAACCAAGCCCCCCTCTGTGGCCACAATTGTAGTCACATAAGAGCAAAGGATTGCATGCCAAGCCATGCATTCCTTGGTAAATCTCTTAGGCTCCCTTGAAACGTAACTATTGAAGAGCATTAGGATGATATCTAGCGTGCTCCCTCCCAATGTATCTCAAAAAAAAAGAGAAAGAAAAAGAATATAGAAAATAAAGAAAAAACCCACACAAAGAAAAATGATAGGAACAACAAGCTTTCCCATATAATGTTAGAGTGCAAACATTGCACCTAGGGGTTCTCAAGTTAGATGTGTCTAGTGGCCTCGGTCGGTCGGCTCTGTCCCTAATCCCCTAGCCTTTCATGTCTCCCACTTCACACTTAGGGCATATCAAGGACAAGACACACCTAGGGAGTTTGTGCTTGCCTATGGCTAGATCTGTCTACCTAAGTCACACCCACAACACCTTCCCTGTACACAAGCTAGGCCTTCAAGTGTGGGACAATACCACAGGCTTCCCTAAGGTTCGACCCAACTCTTAGTTTCATTGGCATAGACACCCCACACTTCATGATGAGTTAGATACTCCCTAGCTCCCAGTTCCTTTGTCTTTTTCAAGTACACTCCACAATTGCGATCAACCTTTGACATCAGAGGCCTCCATTACCCACTCCATTGAGCTTCGCAATCTCTCATCCAATTTTGTGATGCTTCTTCTCCCTATTCAATCTCCACGTAGCCCCATCACCGACCCACATGGCAACCCTTCAACCACCCCAGTTCTCATAAAAAAGTACCCACATGTGACAATTACTCACTTTGAGGATATTCATGTCATGTGTTGGCCCCTTCAAAAAATAGGTAGTACACTAATGGGCCTAATTACCTTAATGATGCCAAAAGACCTCAATATTATTATTCTATCCCAAGAGTTAGGCCAATAAGCCTTTGTTAAAAGGATACACTAAGTTACTTTTCCCATGTGTGTCTATGTGAATGCATTACATATGTATATATGTGTATAGTAGTAATTTTGGTAGTAGGAAACTCTATGTGTGCATGTGCATGTGTGTGTTTGATTAGTGTGGGTGGATCTATGCATTTTTGGGAAACACAGATCCTTGAGTGTTAACCTCAGTACAAGAAGAAAGTGGAAAAAGTGGAAAAGCGTAAGTCGGGACCTAAAAGAGGTAGCTCAGAAGGGAATTAGATATTAATGGTATTTTGAGAAAGCTACAAAAAGCACAAGTGTCAGCTACTATTTTGAATTATGGACATCATCATATTATCATGGATGTATTCCTTTGTGAGAGTGACCGTTGTTGAGAGCGGAAAAAGACTAAATTTTTGATTGATTTTTGTTATTTTTGAGGTCTGAATGGTTGATTTTTGATGGATTTAGAGTGATGTATGGTTGTTAATGGAAGTGTTTGAGAGTGTTTTGGATGATATTGATTTTGTTTTGGAAACTCATGATAATGTTTAGTAGAAATACGAGGCTCTGTGATGATCTGATAGGTTATGTTAAGGTTCTGATTGGTTCTGATATCTTCTGTATAGCTTCTGTTTTGTTCTGATTTTCTTCTGTATGAAGCATGGATTGATGATTGATGAAGGTTGAAATTTTTTGAAAGATTATTGAATAGTTTTTTATAGTTTGGAATGGTTTTAGTATGAATTAGGATGATTTGATATTCTTTGATGACATTCTTTAACCCTCTGTAAATCTTATGTAGAGCCTCTGTCTCTGTTTTGTCTCTACTATGTTCCTATTCTATTCTGTTCTATAGATCTTCTGTAAGTGTTCTATGGAATGTATGTGTGACTGTGGGAAAGTTTTTTAACTTTTGGAAAGAATGAATCTAAGTTCAAAAGAGCTAAAACAAATGGAAGAAGTAGCTGTTGAAGACTGAAGAGAAGACTGGAGTAACAGAGATAGGAGTGAGATATGAAGGGTTATTGTAGTGGCTCTGGTGCCTCTTTGACACATACATACCTCTTGGGAGGTGAGGTGTATCCATGACCTAAGAGGGATTATTAAGTGCCATTATTGAGTATTATAGTGAGGAGATTATATACTATTGAGAGAGAGAGAGAGAGAGAGAGAGAGAAAGAGTCAGAGATAGCCAATTCTATCAAAACAATGTATTTGTATATGAGAGATTGAGAGAGAAAACTATGAAGATATTGAAGAGGAATACTATGTGATCGATTTCCTTTCAAAGTGGTGTATTCTTTTATGTTCCTTGTTCTATTGATGGATTCTATGAAGATGTTGAAGATTATGGTTGATTCTATTAAATCCGTGGGAGATATCTACTATGATGATGCATGAATAATTGTTGTTTTCTTTATTGTGGTCATTAAAAGAATGAAATAAAAGCTTGTTGATGTTACAAGATAGATTTTCTTGCAGTAAAATCCCCTTTTCCTTGGTGTCTCTCTTGGGGCTCCATATTTTTGGTGCATAGCCGGGGAAACTTGCCATCAACAAGCATCAGAAGAGGCTGAAATTGAGGGAAATGACATTGCCAAGAAGAGAAGAAATCAATGGATGTTTACAAAGTTCCTTCTTCCACTGAAGAGTTGGAGATTCTTATTATCAAAACCACTTTCCACAAGAAGTTCATCCCACATTAGCAGAAATATATTACCATCATGATGCTTGTGCGGTGGACTGTTTCCTCTTCCTATTGAAGCAGTAGAAACTTGCATCTTGGTGGCAAATTGTTTGGGAACAAATTGAAGAGTAGAAGCAAAGAGAATGACTATCTATGGAAGATTTGGTATTCATTGAGAAGTTTCCATACATCATCAAGTGGGAGATTGTGAAGAAGCTTCAGGAGTCGTGGTCAGTGGAGGTTCACGAAAACAAGAAGGAAAAGAGTTGGAATTTGTTCGTGGATGCTCAACAGCAAGATACGTGGGATGATTGGTTGGTAGACATAGTGTTTTTCACAATATACACTATTGAAACCCTCAGAAGCTGGCATTATTATAATGGCACGACAATGATCCTAAGAAGAATGAGTTTTTATACTTTCAGAACGAAATATCTCCCCTCTGTAGTGGTTTGAAAGTTGAATTCAGAGATGTTGAAAAGAAGGAAATAGAAGAGATGTTGGCCAGAGAATCCCCTAGAGACTGAAGCCCCTCTCTAATTTTATTATGTTGAGTACTGAACAACTGGTTGGAGCCAAGCCCCTAATGAATGACGCAATCAAGAGGCAAGCGTTAGAACAAGTCCAAAGGTATGTGAGAAGAGAGAAGGCAAGAATCAAGGATGAGAACGAGCTCACAGGAGAAGCCTTCTTTGATGCCCTAAAAGCACTCTTTATAGAAGTTCCCATGGAGACTCAAGGTCCCCTTCCTAGTGAGATTTGTCCTGGAAATATTGATGATAGGCCAGAAAATGTAGTCTCATTGCCAATTTTTAAGGGAGAGTACAATGAAGATCGTGATCTTCATGTAGCAGAGTTTATGGTAGCATGTGTGGCTAACAATGCCAGAACCCCTGAGCATTGGTTAGCAATACTCCCCGCCACTTTCAAGGGCACTACATTTCAGTGGTATGAGACAAGAAGCATGAACTTTTGGCACATGGGACGACCTAAAGTTGGCATTCCTCACTAAATTCAAGCGCGAAGGTTTTGAAAAGTGGATGTGAGAGGAGTTCATGAACCTAAGTCCGTCCTTTGGAGAAAGAGTAGAAGCTTATGTCTCGCGAATGGAATCCATCCTGAAGAGATGGACTAACCATCATTTGGATGAAGTCATTCAGAAAGGAGGGTTCCTTAGAGGCCTACAACCAAAAGTTCACAAGTTCGTGGAATTGAGAAGACCAGTCAATCCGCAAGCTACAGTGGAAGGTGCAAGACTGTATGAAGAAGTTGAAGTGAGGCTGACAATGACTCTAGGAAGAGGAGTCTTACCTCTTCCCATGCCAGGAATGGTATACCCACCAAATGTCATTCCAGGGACAGTTCCCTATCCCTATCCCTAGATGCAAACAGTGCCGCAGTATAGTGCACCTAATCCACTGTGGTCACCACCGACGACAGTGCCTCAAATGATGGTTCAACCACAACAACAATCGCCTCAAACAGTTCCTCCAATGGCCACTCAAGAACAGTGGAACCCTACTAATTGGAATCAAGAATCCCAAGTCTCAACAGGAGCTCTGAATCATAACTAAAATAGAGGACCCTTTGGATCAACCCAACCAGTGTATGCAGTACTTCACAAAACCCTACTACAAGTACTTCAGGAGGTGAAAGTCTGAAGGACTACTTATCCAACTCAGTTGCAAGTATCAAGAAAGAGCTTAAGACATAAAGATGAAAATGCAAGATTCAACTTGCTAGAATCCAAAATGACAACACAAGATATTGGACCAAAGCCTAGGGAGTTTGGTTCTAATTTCGGTCCAACGAAGTTTCCCTCTCATCCAACTCAGTTGCAAGAATCAAGAAAGAGCTTAAGACATAAAGATGAAAATGCAAGATTCAACTTGCTAGAATCCAAAATGACAACACAAGCTATTGGACCAAAGCCTAGGGAGTTTGGTCCTAATTTCGGTCCATGGAACTTTCCCTCTCAAAGTTACAACAGTGGAACCCTACTAACTGGAATCAACAATCCCGAATCTCAATAGGATCTCTGAATCAGAACCAGAACAGAGGACCCTTTGGATCAACCCAACCAGTGTATGCAGTAATTACAGAAGCTTCACAAAACCCTACTACAAGTACTTCAGGAGGTGAAAGTTTGAAGGACTACTTATCCAACTCAGTTGCAAGTATCAAGAAAGAGCTTGAGACATAAAGATGAAAATGCAAGATTCAACTTGCTAGAATCCAAAATGACAACACAAGATATTGGACCAAAGCCTAGGGAGTTGGTCCTAATTTCGGTCCAACGAAGTTTCCCTCTCATCCAACTCAGTTGCAAGTATCAAGAAAGAGCTTAAGACATAAAGATGAAAATGCAAGATTCAACTTGCTAGAATCGAAAATGACAACACAAGATATTGGACCAAAGCCTAGGGAGTTTGGTCCTAATTTCGGTCCAATGAAGTTTCCCTCTCAGAGTTACAACAGTGGAACCCTACTAACTGGAATCAACAATCCCAAGCCTCAACAGGAGCTCTGAATCAAAACCAGAACAGAGGACCCTTTGGATGAACCCAACCAGTGTATGCAATAATTACAAAAGCTTCACAAAACCCTACTACAAGTACTTCAGGAGGTGAAAGTCTGAAGGACTACTTATCCAACTCAGTTGCAAGTATCAAGAAAGAGATTAAGACATAAAGATGAAAATGCAAGATTCAACTTGCTAGCATCCAAAATGACAACACAAGATATTGGACCAAAGCCTAGGGAGTTTGGTCCTAATTTCGGTCCAACGAAGTTTCCCTCTCATCCAACTCAGTTGCAAGTATCAAGAAAGAGCTTAAGACATAAAGATGAAAATGCAAGATTCAACTTGCTAGAATCCAAAATGACAACACAAGATATTGGACCAAAGCCTAGGGAGTTGGTCCTAATTTCGGTCCAACGAAGTTTCCCTCTCATCCAACTCAGTTGCAAGTATCAAGAAAGAGCTTAAGACATAAAGATGAAAATGCAAGATTCAACTTGCTAGAATCCAAAATGACAACACAAGATATTGGACCAAAGCCTAGGGAGTTTGGTCCTAATTTCGGTCCAATGAAGTTTCCCTCTCAGAGTTACAACAGTGGAACCCTACTAACTGGAATCAACAATCCCAAGTCTCAACAGGAGCTCTGAATCAAAACCAGAACAGAGGACCCTTTGGATCAACCCAACCAGTGTATGCAATAATTACAGAAGCTTCACAAAACCCTACTACATGTACTTCAGGAGGTGAAAGTCTGAAGGACTACTTATCCAACTCAGTTGCAAGTATCAAGAAAGAGATTAAGACATAAAGTTGAAAATGCAAGATTCAACTTGCTAGAATCCAAAATGACAACACAAGATATTGGACCAAAGCCTAGGGAGTTTGGTCCTAATTTCGGTCCAACGAAGTTTCCCTCTCATCCAACTCAGTTGCAAGTATCAAGAAAGAGCTTAAGACATAAAGATGAAAATGCAAGATTCAACTTGCTAGAATCGAAAATGACAACACAAGATATTGGACCAAAGCCTAGGGAGTTTGGTCCTAATTTCGGTCCAAGGAAGTTTCCCTCTCAAAGTTACAACAGTGGAACCCTACTAACTGGAATCAACAATCCCGAATCTCAATAGGATCTCTGAATCAGAACTAGAACAGAGGACCCTTTGGATCAACCCAACCAGTGTATGCAGTAATTTCAGAAGCTTCACAAAACCCTACTACAAGTACTTCAGGAGGTGAAAGTCTGAAGGACTACTTATCCAACTCAGTTGCAAGTATCAAGAAAGAGATTAAGACATAAAGATGAAAATGCAAGATTCAACTTGCTAGAATCCAAAATGACAACACAAGATATTGGACCAAAGCCTAGGGAGTTTGGTCCTAATTTCGGTCCAACGAAGTTTCCCTCTCATCCAACTCAGTTGCAAGTATCAAGAAAAAGCTTAAGACGTAAAGATGAAAATGCAAGATTCAACTTGCTAGAATCCAAAATGACAACACAAGATATTGGACCAAAGCCTAGGGAGTTTGGTCCTAATTTCGGTCCAAGGAAGTTTCCCTCTCAAAGTTACAATAGTGGAACCCTACTAACTGGAATCAACAATTCCAAGTCTCAAAAGGAGCTCTGAATCAGAACCAGAATAAAGGACCCTTTGGATCAACCCAACCAATGTATGCAGTAATTACAAAAGCTTCACAAAACCCTATTACAAGTACTTCAGGAGGTGAAAGTCTGAAGGACTACTTATCCAACTCAGTTGCAAGTATCAAGAAAGAGCTTAAGACATAAAGATGAAAATGCAGGATTCAACTTGCTAGAATCCAAAATGACAACACAAGATATTGGACCAAAGCCTAGGGAGTTTGGTCGTAATTTCGGTCCAATGAAGTTTCCCTCTCATCCAACTTAGTTGCAAGTATCAAGAAAGAGCTTAAGACATAAAGATGAAAATGCAAGATTCAACTTGCTAGAATCCAAAATGACAACACAAGATATTGGACCAAAGCCTAGGGAGTTTGGTCCTAATTTCGGTCCAAGGAAGTTTCCCTCTCAAAGTTACAACAATGGAACCCTACTAACTGGAATCAACAATCCCAAATCTCAATAGGATCTCTGAATCAGAACTAGAACAGAGGACCCTTTGGATCAACCCAACAATGTATGCAGTAATTACAGAAGCTTCACAAAATCCTACTACAAGTACTTCAGGAGGTGAAAGTCTGAAGGACTACTTATCCAACTGAGTTGCAAGTATCAAGAAAGAGCTTAAGACATAAAGATGAAAATGCAAGATTCAACTTGCTAGAATCCAAAATGACAACACAAGATATTTGACCAAAGCCTAGGGAGTTTGGTCCTAATTTTGGTCCAACGAAGTTTCCCTCTCATCCAACTCAATTGCAAGTATCAAGAAAGAGCTTAAGACATAAAGATGAAAATGCAAGATTCAACTTGCTAGAATCCAAAATGACAACACAAGATATTGGACCAAAGCCTAGGGAGTTTGGTCCTAATTTCGGTCGAAGGAAGTTTCCCTCTCAGAGTTACAACACTGGAACCCTACTAACTGGAATCAAGAATCCCAATTCTCAACAACAGCTCTGAATCAGAACCAGAACAGAGGACCCTTTGGATCAACCCAACCAGTGTATGCAATAATTACAGAAGCTTCACAAAACCCTACTACAAGTACTTCAGGAGGTGAAAGTTTGAAGGACTACTTATCCAACTCAGTTGCAAGTATCAAGAAAGAGATTAAGACATAAAGTTGAAAATGCAAGATTCAACTTGCTAGAATCCAAAATGACAACACAAGATATTGGACCAAAGCCTAGGGAGTTTGGTCGTAATTTTGGTCCAACGAAGTTTCCCTCTCATCCAACTCAGTTGCAAGTATCAAGAAAGAGCTTAAGACATAAAGATGAAAATGCAAGATTCAACTTGCTAGAATCGAAAATGACAACACAAGATATTGGACCAAAGCCTAGGGAGTTTGGTCCTAATTTCGGTCCAAGGAAGTTTCCCTCTCAAAGTTACAACAGTGGAACCCTACTAACTGGAATCAACAATCCCGAATCTCAATAGGATCTCTGAATCAGAACCAGAACAGAGGACCCTTTGGATCAACCCAACCAGTGTATGCAGTAATTTCAGAAGCTTCACAAAACCCTACTACAAGTACTTCAGGAGGTGAAAGTCTGAAGGACTACTTATCCAACTCAGTTGCAAGTATCAAGAAAGAGCTTAAGACATAAAGATGAAAATGCAAGATTCAAGTTGCTAGAATCCAAAATGACAACACAAGATATTGGACCAAAGCCTAGGGAGTTGGTCCTTATTTCGGTCCAACGAAGTTTCCCTCTCATCCAACTCAGTTGCAAGTATCAAGAAAGAGCTTAAGACATAAAGATGAAAATGCAAGATTCAACTTGCTAGAATCCAAAATGACAACACAAGATATTGGACCAAAGCCTAGGGAGTTTGGTCCTAATTTCGGTCCAATGAAGTTTCCCTCTCAGAGTTACAACAATGGAACCCTACTAACTGGAATCAACAATCCCAAGTCTCAACAGGAGCTCTGAATCAAAACCAGAATAGAGGACCCTTTGGATCAACCCAACCAGTGTATGCAATAATTACAGAAGCTTCACAAAACCCTACTACAAGTACTTCAGGAGGTGAAAGTTTGAAGGACTACTTATCCAACTCAGTTGCAAGTATCAAGAAAGAGATTAAGACATAAAGATGAAAATGCAAGATTCAACTTGCTAGAATCCAAAATGACAACACAAGATATTGGACCAAAGCCTAGGGAGTTTGGTCGTAATTTCGGTCCAACGAAGTTTCCCTCTCATCCAACTCAGTTGCAAGTATCAAGAAAGAGCTTAAGACATAAAGATGAAAATGCAAGATTCAACTTGCTAGAATCCAAAATGACAACACAAGATATTGGACCAAAGCCTAGGGAGTTTGGTCCTAATTTCGGTCCAAGGAAGTTTCCCTTTCAAAGTTACAATAGTGGAACCCTACTAATTGGAATCAAGAATCCCATGTCTCAACAACAGGAGCTCTGAATCAGAACTAGAACAGAGGACCCTTTGGATCAACCCAACCAGTGTATGCAGTAATTACAGAAGCTTCACAAAACCCTACTACAAGTACTTCAGGAGGTGAAAGTCTGAAGGACTACTTATCCAACTCAGTTGCAAGTATCAAGAAAGAGATTAAGACATAAAGATGAAAATGCAAGATTCAACTTGCTAGAATCCAAAATGACAACACAAGATATTGGACCAAAGCCTAGGGAGTTTGGTCCTAATTTCGGTCCAACGAAGTTTCCCTCTCATCCAACTCGGTTGCTGTAATGAAAGCAATCAACCATGGAATGAAATCTAACTGAAATTGAAAATTAACTAAGCTACAACAAAGAATTAACAAATCTATTGCACCAAGACATCCTCATCATGTATTAATGGTTGGAGATTCAAGAATACATGACGGCCATGGCTGAGTGCTTCATAGGCTAGAAAGAAGCTAACTCCAAGAAAATGGTAAAGCCAAGATTATTGAATGATCAAAAGATGTCTTGCCTTTGGCCTCTAGTCCCTTTTATTCTAACCCTCTTCCAAACTTAAGGGCTGTTCACACATGTACATATAGGCTAAAGCTAAATTTACAAAGGCTGGAATTAATCCAAGGTGCAAATATTAATGTTGTATTTTTCCTTCATGACAAACCATCCCTTCCTGAAGATGGTTTTGTCCTCAAAACCAAGAATTAAGGGCCTATATCTAAGTCAAGAATAATAGTAATCATGCCCATTCATCTTCCAAATGATAAGAAAGCATTGTCCATGAAAAGAAGACCTTTTGCATACCAAACTGTGAGAAAACTGGCTGCTGTCCAAACAGGGCTGATTCACTAAAACTGCCATAACTTTTGATATATTGGTCCAAATATGGCGTACGAGGTGTGGAAACGAAGTATACACTCCCAAGCATCACCCCATAACATCATAATCAAATTTTGATGAAGTCAGGACAGTTTTATTGTCTGCAGAAATTTCATACAGCAAGCTGTCTCTGCACAGTCACTACATACTGCATCATATATCATCCTGTAATAGCCAAGGAAAGTTACTGACATAAGTGGATGGTTGCCAAGAAGACTCTTCAATGGGAAAATTCTTCCACTTAATAAGATACTCAATGAGAGTACGATTTCTGAGAACTTTCTCTCTCTTTCCAATAATGCTTTCAGGTTCATATATGATCAGTCCTGCCTCATCCAATGGTGGTAACTCTTCCAATACTTGTACATCGGGCCCAACATACTTCTTCAGCTGTGAAATATGGAATACATCATGTATTCTAGTGGAGGATGGTAGCTGAAGTTTATAAGCAAGCTCTCCAATTTTGTCTAGAATCAAATATGGTCCATAAAACCTATGAGCAAGCTTGTTATTCCCACCCTTTAGTAAAGCATAATGCGTCTTGGGCACTTTGAGAAATACCCAATCTCCAACCTTGAAGTCTAAATGTCTTCTTTTCTCATCAGCATAGACCTTCATTACGTCTTGTGCTTTCCTTATGCTGTCCTTGCATTGCCTCATGAGCAACTCCATTCTTTCCAACTCTTCCTTTGCTTGTGGGTTGATGTCTTCATGAAATAAAACTGATGGAAGTTGAACTTTATACCCATAAAGTGCTTCAAACGGAGACATCCCAATGCTCATGTGATGCGTGTTATTATAGCAAAATTCAGCAAGGTGGATCCAACAATCCCATGAAGCTTGTGTGTCATGACAATAGTGCCTAAGGTACACTTCCACCCAATGATTTACTCTCTCCGTTTGCCCATCAGTCTGAGGGTGATAGGCCGTGCTAGGAGTGAGGAAAGTACCCATAGAGGAGAATAGACTTTTCCAAAAGTTGCCCATAAACTTCGAATCACGGTCTGATACTATTCTCATAGGCATACCATGTAGTTTGAACACACCTTCCATAAATTGCTCGGCGACTTGTCTTGCTGAATATTGGACTTTAGTTGGGATAAAGTGGGCTGATTTGGTCAATCTATCAACTACCACATAGATACTATTCCATCCATGACTGGTAGTAGGCAATCCCATTATGAAGTCCATGGAAATATCTGCCCATTTTCCCGTAGGTATAGGTAAAGGCTGAAGTAAGCCAGCTGGTAATAGAGTAGAATCCTTATTTTGCTGACACTCCAAGCATTGAGATACATACTCTTTAACATCTTTCCATAGACCTTTCCAATAAAAACTTTGATGAACTCTATCAAACGTCTTGAAAAGGCCCAAGTGACCAGCCATTGGCGATGAATGCATCTCTTGAAGCACCTTCAGGTTGAATTTACTGCTGGGAATCAAGTACACTTTACCTTTAAACCATAAGAGGCCATTATGCACTTTAAAATTTGGAAATTCAGCATCACACCCTTGCTGTAATTTCTGTAAAATATGGGCAGCATGCTCATCAAGCACATATTCCTCTTGAATGTCTTCAATCCACTCCTTATAGATGGTGGACACAGTAGATAGACTGCATGCCCACATTCTTGATAATGCATCAGCCACCACATTATCCTTGCCAGCCATGTATGATATTTCAAAATCATATGATTGCAAAGTAGCCAACCATCTCTTTTGCTTGGGAGAAAGATTGGGCTGCGAGAGAAAATATCTCAAGACCCTATGATCGCTTTTTACTTTGAAGTGTGTCCCATAGAGGTAGTGGTGCCATTTCTTGATTGCATGTAAAATAGCAAGCATCTCCTGCTCATAAACATGCATCTCTCTCTCTTTGTCATCAAATTTTCTGCTCTCAAATGCAATGACACCATGCTCCTGTACCAAAACTGCTCCCAAACCTCTACCACTGGCATCTGCATAAATGGTAAAAGTCTTGGAGAAATCAGGGCAAACTAGTATGGGTGCTGAAACAAGCAATTCTTTCAGCTCATTAAAGCTCTTGTCCGCGATCTCATCCCAAAAGAAGGCCTCCTTTTTCAGCCGATCGGTAAGAGGAGCTGCAATATGAGCATAGTTTTTCATAAACCGTCGGTAAAAGGATGACAAACCAAGGAACCCTCTTAATGAAGTGGCATTGGTTGGTGTAGGCCATTCTTTGACGCACTGAACCTTCTTAGGATCCACTTTGATTCCATCTTCTCCCACTATATGACCCAAGTACTCCACTTCCTTTGTCATAAAAGAGCATTTAGTGGCCTTGGCAAACAGTTTGTGTATCCTCAATATGTCAAAGACCTCTTTCACATGCTGCAAATGGTCTTCTTTATTCTTGCTATAGATCAAAATGTCATCAAAGAATACCAAAACTGTTTTAAAGAGCAATGACTGAAGTATCTTATTCATGAGAGACTGGAATGTGGCTGGAGCATTTGACAACCCAAAAGGCATAACCATAAACTGATAAAGACCCCTCTCCGTCCTGAAGGCTGTTTTGAATTCATCCCCTTCCTTCATGCGTATTTGATGATATCCCGATCTCAAGTCAATTTTTGAAAACACCTTGGCATCCTTCAATTCATCTAAGAGATCATCTATTCTAGGTATGGGATACCTATTCTTGATAGTGACCTTGTTGAGATCGCGGTAATCAATGCACATTCGAAAGGAGCCATCTTTCTTCTTCACAAGAAGGACTGGAGAAGCAAAAGGTGATTGGCTTGCCTTAATGAGACCCATTTCCAAAAGCTCTTTGACTTGGCGTTCTACCTCTTCTCTTTCCACTTTGGAGAGGCGATATGGTGGTTTGTTGATGGGCTTTGTATTGGGCAGCAAGTCAATGGGATGATCCACTTCTCTTTTGGGAGGAAGAGAGGTAGGTGGCTGGAAAATATCATCATATTCTTTCAGCAAATTACAAAGACATGGGTCCATATTGTTGGTAGGAGAAGAGGGCTGATCCTCTTCAATCTTGGAAAGAAGAATGGTGAACATACATGCCTTTGCATTTATCTCTTTCTTAACCTTCTTGGGACTGATCATCTCCATTCTTTTCTTTTCAGCTCCATGTAGTGTTACTTGTTGTCCACACCATTTAAACTCCATTTCCATGTTGTTGAGATCCATGGTAAATCTGCCCAAAGATTTCAGCCAGTTGCAGCCAAGTATTATATCAATGGGACCCATTTCTAATGCAATTAGACTCACTGATGTAGTGCACAATGGAGAAAAGGTGATAGGTACATTTGGACAGCATTGATTGCTCATCTCAAAATTTCCATTTGCCACTTGGATTTTGAGTGACGTAGGCATTTCATGCGTATTCAATTTCAGCCCATTGAGTGACTTAGCATTAATGAAGCTATGTGTACTTCCCGTATCTATGAGTATATGAGCGGTCATTCCCTTGATTTGACCTTTAAGGCGTAGGGTATTATCCCCTCTTGAACCACTCCATGCATCACTTGATATGGCACATAGCAATGGATGTAAATCAGTCCATGAATCATCCAAATAATGACCACCAGGGTCGAAAGGAAACCCATCCATCGGATCATAGAACTCATCATGGCCATTCTCTTCATTTTCATGCGCCTCTTCTTGAGTTGTTGAGACATCAAGCTGAGCCAAGCTTCCTTCAATAGATTCACCATCGGAATCATCCTCGATGATCATGCTAATCTTCATATTTTTGGCCTTGCATTTGGACTTATGATCGGGTGACCATTTCTCTCCACATTTGTAGCATAGACCTTTAGCATACATATCTTTGAGCTTGTCATTCGATACATGTTTGCCTTGAGTAGGGACTGAAGTTTTGGCATTTATATCAGTCCTCTTTCCATCAAATCTATTTTCAGCATTAGGTCTGAAATTAATGCTTTGTTTTGACCCAAACACAGTAGGAAAAGTGGGTATCTTGCTGTAGGTATTGCTGAAAGTATTTGATGGCTTTCCAATATGCTGAAAATCAGTTTTAGCATGCCCATAATGGCCTGATGTCCTTGAGAACTGCGTAGGCTGAAAAGAATGCCCTGTTTTTGGCTGAAAACCCTTGTATTTCTGCCCATAACGTTCAGCCAATTGAATGGCAGCTTGTAGGGATGTAGGATTCATGGCTCCAACTTTAGAAGAAAGAATAGGTTCCAAACCAAATATGTATTTATTCAACTTGGCACTATCGGAGACCCCATGAACATACATCGAGAGGTTCAAAAACTGATTTGAGTACTCTCTAACCGAGAGACCACGTTGCTCAAGAGCATACCACTTTTTCTCTAACCTCTCTTTTTCAATAGGGGAAACAAAGACTTCAATCATAGCATTTTTCAATGCATCCCAAGACAAGAAGTCATGTCCCATCCTCGCCATATAT
Organism: Lygodium microphyllum; assembly: GCF_053477565.2. NCBI lineage: Eukaryota > Viridiplantae > Streptophyta > Polypodiopsida > Schizaeales > Lygodiaceae > Lygodium > Lygodium microphyllum. The sequence continues at coordinate 127,305,108 of NC_141158.1, forward strand.
CTCCACCAAGTGTGAGCATAGCCTTCTAGATGAAGGGCTGCAAATTTTACTTTGGCATTCTCGGGCCTTGGGTAAAGAGAAAAATACATCTCTAACTTGTCAAACCACTCCTCCAACTCCGTGGGTGAAGGATTCTCTCCCTTGAAGTTTGAGATAATTATTTTCTCCTTGTACTCTCTCTCGTATTGAGGAGGTTGTCCATTAGGGTGCTGCTGCCCACTATGGTTTTGTGGCCCAAAATAATTGCCAAAAGGTCCTTGCCTAGGATATTCATTATTTCCATGCCCTTGTGCATAAGGAGTTTGCTGTCCATAATGCATACCATGACTTTGTGGCTAGAAACAATGTCCTTGAGGATGAAAGTATGTGTTGCTCACATTGGGAGGTTGTCCATGCATCGGTGAATTGAAAGGTGGTTGCTGCCCATTATTTTGCTGATTCCAACCATGATTTGACATGGGACTTGGCCTATTGGCCTGCACTTGAGGAGAGAAATTATGTTGTGGCTGTCCAAAAGCATTTGGGGCTGAATTCACATGTCCATGTGGCTGCCCATAAGAGTTTGGGGTTGAATTAATATGGACTTGCTCATAACCACCAACATTTGCTTGAGGGTAAAATTGCTTGTAGAAAGAGTTGCACCCATGGATGTCTTCATCATGCTTTGAGTTTGTTTGCACTCTTTCTTGAAGATCCTGCCCATGTGACTGAAAGTGACCCTTTTGTTGATGGAATTGTGGCTGAAGTGAAGTGGGATGAGCAAAATCCTTAGCTTTAGATTATTCTCCAACTTCAAATTGACCTACCACCTTAGGAGTAAGTGGTTTAGGTGGTTCTTCAGCCCTATGCGGGTGTGGGATATTAAGACCAGCTGTAGGCAACATTTTCTCACCAAGAAGTGCTACAAGCTTGTCAATACCCAACCTCATACCCTCGAAACCTGATTTCATATCCTTTATGTCATTTGACAATTGCTGAAAACTGTTTGAATTCATTGAGATATGAGACGTCTCTATGGGTTGATTGGTAGGGGAGTGAGTGGAGCTTGCATCGACCTCATCGTTCTCATAATGCATTCGATAAATGGCATCTTGAGAAGTGTCATGATGTTCACCCCTTTCCTGTTGATGTTCATCCCTATCCTGCTGATATTCCTTCAATTCTTCATTGATAGTATCCAAAACAGGGTCTCTCTTCTTATTTCTAGCCATGGGTTGATTTATGTCCTGAATTTCCTGTAGTAGAAAAACTTGATTATCTTTACTTCTAGAGCTCCAAATTACGAGGTCTCTGGCTCTGTTCAAAGCTTGAAGAGCCCTCTATCCAATGATCTATCAAATGCAAAAAATGGATGAGTACAAAAATTTCTGTAAGGGATTTTCTGTTGCTGTCTGAAAATTCCTGCAGGCAGTGAATACCCTGTTCTAGTCAATTAATGGCTTGTACCATCAATACCCAGCATGTACCAGCTTCATAACCTTGTAGGAGAGTCTCATACGTCTGCCCATACTGAAAATGACCTCAGTAACCAGTAAAATGGCTTTCTGACTCAAAGTAGACTGCAATCTTTAATGAGGGTATGTATACATACTCTGTTCCAATCTTTCATACTGAACCATAGTGTCTTTACCATAGGATGTATACATTTTACTGTAGCCATATTTCTTCATACATTTGCCATACCATACATTTGCCAATATCACAAGAACTCACTGTCCATAACTCATGCTGTAGGCTGATTTCAAATGCCTTTGAGATTTGTACCTGCACCTAAACTTGAAAATACGTGGGATCCGAGACCCGAGGGGTTTGCAAAGTTCCCTCTCGGGCCGGGTTGCGCTCCCCTTCAGGGTCCTCGTCGGTAGGGGAGGGTCACCTCACTATTGTCCTACCGACTCGCCCGGCATCCACTTTTTCCTCGTGGGCAAGTACATGGCAAGTGAATTCTAGCTCAAAAATCAGTATGATATGCATGGAATAGGAAGGAAATACAATTGCCTTTCATTTGCCCTTTTTCATGATATGCAAGATTGAAATTGAAAAGGCTGAAATGTAAATGAGAAGTGGAGAGGTATTTACCTCAGCAGTGACTCACTGCTTACAAAGTTTTTCTCACTTACCAATTGGGTAATGATTTTCTTATGATCAAGAGGCAAAATAGGCAATCAATTTCATGTCAGGGTTAGGCAATAAAAGATTGAGTCCGAGAAGCTGAAATCGAGGATGTTCGCACGCAAACACATGGAATATCGGAATGTAAATTCATAGAAAAAATAATACCAAAAAATCCAACTACTGAAAGTAAGTGTGGAAATAAGGAAAAGTGTACAAAATAACCTGTCGAATATGCCTGGCAAATGAGAACGCCGTTCTGGTAGGGATAGAACTCATTTACATGGAAAATTTAAAAAAAGCACCCGAAACTAGAAATAAAAATTAACATAGAGAGATCCATTGTGCAAAACCCGGTGAGGTGAACATGAAAAATGTCCATAGGAAGATGTTAGACATGATAACTAGGGTCCAATGCGGTTCCGGTGATGGTAGAGTGCATTCGTATGGAAAAAATAGCAAAAACACCAACAAAAATAGAGTTAAAATTTAATATGGAAAAATTCGCGCTTTAGAACGAAGGGCAACGGAAATAAAAATATCAAGAGAAGCTTGTGGGATAGGTTTGTTACGTCAAAATGCTGTTCCAATGGCATTAGAGGACATTCACATGGGAAAAAAATACACAAAAACACACAAAAAATTTAATAAAATAAAATTGGTAGGCCGGATCAGGATGAGAAAAAAATCAAAATGATGTAAGGGACCAAGCCAAATCAAAATTTGAGGTGATTAAGGCAGATTCACATGGAAAAACTATAAAAAACACATACAAAAATACCCGAAAATATGAAAAAATTAATAACGAACAAACCAGACATCAGAATGCTGGGAAATAAAGAGGAAAATGTCTCAAGCAAGGTGTAGGTCAAGGCTATCATATCAAATTGTTGTTCTGAAGTGAAAAAGACATGTTCACATGAAAACATGTTAAATGGAAAAAAAATTCGTCAAAAATTAATAACTCATGATCCGTGGCTTAGAAAAAGGGGCTGTAAAAAGGAAAGTTGGCCAATATAAAGGGAAGAACAAGGCTATGAGGTTAGATTGTGATTTTGTTGAATGTAGGGTGCGTTTACATGGAAAAGTGAAAAAACAAAGGGAAAAGGCAAACTGATAAGGAACAACCCCAAGACGGGTTGAAAAGAGGAGGGGCGGGTGGGTAAGGGACCCCATTAGGGAAAGACCAAGACATGGTATACTCAAATTGTCTAATAGGGATGTTTCCATGAGGGTATACACAGTGGACATGCAAGGACGTGTCCCCATACTTAAGACCTTAATAAATCAGATTGATGACACAACAGGGTGGGATCAGAACCTATACATATATGTCTCCACACTTAAAACATGATTGACTCTTACAAACAAAAAGGGCAGGGCTAGAAAAACTTGGCCTGATTTGTAGGTGGTTGAGGTGAATTGTTATTGACTCGTGAAGAGTGGTGATTGTTGTCAAGGTACCACGGCTCGCCACATCACACTCGTCCAACATGGCAGGGACCACACAGTAGCACCCAAGGAGGTAGCTTTGTTGATGAAGTGTTGGTTAGGTTGTTGGTGTGGCGAGGTATCTAGCACTCAATCCCAACAATTACTAATGTTGAAATGATAGATGAGTCGCTCACCCCATGGCTCACGTCACTCAAACAATAATGATTGAATCCCATAACTCACATCAAGTTTAGAAATTGACAACAGGAATGTTTTAGAGGGAGTATGCTAATGTATACAATTGATGGTGTCTCAATGCGTCCCAACCCATGTGGCATAGATGCAAAAAGGAAAACGAAAGAGCCTGATACGGTAGTGCATTAAAAAAAATGAGGTATATCGTGATGGCAGAGGAGGCCCATCCCGTGTATGCATAGGGTAACGAGAACGTACCTCTCTCCAAGTGTCAGAATGTCCCTCAATCCTCACCACTCTTAGTTGATAAAAGGGAAATCAATCACACTGAGTCTCCCCCTCTATCTCATGCTCTATTGATGATTACAAGAGGGCAATCGAGTTCCTCACACCCATTGATATAATCCTCATTGTCACTTGTGTAAAGGTTGTATGTCGTGTGCATAATTGATGGTGGAATAGTGCATCCCACCCTATGTCGACATACGGTGCAAGAAGGAAGGCCAGGGAGCCTTATAGTGCCATGCACATGAATAATTTTGTGCTTTGTGCATTGAGAGGCCCATCCTATGCATGCAACTCTCCATTCACACATCTCACCTCTCTATTGGATAAAAAGGGAAATGACTAGTCACTCACCCCACCCTCTGTCTCACACTCTGTTGATGATTACAAAGGGCAGCCTATACGCACATCCCCATCTAATTAGAATGAAAGCTCACATCGCTCTAGGTTTTTCGATGAAGATAAGCTTCGTTAGGTTAATAATGTCAACATGGATCATCGATTGATGAAGAGGAATAACCAGGGAGGTAGCCAACAAGTCTCGTACTTGGATTGCATAGGAGAAATATTGTCTATTGTAGGAGTCAGAAGCACTAATGGGGTTACAAGATTCAATGCACCAAGGGAGGTGGATTTGGAACTACTACTGCAAGAGTTCTGCTAAGGATTCAGATGTCCTGGATGGTGGGGTGTTACTAACATTTCCACAGTCAGCTTCCCATCCAAGGGTGTGTGCCACCTTTTCTTGGAACGAGGCATGTTATGGCAGGGAATTTCCTACTCCGACAAGGACTCAAGACCTTTTCTCCCATGATCGATATATATTTATTTTCTTTTTTTTCCTTTTTATTCTTTTTTTTCTTTTGAAAGGGGAGAATGGTAGGACTGCCATGTATCAGAACCATCATCACTGCCTTTACTAGATTAGATGAAAAGGAAGCCACATTGGGGTGGAAGGTGGCTATGAGGGGCTAACAAAACAAGGTCACATCATCAGGATTAGCAAGAGGGTTGTTAGGAGCATTAGGTAAAGTCGTATGAAACGTCGTGCAAGGAATGAGGGAGCTATCGATGGTGATTGTCAAGATCCCCAGAGAGGGTAATACATCTTGAGGCGATAACTGTTAATTAAGAAGGGATCATCTGAAGCGTTAACTATCTAGACACTTGGACAAAGCCATTAGGTTTTATGGCAAGTACCTTAGAGGGACCAATCCATCGTTGTTGAAGCTTGCCTGGAAAATTGTGAAATTGTGAATCATAAGCAAGGAGATGAAATCACCTTCCTTAAACTCCTTTTGATTGATGAAGCTATCATGATAGGCCTTTCTACAAGCTTGCATGGCTTCCATGCACTGTAGGGCCATCCTACGAGTCTCATCTAAACATTTCAGATACGAGAGATGGCATTGTAGAGACTCATCATCTCTCAAGCGTTCTTTGATAGCCACACGCAAATAGGGTAGCTCAAGTTCAATAGGAAAGATAGCTTTTATACCATACACCAATTGGAAAGGGGTTTGTCCTGTAGTAGCCTTATGGGAGATTCTGTATGCCCACAGGGCCTCTATAAGTCGATTGTCCCAATCACAACGATGTGCAACAATCATTCTTATCAGAATTGAATAGAGGATGCGATTGATAACTTTGACTTGGCCTTGGCTCTAGGGTAATAGAGTGTGGACTTACAATGGCATATCTTGTACAGCTCTATCAATTCTTCCATAATCTTGTTAAGGAAGTGAGTACCTCTATCACTTATACGTTCTAGGAGACTACCAAAATGGGTGATGATATTCTCGTACATGAATAGTGCCATGATGTTGCCATCGTCCTGCTTTAGAGCTTTGGCTTCACACCACTTTGTCATGTAGTTTGTATAGACCAAGATGTATATGTTCTGTTTCCTTTCGATTAGCGGATCAATGGGGCCCACGAAGTTAATTTTCCACTTCTTGAACGGCTTTAGGGGAAGGTTGGGTTGTAGTTGCATAATGTTGGATTTGGTAGGCTTTCCCATTCTTTGACAAGCATCACAATGTTTGCAATGGTCATAGGCATCCTTGTGGAGGATCGGCCACCAATATCATGTGAACAAGGCCTTTCTGGCTGTCACTTCTCCTGCAAAGTATCCTCCATATGACTCATCATGGAATGCTTTCAATACTATTCCAATCTCTTCTCTTACAACACATCTTCATAATACTTCGTCTTTGCCTTTCTTATATAGAGCACCACCTAACATGGTGTAGGGGGATGATTCCAACAAAAGCTTCTTCTTCTCACGGATTGAGATACTAGAGGGATACTGTTGGATTTCCAAGAGGTTAGCTATATCTATGTACCATGGGATAGCAGTCTCGACTAGAAGTAAGGAAGCATCAGGAAGGTCTAGAATCATTATGCTCTTCTTCATCACTTTGAGGGGTTCGTGACAGGTGATTAGCCAAGACATGGGACCAAGTTTGGTAACCACTTCAAAGTCAAGAACTCTTGAAATAGAAGGAGCCATCTCATCATTTTTTCCCTCACATTGGCCATGTTCATCAATAGAAAGGACAGGGCTTCATGGTCCATGTGCAAATGGAGCTCCTTTGTCCAAGTAATGCATCAATGTGCACATGGAGCTCCTTTGTCCAATTAGGAGGTTACAATATGGGTGCCTCAATCAAGCACTATTTTAGGGTGTTGAATGCGTCGACACAATCAGTGGTCCATATAAACTTTGCATCTTTTCTTTGGAGCCTATGCTGTTGAGATATCGAGCTCCACTCGTGATACACCAGGGTGACCGTTGTGTATTTATGTCATCGACTTGTCAGTTGCAGACGCGGTTGGTACACCGCCCATGAATAATAGCTACATGATAGCTATCCTTATCTACTCTAGTTCGTGGCTCAGTTAGTATGCCACCTTAGTTAGTTGAGTTTGGTTTGAGACCCATATAGAGGGTTCTTCTATTTCTTTGTACTTGAGTTCTTTTGGCTTACACAACTAAGAAGAGGAAAACTGTTTTCAGCCTCCACCCTTGTGTGTCTTCCCCCATTGTGCAAGCAAGAAAGCTTCAAGCGAGACTCCTTCCTTCTCTCCCACAATCTTGACATGGTATCAGAGCCTTGTTCGTGGTAAGGAGCTCAAGAAAGCAAGCCAAGCTCGCGGTGGTCTGGTAAGAGGAGCAGTGTTGCTTTCATTTTCTGTTTTGGGAGCAGATCTCTGCAGGTAGCACAGCTGGAAATTGCAGGAGTGCATTGTCTCAGGTTGAGACGCCCTTCGCGGTGAAGCAAGAGGGCAGTATATGCTGCGGGAGAGGGCTTTAGCCTGTGACGACCTTGTTTTTTTTATTTGAGGCCATTTCGGGGCCTGTTTTGCAGACGGAAGTTTTCTGCACGCACTCAGGAAAAGGCTTAGTTTTATGCTGTGCAGCCACTGTTCTACAGGTCGGTGAAAAGTTACTGTAGAAATTGCATCGTATGCTTGTGCGCAGAGACATTGGGAGTTTCAGAATCATCCTTGGTTCCTGTTTATGCAAAATCGTCACTAGGAAGTGACTGTGTGGTCAAATACCACTTTCGCCAGTTTTGCAGATTTGCCCTTGTGAGGATGAAGCTGTGTTTTTTGCAGTGACAGAATTTCTTGTAGTATTCTGTAATGGCGTCTGATTCTCTTTCACAGATTGTCACTGAAAAGCTTAACAAGAACAACTTCCAGGCATGGAAGTTTAGAATGACGAATTTCCTTATGGGAAAAGGATATTGGGAATTTGTTGCAGGAAATGAAGAAGAACCAGTTCTTCCTGATGTTCCCAATCAACAGCAAATGCAGGCATTTAAAACATGGCATGAGAGAGCCAGGAAAGTTATGTACTGGCTATCTATCAGCATTTCAGACTCTATGATTGTGCATATTCAGGATGCAAGTACGCCAAAGGAGGCATGGGATACTTTGTCAAAAATGTATAGCACAAATACGCAAGCCAGGAAAATGCAGCTCAAGCAAGAGTTGCACAATGTGCAAAGAGAAAATATGAGCATCAACGACTACCACATGAAGGTGAAGAAGATTGCAGATGCACTTGCTTCCATTGGGTCGCCAGTGGAAGATGATGATTTAGTTTCCGTGACCTTGAATGGTCTAGGAAAGGATTATGCACAGTTTCGAACGTCCATTTCAGTTCGTGAAAGATTTCCTGATTTTGAGGAGTTGATTGCTCTTCTAATTTCTGAGGAGCAGAGAAATGGTGGTGCATCTTCTTCAGGAGGAACTTCAAAAGAAGCTGTCTTCTACTCAAATGCTGGAAGAGGTAGAGGCAGAGGTAGAGGAGGCCGATTTGGAGGCCGTGGTAGAAATCAGAATATGCAGCAAACTCAAGAAAACCAGTCCTATGGAGGAGGACATGGTAACTCTAGAGGCAGGGAGAGCCAAAGAGGTCGTGGTGGATGGCAAAGAGGTCAAAATGCAAACAGTAATGTTGAATGCTACTACTGTGGTAAAATGGGTCATATGGCTAAAGACTGCTATAAAAAGCAGAATGACATCATGAATGGAAAACTGCAACAAGGGAATTATGCATCTTCTAGTAGACAGGGTGATGACAGAAATGAGCATTTGTTCATGGTGCAGCACATGAACAATTCTGTGACAAGTGCAGAAGAAAGCAATGATGTATGGTATGTTGACTCAGGTGCATCAAACCACATGACAGGTCATGCAGAATGGATGGAGGATGTAAGGAAAATGGAAAAACCAGGATTTGTGGAGACTGGTGATGATACTGCACATCCTATTGTGCAGATTGGAAAAATTCCCTTGTCTATGCAGGATGGGAAAAAGAAATACCTGTCCGATGTATTTCATGTCCCGAATATCACCAAGAATCTGGTTTCTGTTGGTCAAATGGTTGAACAGGGCTTGCAGGTCAGATTTAATCCTCATGGATGCTTTGCTGAGGATATGAAAAATAAAGGTCGCTTGATAGCAAAAGGAAAGAAGAAGGGCAGAATGTTTACGTTGGATGCAGACATGTCTGAATTGAGTGCAGCAATGTTTGCACATGGGACCGGTGTAGTTGCAGATATTGATATCTGGCATAAACGCATTGGTCATGTTAATGTACAGCGACTTAAATCAATGCAGGCCCAAAATATTGTTGCAGGTTTGCCGAAATTCAAGGTTGCAGAAATGCATAAGGTATGTGAAGCCTGTCAGTTTGGAAAACAGGCAAGGAAACCATTTCCTAGACATGTTCAAGAGAGTGAGAAGCCATTGGAATTAATCCACTCTGATGTGTGGACTACTAAAGCTGCATCTCTTGGAGGCTGTCATTATTTTGTCACTTTTATTGATGACTATAGCATAAAAGTTTGGGTGTATTTTATGAAAAAGAAAAGTGAAGTTTTTGGGCATTTCAAAACTCTTAAAGCTATGGCTGAAAAAGAAACAGGTCTGCAAATAAAATGCCTAAGGTCAGATGGAGGGGGAGAGTACCTCTCAAATGAGTTTGCAAAGTTCTTGCAGGAGCATGGCATAAAGCAGCAATATTCATGCAGTTATACCCCACAACAAAATGGAATTGCAGAAAGGAAAAACAGGCATATTGGAGAGGTATCTCGTGCCATGCTCAATGAAAAAGACTTGCCAGATTTTTATTGGACTAAAGCAGTTGCTACAGCAGTCTACATAATGAACAGGACTCCCACTGCAGCAATACATGGAATGACTCCAGAGGAGAGGTATACTGGTAGGAAACCAGATATTTCTCATTTGAAAATTTTTTGTTGCATTGCCTATGTACATGTGCCAGATGAGCTGAGATCCAAGTTGGATCCAAAAGCTGAGAAGTGCATCTTTATTGGTTACTCTTTGCAGCAAAAAGGGTATAGATGCTATAACCCTTCTACTCGTAAGTTTACGGTGAGCAGAGATGTTGTTTTTGATGAGATGAGTAGCTGGTATAAACCAGTAAATGTGATTGATGATGAAGATGCACAAAATGGTAATGCTGCACAGAATTCACAGCAGCAGTCACAAAATATTAGTGGACCTGGAGCGTCCTCTAGCAGTGGTTCACATTCTTCGCCATGGACAGGCAGATTGAGATCAGGAGAATCTTCTCAAAGCAATGCAGATAGTGGTATGCAGGTATCACGAAAAGGAAAAGAGAAGGTTGATCAGCCCATGTTTGATGTGAATGCAGGTCACTCTTATGTGGATGGTGAATCCAGTGGCTCAGAACAGAGCATTGATGATGATTTGGGTATTCCTTCTATTGTTACACCTGGAGTAAGGAAGACCAGGGATGTTTTGAGAGCACCTAGGAGTGAACCTACTTTGCGCAGGTCTACGAGAGCTAGGTATCCTGTGGATAGGCTGAAATATGATGGATTTACAGCCATTCACTATGCATATATGGTCAAAGTGATATAGGAACCAGAACCCACATCTTTTGAGCAAGCCATGGGAAAAGAAAAATGGGAGAAAGCCATGGATGAAGAAATGGATGCCTTGGAAGAAAATGCTACATGGAAGTTAGTACCTTTACCTAAAGGTAAGAATGCAATTGGCTGTAAGTGGGTTTATAAGGTGAAGCACAATGCAGATGGTTCTGTGAACAGATACAAGGCAAGATTAGTAGTCGAGGGGTATGCACAAACATATGGCATTGACTATGAAGAAACATTCAGTCCAGTTGCAAGGATGGCAACTGTAAGAGCAGTCATTGCTATGGCTGCATCAAAGGGATGGTCTTTACATCAGATGGATGTAAAGAATGCCTTCTTGCATGGTGATTTGCAAGAAGAGGTCTATATGGAGCAGCCACCAGGTTATGTGCATGCTGTTCATCCTGAGTTTGTTTGCAGGTTAAAAAAAGCCTTGTATGGCTTGAAGCAAGCACCTAGAGCATGGTCTGACAAGATAGGACAGTATCTTGTCACTATTGGCTTTCAGATTTCCAAGGCAGATTTCTCACTTTATGTGAGAAAAACAGAGAAAGGTATTATGCTACTTGTCATTTATGTTGATGATTTGATTATGACAGGTGACAGTGATGAAGATATCCTTCATGTGAAAATGCTATTGAAGCAGAAGTTTGAGATGAAGGATTTGGGAGAGCTGTGTTATTTCTTGGGCATTGAGGTGATTAGATCACCAAGTGGGATACAGCTCTTGCAGAGGCAGTATGGATTGGACATGCTGTCCAAATATGGGATGACAGGCTGTAAGCCTATTTCAGTTCCTTTGGAGCAGCAAGAAACAGCCTATTTCAGACGATCTACCAGTGGATATGTATTCTCTTTTGGGAGTGCTGCAGTCACTTGGAGCAGCAAGAAACAGCCTACAGTTGCCTTGTCGAGCACAGAGGCTGAGTACAGGGGTGCAGCAATGGCTGCATGTGAGGTAGCTTGGTTGCATAAGCTACTTTATGATATGCATCAGTCTACAGATGGGCCAGTTGTCATTTATTGTGACAACATGAGTAGTATACACTTGGCAAATAACCCAGTCTATCATGCTAGAACAAAGCACATTGAGGTGCATTATCACTATGTGCGAGAGAGGGTTTTACTAGGTCTTATTGATCTAGTTTATGTCAGCACAGAGGATCAAGTAGCTGACATATTCACGAAGGCATTGGGTGCAGAGAAGCTGCGCAAGTTCAGAGACCTGCTTGGTGTGCAGGAATTGGGATTGAGCTCGAGGGGGAGTGTTGAGATATCGAGCTCCACTCGTGATATGCCAGGGTGACCGTTGTGTATTTATGTCATCGACTTGTCAGTTGCAGATGCGGTTGGTACACCGCCCATGAATAATAGCTACATGATAGCTATCCTTATCTACTCTAGTTCGTGGCTCAGTTAGTATGCCACCTTAGTTAGTTGAGTTTGGTTTGAGACCCATATAGAGGGTTCTTCTATTTCTTTGTACTTGAGTTCTTTTGGCTTACACAACTAAGAAGAGGAAAATTGTTTTCAGCCTCCACCCTTGTGTGTCTTCCCCCATTGTGCAAGCAAGAAAGCTTCAAGCGAGACTCCTTCCTTCTCTCCCACAATCTTGACATATGCAAGGGATCCGCCTTTGTTAAAAGTGTGCAATAAACCTTCTGTATAAGCCCACATGGCCAAGGAATCCCCTCAATTGTTTAAGGTTGGTTGGTGCTGTTAAGGTGGCACTCTTCTCAATCTTGGCAGGATCTGTTTGCTACCCTTGTGTATATATAATGTGGCCAGAGGAACTCCTAATGATACGCCAAATACACATTTGTCGAGGTTGAGAGAAATCCCATACTCTCACATCTGTCAAAGCACTACTCTAGGTGTCCCCAATGCTCATGGATTAGGCTATAGACATAGAAGTCATCCAGGTACACCTTAATGAAATCATGCACATGGATTTGGAATGCAATCATTATCACTCGTTGGAAGGGCAGAAGCATTACAGAGCCCAACATCACTTTGTAAGCATAGGTTTCCCGTTCTGTCTGTGAAGGTTGTTTTTTATTGATCTTGTTTTGCGATTTGGACTTAATTGTATCCATTGAATCCATCCAAGAGAGAATACAGCTCATGGCCTGCTACTGTGTCCAATAGTTGGTTTATGAAAGGGATAGGAAAATGATCCTTCTTTGTCTTAGAATTCAACTTTCTAAAGACACATATTCGCAACTTTCCATTCTTCTTGGGTACTACCACAATGGGAAAAACCCATTCACTATTAGCCACTCAACTTCTAGGAGCTTCTATAATTCCGCCTTCACTAGGGAAGAGTAATTCGGATTCATGTGCCTCTGAGATCTTTGCCTCATAGGTTTAGCATCAGGCTCTAGGTCGATGTGATGTTGGCACACCGTGGGATCAATCCCCTTCAGATCTTAGTAGGACCATGCAAACACATCTAGGTTTTCCTTCAGTAGCTCATATAGGACCAATAGCTCTTCTTCTGAAAGATTTATATCCATCTTTAAGTGACGTTTAGTACCTTCATCATTCACAAACGTTAATTGCTTTTCTCTTTCCACTTTGTGGATGAATGTCCCACGAATAGCTTCTGGATATTGATCTGACTCCTTCAAGAGTATCATTGTGGTTTTGGTTTTGGTTTGGGGATGACTTACTTCTTGGCTCGAGGACTCGTCTTCTAAGGATGCATCTAAGAATGTTACATAACAAGAACCTTCGGATTTCCGTTTAAGCTTTTGAACTAGTGCTTGTTTGTAAGGTGCATTGTCATCATCTTCTCGTGAGAGGGGTGGATTAGGGCAGCAAGAACCACTACTAAAGGAAGGCTTATTCTTCTTAATCCATTTCTTATAGAGGTTTTGCATAAGACATGACCCATTATCCAGTCCAGAGGGTACTAGAGTCATTCTGTCAAACAACATGGGATTTTCTACTTCTAAGGCTTCTGGAACCTCTCCCTCATCTCTCCCTTCTGCGAGTAGGATAGATTCCTCTAGCTCACTTTCATAGTCTTCTTCTTCACTGTCATCGTCGTCCTTTTTAGAATTTATCTTCCCCTTTGTGGGGGGATTTGTAAGAGAAGAATTGACTCTGTGTTATGTCCTCTATTTTTGCTTCTGCATCTGTCTCTGTCTTTGACTCTATCTCTGCTATGGCCATATAACAGGGAGAATAGTATATCCATGCTTCTATTTTACAGTCAGAGGTGACTTCAAAAGTCAATTTGGGTTCAAAAAGGAGGTATTCACCCATTTGCTTCTTTGAGATTACAATGCCCATTGTTAGGGATTGTGCCTCTATTTTCTTGGGAAAGATTTATTTGACAGCTTCTTCATCTATTGATGCTATTACTTCGTTTGGAGGAGTTTGTTAAGACTTCGATGAATGTGGATCCATTGCCTTTTTGTGATCCAAACAACTTCAACACCACTTTGTTAGGTCCCCTATCTACAAGGATTAGGGTTCCTTTGAACCAATCTATCCTTGATCTTGCTTCAAAAAGTCAAGTTCTTCCAAGCAACAAAGGGTATGAGGCCCCGTAGGAATTTGGTTTGACTACAAGATATGTTAGCCAATAATCCCTTGATGTGAGGGTTTTTCTTCACGTATGGGAGAACTGCTTTGGTCTGCCAATCGGATAAGCCACTACATAGCTTGCATTCCTTGCAAGCCTAGATCTTTCATTCCCACATCCATCATTATGTTTACTGATGAGCCTCCATCAATCAATGCATCTGCTATAAAGCATCCTTCAATCCACATGCCAATCTCTGGGGTTCTAGGATCCAGGAAGGCGTTAGCTACATCCACTTCCTTCACAGGCTCTGGGGCTTTGTTGGACTCGGTTGCTGCGGAGAGAGCAATCCTTAAACCTCTTCTTCCCGTTAGTATGCTTTTGAATTTCTTTCGACACTTGGGAGACAACATCAGCAACTGTTGGAATATTAGGTTAAGTTTAAATATGTCTAGGCCCTTGACCAAGTCATATTCTTTGATAGAATCCACAGGCTTCTCCAATTGTCTAGGGAATGGGGCCACACCCACTTTTATCTTCCTTTTTTCTTCTAGGAGCAGCAACATCTATGCTTCTTCTCCTTGAGGAGATACTTCAACATCCTCTATCTCCTAGATCTTTGGTCCTATCTCTACAACTATCTTTGTGGCTCTGTAGTGCTATGTACTACATTGTTCTATGTTGCACTGTTCAGTTTCTCCCTATGAAGGTTGAACTTCATGGTCTTAGAAGAGGGAATGTTCTCTTTCGGAACTGTGGGTTCTCCTTTCTTTGCATGCATTATTGAGGCAACCTCCAATTCCACCAAATTGGAAGTAGATTCTTGGCTCTTTTTTTGGGTGTATCAGAAGTAGCTTTCATAGAAGTTGGACTTGGATAGTCTTTTGCAATGTGGCCTTCTCCTTTGCATCAACTACATAAGGGCTTGTAGTCCATAGACCTTTTAGGATTTGGACAGTTCGGTGAGATATTACACTTTTCTCCACATCTGTAACACTCCATTTCTTATCGCTGGCCATTGCCAGACTATCATCCTTTGTAACTTTGAGAGGAAACCTCCTCAAGCTGAAATTAGGATCGAACTCTTTAGGCTTTGGTCCGATATCCTGGGTTGCCATTTTGGATTCCAACAAGTTGAATCTTTCTTCTTTATCTTTATTTCTCCTTTCGTGCATCTCCTTTCCAGAGAGCAGATATCCTCTGTATGGTTCTTCCTAAAATAGTACGAATAGAATGCTCTAGGGATGATTGGTTTTGGGTACATTTAGTGGCTAAATGTCCCGCTTGATGGCACTTTCCACACCATGTATTAGAATGCATCACATCTCTCCTACCTCCTACAAGAGTGGATATATTGGTGGTATTTACCTTGAGCGTCTGTAGCTATTCTGTATAATCACATCCATAAGCTCCTTCCTTATGCTTGCAACTGAATTGGACAGGTAGTCCTTCAAAATTTCACTTCCTAGAGTACTTGCAGTAGGGTTTTGGAAAGCTTCTGTGTGATCACCGCATAAACTAGTTGGGTTGATCTAGAGGGTCCTTTGTTTTGGTTTTGATTGAGGGCTCCTCTTGAGACTTGGGGTTGTTGGTTCCAATTGGTAGGATTCCAATGTTGTTGAGTTGCTATTGGGGGAACTGTTTGAGGCCACTGCTATTGTGGTTGAACCATCATTTGAGGCATTGTCATCTACAACCACTGTGGATTCGGTGCACTATAATACTGTGGCACTATTTTCATTTGAGGATGGGGATAGGGAACGGTCCTTGCACTGCTAGGATTGCATTTGGTTGGGTATGCCATTCCTCGCATGGAAGGATGTAGGACTCCTCTTCTTGACGTCATTGGACATCCTTGCTTCAACTTTATCATATAGCCTTGCACCTTCCATTATAGCTTGCAAATTGATTGGTCTTCTCAATTCCACAAACTTGCAAACTTCTAGTTATGCCTCTAAGAAAAACTCTATTCCACCAGATGCCTTCATCCAAATGATGGTTAGTCCATCTCTTCAGTATGGATTCCATTTGCGACCCATAAGCTTCTACTTGTTCACCAGGCTTAGGTTCATGAACTCCTCTCACATCTGCTCTTCAAAACCTTCACACCTGAATTTAGTGAGAAAAGCCAACTTCAAGTCATCCTATGTGCCAAAAGTTTATGCTGCTTATCTCTCATACCATTGAAACATTACGCCTTTGAGAGTGGCGATGAATATTTCCAACCAATGCTCAGGGGTTTTAGCATTGTTAGCCACACATGCTACTATAAACTCTGCTACATGAAGATTAAGGTTTTCATTGTACTCTCCCTTAAAGATGGGCGATGGGACTTCACTAGTCTGTCATCAATATTTCTAGGGCAGATTTGACTAGGAAGGGGACCTTGAGTTGCCATGGGGACTTCTGTAAAGAGTGCTGCTAGCGTGCCAAAAAAGGATTCTATTGCTAGCTTGTTCTTGGCTTTGATTTTTGCCTTCTCTTTTCTTATGTACCTCTAGACTCGTTCTAGGGCTTGCCTCTTGATTGAGTCATTCATCAGGGAGTTAGCTCCACCCAGTTGGTCTGTACTCAATTAGAATAGAATCAGAGGGGGCTTTAGTCTCTAGAGGATTCTCTTGTCAACATTTCTTCTACATCCTTCTTTTCCACGTCTCTGAATTTAGCTTTTTCAATCCACTGCAAAGGGAAAGATATTCCGTTCTGAAAGTGTCAAAACTCGTTCTTTTGAGGATCTTTGTGGTGCCATCATCATAGTAATGCCAACTCCTAATGGTTTCAATAGTGTATGTTATGAAGAATACTCTATCCACCAACTTCCAGTGTGTTGTTAATTGGAAAAACACGACATTATCAATGCACCATGCATCCCTCATGTCCTGCTGTTGAGCATCCACGAACAAATTCTAACTCTTTTTTTTCTTGTTTTCGTGAACCTCCATTGATCATGACTCCTGAAGCTTCTTCATTATCTCCCACTTGATGATGTCTGGAAACTTCTCGATGAATGCCAAATCTCCTATGGATGATCATTCTCTCTGTTTCTACACTTTAGTTTGTTCCCAAACAGTTTGCTACCAAGATGCACGTCTCTGTTGCTTCAACAAGAAGAGGAAATAGTCCACCACATAGAGCCTGCATCATGATGGTAATATGTTTCCTCCATTAGAATGGACCTCCTATAGAAAGTGGCTTTGGCAATGAGAATCTCCAATTCTTTAGTGGTAGAAGCAACTTTGCAAGCATCCATTCTCTTCTTGGCAATGCCATTTCTTTCATTTTCAACCTCTTCTAATACTTGTTGATGGCAGTTTTCCTTGATTGCACATCAAAAACATGGAACCCCAATAGGAACACCAAGGAAATGGGGTTTCTATTGTAAGAAATTATATCTTGTACTATCAACAACCATCTCTTTCATATTTGATATGTCCACAACAAAGAAAAGAACACCATAAAGAAGAAATCTTCGCGTAGCTTCATAGAAACAATTCTCTCACGGCTTCAACTTTAACGATAGCCATCATACTCTTCATATTCTTCATAGATTTTATTGGTAGACATAAAAAACATAAGAGAATACATCTCTTTGAGTGAAAATATATCACATATTATTCATCTTCAAAGTTTCCATAGCTTTCTCTCACAATCTCTCATATGTAGATACATTGTCATGCATAGAATTGGCTATCTCTCATTCACTCTCTCATCATATCCTCACTACAATACTCAATAATCACTCACAATAACCCTTATTTGGTCGTGAATACCCCCCTCCCAAGAAGAGGTATGTCTAATATGAAAGGTCATCAAAGCCACTATAGTGACTCTTCATAGCTCATCATTATCACTTTACTCCAGTCTTCACTTGAGCCTTCAATAGCTACTTCTTTGAGATCTTTCTAACTTGTATTCATCTCTTTCCAAGGCTAGAAAACTTTCCCATACTACACCCTCATCCAACAGAACCCATATAGAGGCATACATAGGATTTATAGAAGCTCAATAGAGGGTTACAAAAGGTCAACAAAAAGCATCCAGCTCAACTAAAACCAATCAAAACCATCAAAAACCACTCAATGAGCTTTCAAAAAACCTCAAAGTTCATCAATAATTACTCCATCCTTCATGCAAAAGAAAAACAAAACAAAATAGAAGCAAAATAGAAGCTATCAAAACCAATCAAACACTATCATGACAACAAAGTCTCATATCTCCTACTAAAAAACATTATGAGCTTATCAAACCCATTCCACCCTATCCAAAAAACTCTTAAACCACTTCCAAACCAATTAATCATCATGTAAAACCAACCATTCAAACCACAAAAACAATAAAAATCAACAAAAAAACAAGTCATTTGAGCATTCAACAAGTAGGGTATGAGTGGCGAGTAGGTGTATTTTAGTCAAGTGTTCTAGCTCTATGAGGTGATGTTGCCATGCTTTAGTGCCTTCCCAACATTCTTAGACAATGATAGGTAGGATGGGGATCAAGAATTCTACTAGCCTTACAGCATCAGAGCCATATGCTAGATGGAACGACGTTTGGTGTGTAGTAGTCTTGTATGCCATTCGATACGCCCAAAGTGCTACCATAATCTTGTGATCCCAGTCGTCAAATCATGATGCTGAACTTTTTTTGGTCAAGACACTAATGAGGACTTTGTTGGTGGCTTCAATTTGGCCATTTGCTTGAGGATAATAGGGGCTTGATTTGCAATGGATGACTATAAAATTTGATAACATATGATGTATCACTTCATTGAGGAAGTGAGTCCCTTGATTATCACTGACAATTAGATGGGGCATCCAAATCCTAAAATCAATTGCTCCCAAAGGAATCATGTGGTGGTCTTTGCATCATTCTTATGATTTGCTTTAGCCAGTCGATAATGTATCGAGCTTGTGAGTATTGTGCGGCAAGGCTAACGGGTCCTATACAGTCTATTCCCCATTATTCAAAGGTTGTCAAGTGATCACATGAATGAGATCCTTTCGTCTTTGCGGATATGTATTTTAATGCACTAGCACTCATCATAGTGCTTAACAAAGCGAGCAGCAGCCTTGAATAGGGTCGGCCACCATAGTTGGGCTTGAAGTACTTTCCTAGCAATGGAAATAGCATCAAAATGACCTCTGGAAATACCACCATGTGCTTCCTACAAGACATCTTCAATTTCATGTTCAAAAACACATCGTCGGAGAAGACCATTACCATTCTATCCTAAAATTGATACAATTGACTAGCAATCAATTGGTATGGCATGATCTTAATTAAGAGGTGGGTAAGTCGAGGCTTCTCAATAGGTCAGTCTAGTAGACCTTTCTCAAGTATATGCACAATGTAATTGGTCCAATGGGGTGTGAGATCAACCTTAAAGAGCTAGGCTTCTTACTCTAATCAGAACAGATGAGCATTAGGAAGCTGATCATCAATTCTTGTGGGTTTCTCTCCAATGGTCACTCGTGAAAGATGAACAGTAATGAAGTATTGTTTCCCTTTCCTCACAACTATTGAAAAGTCAAATTCTAACAAAAAAAGAGCCATCTAGTGATGTGTCTGATTGCACAAGGCTTGTTTACAAGATGCAGCAAGGTTTGATGATCTACAAAAGATGTGCAAGGCATAGCCAGTAATAATGGTAAAATTTCTTAACAACGCATACCATAGCTTAGCCTTCCCTTTCAATAGTGGAATAATTCATTTTTGCCTCAATTTGTTGGTAGCTAGCAAAACTCACAGGGAAATGCATATTGTATTCACTAGATTGGCATAGTACTACTCTAATCGCAATTTGGGAGGCATCTATATGCACATGGAAAATGATTGACTAGTCTAGGGCTTGCAGAATGGGTGCACTAATCAAAGCTTATTTTATTGCCTCATAGGAAGTAGTCCACTCTCATATAGGAAGTCCTAGCACTTGTCAATCCACTCTCATAGGAAGCCTGTTGGCACTTGTCAATCCACTCCCATATCACTAATAGCTTGTATAAGGGTTGAGTGATAGCAGCATAGTTAAGCACAAAACGGTGATAGTACCTCGTGGTTTCGAGGAAACAGTGTACTCCTTTAGTGTTTGAGGGATGATGGCAAATTCACAATGACCTTTACCTTAGCATTTTCTATTGCAATACCATTTTTGGATACAACGTGGCCCAAAATGATGTCATGCTTAACACAAAATTGGTATTTCGAGGGGATTCAAAGGCAATTAGTATTGTCGGCATTTTTCAAAAACAAGTCAAAGTTTCTCAAAGTGCTCTTCCCGACTAGAATGAACATATAAGTTGTCAATAAACACCTCAAGCCACTTCCAAAGCATGTCCTTGAAGATGGTACACATGAGTCTTTGGAATGTAGCTGGTGCATTAGTCAACTCGAATGGCATAACTATGTAGGCAAAGACTCCCCATTATGTTGCAAAAGCAGTTTTTGGTTTGTCGTCAAGATGAATGTGGACCTGATTCTATCATGAAAATCCATCTAAGAAGCTATAAGCTACATGTCCTGCTATCCTCTTGATCATATGATCAGGGTATGGCATCAGTGTATGGTAGGGGATAGTAAGCTTGCATTGTTGTTGCACTTAGATTTTTATAGTTAATGCATACTTGAGTTTTTTCATTTTTCTTAAGCACAACAACAATTGGAGAGACCCAGTCGGTATGTTCAATCTCATAAATGAGTCTTGCTTTTTGGAGTTTCTTAATTTCCTCATTTACATGATGTGCATAGTGAGGATTCATAAGATATGGCCTCTATTTCATGGGTTTGGCATCTGATTTGAGTGAAATTGTGTGAGTAAGGACTTGCATTGGAACTCCCTTTAGGTCCGAGGAGTTCCACGCAAATATCTCCCGATATTCCTTGAATAGCTTGATAAGTTGTGCTTCATCCTCCTTACTAAGGTCCTCAACAATGTACACAAGCTTAGGTGTTACTCCTGCCTTGGCAATGTCTACCTCTTTTACCCTTGTTGGTCCCTCAATAGGCTCATCGGATGTGCTCTCTCACTTGGCTCCAAGAAATACCACTACTCTATCACTATTCTTAAACTTGGTGAAGCGATGTGGGAGATCCTATGGTTTCTTCTGACTTTGAGTGTCTGATGCATCCTTGATCACGTCTTTCTTTAAGTGCCTCCTTTGTAGATGGATTGAAAGTTTCACTTTGACACTTTTAGATTGGGATGGGGGAGCTATTTCGGGGTCAGACTCATTGTTGTCATCTTCCTTAGAGTCAAAATTGGTCGTAGTGTCAGAGACCTAATCGTGTTTGGCTAGCAAGATCTCTGGGTCAAGACTTGCATCGTGAGTTTGAGGCTTAGCTTAATCATAGTCAAGAACCTTGAGGTAATATCCAACCACTCCAACTCAGATGTAACCCTTACAACTCCTACATCAATGAGTAATGTTTTAGGTTGTTATGGCAAAGGGTCCAAGCAAATTTGTTCAATGGTACTGCCATTAATGTCATATCCAACTGAATCAAAGTTTGAATCTTCCTCACAATCTTCATCCAAGTCGCTAGGCTGTTCAGTGTCTATGCCTTGCTTTCACATTAGCATGACAAAGAGATTGTTGTGGAAGTCAAACAAGACTTGGTGTAGTTTGGTCCATTGCTACCAATGGGTGCTAACCAAAAGCTCACCAAAGATTGTTAGATTCACATCTAGGCATCCATGGAAGCATGGTCTCCACCGACTCAAGATCTTCCACAACTCAAGTCTGTCTTTCAAAGTGGGATATCCTTGGAAGAAGTTAGGCATAGAGTCAAAGGTCATCATGTAGATAGATACTAGGGAATTCCTATGGAGGTTTCGAGTGTAAGGATGGTAGCCTCACGTGCATTTTTTTGGCTCATATGTTCATGAGTGGATCATTGCTCCAATTCCTTTGAGAACGACAGCTCTAATGTGGCGAGAATGTGGATCCAGTCTTGCTCATCCTCAAGAGAGGGAATATACAGTGTCAAGGGTTGGGTGGTTGGAGGATTTATAGAGTCTCCTTTTACTAGTGCCAAAATGGCATCGAGATCAACATGGGTTTTTTTCCCCAAGATTCCATTTCAATGCAGACTACCTCTTTGCAATTTCCCAAGAAGACTAGAATGTTGCCCCAATCTTTGATTAGTTGTGCATTACACATCCATGTTCAGCCACACAACAAGTCATAGTCAGTACCTTTCATGATAACAAAGTTAACCTTGAACAAGATTCCATTAATCTTGACTCATCAATCATGAAGAACTCCTTGGGGGTGAAATTTATATCCATCTCCAACCGTTAGATTAAAGTGGACTAGTTCTATGGGTGGATTGTCCCAAGCTTGAAGTACACTATGGTTAACTATGCTTACACCAGTGCCGGTATACACAATTCTATGACACGTAGTATATTCAAGGGTCTCCACATGGAGGATTGCATGCATATCGGCACCTTCCTAGAATGTGTTGACTCCCAGTGCACTCAAGGTTGGGTGTATATTCTTGGCAAAGTTTGGAGCATGGTGTGATTGGTTAATATTCAAGCCTTCTACCCAAGCTTTCAATCCTTGCCAAATTGTCGAGCTAGCTTTGAGTAGGTTCCCCGAGTGGGATTTTAACTTTGAATGATGCTAATGCAAAAATTAGGGATGGCTCAATATTTTCATAGAGATATTGCGATTGGCTTGCCTGAGGGGGGAAGAGATATTACATGTTCCATTGGCAACTCAGTGATGGATTCTGTGGTGAGCTCATCAAGTAGCCATGTTGGGCAAGCATGACAGACTAAGTAAGCTCATTTTCTCATCAATGGGATGACCTTTCAACTCATTTTGAGTGGTTTGGATCCACTCTTTAACCTTGTCTATAACAGCGAGTTGTTGGACAGGGTGGTGTGGATAAGTGCAATCTTTTGCTAGTGTCTCTTTTTCTATGGGTGGTGTAGTAGTGGCACTTTCAGCACTAGAGACATCAACTGCTAGTTGTGTTGAGGAGAGACCCTCACTTTTTAGCTTAAGATCAACCCTTTTTCTTCTTTTTTAGCACTTTTCTTACCAGCAAACTGAATCGTTCAAGGTTGTGGTTCCTTCAAGAGACTGATTTCTTTGGTTTTTCTTCGGGCATGAGTTATAGCATGCACAGGAATGGGGATTACTTCTTCATCTTTTATCATTTCCACAGCAAATAGGCTCAAGGGGATAGAGGGCACAATTTCCTTACCACTATTTTCCTTACACTATAGGCAATCAGAATACGTGTGCATGATTCCACATTTTGGGCAGTGTTGGTCAGCTTCGTTTGGCTTAGACTGGTGGTCTTGCCTCTACGGGCACTTGGATGAAACATGTCTTAGTTGTCTACAAGTCCAACATACAATTTTATCTCTAGTAGGGGTGCCCCCCTCTCGCAGCCTCATCCTAACATCATGATTGGAATAGGCATGTAGTCCATGAGGATTGTTTGACCCTCTTCATCATAGCAAATAAAGGGGTTGGTGTATTCCTCCTCCTCGATGGGTTCCTCTATGAAGTGGACTAGAGCATCTCTAGGTGGGTGCATGGCAATTAGAGGCCTAGGAATTCCCCGAAGGATCAATTTCTTCTCATCGTTGAGTTGCAGTCCTGGGATCAAGAGGAGTGGGTAGTGCCAATGGTTGTTCTTGTAGAAGTGGCCTAGGATAATTGAAGCCTCAGTTGTATTGCAGATATGCAAAGTTAGGAGTGAGAAGCTTGCTACGGGCTTTGCGATGGGTAGCTTTGTGGCCAAAACGTCCACAATTAGTGCATACTCGAGGTGGCCTCCAACATTTTGAAGGGAGGTGATCTCCACCTATGCACTGCATATTTTGGTGATAGAGACAAGTGTTTTTTAGAAATTCTGTCAATCTAAGAAAATTTTGATGTTGTTTCTTAATGTTGGAAATTAGTTCCAACGTGTCTTTTTTTTCTGAAGAAGTCTACCCTATGTGATTTTCAAGATGAGAATTGACAGAGTTGCTTATCCATGATGCATTCCTTGTGTAGGTCATCTACATGGATGGCCTCATCTAGTACATCCTTTTTTACAAAGTAGTCTAATTTGAATTCCCAGCCAAGGTTTCATATATCCTTTCATTACAAATGCCCTTGATGAAGGCTTTTGTGACTGCCTTAGGCATGGATTGTTCGCTCACCGATATCCAATTAAATAGTCTCTTGACCTTAGAAACATAATCCCTCATGGTCTCTCCTTCTTGGTGTTTGATGTTCATCAGGTGAACAATAAGGTTTTCCCCATATCTTGCTTTAGTAAAATGTTTGATAAACAAGTCTTTCATTATCACATATGAATTCTTCTCTATGGGTTCTAAACTAATGAACCATGTGCATCCTTTTTCTCCTAGGCAAATTCCAAGAGCTTGTGCTCTTCGTGCATTGCATGTGAGGTTGTTAGCCTCACAAACTTGCTCGAATTGTTCTAGGAAACTATAAGGATTGTCACTGGCCCTATATTTATCAAGTTGCTTTGCCACTAAAGAAATCTTAGATTGGCTTCTTTGGGTGGGTGTGTTGCCCATGCCTATTAGGATGGTATGCGCAATATGGGTCCCTAATTGTAGAATATCAGCATGTTCAAACAACAGGCATTGCACAAGATCAGAGAGTGAGTCTTGCAATGTGCCCATTGCTCCTGCATAGAATAACATTCTTCAAATATTATCCATCTCTGCCTATATAGTACTAAGCTGCAGCTTGGTGTCTTTAATGAATGTCTATCAAGTAGTTGAGAGCCATTTGTCATTCCCCTCTTAGGTCAACTAGTTTTTGCTGCATAGCTTTAGGGGTCATGGTGGAGGCATCAAAATGTGTGGCCTACTTGAAGCTATCTATGGTGGTTTGGAAGTCATCCAAACTTCTACCTGACCTATCCATCGTTTCCAGCATGGTTTTTAAGGTTTCTTTTGGTCTATGAAGTCGTGTACATGCATGGTCTCAAGGTCAAGGTTTTGGTCAAGGCTGGGGTCTCTACTGGTGGTCGGAGTATGAAGCTCACGGCCACTCCTTAAACACTTGCACTCTTAGTCCTTCTCCTTATCATTGTTTTTTTGTTTTTTTTGTTTCCTTGTTAATAAGTTTTCTTGTTACATAATGTCCCCCTTTGATGTGACACATGTCACTTATCGTGCTTGAGTTTGTGAGGAGTGTGGTGTGGTAAACCTATAGTGCATGCCTAGGTAAGTATGCAAGTATGAGTGTGAATGCATGTGTTATGTGAGGTGATGTGTGTGTTTCCTGAGTTTATGCGATACTTGCATGTGTGTGTGTTGATGTGATGCATGTGTGATATGTGTAAGTGCAGTGATGTGGTCCCTAGTGCTATGCAAGAGACACACCGAGGCATGCACTATCCCTATCACACCCTGTAATCCTCCCCATTTAATGGGTTGGATTCAAGCTTGTGATTGGAAGAGGTTGTCTCATTGTGCTCTTTCCCTCTTTTCCTAAGTGCATGAGTGAGCATTTATGTGTCATGAGGCTATTTCTATGGGGTTGTGCAAGTAGTGTGTATAGGTGTGTCACCCTTGTGGCACACTAAGGTGTGTCATGAGTACCACGTGAGGGTGTGTCACATTGTGACACACTGTGAGTGTGTCTAAAATGTGCAAGCATGTCTCACTGTGAGGTGTGTTTGAGATGTGTAAGTGTGTCACACTAGTGTCACATTGTGAACTCTCCTTCTACTACCCTTCCCACAATCGTGCTTGATAAGAAAGTTGGGTGAGGGAGGTGATTGAGTGAGGAGGGTTCACAAATGGACAATGTGAGTGTGTGCTAAGGTGTATGTCATGGTGCTTTGTCTGTCTGTGCATGGGTGTGTGTGCTGATGTGTGTGTCGATTGACTAAGTGTGGGTGGGTTAATTAAGAAATAGCAAGATAATTTCAAAATAAGTTTTTAACAAGAAATAAGAAGAGTACTTTTCAAACCACATGTCTCATGTGTCACTGTGGTGCACGTGTGTCGCCAACTCTGTAACGTGCCCACCTGCTCACTTGCAGTACACGTCTTAGCAGCCCATCACGAAGAGAGTCTAGAAAGCGCCACTTGGCACTCCCATGAAATGTCACGGGGTTTGCGATCTAGGTCCTCTCGAGTCTGCCACGAAGCAAAAGCATTCTGGCCGTTCCCACTTAGGACCGACCTGAATCAAGGTTTTCCTAATGGTCAAATTCCTAGATCGGTAGCTAGCATCGAACCCCAGGCAAACTACTTTATGCAGAAATGTCAGGGTCGAAGCGAATTCATGCTGCACTTGGTTCAAGGAGAATGGGAAATGAGAGGGATGTAAAGCTCGACCTCTCTGCCCATAAGGCATAGTCCCATTCCGTTCCCCTAAAATAGCATAAATCGGGACTCTAGTATCCTAGATTCTAGGTCATCATTCCTTGCTGTCAAATTCCTTCGAGAAAATTTCCTTGCCAAACTGAGACCACCGTTTCGTAGGACAGATCCATGGCCACATCCACCGCACTTTCCTCAGGGTTACTTTAGTTGTCTAATTACCTACCACATTTAGTTTGACAAGGAAAAACAACTTCCTTAATTAGCCAATTATCACTGGTTCCTTCACGTAACTTAAGCACTAACATAGAAAAACAATGACAAACAAGTTCCTTTTCAACAATTGATCTTATTTATCAATCTTTGGAATACATCATATAATCCAGCCCGAAGGCTATTTCATAATCCACCCGAAGGCAATCCAGCAATCCTCCGGGATTACTAATCCAAATTTCCGCCCATAGACTAATATGTGGGCCTCGAGATCCAATCCTGAGTCACGTCGGCCTCTTGTGTAGGACCTGGAGGCAAGGGATTTATGGCCAGATCCCCCTTGGCACCCAAGCGTCCTCCTGCTCCAAGTAGCACCCACGGAGAGACCTCTCGCGGCGGGTTCAATCCATGTACCCGATGCAGCTAACAACCCCCTTGGTTAGGGTCAGGCAGACAGTCGGGGGTAACTGATGCTGCCTCTCCCTCCATGTCTTCAACCTGAAGCATTAATTATATTTCCAGCTTTTAATTCATTGAGCAAAGAAGTACAAACAATGCTCCTAACTGTGCAAACACAATTAATCGAGTGGTCTTTATTTGGCCAACTGCTAAGGTGTGAATCCTTCTCTCCGAATGCATCCAACATTCGATCCGGGATCAATTGTGACTTGGCAAGTTCCCCAAGGGTTTTGTTGTTTGTTTATCCTTTTATCCTTGGTTTAGGGTTTATACCCTGTTAACCCAAATTAACAAACACCTTAGGTTCCTTAAACTAAGACAGTAAATCCTAGGCAACCTTTTCGCCCTAATTTGATTTGTCAATTGCTTGCTAGGCAATTCATAGTTACCCTAACTTGGCAACTCAGCCTCACAGAAGGTGATGTAGCAAGATGACTACTCATCCTCTTGCAAATTAACTTGTACTTAGAACCTGCCAACCTTGTTCCAAGGAGTGGTAATTCTATCTTGTGATTTAAACACAAAGCCATGCATCGTTGCAACTTGTTGCACGAAGAAAGTGTCGCATCTATCTTGTGGGATCAATCTCCCATCAACGGCATTCCTTGGTCAAGAAATACGTTTGGTCAAGATGTAGGGTTTGGGATGTCTTCTTGACCCAACCCAACCCTAACCTTATTTGGCCGACAACGATTGGCCCTAGGGTTTCTAAACTCAATCGGAAGTCTAGTATTAGGATAATTTACCCTAGGGTAAAAACCCTAGATTGTTATTGTATGGGCATTCAATTAACCCAACATTCCGTGAATGTGGGTAGGACCTTTGAGATCAAAAGTCTTGACTTGGCATCCCAAGTGTGATACTAGGAAGAATTTTTAGCGTACTAAACTCTACCTAGCACATTGAGATAATCATCGTTTGAGTTACACCATTGCAAATGAATTACCTAATCGAACTAATTGTCTTGCGACAAGAAGAGATGCAAATCCTCTTCCTAAGGGATGTAAATAATTGCAAAACATAACATTCCATGCAAATATGCGATTCATAGACTTTTCCTTCTATGCAGCTAAAAGATTTCAATGATCATTTCTTTTACCTTGTGCTAAAACTATAACGATGCATCGGAATCAAGCTAATGATTGACAATTTAGGACTAACTCGTATAGAAACCTAAGTTGAGTTTTAACAAGAACTATATCTATAAACCTTTTATTTAATGTAATTGAATTTCAGGCTTTAATATGACATGCAACCTTTTCTAGATACAACTTCGATAAATGAAGTCCATGCATGAGCAAATGTCATGAGACTACTAATGACTTTATCCGTTCTACAGTGTAATAACTCCAAAAAGGATGAAAATACCATTCACATAGGAAACTCTCTTAAGGGTAGGATAATTATGGGGATAATTCCTTTAAAAGAAATAATGGCAATTTTTTTTTAAAAATTCCCCTCCCTAGCTGACTGTCGTGCTAGAAGGGGAGGGGAATAGAATAAATGACAAAGCTCCTTGGTGGAGCTCGGCGCTACCAACCGCCATGCACGACGACACAAAGAGAGGGAGGATTCCCCTTCCCTCTCCGTATAAAAACCCCCACTCAAGGGAGACAGGGAGGACGGCCAAAGGTAGGACGTTGCCAGGAATCCGACGTCATCTACTGCCGAGGAGGTGCAAGGGGAGTCACCACCAAGTTGAAGGGCGAGGTGGTGCAAGGGGAGTCACCGCTAGGCTGAAGGCCGAGGAGGTTCTGCACGCCGCCACGCTTTGAAAGGGAGCCACCTCCCTCCACGTGGTGTCATGTAGGCTCCTACCCCTTTTCCCCCAGAAGTTTCTAAGAATCTCCTCCAAGTCCCCCTTCCTGTGGGCTTGGAAATTTTACCCCCGTGCCCCAAAATTTCCCAAGGCCCCCTTTTTTGTGCATTTTGAAACCACACCCCCCTGCCCCTGGGTTTTAAACTCCCCTTAAGCCCCTTTTTCTTATGGGCTTGTAAACCTTTCCTTTCAAACCCCCCTCTGGTTTTAATTATCTTAAGGGCCTTTCATCCCTTCTTGTGCCTCACCAAATTCTCCCTACTCCCCCACCCCCCTCAGTGCTACACTCAATAACCCTTTGTCTTGGGCTGTATAAACCCCTTTCACCCCCTATTGTGCTTTTCGAAAACCTTCCACCCCCCCCCCCCCCCCCCCCCCCCGCGCCGCCCCTGTGTCTTATCATCCCCCTTATCCTTTAAACCTTTAGGCTTTAAAGGTCTTATCACCCCTCTTATTCCTTAAGCCAAAACACCCCCGTGTCTAAAGCATTAATTGCCCTTCTCTCATGAGTGTTGGACCTCGTGTCTAAACTCTTAAGCCCTTGTCCGTGACATATTGAAAACCCCCATGTGTAAAATCCCTTATCTCCCTTCCCTTGTGACATATTGAAGACCCCCTCATGTTTAAAGCCCATAAGGTTTCTTTTTTTCCCTTAGCCTTCCCATGTTTCCCATGGGCTTTAAAAACCGCGTGCTTTATAAAATTCCTTAAGCGAAAGCTTGGACTTAGGGATTACTTCCCATTTCTCCCATGGTTAAAACCCTTAGCCATTCCTTACCCTTTTCAAAATACCCTTGGGACATTGAATTTTTTTTTCCCTACTCGAAAAAAGAGAAGAAAAGTATTGAGGTGTAAGGGAGCAATGGTGGAATTCCGAAAAGGAGTGTAAAGCTGCTTCCACATCCGAAGGACTACAATTGCAATGCCTCCTAAGAAAGTCCAAGGCGCAGCCGCCAGGAGGGTCATCTCCCGGTATCCATGTGGATATCTCACCCCAAACCCAGGTTTTTCCTTCTTAATTTTATATCGTTGTAATTCAATCATGCAAGTTTAATTGTTAGAAATAGGATATATTTTGTCCTAGTTGTTCACGATGAAGGAATTTAGTCATTAATACATTTAATTGAACATGCAAAATAAATAAAGCATAAACATATTTTTAACAAATAGCTTTATGCATTGAAATGAATAATGAGCTAGATTGTTACCCAATTAAAATAGTATACTTCGGTTAAGCCTAAAGGTATAAAACTGCATCTCACACTATTAAATCCTATTCTTTTTGCAATGAATCATCATGGAAAGTGCAAATAATGAAATGACTCTTACAATGCATAAACTCTATGAAATTATCATTATTAATTGCATAAATTAGCAAAGAAAAGGTTACTTATTTAGCATGATTTTTTGTTCGCAAAGAAAAAGAAAAGATTAGTTGAAATTAACCTTGCCATTGAAATTAACCTTGCCTGACCTCAAATCGATAAGTTAAGGATTGAAAAAGCAATTTACGCATAGTCAACGAATCATGTGGAAGTAATCTTGAAATTATCTTCTAGAGTTAACCAAATTGGCATAAAACATAAACACCCAAGCCGCAGAATATTTATTCGAAATAAGTTAAATTCCAGGAAATGCTTATACCTTAAATACTTGCCCACATTCACTAAATGTAGGGACAGTGAATTGGAATCGTAAAATGAACTAGGGTTTGTCCCTAGGAATCTTACAAAGATAAAACTTGGAAACCCTAGGTCTAACGATGTCAGTCTAAAGAACCTAAAACCAATTGTTTCGTGACTCCATTGTCACATAATAAGATGTGATACTTGCGCCGCAAGTGCGGAATCATATAGTCTTGTGATTGGATCACAAGAAAAAGGCCAAATTCTCACGACGAGGATGGCGGATCCTTACGCAAGCTATCTTGCAAGAAGATGAATACTTTAGTATCCTTCTTGAGTAAGGAAGATTGTTTAGAAACTAAAGACCAACCGATAGACGGAAGCAACCAATGAACTCAAGGTTTGACCAAACTGGGTAAATAGGGTACGCCCTAACCCAGGATATAAGGGATCTTGCCAAGTTGCAAGTCATCCCGGATCGAGTGCTGGACGCATTCGAAAGGAAGGATTCATTCCTTAGTAGTGCCAACAACAAAAACGATCAATGGAAATGTTTGTGCTTGCTATAGATTTTAGAGCACTGTTTGGCTTTGTCTGATCAATAAGTTAAAGGATAAATGGATATCTATACTTTAGGTTGAAGTCCTGAAGGGAGTGGTAGCTTCAGTTACCCCCGACTACCTGCCTGACCCTAACCAAGGGGGTTGTTGACCACGTCGAGAACGTGGACCGAACCCGCTATGAGAGGTATCTCCGTTGAGCACTACTTGGAGCAGGAGGACGCGTGGGTGCCAGGGGGGATCTGGCCGTCACTTATGTGAAGGAACCAGTGCCTAACGGGTTAATTAAAGAAGCTGGTTGTTACATGTCCAACTAATGTGTTAGATAAATAAATAACTAAAACAACCCGAGGAAAGTGCGAAGGATGGGCCATAGGTCCGTCCTACGGATAGGTGGTCCCGGTTGGCCGAAAACTTTTCTCAAATCACGAGGAACAACAAGATGATTGTCAAAGGACATGAACAACAAAAGCGTTGACCTAGAGTTATGACTTAACCCGATTTATGCTGTTTTAGGGGAACGGAATGGAACTATGCCTTATGCCAGAGAGGTTGAGCTTTGCATCCCTCTCGTTTCCCATTCTCCTTGAACCAAGTGTAGCGTGAATCCGCTTCGGACTTGGCGTTTCTGCATAAAGTAGTTCGCTTGGGTCCGACGCTAGTGGCTGTTAGTAAATGACCAATCAAGAAAAGCCCTAACTCACGTCGATCCTAAGTGGGAATGGCTGGAATACTTCGGCTACGTGGCAGACGCGGAAAGCCCTAGATCGCAAACCCCGTAACATTCCATGGGAGTGCTGGCGGAGCTTTCTAGACACCCTTTCCGATGGACTGCTAAAGACGTGTCCTGGATGATACTAGTGGACATGTTACATATAGCACTTAACCCGACTTAAAATACAAGCATCCTTGCATGCAACAGGAAAGTTCATGGTTTCCTTTCCATGCATTGCAAATCTTTGGACAACATTCACTAGTGTCTAAGTTTAACCTTTATACAAATCACGTCCATGAATTTAAATCATAAGTGCAACATGCAACAAGCTCTATCCTTCTTAGCACAATCCGTCTCTAATTTAAGCATCTTATATTCAAGGAGATTGCATCTTGGAAGTGCAAGCATCTTTCAAAGGCATGACATGCACTAACTTCGTAAACGAATGGATAATTGTGTTTAAAATTTCCAAATGTAATTAACTCGACTACGTATATTAAAGATATGATTAAATGCATTCTTTCCATGAAAATTAAACGTGCCTAGCGCATTCCTTTTATGCGGAATTAATCTTCTAAGAACCTGGGCATTGGGGCTTGAGGTATTGTCCACATGTGTGCTCGGGGTAGAAGCTCCCACGTGAGCGTCTCTCGCCATTTTCTTGGGAGCCATTGACGAGTCAAATTCTGGCTCAACAACTCCTCTTTGGCTTTTTATGCGTTACGAATCCCTTTCTGCCCAATGGCTTCTCCTTCGCGCAAGACACGGCCTTACAATCGCGGTTCTTAAAGAAACCTAAGATGGTGTAGGTGAACGAGGGTTATGGAGGCCTTGTTTTAGAAGCTTATATGCTTCTGAATAGAAGCTACGTGGAGAGAGAAGAAGATGAATGATGAGGATAAGGATGAAGGCGATGATAATAATGATGATGATGGGGATGGGGGTGGGGTAGGCGGCAGCAACACTGCAGCAGGCGGCAGCAGCAGGCGAACTTCACGGCGGCGATGGCGGATGGCAGGCAGTACAACTGCCTCCTCTTCTCTCCTCTCTCCCCCCTCCCTGGAGCTTGAGGAGGGGGTGGTTTTATAGGGCTAAGGGGGGGAGGGATAGCCCTCATGAGTCGGGCTGCATGCCACTCCCCATGCCCTCCAAGACTCATGCTTTTTCTTACACTCCCTCTCCTTGCCATGCATCGGCTGAGGGGAGGGGGTTATCATAAAAAAATTTGCAAAATTCTTATCCATTATCCACTTGCCTTTCCCGTGAAGGGTGTTCTCATGTGGCTTGCGGGTTTTTGCCTTGGCCTTATTTGCACAACATGGTTGGGGTTTATTATTGCGCGCGTGGGGTAAGGACTTAGCTCCACTGACATTATTCTGTTGCGGGAGATGACTTAGCACTGCTTTTGCACGAGGCGTGTAGTGGTCAAAATTCTTTAATATTTCATGCGGAAATATTATATTCTCTCCCCCTTAGAGGAATCGAGATGTCCTCATCTCGAGAAGAAGTGGGGGTATTGTTGGTTGAGAGTACTTTCATCCATCCAAGTGGCATCCTCTTCGGGATAATCTTTCCACTGGATGAGATATTCTCTCAGGGTCCTAGATCTCAAATGTCTCTCCCTTATATCTAAGATCCTGTCAGGCCGTTGCTCAAGGACTCCTTGGCTAGGCATTACAACTTGTTGATCATCAAGTACGTGACTAGGGTTAGGCACATATTTCTTTAGTAGGCTGATATGGAATACATTATGAACTTTTAGGTTCTCAGGGAGTTGAAGTCTGTAAGCATTAGGTCCTAGGCACTTGAGAATCTTGTAGGGTCCACAATACCTTGGACTTAGCTTTTTGCATTCACCTAAGGATAGGGAACTCTTCTTTGGACGTATGCAAATGAAGACCATGTCACCTTCAATGAAGGATCTATCTTGACATTTCAAATCCGTGTAAGCCTTCTGTCTATCCTTGGCAGCTCGGATGTCCTATCTTATTGACTTGATTTAGTCATCCATATCTTCCACCATTTGCTTTGAGGCTTCAACCCTCAAGGTTGGATCCGAGAAGTTTAAAGGGCTTTGACAGTCGTGCCCATACAATGCTTGAAAAGGGGTCATCTGAATGCTTTGTTGGTAGGAAGCATTGTAGCAAACTCAACCATTGGCAAATATTGAATCCACTTTTTAGGTTTGTGATAACAATGTGCCCTTAGCATATCTTCAATGACTTGGTTGACTCGTTCTGTTTGACCATTGGTTTGGGGATGGTAAGTTGTACTGAAACAGAGTTGAGTCCCAATGGCTTCGAAGATAGCCCTCCAGAAATGTGATGTGAAGAGAGAGTCACGATCACTAATGATTCTTCTGGGTAATCCATGCAGTTTGAATATCTCCTTGATAAATAACCTTGCGATGTCTGAGGTTTTATAGTTTGTCTTAATAGGAATAAGATGTGCAACCTTGGTGAGCATATCCACCACAACCATAATGGAGTTGTATCCTCCCTGAACTTGGGGCAGGCCAACAACAAAGTCCCTACTAATGAATTCCCATTTCTTTTGGGGAATGTTAAGTGGTTGCAACTTTCCTGGCATTTTGACATGTTTGGCCTTAATGCGTAAACAAGACAAACATTCCGTGACATATTTGAGAACGTCACCTTTAAGCCTCTCCCAATAATAGCTCTTTCTGACTGCATTGAGGGTCTTGGCATAGCCAAGATGTCCTGAAAAAGGGGAGTCATGAGCCTCCCAAAGTATCTTCTGCTTGGGTGACTAGCTTGCCGGTATACGTAATCTCGTTCTATAGTAGACAAGTCCACTAATGATAGAGAATTCTAGATATTTTGCTTGTAGCTTCGGGTCTTGATCCTTGATAGGGATCTCCCTTAGCATCTTCTGCTAAGTTGGATCATGGCATGCCTCTTCCCTAGCTAGCTCAAGAATTGGGTTGTTTGGCATGGATACCTTTGTGGCTAGAGATCTTGCAATTGATGGATCTTGTTGAATCAGAGAATTCAGAAATGCCTTGCGACGACTGAGTGCATCAGCAACTACATTCTCCTTTCTAGGCCGGTATTTGATTTCAAAATCATATTCCTCCAGCACTTCAATCCATCGACTTTGCCTCATGTTGAGCTCATTCTGGGTAAAAATCCATTTAAGACTTTTATGATCCGTCACTAGGGTAAACTTGTTACCCAGCAAGTAGTGTCTCCAAAGCTTTAGAGCATTGATGATAGCTAATAGCTCCAAATTATAGGTAGCATAATTCCTCTCATGGCTCTTCAGTTTCCTTGAAGAGTATGCTACAGGATGACCTTTTTGCATAAGCACACATCCTAAGGCAAGTGTGCTAGCATCAGTTATCACTTCAAACTCCTTACCAAGGTTCAAAAGTTTCAGGATAGGTGCTGATACCAAGCTTTGCTTTAGTTTATCAAACCTAGATTGTTCAACAACTGACTATACAATTGATGTTTGCTTCTTCAGTAGATTGGTCAGAGGCGCTGCAATCAAAGCATTGTTTTTTATAAAGACCCTGTACCATCCTGTCAATCCAAGAAAGCTACGTATTTCTTTGACAGTTGTTGGTGTTGGCTATTCTAGAATTTCTCTGGCCGGGTCTACTTAAATTCCTTCCATAGATACAATGAATCCCAAATATTCAATCTGTCGCTTGAAAAATGCACACTTCTTCTTCTTAGCATAAAGCTTGTAAGCCCTCATTGTCTCAACGACAATGCGAAGCTGGGCTTCATGATCTTCTTCATGTTTGGAGTAGACTAGGCTATCATCGAAGGAAGACGAGTATGAAGTCATCAAGATATGGCCTAAAGATATCCTGCATTAGCCTGTTGAAGGTAGTAGGTGCATTTGTCAGCCCGAATGACATGACTAAGAATTCAAAGTGTCCATATCTTGTGCTAAATGCCGTCTTTGGGATATCTTCCTCCTTGATCCTTATCTCAGACCTGAGATCAATTTTGGAGAAGATCTTTGCACCTTGAAGACGGTCAAGAAGTTCATCTATCCTTGGAATGGGATATTTGTTCTTAATAGTTGATTGATTCAACCCTCTGTAATCAATATATAGCTGAAGCGTTCTGTCCTTCTTCTTCTGGAACAGCACTGGAGCTCCCCATGGTGAACTGCTAGGATGAATGTAGCCTTGATCTAACAGTTGCTTGAGTTGCTCCTTCAGCTCAATCGCTTCCGGGATGGACATTCTATATGGTCTCTTTGCGATTGGTGCAGCTCCTGGCGCTAGCTTGATTTCATGATCAACTTCCCTTTGAGGCAGAAGTTTTGTCAGCTCTTCAAGAAATATGTCTGCGTACTCCTTTAGCCATGAAGCTTCTTCCCTAGACTCCTGATTCTGATCTAGCTTATTTAGCTTAATCAAATAGACAGGTAGCCCCTTTCTAACTCCTTTTATTATCCGAGATGCTTTGGCCAGTTGAATTTTTGGCCTACCAGCCTCTCCTTGAGTTGTGACCAGTTCCCCTTCAGAATTTTGAAAGGAAACTTGGCCCTTTCTACAGTGAATGTGGGCATCATTAGGTTTAAGCCAATCCATTCCGAGCAAACACTCGTGGATACCTAGATTCATAACCCTGAATCTGACTGAAGTTAACTTTCCTCCCAATAGAAATTCTATCTTAGCAGTTTCCCTAGTGCAAGTGACCTCATGACCATTTGCTAATTTCACAAGCAAGGTAGGTGCAACTATTGTGGCTATTCCTAGTCTTCTTGCACAAGCTGGTGAAATAAAGGAATGCGTACTGCCACAATTATCAAGGTTTTGAAGCCCTTACCTTGACAATCCGATGGGGTTTGAATCACCGAGAATTGGCAATTCGGGCCTTTCTTGTGAAGAGCGGCATGGACTGTTGCCCTCTCAAGGTCTGCTTCCATGGTCGGGTCTTCTTCATCACATATCTCCCTGTTGGCAACACTGGCGGTTCTCCCTCTGGCCCTAACGGCAGCTCCTTGGCCACGAATGGTTCTTGGGACGGTCCTTGACGTTGTCCTCCGCCAAGCTTGGGACACTCCTTTTAAAATGACCGAGTTCCTTGCAATGGAAGCAACAGAGATTGCGGCCATTACCTTGGGTAGGAACGAAATTATTGACATTGTTGGTCCTAGCTTTCTTCCTTTGTCCCTGGTTTTGGCCTTGCGTTCTCTTAGCCCAACTGGGATCTATACACTTCTTTGTTCTGATCCTTATAATACCAAGTCTTGCTATTTCTTGGCTTGGTGTGCACCTCCTATATTATGGGTGCAGCTCGAATGAGCGCATCCTGTAGATTTGTTGGGCGCATTGATTCGAGGCAGGTGTTTATAGGCGGATTTAATCCGGCACAAAACTTTGACACCTATTGTGTCATATCCATTTGTGGCGCATACTTCAAAAGAGAGACGAACTTTGAATAGTATGCATCAAGAGATAGACCAAGCTGTTTCAGCTCATAGAACTCATTCATCTTCTGCGTGCGGTAGGCAGGTGGTAGATATCTTCCTCGCACAGCTCTTTTTAGCTTCTCTCAAGTAACTAACCCTTCCGAGATCCCTTGGTCTCTGCACCATTACTTCCACCAAAGACTTGCTTCACCGATAAGCTTCAATTTTGCCAGCATCACTTGGTTAGCGGGTGTAGTACCGGCTGCTTCAAAGTAATCCTCATGTTCGATCCAGATCTCAACATCTATTTGGACGATCCTTCCCTTGCCATCAAATTCTAGTGGCTTGATTTTCTTGAGAAGAAACTTCTTCTCCTGAATCACGGTCGTATTTGGTGTAGGGGTCGGACTAGGGATCTGCACTTGAGGTTGTGCTTGGGCATTGAGATTCTTAACATTAAAAACTTGCTAAACGTTTCTTACACTACCTTACAAGCCCAGTTCAGCTTTCAGCCAAGTGACCTAATCACTTACCTTCTTTATCAATACTCGCAGCCAAGACAATCATTGATAAAAAGTCTATTTCATTCATATGGGCTAGCCCTTTTGAGTACAATTATTTTTGGAAAGATGGAATAGGCTGATACATTAATTCGGGGAGAATAAGATTGTGTTACATTCAGCTACGGGAATTGAGTAATAGTATGGATTGGAGTCATGGATTTTCAAGAATCGATAGGTCATTGGAAGATTAGGGTATCCTTTCCTTTGATACCCGTTCTTCTCATAACGTCCCAACACCTTGATTCTGTCGGCAGGGATTACTCAAGTCACTTCCTTGTACACGTACTTGTTTTGCTTGATCTTTCGACCGCTGACATGTAGGATTGCGTTTGCGTGAGCCTCAACAAAGATGAATAGCTTCACGATCTTTAAGTCCTCCATCCACTTGATTCTCTTCAAGATGGTTTGAAGGTACGCAAGTCGGTGGGCAGCTATGTAATAGATTCCTGAATCACCCGTCCATCTTCATTCCACATACAGGGGTGAAGGATTGTAGGTGCAGTCTAGGATATTCATCATATCGATCCTCCATCGATAATTCAAAGCACGCATCCCAGTCATAAACATAACCTCGAATACCAAGAATTTATTCCATGCTTTGTGACTCTGCAAGTCAGCATTGATAAGTAAGTAAGGAAATGTTCTTAATAGCAACATTTTCTCTACTTCTCCTTCTTAAGTTTTCTTATAAATTAGTTCCTCATTGGTTGGCTCTGATATCAAGTGTAACGTGTCCACCTATTCACTTACAGGATACGTCTTAGCAGACCATCAGGAAGAGAGTCTAGAAAGCGCCGCCCGGCACTCCCACGGAATGTCACGGGGTTTGCGATCTAGGTCCTCTTGAGTCTTCCACGAAGTAGAAGCATTCCCGCCGTTCCCACTTAGGACCGAACTGAATTAGGGTTTTCCTGATGGTCAAATTCCTAGATCGGTAGCTAGCATCAAACCCCAGGCGAACTACTCTACGCAAAAATGTCAGGGTCGAAGCCGATTCATGCTGCACTTGGTTCAAGGAGAATGGGAAACGAGAGGGATGTAAAGCTCGACCTCTCTGCCTATAAGGCATAGTCCCATTCCGTTCCCCTAAAATAGCATAAATCGAGACTCTAGTATCCTAGATTCTAGGTCATCGTTCCATGCTGTCAAATTCCTTCGAGAAAAGTTCCCGGCCAACGGGGACCACCCTTCCATAGGACAGACCCATGGCCACATCCACCGCACTTTCCTCGGGGTTATTTTAGTTGTCTAATTACCTACCACATTTAGTTTGACAAGGAAAAACAGCTTCCTTAATTAGCCAATTAATCACTGGTTCCTTCACGTAACTTAAGCATTGACATAGAAAAACAATGTCAAACAAGTTCCTTTTCAACAATTGATCTTATTTATCAATCTTTGGAATACATCATATAATCCAGCCCGAAGGCTATTCCATAATCCGCACAAAGTCAAACCCGAAGGCAATCCAGCAATCCTCAGGGATTACTAATCCAAGTTTCCGCCCGTAGACTAGTATGCGGGCCTTGAGATCCAATCTCGAGTCATGTTGACCTCTTGTGCAAGACCCGGAGGTAAGGGATTTACGGCCAGCGCCCCCTTGGCACCCAAGCGTCCTCCTGCTCCAAGTAGCACCCATGGAGAGACCTCTCGCGGCGGATTCAATCCACATATCCGGCGCGGCCAACAACCCCCTTGGTTAGGGTCAAGCAGATAGCTGGGGGTAACTGATGCTGCCTCTCCCTCCAGGCCTTCAACCTGAAGTATTAATTATATTTCTAGCTTTTAATTCATTGAGCAAAGAAGTACAAACAATGCTCCTAACTGTGCAAACACAATCAATCCAGTGGTCTTTATTTGGCCAACTGCTAAGGTGTGAATCCTTCTCTCCGAATGCATCCAACATTTGATCCGGGATCAATTGCGACTTGGCAAGTTCCCCAAGGGTTTTGTTATTTGTTTACCCTTTTATCCTTGGTTTAGGGTTTATACCCTGTTAACCCAAATTAACAAACACCTTAGGTTCCTTAAACTAAGACAGTAAATCCTAGGCAACCTTTTCGCCCTAACTTGATTTGTCAATTGCTTGCTAGGCAATTCATAGTTACCCTAACTTGGCAACTCAGCCTCACAGAAGGTGATGTAGCAAGATGACTACTCATCCTCTTGCAAATTAACTTGTACTTAGAACCTGCCAACCTTGTTCCAAGGAGTGGTAATTCTATCTTGTGATTTAAACACAAATCCATGCATCATTGCAACTTGTTGCATGAAGAAAGTGTCGCATCTATCTTGTGGGATCAATCTCCCATCAACGGCGTTCCTTCGTCAAGAAATATGTTTGGTCAAGATGTAGGGTTTGGGATGTCTTCTTGACCCAACCCAACCCTAACCTTACTCAGCCAACAACGATTGGCCCTAGGGTTTCTAAACTCAATCGGAAGTCTAGTATTAGGACAATTTACCCTAGGGTAAAAACCCTAGATCGTTATTGTATGGGCATCCAATTAACCCAACATTCCGTGAATGTGGGTAGGACCTTTGAGATCAAAAGTCTTGACTTGGCATCCCAAGTGCGATACTAGGCAGAATTATTAGCGTACTAAACTCTACCTAGCGCATTGAGGTAATCATTGTTTGAGTTACACCATTGCAAATGAATTACCTAATTGAACTAATTGTCTTGTGATAAGAAGAGATCTTTCCTTAGAAGAGATGCAAATCCTCTTCCTAAGGGATGTAAATAATTGCAAAACATAACATTCCCTGCAAATATGCAATTCATAGACTTTTCCTTCTATGCAACTAAAAGATTTCAATGATCATTTCTTTTACCTTGCACTAAAACTATAATGATGCATCGGAACCAAGCTTTAATGATTGACAATTTAGGACTAACTCATATAGAAACCTACGTTGAGTTTTAACAAGAACTATACCTATAAACCTTTCGTTTAATGCAATTGAATTTCAGGCTTTAATATGACATGCAACCTTTTCTAGATACAACTTCGATAAATGAAGTCCATGCATGAGCAAATGTCATGAGACTACAAATGACTTTATCCATTCTACAGCACTTAACCCGACTTAAAATACAAGCATCCTTGCATGCAACAGGCAAGTTCATGGTTTCCTTTCCATGCATTGCAAATCTTTGGACAACATTCACTAGCATCTAAGTTTAATCTTTATACGAATCACGTCCATGAATTTAAATCATAAGTGCAACATGCGATAAGCTCTATCCTTCTTAGCACGATCCCTCTCTAATTTAAGCATCATACATTCAAGGAAATTGCAACTTGGAAGTGCAAGCATCTTTCAAAGGCATGACATGCACTAACTTCATAAACGAATGGATAATTGTGTTTAAAATTTCCAAATGTAATTAACTTGACTACGTATATTAAAGACATGCTTAAATGCATTCTTTCCATGAAAATTAAACGTGCTAACGCATTCCTTTTATGCGGAATTAATCTTCTAAGAACTTGGGCATTGGGGCTCAAGGTATTGTCCACACGTGTGCTTGGGGTAGAAACTCCCGTGTGAGTGCCTCTCGCCATTTTCTTGGGAGCCATTGACGAGTCGAATTTTGGTTCAGCAACTCCTCTTTGGCTCTTTACGTGTTATGAATCCCTTTCTTCCCGATGGCTTCTCCTTCCCGCAGGACACGGCCTTACAATCGTGGCTCTTAAAGAAACCCGAGATGGTGTAGGTGAACGAGGCTTATGGAGGCCTTGTTTTAGAAGCTTCTAAAGAAGCTTCTATGCTTCTGAATAGAAGGTACGTGGAGAGAGAAGAAGATAAATGACGAGGATAAGGATGAAGGTGATGATAATAATGATGATGATGGCGATGGGGATGGGGTAGGCGGTAGCAGCACTGTAGTAGGTGGGAACAGGCAGACTTCACGACGGCGATGGCAAATGGCGGGTAGCACGACTGCCTCCTCTTCTCTCCTCTCTCCCCCCTCCCTGGATCTTGGAGAGGGGGTGGTTTTATAGGGCTAAGGGGGGAAGGGATAGCCCCTCATGAGTCGGGGTTGCATGCCACTCCCCATGCCCTCCACGACTCATGCTTTTTCTCACACTCCCTCTCCCTGCCATGCATCAGCTGAGGGGAGGGGGTTATCATAAAAAAATTTGCAAAATTCTTATCCATTATCCACTTGCCTTTCCCATGAAGGGTGTTCTCGTGCGGCTTGCGGGTTTTTGCCTCGGCCTTATTTGCACAACATGGTTGGGGTTTATTATCGCGTGCTTGGGGTAAGGAATTAGCCACTGACATTATTCCGTTATGGGAGATGACTTAGCACTGCTTTTTTGCAGGGCATCTAGTGGTCAAAATTCTTTAATATTTCCTGCGGAAATATTACAAGCTCGGTCACCTAAGAATCCTCCCCACTATGTGGATCAGATGGCAAGGTGAGCCTGTGGATGCTTAGTGCCATATTGTGTTGCACCCAAGTAGACTCCATGTAGTAGGATTACACCTCAGAACAAATCCTCCTCTTTATGAAATGTAAGTGTTAGCTGCCTCTTCTTAGAACATTCATTAACATTAAAACACAACATATTTTCTCTATGCGTGCAAATCTATCTTTCTTACTTGATGTGTATATGCTAATTATTGGAGTGCAGATGCCAAGGATTTATCCAATTTCAAGCTTATGTGTGCCCATCATAATTAATCTATCGAGTGCCAAGCTATTAACTGATGCCCCTATCACTGTGGTGAGTACCCACCCACTAAGTGGTGTGAGAGTTGTAGAGAGAAGGAGGTAGGACACAATCTGACAAGCTCAATCACAATATCAAGTTATGCACCCATAAATGCTCATGTGGATTGGATTAAGTGCATTACTTATTGATGCTATTATGTTTCCATGGCAGTCGCAGCGGTGGTTTCTCTCACTGAATTGGGGGTCAATGAGAGCTCCTAGTTGATGACAACTCCTCCTCTACAACATGTTCCTTCTTCTCTTGTCTAGTTTCTTTCTCATTCTCTCCTTTCTTCCCCTGGACACAAGTCACTAGCTGAGTGTGATGATGGTGATTATGATATTGGTGGTGAGAGTACGAGAGTCAATGTGGGTGTAGGTGATGAGAAGGATGGCGATGATGATGATGATGATGATGATGATGGGGTGCATGGGCACGGAGGCATGGTTGCAACCATGATGTTATGGTGGGGAGCTATGGGGCTGGATGGACCAATGATGTTTCTTGTGGAAGCTAAGGCAGATGGTGCTCTATGTGTCCCTATGGAAGCAGAGACCTGGTAGGTGACAGGTGCAAGAGGAGGCCCAAACGTGGTGGGCGGCATAGATCCGGGTGCTATGAGGGAGGGAGGTGACAACACGAGCACACATGGAGGGAGAGGATGGGAGGAGGTGGAGCCAGAGAGGGAAGGTGGAGAGGTAGAGATGAGGTGGAGGGGTGGTGGAGAGGAGGACAACAACAAAGGCAGCAATGTTGTAGGCATTACAACCCACGACAATGGAGATGGTGAAGAGAATGGAGCCGAGGATGATGGAGAAGGAGACAACAAGAAAGCTTAAGTTTCTAAAAGTAGCATTAGAAAACTAACACTTTTTTTAAAAAAAATTAACAATAGCTTAAACAAAATAACAAACCTTAAGAAATAACCCTTAGGAAAAATAACCACTAACTTCTCATGGTGCAAACTAACTACTCTAACTCTTAAGTTACTAACACAAAAAATCAATCTATCCACACACTAACACCAAAAGCATTAATTTAAAAGACTAACTCAAAAGGTACTAATGTATTAATCTACCAACTAACACCCTAATAAGTTAAAAGAAAAAGAGGGAAAACTACTACCTAGACTAGCATGCCCCTCCTATTCCATGTGGAACATGCGAGCAACCACAAGCTCAATGTGCCCTTGGTCTTGGCAAAATAGAATCAATGTTGGACTTCCACAACCAATGATGGGAATCTTAGGCACCCTCTTATTATTTCAAAAGGTTGAGCACATGATGCATTTGTCT
This sequence comes from Lygodium microphyllum, assembly GCF_053477565.2. Lineage (NCBI taxonomy): Eukaryota > Viridiplantae > Streptophyta > Polypodiopsida > Schizaeales > Lygodiaceae > Lygodium > Lygodium microphyllum. The sequence goes on from NC_141158.1 coordinate 127,348,786, forward strand.
AGCTCTCACCTAGCCTCTTGCATGTGGCAAGAAATCCTACATTTGTAGTGAGCCCCCTTGGCCTTCCCTTAAGCATGAAGGTAGCACTAATTGACTCCACAATTGAAGTAAGCCCCCACTTCCTTCCTCACCCTGTACGGCCCTTCACATGCAAGATGAGAGCATGAGACAAGGCATGAGAGAGCATCCATGAGAATGGAAGGAGGCTTCACACACACACACACACACTCTCTCTCTCTCTCTCTCTCTCTCTCTCTCTCTCTCTCTCTCTCTCTCTCTCTCTCTCTCTCTCTCTCTCTCTCTCTCTCTCTCTCTCTCTCTCTCTCTCTCAGAGCTCACAAGGGGAAAGAAGGTAGAATCGGAAGTTGGCACACACAAGAATAGCCTCTTCTATCCATTTTCATCCTTTTATACAAATATTTAGGGTAGGTTTTCCCCTTTTCCCTTGGGCACCTTGCCCATACTTCTCATTCTTGCACACATTAAACCGTATTCGTAAGCCACATTCATGTGTTATAACTTGCATGAGAGGGAGCTCGACTCTTAAAGGAGTTTTACAAAGCCAAAATAAATAACTATAATTCCCAAAATACTTCAAGGTACCTTCAATCTTCCAAATTCTTCAAAAGTCTTCAAGAAATTCAAGAGTCTTCAAAAACCCAATTAATGACCTACAACAATCCTTGATTGATATTTACTCAAGTTTGAAAACTTGAAGCCCAAGATTCAAAGGATTCTTCATGGTAGCCATGAAAGCTTCTCATATGCTTTCCAACTCTTGAAGTAAGGCCTAAGAAAGGTTCATGGGAGTCACCTACAATAGTGCATGACTCTAATGCTTAGAGATTTCAAGACACAAGGCATCTTACTTCTATGGGTTAATTTGGAAGAAAGACTTGGGTATTGTGGAAGCTCAATCTTGTGCCGTCAAGCTTGAAAGAGGTATGCCATATGAATTCTCATCTCTCTTTCATCCATTTGTTGAACCCATGTCTAATTTCTTGATAGACATTATGAATTTAATCCTCTTTTATATTGGTCATTATCTTTTGCATAGAATGGATCAAATAATTTCATTAGTCCCATTCAGTCATTCATTAAATGCATAAATGCTTATGGATCAATCTAGCCTCATTTCTTGAGCTAAGATTTGTAATCCTAACTTGTAACCATCTTTGATTTGTGTAATGCTTAAGTAATTTTAAAAAAATATTGTAAAAGGGGTAAGTTAGTAGCTAGTGCTTCATTGAGCTACTAAGGTGGTTAACCTATTTTCATTATTATTACCACAACTCATTGAAAGCAAGAGCTCTCTTTTGATCAAACTTTCATTTCATGATATTTGATTGGCCTAGTATGCTAATACCATGTCTATTTCGATTGAGGAAAAGGCCCATGCTAGGTGAGGTGGCAAGACAAGAGTGAGGTGACCCTCCCTTGCTGCCACTAATGACCCTAAAGGGATAGACAACTTGAATAGAAAATTTGCATACCCCTCAAGTCTCAAAGCATGAACTTATTTGCAATTGCAAGTACATTCCCCTTTACCCATTTCAAGAATATTGGATGTATGCTACAAATGTATTGAAAAGGGGTTGAATGTATGGTATTCTAGACTCTTGCAAGGGTTACACAGTGATTTGCATTCATGGAATTGTAGATCTTGCATGGGGTTCATAAGATGCTTGCATTCCCAATGTGTTTTTGGCCCATAAAGATGACAAATAGTGAAATTTTGGTCCAAGATAGGTAGAAAACATGGTGTATGAAATTTAGGACTCGCAAAAATATTAGGGAAGTTTTGAACTAAAAATTTGACCTTCTAAGGAATACCATGCCATAATATTCCCTAGAAAAGGGGGGCACTATAATTTTTTTTGCAAATGAGCTCCAAATGTGTCAGCCACCTATCCATCAAATGGTATTCTCCTTATGATCACCTACCCACTTTCCACGTACAAGCCACGTACACGCTCGGTATGCTTAGTTATCTAGTTAGGATCCTGCCACATTGTGAGACATTTAAAGTCAGCTTCCTTAATTATCAGGGTCATTGAATGCTTTTAGGTTATATAAGCCAAATACTAATAGCAATATTTTCAAAATAGTGTTAAAAACAATAATCCATAAACTACTTTCCAATCAAGACTATTGAGATAATTCTACTTCATCTTGAAATTCTTCCATGCTCTGACATCCTACCATTGGATATCCTTGACCCTAAACTAGGTTGATCAACCCCTCTCTTTTAATTAGAGTCCCTTTGATGCCCATCACCATGCACCCTACATGTCAATATTTATTTCCTACAAGAGTATTAGCTATGAGTATTACCTAAACTGCCAAAGCCCCACTAGCTCTCATGTTGCCATAAGGATGAACCTTCCTCACATATTGATCTCTTATCTAAGTCATGATCTACACTTTACAAGGTAATAATTGATTAGGTGGAAGCCTTGATGGCAAGACTCAAGGGAGACTACATGCTGGTATCAATGATCTCATAACATCATAAATCTTTTAGTCATACCACAACCAGCCATATCCAAGCATTAAAAACTTAATTACATCCAACATTCAATCATAGCATTCTAACAACACTTTCATGTCCATAGAAGAATACACTTTATACCACTACAGTATTCCTAACTCCAGAATAGTGCATCCATGCACTCACAAGGTCAATATCTTTCATTGCAAGATCCTTTACATTCATACAAAAATATCATTGCATAGTCCTATCTTGAGCAATATAATGCCTATGAAGACACAAGGACTATTGGTAGGTGTATCATTGGGTTAACCCCTAATAGTCACTAGTCCATTGGGAAACTAAAGATTCCTAGGTCTTGGGAACAACTCAAAGGAGTGCGTCCTATGACAATTCAAAGAGAGAGATGGACAAAGGCTCAGGATAGAAGGGTAGCAGACATGCTCCCTGTTCAATCCATTATCACAACATAGTAAAGTCAACTGTAGTACTACTTGTCAAGATTGTGGGAGAGAAGGAAGGAGTCTCACTTGTAGCTTTCTTGCTTGCACAATGGGGGAATACACACAAAGGTGGAGGCTGAAAACAGATTTTCTCTTCTTAGTTGTGTAAGCCAAAAATAAGTCTCATACAAAGAAATAGAAGAACCCTATATATGGGTCTCAAACCAAAGACAACTAACTAAGGTGGCATACTAACTGAGCCACGAACTAGAGTAGATAAGGATAGCTGTCATCTAGCTATTATTCATGGGGGGTGTACCAACCGCATCTGCAACTGACAAGTCGGTGACATAAATGCACAACGGTCACCTTGGCATATCACAAGTGGAGCTCAATATCTCAACACTCCCCCTCGAGCTCAATCCCAATTCCTGCACAGCAAGCAGGTCTCTGAACTTGCGCAGCTTCTCTGCGCCCAATGCCTTCGTAAATATGTCAGCTACCTGATCTTCTGTGCTGACATAAACTAGATCAATAAGACCTAATAAAACCCTCTCCCGCACATAGTGATAATGCACCTCAATGTGCTTTGTTCTGGCATGATAGACTGGGATATTTGCCAAGTGTATACTACTCATGTTGTCACAATAAATGACAACTGGCCCATCTGTAGGCTGATGCATATCATAAAGTAGCTTATGCAACCAAGCTACCTCACATGCAGCCATTGCTGCACCCCTGTACTCAGACTATGTACTCGACAAGGCAACTGTAGGTTGTTTCTTACTGCTCCAAGTGACTGCAGCACTCCCAAAAGAGAACACATATCCACTGGTAGATTGTCTATTAGAAATACTACCAGCCCAATCAGCATCAGTGTATCCATGCAACTGTATCTGGACCCCTGTCTCATAAAGTAGTCCATACTGCAATGTGGACTTCACATACCTGAGTATGCGTCTAGCTGCATCCAAATGCAGTTTCCTTGGAGCCTGTATAAACTGACTTACCAATCCAACAGCATAGCTCAAATCTGGCTTGTAATAGTCATATAAATCAAACTTCCTACTATGCGTTTGTACATAGTAGGGTCTTCCAGAAGCTCACCTGCATTTGTGCTCAGCTTCACATTCTGCTCCAAAGGAACTGAAATAGGCTTACAGCCTGTCATCCCATATTTGGATAGCATGTCCAATCCATACTGCCTCTACAAGAGCCGTATCCCACTTGGTGATCTAATCACCTCAATGCCCAAGAAATAACGCAGCTCTTCCAAATCCTTCATCTCAAACTTCTGCTTCAATAGCATTTTCACATGAAGGATATCTTCATCACTGTCACTCGTCATAATCAAATCATCAACATAAATGACAAGTAGCATAATACCTTTCTCTGTTTTTCTCACATAAAGTGAGAAATTTGCCTTGGAAATCTGAAAGCCAATAGTGACAAGATATTGTCCTATCTTGTCAGACCATGCTCTAGGTGCTTGCTTCAAGCCATACAATGCTTTCTTCAACCTGCAAACAAACTCAGGATGAACAGCATGCACATAACCTGGTGGCTGCTCCATATATACCTCTTCTTGCAAATCACCATGCAAGAAGGCATTCTTTACATCCATCTGATGTAAAGACCATTCCTTTGATGCAGCCATAGCAATGACTGCTCTTACGGTTGCCATCCTTGCAACTGGACTGAATGTTTCTTCATAATTGATGCCATATGTTTGTGCATATCCCTTGACTACTAATATTGCCTTGTATCTATTCACAAAACCATCTGCATTGTGTTTCACCTTATAAACCCACTTACAACCAATTGCATGCTTATCTTTAGGCAAAGGTACCAATTCCCATGTAGCATTTGCTTCCAAGGCATCCATTTCTTCATCCATGGCTTTCTCCCATTTTTCTTTTCCCATGGCTTGCTCAAAAGAATTGGGTTCTGGTTCCTGTATCACTTTGACCATATATGCATAGTGAATGGCTGTAAATCCATCATATTTCAGCCTATCCACACGATACCTAGCTCTGGTAGACCTACACAAAGTAGGCTCACTTCTAGGTGCTCTCAAAACATCCCTGGTCTTCCTTACTCCAGGTGTAACAATAGAAGGGATACCCAACTCATCATCAATGCTCTGTTCTGAGCCACTGGATTTACTATCCACATAAGAGTGACCTGCATTCACATCAAACATGGGATGATCTACCTTCTCTTTTCCTTTTCTGATACATGCATACCACTATCTGCATTCCTTTGAGAAGATTCTCCTGATCTCAATCTGCCTGTCCATGGCAAAGAATGTGAACCACTGTTAGAGGATGCTCCAGGTCCACTAATATCTTGTGACTACTGCTGTGAATTCTGTGCAGCATTACCATTTTGTGCATCTACATTATCAATCACATTTACTGGTTTATACCAACTACTCATCTCATCAAAAACAACATCTCTGCTCACTGTAAACTTACGAGTAGAAGGGTTATAGCATCTATACCCTTTTTGCTGCAAAGAGTAACCAATAAAGATGCACTTCTCAGCTTTTGGATCCAACTTGGATCTCAACTCATCTGGCACATGAACATAGGCAATGTAGCCAAAAATCTTCAAATGAGAAATATCTGGTTTCCTACCAGTATACCTCTCCTCTGGAGTCATCCCATGTATTGCTGCAGTGGGAGTCCTGCTCATTATGTAGACTGCTGTAGCAACTGCCTCAGCCCAATAAAAATCTGGCAGGTCTTTTTCATTGAGCATGGCACGAGATACCTCTCCAATATGCCTGTTTTTCCTTTCTGCAATTCCATTTTGTTGTGGGGTATGACTGCATGAATATTGCTGCTTTATGCCATGCTCCTGCAGGAACCTTGCAAACTCATTTGAGAGGTACTCTCCCCCTCTATCTGACCTTAGGCATTTTATTTACAGGCCTGTTTCTTTTTTAACCATAGCTTTAAGAGTTTTGAAATGCCCAAAAACTTCACTTTTCTTTTTCATAAAATACACCCAAACTTTTCTGTTATAGTCATCAATAAAAGTGACAAAATAATGACAGCCTCCAAGAGATGCAGCTTTAGTAGTCCACACATCAGAGTGGATTAATTCCAATGGCTTCTTACTCTCTTGAACATGTCTAGGAAATGGTTTCCTTGCCTGTTTTCCAAATTGGCAGGCTTCACATACCTTATGCATTTATGCAACCTTGAATTTAGGCAATCCTGCAACAATATTTTGGGCCTGCATTGATTTAAGTCGCTGTACATTAACATGACCAATGCATTTATGCCAGATATCAATATCTGCAACTACACTGGTCCCATGTGCAAACATTGCTGCACTCAATTCAGGCATGTCTGCATCCAACGTAAACATTTTTCCCTTCTTTTTTCCTTTTGCTATCAAGCGACCTTTATTTTTCATATCCTCAACAAAGCATCCATGAGGATTAAATTTAACCTGCAAGCCCTGCTCAACCATTTGACCAACAAAAACCAGATTCTTGGTAATATTCGGGACGTAAAATACATCGGATAGGTATTTCTTTTTCCCATTCTGCATAGACAAAGGAATTTTTCCAATCTGCACAATAGGATGTGCAGTATCATCATCAGTCTCCACAAATCCTGGTTTTTCCATTTTCCTTGCATCCTCCATCCATTCTGCATGACCTGTCATGTGGTTTGACGCACCTGAGTCAACATACCATACATCGTTGCTTTCTTCTGCACTTGTCACAGAATTATTCATGTGCTGCACCATAAACAAATGCTCATTTCTGTCATCACCCTGTCGACTAGAAGATGCATAATTCTCTTATTGCAGTTTTCCATTCATGATGTCATTCTGCTTTTTGTAGTAGTCTTTAGTCATATGACCCATTTTACCACAAGGGCGTCTCAACTTGAGACAATGCACTCTTGCAATTTCCGGCTGTGCTACCTGCAGAGATCTGCTCCCAAAACAGAAAATGAAAGCAACACTGCTCCTCTTACCAGAACACCGCGAGCTTGGCTTGCTTTCTTGAGCTCCTTACTACGAACAAGGCTCTGATACCATGTCAAGATTGTGGGAGAGAAGGAAGGAGTCTCACTTGTAGCTTTCTTGCTTGCACAATGGGGGAATGCACACAAAGGTGGAGGCTGAAAACAGTTTTTCTCTTCTTAGTTGTGTAAGCCAAAAATAAGTCTCATACAAAGAAATAGAAGAACCCTATATATGGGTCTCAAACCAAAGACAACTAACTAAGGTGGCATACTAACTGAGCCACGAACTAGAGTAGATAAGGATAGCTGTCATCTAGCTATTATTCATGGGGGGTATACCAACCGCATCTGCAACTGACAAGTCGGTGACATAAATGCACAACGGTCACCTTGGCATATCACAAGTGGAGCTCGATATCTCAACACTACTCACACATACAAAGATCAAAAAACCTAAATCTGACCATGGTTAAGTCAGCATGACATAACCTTATTCAACTAAGGTAGAACATTGACCAAAGACTATGAGCTTGGATCTCAAAACTGCTTCTCAAGATCAAGTGGGGTACTTCATTCCAAGTAGCTCTCTAAAATGCAAAAACTTATATTTACCCAATGACTTGGTAAAGATATCTGTGATTTGGACTTCTATCCTCACATGAACCAAATCAATGTCACCTGCAATCACTTTTTTCTATGATAAAGTGATAGTGTATTTCAATATACTTAGTCCTAGCATGATAGATAGGATTACTGGCTAGGAGCACACTACTCATGTTGTTACAATAGAGTATGACAGGCCTGACTTCCTGCATGCCCAAATCATCAAGAAGCTTCATGAGCCATGCTTCCTCACATGCAACTAGTGCATCACCTCTATACTCTGCCTTAGTACTAGAGAGTGAAATTGTAGGTTACTTCTTACTGCTCTAGCTAACCATACTACTACGAAGGGAAAATGCATACCCACTAGCAGATCTCCTGTCATAGGCACTTCTTTCCCAGTCAGTATTTGTATATCCTGTAAGCTCCAAAGGCTTATCATGCTCATAGAATAGACCATAGTCTGATGCAACCTTCACATATCTCAAGGTCCTCCTCACTACATCCAAGTACAGCTTCATAGGGTTCTACATAAATTGGCTAATCATTCCAACTGAATAGCTAAGATCTAGTCTAGTAATGGTAAGGAAAATCAGGCTACCCACCATTTGTCTATACATAGTGACATTCTCAATCTCATGTCAAACACTTCCAAGTAGCTTAACATTTTGCTCTGATGGAGTGCTCAAAGACTTGCAATCCAACATACCATACTTGGTTAATATGTCTTGTGCATACTTCTTTTGCAACAATCAAGTATCATGAGGTGTAGAGACAACCTCAATCCCAAGGAAATACTTCAGTTCACCCAAATCTTTGACTTGAAATTTTGCATGTAACATTTCCTTGACCTCTCCAATTCCCATGACATCATCACCTGTAATGATCAAGTCATCCACATAGATGACTAATATCACATAACCAACCCTTGTCTTCTTTGTAAATAGGCTATGATCAGCCTTGCCTATAGTAAAACCAAGTTTTTGTAAGCATGCACTTATCTTAGCATTCCAAGCTCTAGGTGCTTGCTTTAGTCCATATAATGCTTTCTTTTAATCTACACATATGTGTAGGAAAATCTGGATGTACATAACCCTCGGGCTAATCCATGTATACTTCCTCAACCAAATCACCATTGAGAAAAGCATTCTTCACATCCATCTGATACATACTCCATCCTCTAGATGCTACCAATGCAATCACTATTCTCACAGTTTCCATTTTAGCAATGGGACTGAATGTCTCCTCATAATCAAGACCATATTGTTATGCATACCCTTTTGCCACAAGTCTTGCCTTGTATCTTTCCAATGTGCCATCTGATTTGCACTTCACTTTGCATACCCATTTGCAACCAATAGCCATTTTTCCTTCAGGGAAAATCAACCAAATTTCAAGTGTCATTTTTAGCCAATGTTGAATATTCCTCATCCATTTCCTTACACTAATGATAATCTAAAATAGCTTCAGAAAACTTTGTGGATTCCTTGAAGCTAGTGACTTTTGCCATATATGCATAGTGTCTCACTGTGTAGCCACTGTATGTAAGCCTATCCACAAGCTTCCTGACTCTTTTTTATCTCCTCAACTAAGGTGCAGTATGAGACTCTCCTCTCTCATGAGGTGGTATGAATCTATGTCTCACACATAAAGTCACAACTAATGGAATACCAAACTCACTATCCAAGCTGTCAATGTCAAGTGAATCATAACCACAAGTGAGTGGCCTTGTAACATCATCAAGTTTACTTTTGCCTTTATCCACATTTCTCCTCTTCATTGACATACTTGTGTCAGTGGAGACAAAGATGCTGAAGTCCTCAATCTACATGTCCAAGGTAATAGCATCTTTAGAAGGCCCAGAAATTTGTGCACTCTCATTTTTACCTGCATGTACATAAGTTTCTTGACAATCATCATTGCCATTCATCAAGGTGATCTTCTTCTCATGCCATGATTTCAACTCATCAAATACTACATCTCTTGATACCAATGTCTCATGAGTAGAAGGATTGTAGCATTTGTACGCTTTCCTATCTTGTGCATACCCAGTAAAGATGCCCTTTTCTGCCTTTGGATCAAGCTTCTTCCTCTTTTCATGTGGAACATGTACATACGCCAAGCATCCAAAAAACTTAAGATGGCTAATGTCTGGCTTTATCCCATAAAGCCTCTCATGAGGAATCACCTCATGTATCCTTATTGTTAGTGTACGATTCATGACATACACTACAGTTATTATAGCCTTTGTCTAGTATGCATTTGGTAGGCTCTTCTCATTCGACATGGCTCTAGCCGATTCCATGATCACCTTCTTTTTCCTTTTTACCACACCATTTTATTGTGATGTGTACCTGCATGTCAATTGCCTTTTAATCCCATGGGCTGCCAATAAGTGATCAAAGTCTTTAGAGACATATTCTCCACCACTATCAGATCTCAAGCATGAGATGTACCAAGCCAATTCTTTCTCCATATGTCTCTTGAAGTCCTAAAAAGCATCCATGACATCACTCTTGTGCTTCAGCACATACAACCATGTGTACCTACTATAGTCATCTATGAATGACACATAGTAACATGATCCCCCAAGAGATGCATTCTGTGAGGGTCCCCATACATCAAAATGTACAAGCTATAATGGTCTAGTAGTAGTGCTTACATGCCTCATAAATGGAAGCCTTGATTTCTTCCCAATTTGACACGGCTGACATTCATGTCCCAATTCCACATGCTTGAACTTAGGGAGTCCAATTACAACTTGCTTATGCTGCATATTCTTCAACTTTTGAACATTAACATGACTGATCCTTTCATGCCATATCTCAATGTCCCTTATTGCAACATTGTCATGTGAGTACATAGTAGCATTTAATGCTGGAATTTTTGTATCCAATATAAATATCCTACCATTTCTTTTTTCTTTAGCAATGAATTTGCATCCTTGACCATACTCTTCAATGTAGCATCCATCTCTATTGAATCTAACTTGTAAATTATGTTCAACCATTTGTCCCACAAAAAGCAAGTTTTTGGTTATGGAGGGTACATGTAACATGTCATAAAGAACCTTTTTCATGCACCATGCATCATCAAGGGAACAATACTTGTATGCATAATGCCATGTTGTGTATCATCCCATGTGCAAACATATCCATAAGCACCTTGTACCAATGTATCAAACCACTCTCCATGAGGAATCATGTGGTTAGATGCCCTTGAGTCTATATACCATACATCATCTACTTTGCCTTGTGTAGGCAACCCTTTCTTCACATGTTGCATAGCAAACAACCTGTCATCCTCTTGCATACCACTAGAAGAAGCATAATTCCTCCCTCTTGCTCTCTGATCATTCTGCTTCTTGTAGCGATCCTTAGCTACATGCTTGTATTTGCCACAATAATGACAATCCTTATTTGCATTTGATTGTTGTCCATGACTCATTTGAGGCTACTGCCAAGTGCCTCTTCCTCTAGTTGAATAACCCCCTCTTCCACGAGCATTTGAGGCACCTTTATTGGCTTGAGGCTACCTATTTTTCCATCCAATAGCTTGCTGTCCATTGGCTACATATGCATTTCCAGCACCTCTTCCTCTAAACTTTGATCTTCCTCTTCCACCTCTACCCCTTTTATTTGAGTAGAAGAAGTTGTCCTTGCTGTTTTTAGACCCACTGGAACTGGTATTGAGTCCAAGTTTCACTTTTTCATGCAAAAGAAGTGCCACAAGTTCATCAAAGTTAGGTTGTTCCTGACATACTGATATGGAAATGTCAAACTGCTTATACTCCTCTCCAAGACCATGGAGGGTAGTGGCCACCAAATCATCATCCTCAACTTCAGCTCCAATTAAGCCTAGTTGTTCTGCAATGGTTCTAATCTCACTGACATAGTCTTCAGTAGACCTTCCATTCCTGGATATGTGGTTGAATTTTTGCTCTAGTTGTGTCTTTCTCGCATGAGTGACATGCCCATAATTCTTCATCAATAAGTCCCAAGCAGCTTTTGGTGAAGTACAGTTTGCAATTTGCATGGCTTTTGTGTCTAACATGCATAAGGAGAGCCAATGCAAGACCTTGTTGGCCTTTTCCAACCATGTCATATGTGCCTTTATTTTGATCCTATGTTGGAGGTCTATCCTTTGGTAGCTTGGGCTCATCTTCAAGACCTATGACTAGGTCCCAATAGCCTCTTCCAATTAAGAAATTAGACATCATGAATTTCCATAGAACAAAATTGTTGTAGTCCAACTTCCCATCAACTATCTGAATGATAATGTCCTTCTCTCATGTGTTTGCCATTTCAAAGTCTTCAGCTTTGCAAAATCGATAGATTTTAGTTCACAACAATATCATACATTTCCAAACATGTGGCAAAGCATCTAAATGTAATAGCATTCCAACCAAGTAGCATTGTCTGATCAGTAGACATGTAGGCATACGCAGCATTCAATGACTGACAACAATCTGTAATCAATAGTCTGTAAGTAACAATCCATAAACCACAACAACCAGGTGTCACAACCTCTGGGAGTCAATACATAACTCAAGTGGGCTGCCATTAATCATTGTTAGTGCATAAGAGAGCATCAATTCAAGCTAAACTAAGTTATCTTCAAGCCTACTTGATACATTCACTATTGCTGCAAACATGAGACAAATACAAGCTTCAAATAGTGTTCACTAATACCAATTGTACCCTTGAATTTAATGCTCAGGACCTGTTGTACAAGGCAAACATGACCTGCTAAAATTGTCTCCACAATCCAAAAGAACATGCACATATTTTTCTTGTTGTCCACATTGATTACTGCTACTAGTTATTCTCCAAACTACACAATCATATATGCTCAAGGTGTTGCAAAGATGCTACTCTCCATTAGCTATGAATGACATTGACCAAGACCACCACGCAGCCAGCCTGAATCTGCACCCTTCTATGTTGCTATCCATGCTAATCTGGCCACTCTTGGCATTGTCCATGATGCTAGACAAAAAAACATGTGTTTGTTGATCTGGATCATCACTACTGATTCTGTAGACTTCAACTAATGAATGTGTCAACACTGCAAGCACATGTTGGCTCTATGATGCCACATTCAATCTATGAAAGACTAGTGGTCTTTTGACCGAACTGCTATTGATCCTAACTCATCTAGACTTCGGTCAGCAGATTCCCATGTGATGTTCCCATGCGATGGTATTTTTTTCTTGTCCAATGGACCCAAAGTACCAGTTAGTTCCAGATCCACGCAGTGCTCTTAGGCCAAGGACTTGGAATATCTCGATGCGTTTGCTACTCTTCAGAATATGCTGGTCACACAGCTCATTTGTTGAGCTCTATTGGGAGCCATTGAATTCTTCATATGATGCCTCAACAGGTCTTGGACAACAACTACTATGTGAACCAATGTCCCAGAGCTTCTTGGAGCACAACAGGCTCTGATACCATATGACAATTCAGAGAGAGAGATGGAAAAAGGTTCAGGACAAAAGGGTAGCAGGCATGCTCCCTATTCAATCCATTATCACAACACAATAAAGTCAAATGTAGTATTACTCACACATACAAAGATCAAGAAACCTAGATCTAACCATGGTTAAGTCAGTATGACTTAACCTTATTCAACTAAGGTAAAACACTGACCAAAGACTATGAGCTTGAATCTCAACATGTCCTACCACCATAACTCTAAATGGACTTGAGAATCAGCCATGATATCTTGTAGATACCCAACTCAATGGCCATATATATATTAGACCCGTTCATGGATAGGGTTATTATTCATAACACTGATACTCTAAAAACTATTCATAATTTTTTAATAAAAATTTTTCATTTAGAAAAATTAGATCCCTAAAGGTATCCTACAACTCTCTAAAAGAAATATTAGCCTAATTCTGAGAGTAAGTACCTTGAATATCAATATGATCAAACTACTAATCTAAATTTATGTGTGTTGTCTTGCACAATAGTTAAGCTTCTAACCATCGCAACTTATACATTAATTATCTAAATGAAATCAAACTTGGCATGAGGTCTCACAAGGTATCAAAGATCAATGGATACCATCTAACATACCGGATCTACCAACATAAACAATATCACACAATTTTTATATTGGATTTCCCATCTTTTTATATACTCCTCAAGGATAACATGATCTTATAAATACTAGAGTATAACTATGCAGTAGAAATACCACAAAGATACATTGGAAGCACAAATTATTTAAGGAATTATTTATTTGAGTATACTAGTGTAACTTATGTAAGCATGAGGTATGAAAGCACATGACTTTTTCCTTCCTTAGAATACACGAGAAATAAACAAAGCTAAACTCTAATGAATGAATTACCATATTTAGAAGTACCCAATCAATGTTCAAAGCATTTCATGTGTTTGCATCATCGATAGTCATTGCAAGTCTTATCATATTCAAGGTTCCCACCACATTAATTTGATTGCATGGAGGCATGACAAAAGGGAGTGAAGGGTTATAAAATACAAGGGAAAGGTCTCCTATTGCATGATCACTTTGATTTGAACTGTGTAGGAATTTGCCTTGATTTTTTTTCTCTCTCTCTACCTATCTCTTACTCACTCTACACACACACATACATACATACATGGGGGTATTTATAAGAATGAGTTGAGGGTGCATCAATGTGTTGTAGCTAGAGGAGGAGCATTGATGATGAGGAGAGAGGGGGGAAGAGGACATTTGGGTCACGTGGCCATTTATTTAGTAGGGCCAGTTTAATAATTTTGGGGGGGCCCTTTTGGCTACCCTTACTAACCCCTTCAAGCCCTCCTAGCCCTTAGTCACCCTTTACCCAAATTTTTGCATTAAAGTTCATGGCTTAAGCCCTAGATTCCCATATGTTGAATTTGTTATTTTTTGAATGAGTTTAACTATTATAGATACTGCATGTCTTTTGAATTGAAATGTGGATTGGATGATAAACATCTCTATACTATCTAACTTTTTGTAAATCAACTTTGGAATATTTATGAGTCTATGTGGAATGGAGTTTTGATAGGAATGTATATGGTAAGAAAATTGGCATGTGGGTTAGAGACTGGAATATTAGATTATCTTCTCCCTTAGAGAAATCAAGATGTTCTCATCTCGAGAGAAACTTGGGATGTTAATTTTTAAAGTACAATATTTTCAATTCAAGGTATACTACATTTTTTCTCAATCATATTTTTACAAGATGCACATGTAACTTCCCTAGACTTTTGGATGTGCCATGTCTTGAAGGTTTAGTTTAATATCTAGTTCACCTTAGATGGAAAAATTCCATGCTATGTCATGTGCTTCATTCCTTTGGCTTCTTTTTCTTGAAAGGCTTACGCATTCTTCCTACAAGTGTCCTAAGTCATTACATTGGAAATGCCAATGCAATGGTGGGGATATCTCCTTCATGTGCCTAAGCTCACCACATTCAAAGCATTCTGGGTAGCTAACTTATTCACCCAACTCATCGAGATTGTCTTGCTCTCTACAAGGGTGCACTTATAATAAATTGTCTATGTCACGTGTATTCAAAGGGTATTAAGAAATATAATTTCTTTATATGCAATAAGGCCAAATAATGGCCCCTTTTAAATTGCTAAACTTACAATTTTTTTCAAATAGAAATTGAAAAACCTCTCTTGTAATTATAATCTTGTAAATTTTACTAAATTAAATACCCTTTCTTTTGAAGTCATGTGGTATTTTACATGTCCCACAAGATCTTTCCAAGTGCTTAGCTTGGATGAGAACATCTTCTATGTCAGTGGGTCTCATTGCCCCAAGTTTCCATTGAGGGGTGGATTTAATCCCTAACAAAAGTGCACAACCTATTGGGTCATGGACATGTGGGGGACATACTTTTGTAAGGTGATGAAGAGAAAGTAGAAGTCCTCTGGAGTGGGATCATGTTGCTTCAGGCTAAAGAACTCATTCATTTTGTAACGTTCACAAACCATTCAATAAGCTTTCACAATATCTCATTCTTCATCAATCAATACTCCATCCCTCCTTACAGAAGACAATCAGAACAAAACAGACCAAAACAGAGCAAAACAGAAGGTATACAGAACCATTCAGAACCTATCAGAACATCACAGAACCATCAACAATCATCATGAACTTCCAAAACACAATCAATATCATCCAAAACACTCTCAAACCACTTCCAAATCAACCAATCATCCCATAAAATCAACCATTCAGCTCTCAAAAACAACAAAAATCAGCCAAAAAACAAGTCATTTCAACACTCAACACTCCCTGACCTTCAATCTTGTACCTATACCAAATGGGTTCGGATATATTGATGCACCATCAACTTTGCACATTGGCATATTTCCTCTGAAGCATCCCTCTTGTTGATTTCTAAACGGGATGTGAGCTATGGGTTTCCATCATTATTCTTCAAGTGACGTGCGCCATGGAGTAAGTGACTGATCTATCATTTCAACATGAGTGATTGTTGAGACTGCGTATTGTCTATCCCGCCATCAACAACCTAACCAATGCTTCATCAACAAAGCTACCTCCCTGGGTGCTGCTGCGTGGTCCTTGCCATGTTGGGTGAGTGTACTATGGCAAGCCCTGGTACCTCCTGCCAACGACAATGATCCTTCATGTGACAACAATGGTTTCCCTCGATCATCTGCGAATTGGGCTAAGTTTTTCTAAACCTACCCCTTTTAATTGCTAGAATCAGTCATGTTTTAAGTGTGGGGACATACGTGTATGGGTTATGATCCAGTGATAGGCCCCTGTTGCATCGTCAATATGATCTATTAAGGTCTTAAGTGTGGGGATGCATCCTTGTGCATCTGCTTTGCATACCCTCCTATGGACATATCCCTATCAGACAATTTAATCATACCAATCTCTAATTTTTTCCTAATGGGGTCCCTTCCTTGCCCAGCCATCCTCTTTTCAACCCGTCTTGGGGTTGTTCCTTATATATTTGCCTTCCTTCTTGGTTTTGCCTGTGCTGTTCCATGTGAATGCACCTCATGTTCACCAAAATTACAATTTGACCTCACATCCCTCTTCATCCCTTTGCAATGGCCTCTTTTCCTTTTTATATCCCTCCTTTCTGAGCCACGAATCATGAGTTATTAATTTTCAACGCATTTTCTATCCATTTTATATTTTTTCATGCGAATGCGTCTTTCTCACTTCAAAATAGTGATATGATGAGCCTGCCCTGACCTACACCTTCTCTCTAATATTTTCCCTTTTTATTACCCATCATTCCAATGTATGATTTTCCCATTATTAAATTTTCTGTCTTTTCGAGAAATCTTGTGTGTATTTTTGGTCGTTTTTCCAAGCAAACTTGCCCTACACTTCTTCCAATTCACTTTTGATTTGACAGCTCTATCCGACTTGCTTCTCTACCTACTTTTTCTTTTTCCCCCTCTTGTTCGGGTCCATCAATTTTATTTTATTCACTTTTTTGTGTGCTTTTAGACTCATTTTTTCTATTTTTCCCATGTGATCCCCCCCTAATGCAGTCAAAACTGTGTTTTGACCTAACAAACTTGTCCCACAAGCTTCCCTAACATTTTTTCTTTTCATTTCCCTCTGTTTCGATGCATGGATTTTCTCATATTAATTTTTGACTCATTTTTATTTGTATTTTTACCATTTTTTCCATGCGAACACACTCTACCATCCCCAGACCCATGTCGACCTTACATTTTTTGTGTTCACCTTGCTGAGTTTCGCATGACAAATCTCTCTGTATTAATCTTTCTTTCTAATTTCGGGTGCATTTTTTTAGTTTTTCCTATGTGAACGTGTCCTATCCCTATTGGAATTGTGTTTTCATCTAACAGGCCTATGCGGCACGTCATTCTGCCCACTTTTCCTTCTTTTCATGCTTCATTTTGGTGGCTAGATTTTTTGAAATTATTTTTTGCCTCTGAATTTACATTTCGATATTCTGCGTATTTGAGCGCAAACATCCCCATTTACGGCTTCTAAGGCGTATCGATGCATCCCTCATGATGTCCTCCACCCACACATGTGCCACATGTCCTTTCAATCTCATGAACACAAATTTTTAAAAAAAAACACTCGCCTCGTGCACACTCGTGGGGCAAGGGGGACATTGGTCATTTTTATAAAAAAACAACAACAAAAAACACAAACACAAGAACAAAAACAACAACAACCATAACAAACAAAAAAAGACAAACAAATACAAAAAAAAAAAAAAAAACACAAACACATAAACAACAAACATACACCACCTTACCCCCCCCCCCCCTACTGTACCACCCTTCCCCCTAATGTCCCTCACTCCCTACGGGCTCCTCCCTATGGTGCCCACCACCCCCCTTCCTAATGGGCCTCTCTCCCACCATTCGCCCTCTCCCCTCCCATGCCTCCTCCCTCCCTCCCCCAATTGCTTTTCCTCCCCCTCCATCCTCCCATCCTTCTCCTCCCCTCTCCCTCCTCCCTTCCCACCCACTCCCCCTTGGTGGTTCCCCCCTCGCTCCCTTGCGGCCACTGCCAACACCATCGCTACCTCCACCCTAGGCACCGCTCCACCCTCTGCCCTCCACCCTCCACCATGCACCTTCCTTGGGCATCGTCCTCCTCACGTCCCCCACCCGCCCCACCCACAAGGCCCCATTCACCCCTTCTCTTTCCCACCCCTTCCCAAGCCCCCCTCCTCACCCTTTTCCCCCACGCTTACCCGGTTCTTCACCATTGTAGGTCCCTGTTCCTACACCGGCCATCTCAATTTTACGCAACCCTCTGTGTATCTTGTTTTTGGCAGTTGTACGTGCACTCGCTGATGTGCTGGATATTTTTTGTGTGTGTTATTCGTGGATGTTTACATGCAGCATGCTTGTCACACATGGTTGTGATCGTGACATGTCGTGTTTACGAGCGTTCTCACGGGTGAGAACACACGTGCGGTTTGATCCGTGAGGCGGGCGGACCGTTTTGCTAGCTATTGTTCATCCGTAGTTGACCCATACCCTATTCTCGGGTACACACTCCTAGATTTTAAATTCTCGAAAACTACCTAAAAATCGTTATGTTTTTTCACAAAATCCATAAAAATTCAAAATAAATAGCTTTTAAAGACTTGAATTTTTTTGAATCACTTTTGATCATTCCCTTAACTGAAAATGCACGTATAAATTTTTTAAAAAAATATATAGAAAAACCTCCTAAAACATTAAAATGTCATGATAATTCCTTAAAATCCTTAAAAAATAATCAAAAGTAGAAAAAAAATCCAAGAAATTACCCAAAATTTCAAAAAAAAACCTCCATACTTTGGAAATTTTGCAATGGACTCCAACTTTGCACACACATTCAAAAATTATTATTTCCATAGGCTTGAGTCCTTTTTTTGACAAATATTTTCTAAATCCAAAAAAATAGTTGGTTGATTCGTCTAAATTGTGGAACATAAAGTTGATTCCTTGTTCAATTATTAGCCACAACTTTGTTGATTAAAATGAATGAAAAATTCAACTCCAACATAAATACACCGAACATGACAAATAACACCTCAAATAAAACCCCAACCAACCACATCAACTTTAAAACAATAATATTAAATCCTCAAAACCCTTTTATTAAAATAATAATAATAAATACAAGCAAAAAAAACAATGAACTATGCATCTATTCACATGGTATACCTCATGTATACTCCTTACATATGTTCCTTTTATTTTATTTTTTAAAAACAATTATAAGCCAACACATTCCATACAACATAAGTGGATAAGTAGACGAAAATTTCAACACCACACTACAAGCATATTGAAATTTTTTCTTTAGTGTTTTGTTACTTTTCTCTTATGTCTTAAATTTTTCTAGCTAGCTGGATTTCTTGTTGGATTCCCTAATGCTTGTATTACGTTAATGGATGAGTGTGCATTTAGTTTTTAGTTGCATACATACCCCTCCCAAGTATTTCTTTTATTTTCTTTTTTATTTTTGCTACCCCAAAATCCACAATTCATTATTAAAAGGAATCGTGATTATCACATTTTTCATGTGTATTCGTGCCACACACATTTTTTAATTAAAATTGACTCGTCATTCACTTAACATGCACTTCGTGTGCTACAGACACGTTTAATTTTAATTAAAAATGAACCAACTATTACCAAAAAACACGCACTGGCAAAAAAGTATCCAACACGCAATTAATTTTTTATAAATGAATTTGCATTTAGAGACCCTCAGTCAAGGTCCAAAGTCCATGTGTTACACTAAAAGCAGCATGTCAATCTTAATAATTTTTAAATAAATGATAACAAGGAACCACGGTTTTCTTTTCAAGATTTACTACCTAATAAAATTTCACCCATTATTAATAATTTTATTAACTTGAATCCTTCATTACATTTCTTTCCCCTACATTGTACATTTTTCTTTTTAATGAACGCACTTCGTGTGGGGATGGGAATGGTGGAGTCTTGTCAAGTCCCTCTTGTCGATGATGGTCAACAGTTCGAGTGTCATGTCGGTATGATCAGTTCTTATGTGATTCTATATTTTTGTTTTGTTCATGTTGACGAGTCAAGGTACGGTATGTATTTTTCTTTTTATTTTCTGCCTGATACAAGGATTCAATGTGTCTGTTTATATGCATTGCATGAAGCTTTCGGTTGCATGTGTGTAGAGGTCATGCCGGCTTTTTCCTAGGATGTGGATTTCTTGGGATAATTAGTTAGTCAATCAAGTCAAGTGATTTTATTATGATCGATATCTTATCTATTCTTATCCTGTTGTTTTGCAGGCATTCATTATGTATGTCTGTGTGTGTGGTATGTATGTGTAAACCATCTGAATGGTGCTTCAAACGCCTCCTCCAATCCAGTATGTGCCTTTGGTATCGTATGAGTATTCCTTCTTGCTAGATTTGGACCTCGTTGCTAAAGCTGATGCCAGGAGGCATATTCCACGGTGGATTCCGTGAGGTTTTGCAATGGATTCCGTAAAATTTTATTACCGAGGCTCATACACAAGGTGGATTCTTTGTGGGAAAAGTCGATGGGGACGCCTATCCTTTTCGGGTGTTTTGTTAATTTAATGTGTAAGTGGGTGATTCCATAGTGGGTGATTCCGCAAAATAAATATTTAAATTAATAAACGTTTATGAGTTTAGAGTGCGCACTCGTAATAAATTAAGGTGATGTAGCTGAAGACTGCTAGGTATTCACTTTTTTTGGTTTAATTGTATTATTTTTCTAACAATTGTGAATGCTTCAGTTGATGTGTAGAGCAAGCAACGGTGGCATTGGGAAGAACATCATATTGACTTGGAGCCTGATGCCAAGCCAGTACGGCAACGACAGAGGCGAATGAACCCGAATTATTCCACATTGGTGAAAGCGGAGCTGCTGAAGCTTCTGGAAGCCGAGTTCATCTATCCAGTGGCAAACAGTGAATGGGTTTCACCCATCGTGGTTGTACCCAAGAAGAATGGCAAATTGCAAATATGTGTGGATTTTCGAAAACTTAATTCCAAGACAAAGAAGGATCACTTTCCAATCCCTTTCACAGACCAACTGTTGGACACAGTGGCAGGACATGAGCTTTATTCTCTTCTGGATGGATTCAGTGGATACAACCAAGTGCAAATCGCAGAAGAAGACCAATCCAAAACAACCTTCACCACAGAATGGGGGACTTACGCTTACCGAGTGATGCCATTTGGGCTCTGCAATGCCCCTGCTACTTTCCAACGAGTCATGATGGCTGCATTTCAAAATCATCTGCACGACTTTATTGAGGTATATTTGGATGACTTCTGTGTCTATAGTTTGATCAGTGAACACTGGGACCACCTGGAACAATGCTTTGACCGATGCCGGGAGTATGGGATTTCCCTCAACCCCGACAAATGCATCTTTGGGGTCTCTTCTGGAGTTCTGTTGGGCCACATTGTCTCTGCACAAGGGATATCAACAGACCCTGCAAAGATCGAAAAGATCGCAGCTCTGCAAGCACCCACCAACCTCAAACAGTTGAGGGGATTCCTAGGCCATGTGGGTTACTACAGAAGGTTCATAGCCCATTTTGCGACAAAGGCAACTTCCTTGCACAAGCTTCTGAGGAAAGATGCAGAGTTTACTTGGACGGAAGAATGTGACAAAGCCTTCCACACTCTGAAGCAGTGTCTGATAGAGGCACCCATACTGCAACCTCCTGATTGGACGAAAGAGTTCCATGTACACACTGATGCATCAATTGAAGGCTTAGGTGCTGTCCTCTGCCAAAAGGGCTCCTCGAAGTTGGATCAACCGATCTATTATGCAAGCCGAAAAGTCACTGATAGGGAACGGAACTATACAGTGACAGAGCTGGAGTGCTTGGCAATGGTGTTTGCCCTGGAGAAGTTTCGCCATTACCTCCTATCTACCCACTTTAAATTTTATGTGGATCATGAGGCCCTGTCCTTCCTGATGAACAAAGCAGATGTGAAAGGACGATTGATGAGATGGCTCCTTTTATTCCAGGAGTTCGACTTTGAGGTGATTACTAAGCCTGGTCGTTCCCATGTTCTGGCTGATCATCTGTCGCGTATCCCACAAACTGCAGACGAGGAACAGGATGATCCAGACCTCCCTGATGCTTCCTTATTCTTAGTAGAAACTGTCACTCCCTGGTATGCAGACATTGCCAATCTATTGGCAACCCAACAGTACCCTCCTAGTATTTCTAGTCGGGAAAGGAAGAAGCTCATGCTAGAATCAGCCCCCTACACCCTGCTCGGCGGTGCACTGTACAAGAAGGGCAAAGATGAAGTACTCAGAAGATGTGTTGCAGGAGAAGAGATTGGGATTGTTCTGAAGGCTTGCCACGACGAGCCATGTGGAGGTCACTTTGCAGGAGAAGCTACGGCCAGGAAGGCTCTGCTAGCAGGATATTGGTGGCTTACCATCCACAAAGATTCCTATGATTACTGTAAAAGATGTGATGCTTGTCAAAGAATGGGGAAACCCACCAAGACAAGTGCCATGCCACTGCAACCTATCCTTCCCTTAAAGCCGTTTGAGAAGTGGGGCATTGACTTCGTAGGTCCGATCGATCCTCCCACCAGAAGGAAACAGAACCGATACATCCTCGTATGTACAGATTATGTCACAAAGTGGTGTGAAGCTAAAGCCCTAAAGCGGGACGATGGTAACAGCGTGGCCCTGTTCATGTACGAGAATATCATCACCCGTTTTGGCAGTCCCTTAGAGCTGGTAAGTGATAGAGGCATGCATTTCCTTAACAAAGTCATGGAAGAGTTGACAGAGTTGTATAAGATCCGCCATCGCAAGTCCACTCCTTATTACCCCAGAGCCAACGGCCAAGTCGAAGTCACCAATCGCATCCTCTGCTCGATTCTAACAAGAACAATTGCTGCACATCGTCATGATTGGGACGATCGACTTACAGAGGCCCTCTGGGCGTACAGAACCTCCCATAAAGCAGCAACGGGACAGACACCTTTCCAGTTGGTGTATGGTACAGAAGCAGTTTTTCCTGTTGAACTGGAACTACCCTCTTTGAGAGTGGCGATCAAAGAGCGTTTGGGGGATGATGATTCATTACAACGCCGTCTCCTGCATTTGGAATGTTTAGACGAAATTCGCAGGATGGCTCTACAGTGCATGGAAGCCACGCAAGCTCGATGTAAGGCTTACCATGACAGTTTCATCAAGCGCAAGGAGTTCAAAGAAGGTGATTTGGTCCTAGCCTATGATTCACGCTTTGGCAAGTTTCCTGGCAAGCTCCAACAGCGGTGGATGGGCCCCTATAAGGTACTTGCAGTCAACCCGAACGGTTCTGTCCAAGTGCAGACCGTTGATGCCTCTGATGATCCCTTTCTGATCAATGGATATCGCCTGAAGAAGTACTTCCCTCCTTGGGGATCTTGACAATTACGGTCATTTGATCTTTTCCCTCATTGGCGCGGCACTGTACTTGTTATGATGCTACTTCTGATAGCCGTTCTTCAATCACTCCTGATGAAGTGGACGCAACCCTCTGTCCCCTCAAAACCCCCTTCCAGCCTTGATCTCTTATCCTCTATTTTCCACCAGCGACAGTGGCGAGGTGGGTTCTGACACATGGTCTTTCCACCATTCCCTTGTTCAATTTGAAGAAAAGAGAAAAAGAACAAAAAAAAAAACAAAACATATCGGTCATGGGAGAAAAGGACTTAGGTCCTTGTCATGACGACCTCTTCTTCGAGAAAAGGTGGAAACACCCTCGGGAATAGGGGAAAATCAAAAAAAGAAAAAAAAAACCAAAGAAGAAAAAAAAAAACAAAACAAATCTGTTATGAGAGAAAAGGAAGCAATTCCTTGTCATAGCGGGTGATTGTGTTTTGGAAGTTCATGATGATTGTTGATGGTTCTGTGATGTTCTGATAGGTTCTAAATGGTTCTGTATACCTTCTGTTTTGCTCTGTTTTGGTCTGTTTTGTTCTGATTGTCTTCTGTAAGGAGGGATGGAGTATTGATTGATGAAGAATGAGATATTGTGAAAGCTTATTGAATGGTTTGTGAGAGTTTGAAATAGTTTGAGAGTGAGTTATGTGGTTTTGATGACCTTCTGTAACCTTCTGTAGGTCTTCTGTAGAGCTTCTGTCTCTGTTCTGTTCTGTACTGTAGCTGTTCTGGTACTGTTCTGTAGACTGTTCTGTAAGTGTTCTGTGGAATGTATGTGTGATTTTGGGAAAGTTTTCTAGCCTTGGAAAGAGGTGAATACAAGTGCAAAAGAGCTGAAAGAAGTGGAAGAAGTAGCTGCTGAAGACTCAAGAGAAGACTAGAGTGAAGTGACAGTAGTGAGCTGTGAAGAGACACTGTAGTGGCTCTGGTGACCTTTCATATCAGACATACCTCTTGGGAGGGGTATCCACGACCTAAGAGTGATTATTGAGAGTGATTTTGAGAGATTGTAGTGAGGATATGATGTATTATTGATGGAGAGAGAGAGAGAGAGTCAGAGATAGCCAGTTCTACTAAAACAGAGTGATTGTATATGAGAGATTGAGAGAGAAGACTATGAAGATATTGAAGATGAATACTATGTGATGTATTTCCGTTCAAAGATGGTGTATTTCTTTGATTTCTTTGTTCTATTGATGGATTTTGTGAAGATGTTGAAGAATATGATTGATTCTATTAAAAACCGTGGGAGATTTATATGATGCTGCATGAAGATTTGTTGTGCCTGGTGTTCTTTTCTTCATTGTGATCATATGAAACATGATAAACAAGCTTGTTGATGTTACAAGATAGATTTTCTTGCAAGAGAATTCCCTTTTCCTTGGTGTTCCTCTCGGGGCTCCAGGGAGCCTTATCGTGCAGTGCACCAAATAGAATAAGGTGTAAAATGATGGCGGAGGAGACCTATCCCATGTAAATAGGGAAATGAGAACGTACTTGTCTCCAAGTGTTGTAACGTCCCTCAAACTTCACCTCTCAATTGATAAAGGGAAAATCCATCACATTTAGCTTCATATTCTGTCTCACATGTTGTTGATGATTATAAGAGGGCAACCGAGTTCCTCATATCTCATTGATTGAATCCTCACTTCCACTTGTGCGCAATTGATGGTGCAACAAAATGAGGCCACCTCATGAGGATTAACAAGAGGGCTATTAGGAGAGTAATAGGTAAAGTTGTACTAATAGACATGCAAAGAATCAATGAGTTATCGACAATGATTGTCAAGATCCGCAGGGAGGGTAATACATCTTGAGAGGTGATAGCCATTATTCAGGAAGGGATCATCATAAGCATCAACTGTCTGGACTTGGATAGAGCCTATAGGATTTACGACAAGTACCTTATAGGAGCCTAACATCCATCATTGTTGAAGCTTGCCTAGAAACTTACCAAATCAAGAATCATAGGCTAAGACTAAGTCACCTTCCTTGAACTCCTGCTTGATGAAGCTATCATAATAGGCCTTTCTGCGAGCTTGTGTGGCTTCCATGCACTGTAGGGACATCTTGCGAGTCTCATCTAGATATTCCATGTGCAAGAGATGATGTTGTAGAGACTCGTCATCTCCCAAGTGTTCTTTGATAGCCATGCCTAGAGAGCGAAACTCTAGTTCAACAGGGAAGACGACTTCTGTACCATACACCAACTAGAAAGGGATTTTCATGTAGTAGTCTTATGAGAGGTTTTGTATACCCATAGGGCCTCTGTAAGTCAATCGTCCCAATCACGATGATATGCAGCACTTGTTCTTGTCAGAATCAAGCAGAGGATGCGATTGGTAACTTCGACTTAGCCGTTGGCTCTGAGGTAGTAGGGTGTGGACTTGCAATGGCAGATCTTATATAGCTCTATCAATTCTTCCATAATCTTGTTGAGAAAGTGAGTACTTCTATCACTTGCAAGCTCTAGGGGGAGCTGCCAAAATGGGTAATGATGTTCTCGTATAGGAACAAGGCTATGATGTTTTCATCATCTTGCTTGAGAGCTTTGGCTTCATACCACTTTGTCACGTAGTCCATATACAAACCAAAATGTATCTATTCTATTTCCTTCTGGTTGGTGGGCCAATAGGGCCCATGAAGTCAATTCCCCACTTCTTGAACAACTTTAAGGAAAGGATGGGTTGTAATGGCATGGCGTTAGAATTTATAGACTTTCCCATTCTTTGATAAGCATCACAACATTTGTAATAGTCATAGGCATCCTTGTGGAGGGTCGGCCAACAATATCGTGCGAGTAAAGCCTTTCTGGCTGTTACTTCTCTCACGAAGTGTCCTCCACAGGGCTCATCATGGCATGCTTTCAACACGAATCCAATCACTTTTTCTACAACACATCTATGTAGGACTTCATCTTTGCCTTTAACACCATATTGGGGAATATGGGAATTTCCCATAAGTTTGGGATACACGATCAAATCTTTGGATTTGTCATAACTTGAACACTATAGCTCCAAATCAAGTGCTCTATAGCTCAATAGATTCTATTTTTCAAGCGTTTTCCAATGATAGGTCACATTATATGGTTTTGAGAAACTTATGGGCATGTTATCTAGGTGCCACCTTTTTAGTATTCAAAAAATGGGAATTGGGACATTCTCAAACTTAATAACATTGTGTTCTTTCTTGTACAGAGTAACATCTAACAAGGTATAGGGGGTTGATTCCAACAAAAGCTTCTTCTTCTCACGGATCGAGATACCAGGGAAATATTGTTGGGTTACCAAGAGGTTGGCTATATCTATGTACCAAGGGGTAACAGTTTCGACTAGAAACAAGAAAGCACTAGGAATGTATGGATCATCTTTCTCTTCTTCATTGCTTTGAGGGATTCACGACAGATGATTAGCCGAGACATGGAAGTGACTAGGTTTGATGACCACTTCAAAACTCCTTAAACAGAAGGAGTCATCTCATCATTCTTTCCTTCACATCGGCCTTGTTCATCAAGAAGGACAAGGCCTCATGATCCACATAGAATTTGAAGTGTGTCAATAGTAAGTAGTGTCCGAACTTCTCCAGGTGAACACCATTGCCAAGCGCTCAAGCTTCATCACTATGTAGTTTTATTCTCTATTAGTTACTTTTCAACTTGCATAATAGATAGGTTGATCTAACTTTGAGGGGCCTTTTGGCATAAGACCGCACCTAATCCTTTAACTAATGCATTTGTGTGCACATGGAACTCCTTCGTCCAATCAAGAGGCTACAGGATGGGTGCTTCAATCAAACACGGCTTCAAGGTATTGAATGCCTTGTCACAATCAGTGGTCCATGTAAACTCTGCATCTTTTTTTAGGAGTTTGTGCAAAGGGACTGCCTTTGTTGCAAAGTGTGCAATAAACCTTTTGTAATAGCCTACATGGCCAAGTAATCCCCTCAATTGTTTGAGGTTGGTTGGCATTGTTAAGGCTGTAATCTTCTCAATCTTGGCATGATATATTGCTATCCCTTGTGCAAAGACAATGTGGCCTAAAAGAACTCCTGAAGAGATGCCAAATATGCATTTGTCAGGGTTGAGAGAAATCCCATACTGTCAACATCTATCAAAGCACTAACACACCAGCCACTTTTCAACAACTGGTGTATACAATATTCAAACACATGTTGAGAAAGGAGTTAGAGGTCTTCGTGGATGACCTGTATGTTCACTCTACTTGCTGAGAACACTTAGACATGCTCTAAGCAGTCTTTGAATGATGTTGGCTATACTTCCTCTCATTGAACCCCTTGAAGTGCCAGTTTTGGGTGAAGCATGGATGTATCCTAGGACATATGCTGTCAAAGAATAACATTACTACTGATTTCTCGAAGATCAAGATCATTGTCAATCTTTCACCCCCAACTGATTACAAGGGTGTTTAGTGCTTTTTAGGACATACAAGGTATTATCGACAATTTGTGCTAAACTATGCAGTGATTGCTAGACCTCTATATAAGGTGTTGATTATATCTAAATGGACCAAGGAATGCCAATGCATGTATGAGGAACTAAAAAAGTCTCTAACCACAGAATCGATACTAAGAGCCCTAGATTGGACACTCGCGTTTCACATGCACATCGACGCTTCGAAATTCGTTGTAGGAGTTGTGTTGTGCCAGCTTGGTGAACACAACCTGGACTACCTGGTGAGCTTTGCTAGTAAACAACTCACTGAGACTGAAATGAATTACTCGACAATGGAGAGAGAGGGCTTGGCCATGGTGTTTGCCGTAAAGAAATTTTGACATTATCTTCTAGCTATGCCTTTTACTTTCTTTGTTGACCATCAAGCCTTGTGGTATCTAGTTAACAAACCATGTGCTACAAGACGCATTGCTAGATGGCTTCTCCTGCTTTTGGAGTTTGATTTCTCTGTGATGTTGTGTAAAGGGAAACATCATTACATGGCTAACCATTTGTCTCACATCCCCACAAGAGAAGCGGCTGGACAAGGCATTGTGGACAAATTGCCAAACATGCATATATTCTGCTTATCTAGTGAAAAAGATTTGTTTAGAGCTGACATGATGCCATATTGGGCAGATGACATAGTTCAAGTGCTTGAACACAGACTACCAGAACGATCAATTGAAAAGGCCTGACTTAGCCGGCTCATCCTGGAAATCCAACCCTACCAGTTGATAGCTAGCCAACTTTACAGATTGGGGCAAGACGGGTTACTGCACAAATGTGTGTGTGAGCACGAGATGCATGACATGTTGATAGAGGCACACGATAGAATTGCAAGAGGACATTTCAACGGAGATGCAACAGCCCACAAGGTGTTGCAGTCCCACCTGTGGTGGCCCACCCTCTTTTGAGATGTGGCACAATTTGTGAATCACTGTGACGAGTACCAAAGGACTAAAGTTTCAATTTGTGAGGATCAGATGGAGCTAATCCCAATTATCGCATGACAATCCTTCGAGAAATGGGGTTTCACTTCATCGGACCCATTAGTCTTGCAGCACAGTATTCACAAGCCAAATACATCATTGTGGCTTCTGATTATCTGAAAAAATGGGGAGAAGCGCAAGCTACGAGAAATAATGATGCTCGGACCACTACTAAGTTCTTTTGGAAGCAAGTGATCTCACAATTTGGCTGCCCCATCTAACTAGTTAGCGACCAAGGCACAGACTTCATCAACGAAGTGATAGCTCACCTTCTGTCCTCCTTTCTAATCATCCATTGTAAATCCTTGCCTTATTATCCATAGGAAAATGGTCAAGCCGAATCAACAAATAAAATCCTAGTAAACATCTTGACCAAGTTCGTCTCTGCTTCACGCGATGATTGGGATAACAAGCTGATGGCGACCTTGTGGGCCTACCACACGACTTACAAGACGGCTGTAGGACAAACCCCCTTTAGATTTGCATATGGTACAGAGGCAATCCTTCCCTTGAAATTCTTCATACCAAGCCTCAGGATAGCCCTTCAAGAAAAATGGGATGGGAAGGGGGCATGGGCAGAACGCTTGATTGAACTCGAACGCTTAATAGAAACCCAACTTCTAGCCACCCATACGCTCATATGTGAGAAGGCAAGACAGAAAAGCTGGTTTGACAAGCATGTCAAGTAGCGCAGCTTCGAATAGGGTGACTTAGTAGTGCTATACTCAATCAAAAAACATAAGCAAAAATTGAAGTTTTGGGGGCTAGGACCTTTTAAGGTTCGACAACCATTAGCCAAACTGGCAACATAGAACTCGAAACCCTAGAGGGTGAGGGCATAGGCTTCTTCAATGTGGCAACCGCATAAAGAAGTATTTCCCTCCCACGCACCCATTGCATGAGCCCCCAATGCTAGCACCCCCTGTCCACATACAATTAGCCACTATCATTCAGGTGGATGGTGAGGATGAGGAAGCAGTACCACCAGCTTACCTACGCATGACGATCACTGTTAAACACACATGCACCATCAAGATTCAATGCATTGATCAATGAAGGAGCTGATTTTAATAACTTGACTCATGACCATTGGACACAAATTGGCAAACCGCAGTTGCAAAGCCCACTAATACTAATCTCACCCCTTATGGAGGCCAACCCTACATGCTATTAGGAAAGTGCAAATTTGCAGTTTCTATTGAGTTTGAAAGCGTATCAGTCGCAGCGTATCCACCTAGCCGTGGGCAATGTTCGCATTGTTACAGCTTTCAGCAAGGGTGGTGCAACTCTTTCCAAGACCGCGAAGCCACTAGTAGAGGAACCCACCATCAAGACTAAGGAGGGGGGTCATGGCTCGTCGCAATCTACCAAGCCTTGATGCTAGCAACCCACTGGAACCAACGTTGAAGCCCTTGAACCCCAATTCAAATGGGTACCCAACCACAGAATGCCACCTAGGAATAGCAACCCACAACCTTGCAAGGCTAATGATCTGCACTTGAAACCTAGGATGCCAAGATGAAACTATGAACACCAATGTATGGTCAAGATGCGATGGGTCCCCAAGACCTTATTGCAAGAACATGGCTACTATGCGGGTAACACCTAGATTTGGCTGCCTAAAACCAAAGAAAACAAAGATCCTATACAAACACCACCCTCAATCTTAACCACATGAAACATCATGCCAAAGACACTCTCACAACACAAGAGAATCAGGCCACTAAGTCCATAGAACCTCCAAAGCCTAGCTGAGCAGGGCCTGAACCAATCTATCGTCTAAAATCGCAGCCTACTATTAACAAATACCCAATTCTCACGTTGATGATACCCCTCAAATCACAAATGCATCTAGTAGCATGACAACCGCAACTACCACCAAGCCCATTGAATGTGAGGCCAATCTCCAACCTAACGAGAAAACCAAGTTGTGACCATTAGCTATTAAACTCTCTAGTCCTATCAAGCCTCAACCACCTACTGGCCTTCGACCCTATTATGAGCGATGATCGATTATGTCCTTGGCTGCAAACTTAGGTAAAAATACGGGAGATGACTTGGTTGCTTGCCTCCGACGCTTGGATGCTACTTTCATGACCTTGGCTAAAAGCTAGGATCGACTAGACTTAAGCCTCTTGGAAGAACCTGTAGCAACGGAAGTACGAACACTCCCTTGCTCTTGGGATGAGTTGGAGTTTGTATTCGTTAAGGCTTTCAAAGAAACTCAGGAGTTAATTGCAACTGAGATATCCCAAGAGCAAGTAATGAAGTAGCGTCTCATTACGTCGTATAGCAAGAATACAATCATGGCCACAAACCAAGAAATCAAGACGTTGAAATAGCTTACCGACCACAACTCCTCCTTCTTGCAGAAATGGTACACTTTATGCCTGCAATGTGAGCTAGAGGGATGGTGAACATTGACACGCCATCAAGGCATCTGAATATGACCCAACCTATGTCTCTCCAACTCCCTATAGGGTGTTGACTTCCATTCGTAACCGACCCCTGGAAGAACACATAAAGGGACATCCTTATTTAGATCGCATCCTCACTGAGGAGAAGTTGCATGTCGCTAGTCGAGTGGACTCTGATGACTTCTTGCTTGACGTCCTCACTTACATTACGCACGTAGGCATATGCTCTTTTGACATGGATAGCTATACTAATTTCGAGTATAATCTGAATTTCTATGCTTGGTTCATGCGAAGGTAAAGCACTAAGATTATGTGCTGCACACCCTTCATCCTTTAACCATTAATCCTAGGAATGATTCTTCTCAATTCAAAGAGGGGGAGGTAAGGTGGATCAAACCAAACACGTAAGAAAAACCATAAAGGAAAATCACACATGAGGGACCTCAATGGTAGGACGAAGCAACTTGTGGGTGACTGAGGAATTGACAATAAAATTTGAAAGTAATAGACTTAGACTGCTTGGAGAAAAAAAGTCTAATTATGTACTAAAAAAAATTTAATCTACCAAGCATGAAGTCTTTTCTTTCAGTGAGTAACTATTTGGAAAAGCACTAATGGCAAACCATGGCTTATGATAGGAACTGAAGATGTCGTAGCAAGACTGAGCCCATCGCCTACCCTTCACAGAAGAGGAAAGAGCAAAGCACGGCCTCTCCCAACCAGCTCAGGTTTAGGAGCATCCACAACATGGAAGGGGTAGTGACCAATGAGGAAGCTGTCAGGAGGATCGTGGATTAGTGCAACCTCACCACGTATATCGAAAAGTTTGGACAAGATCCTGACCACACTAGGTGTGTGGAATTCCTGAGGATGTATGACCTTGATAAGGAGAGTGGGATAGTGTCATTGGCAAGCAGAGAAGGAATCAAGCAAGTGCATGTCCCGCTCATCAACAAGACCTTAGTGGAGAAGGCGTTGGGGTTGGAACCGAAGGTGGAGAAGAGGCATAAAAGAGATATCTATGCTGGGGATGAAGAAGAAAAGTGTCTTAAGGAATGATGGCATAAGTATCCAGGAAATTCTGGATGCGGAGGTCAGATTGCAAGCCAAGGCGATCCATGCCCTCTTCTCCAGCCTAAGAAACAATTCGCTCATGCATAGGATCAGCTTGCTCGTGCTGGAGAGCATGCCAACTCATTCATTGCATGAAGTAGATTGGAACAACTATGTTAGGAAAACCATAGACCAATTAGCCACAACACTAGACCTTGGAAGTAGACCGGTGGGTGGAGAATCCCTAGCATCAAAGGGAACTGACATGAAGAAGCCCTCTGCCAAGTCCTCCTTCATAGGGTATGAAGGAGTCTTGACTGCCCTTATCCGAGAGGTGATAAAAGAGGCGCAAGATAGAGAAGAGGAATTAAATGAAACATCAGAGAGGTCACCTCCTAGTCACGACAAAGAACAATCAAGTGAGAGTATGGTTAGTGAAGAAGAGGGAGAACAAGAAGCTCAATCCAACAAGAGGAAGGCGAAGACTCCTAAAAAGAAGATGACAAAGAAGAAACAGGAGGAGTAGAGAAAGAAAAAAGAGAAAGCGGACCTACTAAAAGCCAAGACTGAGTCAAAAAGAGCCGAGGAAGAGAGGAGGAGAAAAGCCACTAAATCGGAGGAGGAGTTGAGAAGGAAAGAAGAGGAGGACTTGGCACAAGCTGTGCACATGCCCATAGAACAGTAGTAGAAGCAGGAGGAACTAGCAACAATGAGCCCGCCTAGGCAGGACATGCTAGGAAGAACCAATGCCCAAGCATCAAAAGACTTGCCTCCACCTGTCCCAAAAGGAAAGGGCAAGGCCGTACTCCACCTAACCCCATCTACTCTCTTACCCAATACCCTGACACCACAGCAACGTCGGGCACCCCAACCACAATGGATCCCAACAACCTCATGGCATGGGTGCAGTTCTTGGTTGATAAGGCACATACCCCAATGCCCACCTCCAGTACGGGAACCCCAACGACAGGAGTGAAAAGACCAGCTACAGACGCCGAATCTCAACAAGGGCCCAAGTGACCAAGAATAGAAATAGCAAATGCCTCCCAACTAGAAAAGACCTGCCAAGTGGCCTTGCAATAAAAAGAAATCCATGCACCGAAAAGCAAAGGCTATGGGGGCCAGGGAAGACGACGAAGAATAGTGGTGAAAAAGACTCGAGGAAGAGAAATAGGAGTTGGTCACAATGCAAAGGGAATACAACTCCTGGTTCTATAGCAGACGAAGTTTGAAGCACAAGTGAGAAAACTCCAATAGGGCATGGAGGAAGCAAGGAGAGCACAAGAGCAGGAAGGATGGACAAAAGAGAGAGAAGAAGTGGAATGTGGAATGCAATGACAAAGGGAAGAACGAGCAACACTAGAGAAGGAGATCAGGAACCTAATAGAAGAAAAAGAGGACCTTCTACAAAAATGGAAAAGGCAAGAGCCGATGATAGTGGCCCTATCACAAAGGCAAAGCAAAGGCCTCGAAGAAATAAAAAAGAAGGCAAGGGAATGGGAAGCCAAGAGCGAGAAACAAGTGAAGGATATAGCGAGCCGATTGGCCCTTGTAGAGGGAGGCCAAATATTAGCAAAAGGCACGGTAGTGTCGCTCAAGCTAGTTTCGAATTCCAACAACGTGCCTTCCTCAGCACGATCTTAGACCTCACACTCTCTGAGGAGGAGGAGGCAGTTGATGTGCGTAAAAGGAGACTAGAAATAACCCGCAAGGTGATAAAAAAAGGGTTGTGCTCCCAAGTCCAAGGCGCAAGCCTCAACCCGATTAGTCAAGATCAACAAGAGAATCGGTTGGGAGTAGGCTTGACACAGAGGAGACTAACGCCTTGGAACTTCAAAAATGACAACCCTAGGAGGTAGAGGCAGGGTCAAGCTGTGAAGGAACGGAACAAGATGAGGAGTGGATCCCCGCACCCCCCTCACACAACCATAGTCCCCTCAAGAACAACATGCCATACTCGAAAGGAAGGCAAAAGCAAAAAATAAGAGGGCCAGAATGTTAGATCAACCGTGCAAAAGAGCTCAAGCACAACTGCTTACAACTCGATAGCTGCCCATCCCACTAGAAAGGGACAACTTACCCATGAACTAGAATACAGAGCTGTCGGTGTGGGAGCAATGGGAAAATCACTGCCAACCCTTTGACTTCACCTTCCAATATCCAGTGGGCTTGAGCAAAGTACTATCCATTGAAGCAGTAACGCCACACAGTGAAAGGCTATGAATCCCAACCTAAGTTGAGGAGGAGAGTCTGGAGAAACGACAATGTGGACGCGTGGATATCGTTTTGTGACTCCCTACCCTTCAAACAAAATGACCCGACCTATCTACTATATCCTCCAAGGGTGGTAGTAGATTTTGACCCTGACATCCATGGCTGATACGACTTTCCAAAGATCTATAATGTCAACACCACAAAACTAGAGGAGGTGCTCGCCTTCTCAGAACAAGATCTGTGGGACTCCATGGCTCATTTCCTAATGGAATTCTCCTCTTGCCCCAAACCCTACCTTTGTATAACAACATGTAATTATATTAGATTACTTAGGACTCTCCTCAAGCAACCCCCCACACCAACAGAGTACCATCTTCCACTGCTCTTTTTTGACATTAATGTGGAAATAGATGGGTGTGCCATGACTCAGCTAATGTTACGTGCTGCTTTACTCCCATTCTTTTACTCCTTGAGGACATTAAAAATATCCAATTCACCAAATGTAGCCATCCATTCTTGTCCACCACACCTCTCCACATTAGAATAAGCCAAAAAGGGTATATCCTAAGTAGGCACTTCCTTAGTAAATCATTAAAGCACCCAACCTCCCCATCCCATGCCCACAAATCCAAAAAATGAATCTGTTATCTTGTACTACTTCACTAAATTCAAGAAACTATTTATTCAAAGAAGAAGAAGAAGAAGAAGAAGAAGAAGAAGAGGAGGAGGAGGAGGAGGAGGAGTGGGAGGAGGAGGAGGAGGAGGAGGAGGAGGAGGAGGAGGAGGAGGAGGAGGAGGAGGAGGAGGAGGAGGAGGAGGAGGAGGAGGAGGAGGAGGAGGAGGAGGAGGAGCAGGAGGAGGAGGAGGAGGAAGAAGAAGAAGAAGAAAGAAATAAAGAAAAGAAAAGAAAAAGAAAAAGAAATCACACTTAGCCACTGCAAGTTACACACCGATCACAGTCACTACATCTAGGGGTTCTCAAGTTAGGTGTGTTTGATGGCCCCGGTTGACTGGCTCCGTCCCTAACCTCCTAGCCTCATTTTAATTCTCCCCTTCACGCTTAAGGCACATCAAGGGTACGATGCACCAAGGGAGGTAACACTCGCCTACGTAGACTTGTGACCCTAAGCCCCCTACACTGCACCTCCCTTATGCACCAACTGGGCTCTCAAGTGTGGGACACCACCAAGGGCTTGCCCAAGATAGACCCATCTCCCAATTCCACAAGCACCGGCACCAGGCACTCTACGGTAAGGCAGACACACCCCCAGGTAGTGCACATTCTTTTCTTCCTAGATACAAACAAAGGCTCCCACCACCAACTCTAGAGACCCCATCATCCATGCAATGTACTCCCCATCTTATGCAACATTTCACCATGCAGGCATAACAAAGGAAGGGGCGGACGCAATAGCCCCAATCAAAAAGTAAATGAAGAAGCTCATTTAAAACC
This sequence comes from Lygodium microphyllum, assembly GCF_053477565.2. Taxonomy (NCBI): domain Eukaryota; kingdom Viridiplantae; phylum Streptophyta; class Polypodiopsida; order Schizaeales; family Lygodiaceae; genus Lygodium; species Lygodium microphyllum. The sequence goes on from NC_141158.1 coordinate 127,384,832, forward strand.
GCACCGGAGACAGCAGCCACGGAGGGCCTTTCAAGTCCACAAATCCCTCCAAGACCAAGGGCCTTTTAGTTCCATAAATCCCTTCAATAGGTCCATAAATCCCTCCAGCAACAAGGATCATATCCAATGCAAGGGCCTTTCAGTTCCATAAATCCCTCCAACATGTCTATAAATCCCTCCAGCACCAGGATCATATCCAATGCAAGGGCCTTTCAGTTTCATAAATCCCTCCAACACTAGGGATCATATCCAATGCAAGGGCCTTTGAGTTCCATAAATCCATCCAACAGGTCCATAAATACCTCCAACACTAGGGTTCATTCCCAAATCAAGGGCCTTTCGGTTCCATAAATCCCTCCAACACACCCCCCAACACTTCTTGTATACAAAATCAAAAAGCCACTTGGCTACCCCAACAACACCATCCGACTCCCCACCCAGCAAGTGCCATGGGACTGGCACTCAACTAGGAGGGGGTAATGTTAAACCTTAGATGAACAAGGTGGAAAATCCAAAAAATCTAAAGTAGAAGACAAGGCCAAGGCAAAAGCGGAATGGAGGACGCCAAGAAAAATTGGGAAACACAAGAAGTGTGAAAAAGTCCTAAATCAAGGAGAGGCGCACAAGAAAAAGCGCAAGTCAATACTTTTGTAAAAGAGTGCAAGGTACACTATGATTTATTTTAAGAGCGCCGGGCTCGTGCAAATTGTGAAGGTAGATGGGCAATAGGAAGGAAGCTAGAAAGATAGGAGAAAAATGGAAAAAAGAGCCTAAGCTATGGCTGGCCATGTAAAAAGGGAATGACCACCCAAGGGAAACAGGGTTTTATATATAAAGTTCAAAAAGTGAATGAGAGCTAATTCTTTGGTGTGTGGCAAAGTGGACTCTTCTTTTTCTTATCTTCCTCTCTTCTCTTGCTTGCTTGTGAGTGCTTGAGGGAGGAAGTGTGAGTGAGTGAGGGAGTGAATGTGTGAGAGTGAGAGATCTTGGAGGTGAAGCTCTCCACCATCTCCTCTCTTCTTCTCTTCTCTTCTCTCGTCACGTGCATGGCTATGGAAGATGGAGCTTGGCAGAAGAGGCTTGAGAATGCTTGAGCTTGCATCACGAATCGTGGAGCTATTTGAGTGCGTGAGAGAGGAAGCAACTCAATCGAGCATCAAGGTAAGCTCACTAAACTCGTAGAGAGGGATAGCGCATCGGCTATGTGAGTGGTAGCCATTAGTGCTCCCTTAAAACACTTGAACAATAAGTGGTATGTGGGTCTTGGCAGTTGAGCTTGTGCTCGTCTCTACAAGGCCCTTTGAATGGGCAACGTCATGAGAATAGATGGAGAGAGTTACAAGGATAGGACTATTGGAAGAGCCTATTGTATCTAGTGAAGCTGGAGCTTTGCAAGATCACCCTCTTCTATGGGGATTCCAGCCAATTTGTCTATGATGTCTTTGTGACCAATGCAACCAATGCCCACTTTTGCGGGGGGGGGGGAGGTGGTGTCACTCATGAATATATGTATATATCACATGAGTTCAAAAGCAAATGGTTTTAAAGATATTATTTTTATATAATTTTTTTACATATATAAAGGTGTCACATAAAGGGGATACTTATAGATTTAATAAAAAAGGATTGTTTTTATTCAAGAAAAATTCACATAAATATAAGGATGTATATAAATAGACCTTGAATGCACATGATATAGAGGATATATATATATATATATATATATATATATATATATATATATATATATATAGTGAACCCCTTGAGTGCCCACCTTGGGCAAGTACATTGATTGCTTTTGGTTCTCCAAGAATGAGTTCTTCCAAAAGGCTATGAGGCCCCTTTAAGTGGCTTCTTGCACATTGGCATCACAATAGAATCTCCTCTTGTGCACTTTAGCAAGTTTTGATTGTATTATTTATCTTCTCCTCACTTTGTGATCTACTAAAGGAATCATCATGCAATGGGAATTTGGCTTGTCGCCATCAATATAGAAGTGGTTCAATGAGGAGCATGGTCAATATTAGAAGGGCAAATGAGATTACAGTTTGTTGTATAAACTTTTGAAGTTGGATGATTAGGAGTGTGCCTGTGTGTTTGTGTATAAATAGAGATAAGAAATTCTTACATGAGATAGACTATAGATAGAGAAAATTCAGTTATAGTATGGAAGTATTTGTGCACAAATACACACCTATAATATTCTTATTTTGTTCACAAACTTTTGAAATGGGTGAGTTGAGGGTGTACCTTTGCAATTGTATGTTTACATTTGATAGCATATAAGCATGCAAATGCATTTTGCGAAATAGTTAAGAAGTTATAAATTGAGCACAACCAAGAGAAAAACATCACATGAGAGAGAGAGAGAGAGAGAGAGAGAGAGAGAGAGAGAGAGAGAGAGAGAGAGAGAGAGAGTTTGTGTGTGTATGTGTGAGTATGTGTTATTACAACCCATACCATCACTACTAACATGCGCTTGCATGGGTCCTATCACAAAGCACTAATATGTGTAATGCTATGAAGTATGGCTAGATGTATCCTACTAACACGCGCTTGCATGGGTCCTATCACAGAGCACTAGTGTGTGTAATGCTATGAAGTATGGCTATTGGTTCATATGCATGTCAATCAATCATGATATCATATGTGAAGAACAATATGCATCACCAAGCTTTTTGCTCCAAATAGGGCTATGATCACCTATAATATGAACACATAGCTAAGTGTAGTTTCGTATGGAAGCCACGCGAGACTACTATAAGTATATATTGTCACCATAGTGGCCTTGTAAAGAATGATTAGAAGGTAAAATATTCTACCAAAATTAATCATCAGCTACCATTAGATGAACTTGATGGTGTATGCCAACCTCAATGCTGATAAAAATGGTCCAAAAGTCATGGCTTCACCACTTATTACTTATGCACACAAGAAAGATGACCTATATGCAATCAAAGATGACATGAGAAACATAAATTCATACAGTAAGATAAAAACATGAGTATTTCAATAGATTGCCAGAGTGTAAGCAATGTAAGCTCACTCTCTACCAATAGTGTCTCCCATACAACATGAATAATCACTATGTAATCATTCTATTCAACTTCTACTATTTATTTGATGCTTTTTTAGACACATAGAGCTCCTTGTTCTTGTAAAAAATTGTGACTAGAAGGCAATGCTAGATTCTATGTATAATGCACCACAATAATATTGCAATTTGCTCTATTATAAGATTCTCACCTATCTTGGGGTCAATAATGGCTAGAGATATCTTAACATATTATATATTATTATATGGAAATCTATATGGGTTATAATACCACACATGTTAACCCTAGTGAAAGAAAGCAAAAAGAAAATTAAAAAGATGCAGGGCAAAGTGTAAAAAGGCGACGACTGAAGAAATACGAGAAAAAGAGGCCAAAAGCACAATGACAACCTTAAATGATCAAGGCAAGCACAATAGAGAAAATGTATATTTTAAATATAAAAGTGTACTCTAAATCCTTGTAAAAGAGAACCACGCTCCCTCCTATGCCATTTGTAAATGTAGATGGGCATGGGTGAAGGCAAAATGCAAATAGGAAGGGAATAAGAAAGGAGGACCTAGGCTAAAATGGCCGAGCATGCAAAAAAGGGATGGGTACCCAAAGGGGATTAGGATTTTGTATAACAAGGCAAAAAGTGAATGAAGAAGCTCATTCTTGCATGTGGCCAAAACCAGCTCTTATCTTCTTCTTCTTCTTCTTTCTTGCTTGCTTGAGCTTGTGCTAGAGAGAGGGAGTGTGAGGGAGTGAGGGAGTGAGTGTGTGAGGGTGAGGACCCATGGTGGAGAAGCTCTCCATCTTCTCCTCCTTTCTTCTTCTTCTCTTCTCTTCTCTTGTCTCACATGCGGTAATGGAGCATGGAGCTTGGAGCTTGAGGATTGAGTGTACACCTTGGATTGTGGAGCTACTGAAGTGCTTGAGGAAGGAGGCAACTCGATCAAGCATGAAGGTAAGCTCACTACACTCGTACGTGTGGGAGTGCATATAACTATGCGAGATATAGCCATTGCACTTGGCTTGAAACGCTTGAAACAATAAGTGGTCCATGGGTCTTGGCAGTCGAGCGAGAAGCTCTCACATTTTGGTTCTATTATCAGGACCAATGGATTCAAGCTTTTAGTGCTTGCGCACTCCAAATCGAGCAGCCTTGAATCGATGCTTGAGACTTGTAAGAAGTGAGGGAGTTAAAGAGGTATTTGATCTCCTTTGCAAGTAAGTTCTTTTGGTTTTTTGGATTTAGGTAAATAGGTTAGATTAGTGTAAGTGGTTGCTTGTGATTTGGATGCATTTAGGTAAGGAAAAAACATGGAAAATAGAGAAACACACAGTAGGTTTCTGTTGTAATAGCAGGCCCAAAATAAGGAAAAAACAAGGAAAAGAGAGCTTCAAGGCATTAGGATAGCAAAGAGAGAGAAGGGGTAAGTAATAGGGCAAGAGAGAAAGGGTTTAAGAATCCAAGAGGGTAGAGAGAGAGCTCATTTGTCATTTCGGAGTTGAGGGAGAGAGCTTGATACAGCGAGAGAGAGCTAGAAGATTAGAAACCATTTCATGCTTGTTGGCAATCTTCATCAGCATGGCTTCAAGCCCCAAAAAACAACATTGAGTGTGCCTTTGTGTTGGATGATTGCTCCCAGGATCATAGATGTAAGATTGGTCTAGGCATGTGCGAGATTTGACAAGATTTTGTTGTTCTGGCCGCTGCACTTGGACGGATTCCATAGTCGTCCAAGTCCTGCTACCACTCAAATTTTGTTGTTCTGGCCGCTGCACTTGGACGGATTCCATAGTCGTCCAAGTCCTGCTACCACTCAAATAGCTTGAGTCACAAGGCCGCACTTGGACGGATTCCATAGTCGTCCAAGTCCTGCTACCACTTAGATAGTCTGAGTCACAAGGCCACTTGGACAACATCACTTGGACCCTAGACCTAATTTGACCTCAAACAGCCATTCACTCGCACTCAAACACTTGAGTGCTAGACCACTCCAGTCCAAACTCAAACACTCCAGTCAAACAGTCTGAGTTAGGCAACTCGGACACAGGCACTCGGATAGTCCATTCGGACTCACACAGGACACTTGGACTCAAACCAGTCTACTCGAACTCAAATAGATACCCAACTCAAATGTTCGAGTCTGTAACTCAGACATTATCACTCAAATGAGCTATGCAGAACCCAGATTCTAGCAAATTGGACCTACCCCAGGGCATGCAAAGACTAAAAACCCAATCTAACGATGACCCCATAGGCCTCCAAACATGTAGAATGACTCACAAGTCCACCAAACTCACAAATCGCAATCTAATGGCCCAGAAAATGATCGTGACACCTTGACCCTCAACCCTGTGTCCCAATAGAGACTTAGATTATGATCAAACTTGCTACCCCTCAAACCACATGCCTAAGACATTGTAGAGACTAGAATAAACCAGTTAGAATGGTCATTAAATGCACAAAAGGATTAGAAAAGTGTATGCTATACTATATTATTTTCATTGGACTCGTACACTGCATCAATTAAACATTTGATGTGTACCAGAAAAGCTGAAAGCATGATTTCTCACAACCCACATTGAGGAGCACCCCACTAGCATCTGAGTGCATGCAATATTGAGGAATGTTTTGAATAACAAGGAATTCACGTAAGATAAGATAAGCTGAACAAACCCACTAGTAGGAGGAAACCCCTAGATATCAAATGGACTCTAATCACCGAATACTAAGAGACTTGAATCAATTTTATAACAAGATATAACCTACAAACCAAAATGGAGTATCACGATGGACTGGTTGAGGACATCATAGCCAATCTATAGGAAGAGATGTCTTCTAGATATATCTCTCGATGGACTGCTAAGACATATCCCGCGATTTGAGGAGTGGGCATGTTACATTATTAGTGGCCCATAGGAATTACTGACTTGCGAGTCTCCTTTCAACATAGCGGAGATGGCATCTAGGTTGATCGGAGTGGTATTCCCAGTATCTATCTTGACTCTCATGCCTCTGATCTGTTGCCCCAATCTTTTATCACTTGTGAATTTTGCATCTAGGGGTTGGCCTCCTAGCAAGATGTTGTAGTCCACCCTTCATGACTATGAAGTTCATTGAGAATTGGAATCCCACTATCTTCAGTATTTTAGCACTCTAAAGGGTTTGATCTTCATTCCATTATCCAGCATTACATTAAACCTTGTGGTCTCCATGGGTGGGTTACCCCAAGCCTACAAGAATGCATGGCTGAGCACATTGATTCTAGATCCCAAATCTACAATTCCCTTTTGTGTGGTGTTACCTAATGCTATGATAGGTAGGACTACATGTATCTCAGCACCTTCCTAGAAGGCATTTACATGCAAAGACTTAGGCATTGAGTTCAAGGCTAAGCTTGGTATGTGCGTTACTATATCATAGTCAAGCAAGTTGGTCACTCCAAGCTCATGTCATTCAACCCATTGCTTCAACCCTTGCTATAGTGTCACGAGTTCTGGTTGAGCCACTCTGCCAAGGGAAAAGTCCACATTGTGTGCTAACTACCCATTTTTTGTTAGGTTCTACACTCTTTTGTGGCAATGATCTTGGGCAATCTATGTAACTATGGTATCTAGGCTATGTCTATATGATGTTACGTGGGGTGTGGATGCATGTCTTAATTTAAAACGAGTAGGTGAGACCGGTGTGCTCACACTAGAGAGCTCATTGTTCTCATCTTTGATAATGGGTTTTGCATCCTGTAGGTGTGCTTGGGCTTCTCTCACCCACTCCTTGACCTTATTAACCACTTCTAATTGGTGCCTTAGATCAAGATATTCTCCAACCTTGGCACTTTCCTTTTTTGCTGTCTTAGGAGCAAACGTCTATGCTTCTACATCCATGACTTGCTTCCCCTTTGATAACATGGTGGCACTATCTATCTTAAGTATAATCTTCGTCTCAGCTCACTTTTTCCTTCTTCTATGACTTCTCTTCCCTATTAAAGTTGCATCAAGGTTGCTAGGTCGAGCTAATGAAATATCGACTTGCTTTTCTTGTGCTTAGGTCATGAAACTCAATGGAATTGGCATGGATTTTCCATCAAGTGTTTCAACTCCAAATAGTCCCAATGGTATAGATGGCATGATAGCCAAACTAGTGGAAGGTTTTTGCCTAGGGCACTCGGTGTACATGTGTGATCCCAGACTTAGGGCACCTCAGGTTCACCTTGTCTTGATTGACTTGCTCCCTTTTGGAGCATCGAGATTAGATGTGTCCTGGGTGCCAGAAGTCCACAGCATGCGATGGGTTCTTGGTTCTATCCTCCTAGAGCTCTACCTCTTCCCCTAACTAATATCATAACCAAAATTGGTCTAAAATTCATCAAGATGGGATTGCCCTCTTTGTCATATGAGACTTAAGGGTTTACGTATGCTTTGTCCTCATTTGGCTCCTCTACGTAATGTATTAGAGCATCACTCGGTGGATGGGTTATGATGGGTCCATGTGGTCTAGGTATCCCTGTGGGGTTGATGTCCATCCTAAGGACAATTGGCTTTGAATTGTTGGGTGCTGGGAGAGCTAGTGGAGCTCCCCTTTTGTAATGTGGTAGTCTATTTCCTAGGTTGTAAGGCTAATTGTATGGCTGTGAGTATGGAAATTGCCTCAATAATCGGCAATGCATTGCATCATGGCCAAACCTACCACAAATGGCACAAGATCTAGATCTAAGACCCATGCACTTGGTTGAAAGGTGGTTTCCTCTGCAATACACACATTGCACATGAGGCCGTGTAGGCTTTCTCATCATCTCTTAAAGCCTAGCCAACTCTAGCTTCACATCCACCAACTCCTAGCTCTAGTTGATACTCTTCCCTTGTCTTGGTGCTATGGTTAGATCTTTCACCAATGGTTGTAGCCCTTCTTGAGGTTCTAAAGACAATGCTATCTCAAGTTGTGGGTCTCGTGCTCCTCTCCTTGAGTAGGTCATCCACTCATATGGCTTCTTCAAAGATCCTAGCTAGCACATCCCTTTGCAGGGTTGAGTTTCTCACCAAGACCTTATAAATCTCTTTACTTCGGATCTGGTTTATGAACATAGTGGAGACTGTTCATTTCCTAGGTCACTCTGTGCACCTGGGATTCTCTTTAAAGAGACTCTGCACATGGGTGATGTTGTCTCGGATATCCTCCTTGTCCTTTTGCTGATGCTCATCAACCTAACAATGAGATTATCACAGAATCCCACCTCAGAGAATCTCTTAATGAAGAGACTTTTGAGGTTATTAAAATCATTGCATTAACTAGTGCATCACATCCATCCTTTGTCTCTTAGGCAAAGTCCAAAAGCTTATGCACGTTGAGCAAGGTCCACAAGGCTATTAACCTTGTATACTTGCTCAAATTGCTCCACAAAGCTCTGTGGTTAATTGTCAGGATGATACTTGTCAAGTTGCTTAGCAACCATATGTATATTGTCTACTACTAGAATCTGGGGTGATTCCTAATTTTGCTAGCAATGTAGTTGCTAGAGTTGCTCCACTTCCCTCTGGAGCTGTGTTGTCTAAGATTTGCGTGAGAAGCTTTTAGCTCCTAAGGCTCTCTCCCTCTTAGCATTAGGTCTTGTCCTATTTTGGTTGGCGAGAGCTAAGACGCGTTGGACTTCACACATTTCTATGTATTGTCTCAGCTTTTGAGCTCGTTGCTCTTGGTGGTAGGCAGCTTTGCTTAGCAATGCTTTCCTTTCCAACCTTCACCCAGCACTCCCAAGGAATGACATGGGGTTTGCCAACTAGGGTCTCTCGAGTCTGCCTCGCAACGGAACTTATCCGGCCGTTCCCACTAGGATTGACCTAAAGTCCGGGTTCCTTGTAGTCGGGTCTTCCTAACAGCCTTCTAGCGTCGGTCTACAACTGCTCCACTTTGCACAGACACAACTGGGCCAAAGCAGTTTCATACTGCACTTGGTTCAAAGAGAATGGGAAACGAGAGGGATGCATTGCTCGACCTCTCTGCCCGTAGGGCATAGTCCCATTCCAGTCCCCTAAAATGGTATGAATCAGGTTTTTAACTTACAAATTCTAAGGTCCTTGTCTATCTAACATTCACATCAAATAAATTCCATTGAGGAAAGCTCTCAGCTAACCGAGACCACCCTGCTGTAGGATGGACTCGATAGTCACATCCACCACGCTTCCCTCAGGGGTTGTTTTAGTTATCTAATTATCTACCACATTATGTTTGACACATAAAAGTAGCTTCCTTAATTAACCCGTTAATCACAGGTTCCTTTACGTAATTTAGGCATAGACACAAAGACAAGATAAAACAAGATCAAACACTTCCTTAACTTATCTTCAGATTAATGTTTGTCTCCCGCCCATACAAGAAAATTAAGTGTCCCTTTCTGCCTCTGCAGAAATAATCCTTCTGTATCCTAGAAATAAAAACTCGAAGGTTTTATCCTACCATGATTCTGCCTTGTAACTAGTATCAAGGCCTCGAGATCCCATCTCGAGTCACGTAGAATACTTGTGTAGGGTCCAGAGGCATTGGGATTTATGGCTAGAGCCCCCCTGGCACCCAAGCGTCCTCCTACGCCAAGTAATTTTCACGGAGAGATCTCTCACGGCTGGTTCGGTCCACATTCCCAGCGCGGATTCATAACCCCCTTGCTTAGGGTTTGGCGGTTCGCGGGGTTACCTAGTGCCATCCTTCCTTAATTATCCCTTTAGGAAATCATCCGCATCTGAAGTAACCAACCTAATAACATTTACTAGGGAAAACATCCCTTTTGTTCCCATGGCAATTTATTCTTACAGTTCCCGCCATGAAAATATATTCAATTGGATATTCATCCAAAACCACAACCAATCCTTAAGTATCCTTTCGGAAACAATCAAGCTGAAACAACCAGCCTAGCAAACATCCTTTAACTAGGAAAATATCATTTCCTAATCCAGCAAGTAACCACTCTGCTTACTAGCCTCTTTTCCATCTCGAACAAGGTCAACCCTCATTAGAAACATCAATGGTAAACCATCTCAACAAGTCCCTTAAGCCACCGGTGCATTGGAACTTAGCTTATCCCTACTTAAATCATTTTCAGTCTTGATATACTGCCTCCCTAGGGTTTACTCCCCCCTTGGGATCTAGGGTTGCTCAAGGAACAACTTTAACGATTATCTTCTAGATCTTTTTAATGATCTATGTGATTTCATCTTGACCTTTATTAATCAAGGCTACCTATTTAGGGTACAAGATCAACCCATCTTAAGCCCTATAATGGAGAATACATGCATTTATGTTTTTCATGATATGTTGGACTAGGGTCTAACTTGCCCATCTTCTCTCTAAGACAACTTTTAACTTTATCCTACAATTTCGAGGCTATCATACAAAACTTGAATTTAAGCACTTCAATGTATGTTAAAATTGATGCAATCTTCCTATGAAACCTTGACACGCTTGTTATATTTTATGCGATTTTCCTTCAATGCATCATCTATTGTTACTTGCTTTTCAGTCTCCTTTCCTATTACTCATCTAATGTAACACTAATGACTTTTACCTATTTTATGCATGCAATTCTACCTCTATTTAAGAATTCAAGATGCGTGAGAAGAATCTAAATCTTGGTACAACTTGGATATGAGCTATAGTTGCTGGAGGGTTGGTAGTATTCATGTCTCCGCTTGCATTGGATATGTTCCTAGCTCCGTTTGCAACTTCAGTACTTGTGCTCCTTGTAACTCATCTCTTAGGTGCCATCCTTGTGCGCTCTTGGTCTTGCAACCCTTGAGGTAAATCGACCGCTCTTGCCTTGGCAGATGGAAGTGGTGCGAGGGTTCACAAGGAATCTAAGGCCAATCAATGTGACTTCAAACATGCATAACTCTTCTTCTTCTTTTACCCTCTCCCCAATTTGTTCTCCTTCTATCTTAGCCTCTCCATCTCATAGTCTTCTCTCCCTCTCTCTTTCTCTCTCACTCTTGTTTTACTTCTTCTCTTCTTCTCCTTCTCTCTCTCCCTCTTCTTCTTCTTCTTCTTCTTCTTCTTCTTCTCTCTCTCCCTCTTCTTCTCCTTCTTCTTCTCCTTCTCTCTCTCCCTCTTCTTCTTCTTCTTCTTCTCCTCTCTCTTCCTCTTCTTCTCCTTCTTCTTCTCCTTCTCTCTCTCCCTCTTCTTCTTCTTCTTCTTCTCCTCCTTTCTCCTCTCTCTCCCTCTTCTTCTCCTTCTTTCTCTCCCTTCCTCCTCTTCTTCTCCCCTCTCCCCTTCTTCTTCTCCTTCTTTCTCCTCTCTATCCCTCTTCTTCACCTTCTTTCTCTCCCTTCCTCTTCTTCTTCTTCTACTCTCATGCCTAGGGGGGCGCACTTGCTGGAGACTGCGGGGAAGGGGGGGAGGGTTTTCTGACGACGAGGGGGGCATGATGATGACCCGGGGGGAGGGGCTGCGGACTGACTAGGGTGGGGGCTCTATCAAGTTGAGGGGGAAGGCTAGCTACTGTCATGGAGGGGGGGCGCTGTCCAGGCAAAGGGGGGCTACGTTGCCGTAGAAGGGGGCATTGTGCCTCAGCCCCACAAGGGGCTTTATAGAGGGGGAGGGAGGAGGTGGTATGGGGGGGGGGAGAGATGGCTGTCTAGTGGCCGCCACCCCTCCCACCTGGGGGGCTGCATGCCCCCCTCTTATTACTCTCTCTCTCTCTCTCTCTCTCTCTCTCTCTCTCTCTCTCTCTCTCTCTCTCTCTCTCTCTCTCTCTCTCTGCACCATGCACACGATAGGGGGAGAGAGAGGGAGAGTAAAAAAAATTTCAAAAAAAAGTAAAATTTTTTGAAGGGGGGTTCTCATGGGGGAGGCGGGGGGAGATATTACAAACAAAGTATATCCCTTGCCTCGAGGACAAGCATGATCAGATCCATGTGTTAGCTACCATCGATCTGCCATTCTTAAATGAAGAGGAGGATTATAAACAAGTTGCTAGGGTATTCAATGAGTCCCACAAAGTCACACCATCTCAACTTACCAAAGAGTAGGATCCCACCAATAGTACCACTTTGCATGATGGCCAAGAGCTCTAGCAATCAACCAACGCCAATGCACCCACCATATGAGCCTTGAATGCTATAACCCCCTATAAGTGTAAGAGTAGCCACCATCATTGAGATAGAGGATGAGGATGAAGAAGTGGCACTTGCCTACCTATGCATATTAGTGACTACCTAGAAGACACACGTCTTTGACGTGCTTATTGACGAGGGAGCCGATTGTAATATCCTTACACACGATCATTGGACCCTCATTGGTTAGCCCTAATTGCAGCCTACTAACACTAAACTAAACCCATTTGGGGGATAGTCCTACCCACTACTAGGGAAATGAAAAATAGCGGTCTCTATCAAGACTGAAAGCCTATCTATGATCTTCTATGTGATGCCTAACACCTACTAGGACACGCAATCAAGAAATAAGCACACTACAATGTCTATTATGACTCGCAGCACTTTCACCTTGCGATTGGCAATGTTCAGATAGTGAGGGCTTTCAGCAAGGGTAGTGCGGCTCCATCAAAGCCTGCAATGCCACTGGTAGAGGAACTAAGTGCAAGATCTAAGGAGGGGGATTGTAACTTGCCCCACCCTACCAAGACATAATGCCCACAACCTTAAGGAGCCACGCCTAAGACCGTTGAGCAACATCTCAAATGGATGCCTAAATGCCAACTACAGTCATCTAGAAGCCAAACCATGCAAACACGTAACCACAAAACCTCATGCCTTAGGCCTAGGAGACAAAGCTCGCGCTACTGAAGCAGGCAAATGGCCAAGTTATGATGGGTGCCCAAAGACATGTTGCCCGATCAAGGCTACTAAGAAGGCAACAATTGGATTTGGTTGCCCAAGACTACAAGCGGCACATGTGCCCCTTAATTGAAGCCCTCCATCCCATTTCCACAAAATGGTAAGTTGGCCAAGAATGAGAAACCAATTGACCCAAAAAGTACCAGACCCATAGAACCTCAATAGGTCTATCGACCAAAACCGTAGCTTGTTGCATCCAAACTGACTCAAACTAATACTTCTACCATTCTTACTTCTCTCCACAAGTAGAGAGTAACAGATCAATGAGTTGCAAGACCAATCCATTGCACAAGTGGCCAATAGACACCCAATGAAACTACCCATGAGGTAGGCATCAATAGTGGAGTTATCCAGCCCAATAGCCAAACCCCAACCTCCCGGTGTAGGCCTTAAACCCTCTTATAAGTAGAGATCTATCCTTATGTCAACCTCAAACCTAACCACAAATATGGGGGATGACTGGCCACCTGTATTAGACACTTGGATGCCACATTCACCATGCTAGCCAAGAGATATAAACAACTAGACTTAGGCCTCCTCGACAAGACATTAGGAGTGGAAGTGCGCTCCTTGCCATGCACTTGGGAGGAAAATGAGTTCGTGTTCGTCAAGATTCCTAAAATGGCTAAAGCCTTGATTGATTGCAAGATCTCTCGAGAGCACGCTCACACACAATAGCTAATCACATCCTATCGTAGGAGCAAAGTCTCTACAATAAGCCAGGAGAGCTAGAAGAACTGACAAAGCTAGTTGACTTTGACTCTTCCTTTTTGCAAAAATGATATGCTCTGCATCTCCAATGGGAACAAGAGGGCTGTCAGATTATGATCGATGTAGAGCAGAGACAAGCAATCAAAACCTCAAAGTACAACCCTACCTATGTAGCTTTTACCTCATTTTTAGAGTCTTGGCCATCACGTGCAAATGATCTTTAGAGGAATATATCATGGCCCACCCCTATTTCGATTGAATCCTGATTGAGGAAGAATTACATATTGCTAGCAAGATGAACTTTGGTGAATTTCTCACTGATGTCTTGACCTATGTTATACACGTGGGCATTAAATCTCATGACATGGATTATCACGTCCACATAGAGCATAACCCAAACTTTTATGATTGGCTCATGATGAAGTAAAGCACAACAAGCATGCACTTAATACCCTTAACCCTTCATCCTCCAATCCTAGAAAGGGATTTCATTGCTCTCGGGGAAGGGGGGGGAGGGAGGGGGGCAAGGCAGAAAAGAAAACATGACTTAAACTTCAAAAATTCAAACCAAATTTCAAAAGCAAAAAAGAACAAATAAAGGGAACTTAGAAAACATGACACAAACTTTAGAACTTCAAACTGAATTTCAAAAGCAAAAACGAACAAATAAGGGAAACTTATACTTGAAGAAAAGGTTTTATGGAATTCGTACTTGGAATGTGTGGATAGTTGGGGGTAAATGTGTCTCTACCTAGCCGCCCATGTATTACTACACTGATAGTACCCGCGCCTGCGCACTGCAAGCGGTAGGCACCCATCACTATCACTTCATTCTTTATTCTTTGAGTGACATTTGAATAAAGGGAAGGTTGGCCACACATTGTGATTGTTGGAGTTTCCACATTGTATGTGTCTCTCTCTCTCTTGCTCTTGCTCCTTCCACCATAGCTCTTGCTCCCACTCATGCTTCCACTTCAAGGCTCACCTCCCTTCAACTAGTATCAAAGCCTTCTTCTTCATGAGCTCAAGCTTAGTCGGCACACTCTCAGCTTCCATTAAAATACCTACAAGAGTCATCTCTTTGTTTGGCAGCCATAGCCACTTTGTCCGAGCTTCCTATTAGTTGCATTCTTCTTGGGCACTCTTCGAGCCTTCTCGAGCAAGTTGCACCAACCCCTCATAGCCCTCAACCTGCTAATGCAGCATCACATTGTATGAAGCAGGCCCTTTTTTTTAGCAACAGCTCATGTTTTTCATCTCCTACAGCATATCTTCTTCATTGGGTAGCTATACAAGCACTTATACACTTGGTTTTGATGTGTGGCATTGATCCTTCTACTCTTGGCATTTGATTTGAGTGCGAAGATTTAGTTTTGAACTGTTATAACAGTCCACAAACTATCATAAAATAGGGTAGCACCTATCTTTGATGTCTAAACTCATTGCTAATTGTTGGATGATGCCCCCAGTTGTTGATACTTATATATTCGAGGATGGTATGTCATTGCTTAGAGTTGATTTTGGACTGATTTAACCACTTCATTTACTATGTTTTGGCTAAGGTTTGCTGGTTGGAAATACAGGGAAACACTCTATTTGATGCTTCTATGGTCAGCTTTGCTAGTCTTATTATGTCTAATTATGCTGAGGTGATGTCTATATATATATGAACACAATATTAGTGAGTTTGGAAATCTCCCAATTTCCATTTTTTGAATACTAAAAAGGTGGCACTCGGATAACATGCCCATAAGTTTCTCAAAACCATATGATGTGACCTATCATTAGAAAGTGCTTGAAAAATGGAAATTATTGAGCTATAGAGCGCTCGATTTGGAGTTATAGTGTTCAAGTTATGACAAATCCAAATATTTAACATGTCCCAAACTTATGGGAAATTCCCATATTCCCCAATATGATGTTTATGGGAATGCTATGCTCGTGTTATGGATTGGATTTGGAGTTGATTTTGGTACTGAAACAGCTTGGTTTGACATTGTATTCACTACCATATACAATAAGGCTCAACCTCTTTTAACTGGTCAGTGTATGCTCACCTATTGGTTACGCGTGCTTCTGAGTGACTCATATGACTACATTGATGTATGCGGAGATTGGCACATGTCTTTTATTGCTCTAAAATGCCTTTTGAGATTCGATTGATCTCTATCTTGGTTGGTATTTGATTGGCATAAGTCCATAGTGGTATGCTTTGTGACAGTCATTATACTGATGGTCTATGCTTGACCCTTTATTACATGCTTTGATGCATATGTCAAAAATGCATGCTCCTTACATTCTCTATGTTTGATTTCCACTTGGAGATTTAGTTGGGCTTTCATTTGCATAATTTGGAGCTCTTGGATTCTTATTTGGGTTGTCAGAGATTTGACATTGAGAGCGTTACATGATGAACTAGATGTTATTGGTGATGCTTGATCAATCCCTCGCTCTGGATGCTGCATTGATATACGTTTTTGGCTCCATGGTGCCTTATGTATTCACATGATATCTTTGAGCTTGGTTGCTCAATTGACATCAATCTTTCTACGAGTGGGAGCTTCATGCTATCTCTGGATATTGTTGAGCTTGTGGTTTATGTAGTTGAGCTTCTTGAGTAGATGAGAATGGGATCTCTTACATGTCTATGCTCTTGATAGATACTTGTCTACATTACTCTCCAAGTTCTTTATACTAGGACTTGTATCCTCCTACTACTGACATTGATTGCTATGACACATTTGGGTATTTAGCTCATGGTTCTCGAATGCTACAATGTTTATTACATGCTTGCTTCATGTAAGATAGGATCTAGCGGTCATACTTAACTTCGGATCACTATTAGCTCATTGTTTGCTCTCTTTTTCTCATTGTTGCGATTTATTACAACAAGCTATTTTATGCAGATTGCGATGTATTTATTGAGCTTAATCATGTCATCTTCATGTACTTTTGATATATTTGGTGGAGAGCTCGTCATTTTAGCAGATTCTCTTATTTTTAGCTTGTTTTGGTAGTGATTTCAGCATGTTTACTACTAAATTTACAATATGCTAGTTTTTTGCATAATCTGCCTCTATTTAACTCATTATGGCCAATCATCTCAAAGATATAGCTTTGTTTAACATTGCCAAGTCGGATGGCACCAACTATGGCTACTGGAAGTCTCAAATATGGCAGGTTTTGGTGTAGAAATTGCATATTAAGACACTAAGAAACAAAGGTATTAAATCCAAGAACATGGATGATAATGATTGGAATGATTTAGATACACTATGCAAGTCCACTGTTAATTTATCACTCTCTCAAGAGGTCCACAATAATGTTGCTGAAGATGAAGATCAGAGTGCATGGAATCTATGGGAAAAGTTTCAGGAACTTTATGCAAAGTAGAGCCTTACTTGGTAGATGTATTGGTTGAAACAGTTGATGGATCTCCGCATGAAGAAGGGGAACCCACTATTTGCTCACTTTAGCCAGTTTCATTCTATCATGAAGAATCTGCTTCAACATGGTATCGAGTTTCAGGATAATCTACATCCTTTGTTTCTACTTGGTACTTTACCTGAGTCTTGGGATGTACACTACTACGATATGTACCAACAAACTTGATGAGCTGAAATTGAAAAATCTAGAGAGTGCTCTTTTGACTGAAGAAATTAATAGGAAAAACAATGATGCTTCCTGCAATTCATATGCTTTATCTGTTATAGAGGTGGCAGAAGTGGCAAGAAAGATAACGATCGTCATGGGAAGGACTCTCAAAAGTCTTGGTCTAAGTCATGTGGATGTAGCAAGTCCCATAGATGTAAGTTTGATCTTACATGCTATTATTATGGGAAAGTAAAACATATACATCCACAGTGCCATAAGATATGTGATGACAAGCACAAAGGAAAGGGGAAAGAAAAGATACAAGAGAAATCCAATTATCGCAACATTATACCCCCAAAGTCCAATGTAAAGATTGAGGAGTTAAATGCCATACAGCCTGAGGAGTCTGATGGTGACTACATCTTAGTAGCCTCTTCATGTGATGCCTCTCAACTGACTGAGGCTCAATCTACGTATGCATAGTGTTGGCTCTTGGATTAGAGTGCATCTTTTCATGTGACCATCTACCGTGAGTGGTTTCATACCTATCGCTATGTATCTGGACTATGCTCTTAGCTGATGATCAGTCTCTTGCTATTGTTGGCATTGGTGATGTCACTCTACAATTTTCCTCTAGTAGCACTTTTTTTTTGCATAATGTGTGTCATGTACCTGCACTGAATAAAAGCCTTATGTCTATTGGGTAGCTTGATGATGCAGGTTATCATATATGCTTGGTGATTCTGCATGGACGATAACTCGTGGTAGGCTTGTTCTTGCAAGAGGTGCTAAGTCCAGCAGCCTCTACCCTTGAATTGTATTTGATACTATTGACCATGTTTTGTCAGTGGGTTCTATCCCACATGTATCTCTTTGGCATGCTTGTCTTGGGCATATGTTGCTTAAGGGAATGAAAATGCTTAGTGCTTTGTAGTATCTTCGGCCTTTTGACTACTCACATTTTGAGTCATGTGATCATTATTTATATTGCTCGCAGACTAGGAATTCGTATAAAAATTTCGATATTCCATGCATGAGTGAACCTTTGCTCTTATGCATTTAGATGTATGTGGACCCATGTACTTTGTCACATTTATTGACAATTATTCATGTAATGTTTAGATTTATCCCATAAAGCAAAAATCTAATGTCTTGGCCATCTTTCAGCGTCAGCTTGCTTTAGAAGAGAACCAGTCTTGGCATAGGTTGAAATGCCTAAGGACCAATAACAAGGGGTGATTACATCTCACGTACCTTTGAGCAGTTTTGTGACGAGCAGTGTATTAAGCGTCAGTTGACTGCTCCTTACACCCCCTTCCCAAAATGGTATGGCGGCTAAGCATATGAATAGGACTATCGAGGAGAGGATCTACAGTATGCTTAGCCAAGTTGGCTTACCATAATATTTTTGGGCTGAGGTAGTCTCTACTACCATGCATCTCATTAATAGATCACCTTGTAGTGGTATTGACTTCTAGGTTACAAAGGAGATATGGACAAGAAAGCCTCTTACATATGCTCATTTGCATGTCTTTGGATGTGAGGTCTTCTGTCATGTGCCCAAGGACAAATGCAATAAGCTGGATCTTAAAAGTGTGAAATGCATTTTCCTTGGCTATGGAGATGCAGGTGAGATGGGATATCGTCTTAATGCGCAACCATGATGTTGTGTTCCATGAGGACAAACTACATATGTAGCCTATGAAAGTTGTTGCGATATGCAGGGCTATCTTTCAGGAGGAGCCCTCTGCTCCCACCACATAGCTAGCTAGATAGCCTGCACTAGCAACAACAGATCTTCATGGCTAGGATGTTAGACAAGATGTTGGACAGGTAGCACAATCTGCATTGAGGCATTCTACTAGAAATAAATGACCTCCTGACTGTTATGAGCCCTCCCATAAATAATGTCTTGGTTATAGATGCAAGAGAGCCTCTCACCTATGATGAGGCTATGCGCAAGGGTGATAATCAATCTTGGGAGAGGGCTATGCAGTCTAAGATTGACTCGTTGCATAAGAATCATACGCAGGATTTGGTTTCCTTGCCTGGTGGCAAGAGGGCTTTGCCTTGCAAGTGGGTATACAAGTTGAAAAGTATCATTGGACACCCCAAGCTAGCATACGAGGCTAGATTGGTAGCAATGGGTTTTAAGTAGGAGCATGGTGTTGATTTTGATAAGGACTTCTCTCATATGGTTAAGATGACCACCCCACGCTTAGTCTTAGCTTTGGCTACATAGCTTGACTTGGACTTGTATCAGTTGGATGTTAAGACTACTTTCTTACATAGGGACTTGCATTATGAGATATACATGGAGCAGCCTATGGGATTTGCAAATCTTGGGAGAAAACAATTAGTGTGCAAATTGAGAAAGAGTCTTTATGGCTTGAAGTAAATACTTAGGGAATGGTACCATAGATTTTATGCATTCATGCAATCACAGGGCTATAGCCATAGTGCTATGGATTCATGCTTGTACACGAAGAAAGCACCTGATGATTCATTATTAATTTTGGTACTCTATGTGGATGACATGCTTTTAGCAAGAAATCTCATGATGAGCTAGATGCTCTTAAGGCTCAGCTCAAGAAGAGCTTTGAGATGAAAGATCTGGGACATGCCTCTCATTACACGTGACAAGTCTCAAAGACTACTCTATCTATCACAAAAGGATTATATTTATATAGTCCTTGAGCACTTTCTTATGCAGGATGTGAAGTCTATTGGCTGTTCATTGCCTTCTCATGTGGAGGTATCTTAGGCCGATTGTCCACAAATAGATGGGTAGAGGGCCGAAAATGGCCAAGATTCCCTATGCATCCACGGTGGGTAGTCTTACGTATGCTATGATAGCCACCCATCCTAGATATTGCATTTGCAGTTGGTATTGTGGCACATTATATGGCTACACCTACTAGCAAGAGACATTGGGATTAAGGGTATCATGAGGTACCTGAAGGGAAATGTTGATATGTGCATATGTTATGGTAGCTAGGATACAAGAGTCATGGGATACACTGACTCTGACTATGTAGGACATTAGATAGTAGGAAGTCCACTTCTAGCTATGTGTTCACTTTTGCTGGAGGTGTTGTTTCATGGATCTCCAGGGTACAAAAATTCACAACCCTTTCTACTACTAGAGGCTAAGTATGTTGTAGCCACTGAGGCTTGTAAGGAGGCCATTTGGTTGGGTTGTTTGGTTACCTTCGTATTGCAAATACTATCCCTACACTACATTCAATTTTTATGAGTGCTATCTAGTTAGCCAAGAATTAAATCTTCCATGCAAACACGAAACACATTGAGGTGAGGTATCTCTTCATTCGTGAGGTCATTGAGGATAGGTCTATTAAGCTTGTCAAGATCTCATCTGACCAAAATCCTATAAACTTGTTCACGAAAGCCTCTCTATAGAGTGCTTTGCATTCCTTAGGAGGTTGATGGGTGTTGGATGAGATGACATCTTTTCTCATCCTATTGTATCTATGTATATGTTTTATTGTCTTTTATTTCTCCTTTTCATTGCTCACTAAGGAAGATTCACCTTTAACTGGGAGCTTGTTGGGGATAAAGGTGCTCTGCCTAGCTGCCCGTGTATTATTATACTGACAGTACCTGCGCCTACACATTGCAGGCAATATGCACCCATCATCGTCACTTCATTCTTTATTCTTTAAATGGCATTTGAACAAAGGGAAGGTCGGTCACACATTGTGACTATTGGAATTTTGAGATTGTATGTGTGTCTCTCTCTGTTGCTCTTGCTCTTGCTCATTTCACCATAGCTCTTGCTCCCACTCAGGCTTCCACTTCAAGGCTCACCTCCCTTCATGGATTTCTTAAAGTATAAAAAGTTTCCATTCTTTCTTGAAACATCACACCATTCCATAAAGTTTGATCTTAAACTTTTACATTTTTTGCAAAAGTACTCTCAAAGGAGCTAATTTTAAGCTGTTGTGCCATTTTCAAGAACTCAAGATGGTAGGCCAACTTTCATTCTTGGAGGAAGAGCACAAGAAGTACCGAATAGCCATTGAAATACAAGTCTACAACTAGCTAAAGGTCTGCTACGTCAATAATTTGAGAGAGCAAGTGAACAAGGAAGAAGGTGTGGCGAGACTAATAGTCAACCAGTGCAATCTCCACAGATACATGGAGAAGTTTGGACAAAAAATCAACGACGGTAGATGCACATAGTTCCTAATAACTTTTGACGTAGGAAGGAACATTGGCACGGTGACCATCAAGCACCCCACCATTCGCTTACATGCTAAAATAGTCCACACCCTTTTCTCAAGCTAGAGATATAACGCTCTCATGGACAAAATAGGCATACCATTGTTGGAGAGTCTTGCAATCAACGCCTCGAACAAGGTAAATTGGAACGCCCACGTCTAGAAGACAATACAGGCATCGGTAAAAGTACTAGTCACAACACCAAGGGTGGCAGAAGGGGAAGTCTTCAGCTACCATAGCAGAGTTTGAGGAAACAACCTGCCTCCAAGGCTTTGACTGTAGGCTTTGGAGGAGTGTTAACTACCATCATTCACGAAGCTCTGGGAGAGGTAGAAACAGAAGTAGCAAAGGAGACCCTAGATCCATCACCAATCCGAGAGGAACATTGCTCTTCCACCCTAGCAAGCTCAACCATCTCACTTTTACTAGGAGAATAGGGGGAAAACGAAGTCCACAAGGAACAATAGGAAAACATGGAGAGAGTTATTGATGAAAAGAAGAATGACCAACCATATCAATAGCAAGAGCGAGAGGACAATTAGTGAGCAGTAAGGCCCAAAATTTTTGAGCCAAGGGGAGGAGAGAAAGATCACTCCCAAAATTCCCATAAGAAGAACTCGATCCACCTCTAGGGAAAATGGAGAGCTGCAAAGGGTGGAGGAGGAATCAAAGAGACTAGAAGAAGAGCATAGGAAAATGCAAGAAGAGGAGGAAGAATGACTAAGGCAACTAGAGGAGAAGGAGGTTGCTCCAATTAAAACAAAATCAAATATTTAGCCTACAAGCTAGCCCATTCGGAGAGTGAACACCTCTTGGCCGAAAACAAAGCCACGATTGTCAAGGTAGGAATGCTAGAGCAACAATGCACATTCTTGAGCATAGCATTGAATGTCACACAACCGAGAGGAGAAGAGACATTGGAATAACTAAAAAGAAAACTAGAGCTAACAAGGAGGGTATTGCAACATGGACTCCATGCCATGGCACCCAAGCTTAGCATCGGCTTGGGAGTAGAGGAGCAACGTGCTCATCTAATCTCAACTAGAATAACCACAAAGGAACTCTCCTTATTAGGGCTTGGGGAGCCAGAATAGCAAATGCAGCCACCTTAACAGGAGCCACTAGTGCTAGTCCAAAAAGAAAGGCCTGATTTTGAATAAGATCAATAAGAGAAAGAACGAGTGCAGGAACCAAGCCCCCCTCTGTGGCCACAATTGTAGTCACATAAGAGCAAAGGATTGCATGCCAAGCCATGCATTCCTTGGTAAATCTCTTAGGCTCCCTTGAAACGTAACTATTGAAGAGCATTAGGATGATATCTAGCGTGCTCCCTCCCAATGTATCTCAAAAAAAAAGAGAAAGAAAAAGAATATAGAAAATAAAGAAAAAACCCACACAAAGAAAAATGATAGGAACAACAAGCTTTCCCATATAATGTTAGAGTGCAAACATTGCACCTAGGGGTTCTCAAGTTAGATGTGTCTAGTGGCCTCGGTCGGTCGGCTCTGTCCCTAATCCCCTAGCCTTTCATGTCTCCCACTTCACACTTAGGGCATATCAAGGACAAGACACACCTAGGGAGTTTGTGCTTGCCTATGGCTAGATCTGTCTACCTAAGTCACACCCACAACACCTTCCCTGTACACAAGCTAGGCCTTCAAGTGTGGGACAATACCACAGGCTTCCCTAAGGTTCGACCCAACTCTTAGTTTCATTGGCATAGACACCCCACACTTCATGATGAGTTAGATACTCCCTAGCTCCCAGTTCCTTTGTCTTTTTCAAGTACACTCCACAATTGCGATCAACCTTTGACATCAGAGGCCTCCATTACCCACTCCATTGAGCTTCGCAATCTCTCATCCAATTTTGTGATGCTTCTTCTCCCTATTCAATCTCCACGTAGCCCCATCACCGACCCACATGGCAACCCTTCAACCACCCCAGTTCTCATAAAAAAGTACCCACATGTGACAATTACTCACTTTGAGGATATTCATGTCATGTGTTGGCCCCTTCAAAAAATAGGTAGTACACTAATGGGCCTAATTACCTTAATGATGCCAAAAGACCTCAATATTATTATTCTATCCCAAGAGTTAGGCCAATAAGCCTTTGTTAAAAGGATACACTAAGTTACTTTTCCCATGTGTGTCTATGTGAATGCATTACATATGTATATATGTGTATAGTAGTAATTTTGGTAGTAGGAAACTCTATGTGTGCATGTGCATGTGTGTGTTTGATTAGTGTGGGTGGATCTATGCATTTTTGGGAAACACAGATCCTTGAGTGTTAACCTCAGTACAAGAAGAAAGTGGAAAAAGTGGAAAAGCGTAAGTCGGGACCTAAAAGAGGTAGCTCAGAAGGGAATTAGATATTAATGGTATTTTGAGAAAGCTACAAAAAGCACAAGTGTCAGCTACTATTTTGAATTATGGACATCATCATATTATCATGGATGTATTCCTTTGTGAGAGTGACCGTTGTTGAGAGCGGAAAAAGACTAAATTTTTGATTGATTTTTGTTATTTTTGAGGTCTGAATGGTTGATTTTTGATGGATTTAGAGTGATGTATGGTTGTTAATGGAAGTGTTTGAGAGTGTTTTGGATGATATTGATTTTGTTTTGGAAACTCATGATAATGTTTAGTAGAAATACGAGGCTCTGTGATGATCTGATAGGTTATGTTAAGGTTCTGATTGGTTCTGATATCTTCTGTATAGCTTCTGTTTTGTTCTGATTTTCTTCTGTATGAAGCATGGATTGATGATTGATGAAGGTTGAAATTTTTTGAAAGATTATTGAATAGTTTTTTATAGTTTGGAATGGTTTTAGTATGAATTAGGATGATTTGATATTCTTTGATGACATTCTTTAACCCTCTGTAAATCTTATGTAGAGCCTCTGTCTCTGTTTTGTCTCTACTATGTTCCTATTCTATTCTGTTCTATAGATCTTCTGTAAGTGTTCTATGGAATGTATGTGTGACTGTGGGAAAGTTTTTTAACTTTTGGAAAGAATGAATCTAAGTTCAAAAGAGCTAAAACAAATGGAAGAAGTAGCTGTTGAAGACTGAAGAGAAGACTGGAGTAACAGAGATAGGAGTGAGATATGAAGGGTTATTGTAGTGGCTCTGGTGCCTCTTTGACACATACATACCTCTTGGGAGGTGAGGTGTATCCATGACCTAAGAGGGATTATTAAGTGCCATTATTGAGTATTATAGTGAGGAGATTATATACTATTGAGAGAGAGAGAGAGAGAGAGAGAGAGAGAAAGAGTCAGAGATAGCCAATTCTATCAAAACAATGTATTTGTATATGAGAGATTGAGAGAGAAAACTATGAAGATATTGAAGAGGAATACTATGTGATCGATTTCCTTTCAAAGTGGTGTATTCTTTTATGTTCCTTGTTCTATTGATGGATTCTATGAAGATGTTGAAGATTATGGTTGATTCTATTAAATCCGTGGGAGATATCTACTATGATGATGCATGAATAATTGTTGTTTTCTTTATTGTGGTCATTAAAAGAATGAAATAAAAGCTTGTTGATGTTACAAGATAGATTTTCTTGCAGTAAAATCCCCTTTTCCTTGGTGTCTCTCTTGGGGCTCCATATTTTTGGTGCATAGCCGGGGAAACTTGCCATCAACAAGCATCAGAAGAGGCTGAAATTGAGGGAAATGACATTGCCAAGAAGAGAAGAAATCAATGGATGTTTACAAAGTTCCTTCTTCCACTGAAGAGTTGGAGATTCTTATTATCAAAACCACTTTCCACAAGAAGTTCATCCCACATTAGCAGAAATATATTACCATCATGATGCTTGTGCGGTGGACTGTTTCCTCTTCCTATTGAAGCAGTAGAAACTTGCATCTTGGTGGCAAATTGTTTGGGAACAAATTGAAGAGTAGAAGCAGAGAGAATGACTATCTATGGAAGATTTGGTATTCATTGAGAAGTTTCCATACATCATCAAGTGGGAGATTGTGAAGAAGCTTCAGGAGTCGTGGTCAGTGGAGGTTCACGAAAACAAGAAGGAAAAGAGTTGGAATTTGTTCGTGGATGCTCAACAGCAAGATACGTGGGATGATTGGTTGGTAGACAGAGTGTTTTTCACAATATACACTATTGAAACCCTCAGAAGCTGGCATTATTATAATGGCACGACAATGATCCTAAGAAGAATGAGTTTTTATACTTTCAGAACGAAATATCTCCCCTCTGTAGTGGTTTGAAAGTTGAATTCAGAGATGTTGAAAAGAAGGAAATAGAAGAGATGTTGGCCAGAGAATCCCCTAGAGACTGAAGCCCCTCTCTAATTTTATTATGTTGAGTACTGAACAACTGGTTGGAGCCAAGCCCCTAATGAATGACGCAATCAAGAGGCAAGCGTTAGAACAAGTCCAAAGGTATGTGAGAAGAGAGAAGGCAAGAATCAAGGATGAGAACGAGCTCACAGGAGAAGCCTTCTTTGATGCCCTAAAAGCACTCTTTATAGAAGTTCCCATGGAGACTCAAGGTCCCCTTCCTAGTGAGATTTGTCCTGGAAATATTGATGATAGGCCAGAAAATGTAGTCTCATTGCCAATTTTTAAGGGAGAGTACAATGAAGATCGTGATCTTCATGTAGCAGAGTTTATGGTAGCATGTGTGGCTAACAATGCCAGAACCCCTGAGCATTGATTAGCAATACTCCCCGCCACTTTCAAGGGCACTACATTTCAGTGGTATGAGACAAGAAGCATGAACTTTTGGCACATGGGACGACCTAAAGTTGGCATTCCTCACTAAATTCAAGCGCGAAGGTTTTGAAAAGTGGATGTGAGAGGAGTTCATGAACCTAAGTCCGTCCTTTGGAGAAAGAGTAGAAGCTTATGTCTCGCGAATGGAATCCATCCTGAAGAGATGGACTAACCATCATTTGGATGAAGTCATTCAGAAAGGAGGGTTCCTTAGAGGCCTACAACCAAAAGTTCACAAGTTCGTGGAATTGAGAAGACCAGTCAATCCGCAAGCTACAGTGGAAGGTGCAAGACTGTATGAAGAAGTTGAAGTGAGGCTGACAATGACTCTAGGAAGAGGAGTCTTACCTCTTCCCATGCTAGGAATGGTATACCCACCAAATGTCATTCCAGGGACAGTTCCCTATCCCTATCCCTAGATGCAAACAGTGCCGCAGTATAGTGCACCTAATCCACTGTGGTCACCACCGACGACAATGCCTCAAATGATGGTTCAACCACAACAACAATCGCCTCAAACAGTTCCTCCAATGGCCACTCAACAACAGTGGAACCCTACTAATTGGAATCAAGAATCCCAAGTCTCAACAGGAGCTCTGAATCATAACTAAAATAGAGGACCCTTTGGATCAACCCAACCAGTGTATGCAGTACTTCACAAAACCCTACTACAAGTACTTCAGGAGGTGAAAGTCTGAAGGACTACTTATCCAACTCAGTTGCAAGTATCAAGAAAGAGCTTAAGACATAAAGATGAAAATGCAAGATTCAACTTGCTAGAATCCAAAATGACAACACAAGATATTGGACCAAAGCCTAGGGAGTTTGGTTCTAATTTCGGTCCAACGAAGTTTCCCTCTCATCCAACTCAGTTGCAAGAATCAAGAAAGAGCTTAAGACATAAAGATGAAAATGCAAGATTCAACTTGCTAGAATCCAAAATGACAACACAAGCTATTGGACCAAAGCCTACGGAGTTTGGTCCTAATTTCGGTCCAAGGAACTTTCCCTCTCAAAGTTACAACAGTGGAACCCTACTAATTGGAATCAAGAATCCCGAATCTCAATAGGATCTCTGAATCAGAACCAGAACAGAGGACCCTTTGGATCAACCCAACCAGTGTATGCAGTAATTACAGAAGCTTCACAAAACCCTACTACAAGTACTTCAGGAGGTGAAAGTCTGAAGGACTACTTATCCAACTCAGTTGCAAGAATCAAGAAAGAGCTTAAGACATAAAGATGAAAATGCAAGATTCAACTTGCTAGAATCCAAAATGACAACACAAGATATTGGACCAAAGCCTAGGGAGTTGGTCGTAATTTCGGTCCAACGAAGTTTCCCTCTCATCCAACTCAGTTGCAAGTATCAAGAAAGAGCTTAAGACATAAAGATGAAAATGCAAGATTCAACTTGCTAGAATCCAAAATGACAACACAAGATATTGGACCAAAGCCTAGGGAGTTTGGTCCTAATTTTGGTCCAATGAAGTTTCCCTCTCAGAGTTACAACAGTGGAACCCTACTAACTGGAATCAACAATCCCAAGTCTCAACAGGAGCTCTGAATCAAAACCAGAACAGAGGACCCTTTGGATCAACCCAACCAGTGTATGCAATAATTACAAAAGCTTCACAAAACCCTACTACAAGTACTTCAGGAGGTGAAAGTCTGAAGGACTACTTATCCAACTCAGTTGCAAGTATCAAGAAAAAGATTAAGACATAAAGATGAAAATGCAAGATTCAACTTGCTAGAATCCAAAATGACAACACAAGATATTGGACCAAAGCCTAGGGAGTTTGGTCCTAATTTCGGTCCAACAAAGTTTCCCTCTCATCCAACTCACTTGCAAGTATCAAGAAAGAGCTTAAGACATAAAGATGAAAATGCAAGATTCAACTTGCTAGAATCCAAAATGACAACACAAGATATTGGACCAAAGCCTAGGGAGTTTGGTCGTAATTTCGGTCCAACGAAGTTTCCCTCTCATCCAACTCAGTTGCAAGTATCAAGAAAGAGCTTAAGACGTAAAGATGAAAATGCAAGATTCAACTTGCTAGAATCCAAAATGACAACACAAGATATTGGACCAAAGCCTAGGGAGTTTGGTCCTAATTTCGGTCCAAGGAAGTTTCCCTCTCAAAGTTACAATAGTGGAACCCTACTAACTGGAATCAAAAATCCCAAATCTCAATAGGATCTCTGAATCAGAACCAGAATAGAGGACCCTTTGGATCAACCCAACAGTGTATGCAGTAATTACAGAAGCTTCACAAAATCCTACTACAAGTACTTCAGGAGGTGAAAGTCTGAAGGACTACTTATCCAACTCAGTTGCAAGTATCAAGAAAGAGCTTAAGACATAAAGATGAAAATGCAAGATTCAACTTGCTAGAATCCAAAATGACAACACAAGATATTGGACCAAAGCCTAGGGAGTTTGGTCGTAATTTCGGTCCAACGAAGTTTCCCTCTCATCCAACTCAGTTGCAAGTATCAAGAAAGAGCTTAAGACATAAAGATGAAAATGCAAGATTCAACTTGCTAGAATCCAAAATGACAACACAAGATATTGGACCAAAGCCTAGGGAGTTTGGTCCTAATTTCGGTCCAAGGAAGTTTCCCTCTCAAAGTTACAATAGTGGAACCCTACTAATTGGAATCAAGAATCCCATGTCTCAACAACAGGAGCTCTGAATCAGAACTAGAACAGAGGACCCTTTGGATCAACCCAACCAGTGTATGCAGTAATTACAGAAGCTTCACAAAACCCTACTACAAGTACTTCAGGAGGTGAAAGTCTGAAGGACTACTTATCCAACTCAGTTGCAAGTATCAAGAAAGAGATTAAGACATAAAGATGAAAATGCAAGATTCAACTTGCTAGAATCCAAAATGACAACACAAGATATTGGACCAAAGCCTAGGGAGTTTGGTCCTAATTTCGGTCCAACGAAGTTTCCCTCTCATCCAACTCAGTTACAAGTATCAAGAAAAAGCTTAAGACGTAAAGATGAAAATGCAAGATTCAACTTGCTAGAATCCAAAATGACAACACAAGATATTGGACCAAAGCCTAGGGAGTTTGGTCCTAATTTCGGTCCAAGGAAGTTTCCCTCTCAAAGTTACAATAGTGGAACCCTACTAACTGGAATCAACAATTCCAAGTCTCAAAAGGAGCTCTGAATCAGAACCAGAATAAAGGACCCTTTGGATCAACCCAACCAATGTATGCAGTAATTACAAAAGCTTCACAAAACCCTATTACAAGTACTTCAGGAGGTGAAAGTCTGAAGGACTACTTATCCAACTCAGTTGCAAGTATCAAGAAAGAGCTTAAGACATAAAGATGAAAATGCAGGATTCAACTTGCTAGAATCCAAAATGACAACACAAGATATTGGACCAAAGCCTAGGGAGTTTGGTCGTAATTTCGGTCCAATGAAGTTTCCCTCTCATCCAACTTAGTTGCAAGTATCAAGAAAGAGCTTAAGACATAAAGATGAAAATGCAAGATTCAACTTGCTAGAATCCAAAATGACAACACAAGATATTGGACCAAAGCCTAGGGAGTTTGGTCCTAATTTCGGTCCAAGGAAGTTTCCCTCTCAAAGTTACAACAATGGAACCCTACTAACTGGAATCAACAATCCCAAATCTCAATAGGATCTCTGAATCAGAACTAGAACAGAGGACCCTTTGGATCAACCCAACAGTGTATGCAGTAATTACAGAAGCTTCACAAAATCCTACTACAAGTACTTCAGGAGGTGAAAGTCTGAAGGACTACTTATCCAACTCAGTTGCAAGTATCAAGATAGAGCTTAAGACATAAAGATGAAAATGCAAGATTCAACTTGCTAGAATCCAAAATGACAACACAAGATATTTGACCAAAGCCTAGGGAGTTTGGTCCTAATTTTGGTCCAACGAAGTTTCCCTCTCATCCAACTCAATTGCAAGTATCAAGAAAGAGCTTAAGACATAAAGATGAAAATGCAAGATTCAACTTGCTAGAATCCAAAATGACAACACAAGATATTGGACCAAAGCCTAGGGAGTTTGGTCCTAATTTCGGTCGAAGGAAGTTTCCCTCTCAGAGTTACAACACTGGAACCCTACTAACTGGAATCAAGAATCCCAATTCTCAACAACAGCTCTGAATCAGAACCAGAACAGAGGACCCTTTGGATCAACCCAACCAGTGTATGCAATAATTATAGAAGCTTCACAAAACCCTACTACAAGTACTTCAGGAGGTGAAAGTTTGAAGGACTACTTATCCAACTCAGTTGCAAGTATCAAGAAAGAGATTAAGACATAAAGTTGAAAATGCAAGATTCAACTTGCTAGAATCCAAAATGACAACACAAGATATTGGACCAAAGCCTAGGGAGTTTGGTCCTAGTTTCGGTCCAACGAAGTTTCCCTCTCATCCAACTCAGTTGCAAGTATCAAGAAAGAGCTTAAGACATAAAGATGAAAATGCAAGATTCAACTTGCTAGAATCCAAAATGACAACACAAGATATTGGACCAAAGCCTAGGGAGTTTGGTCCTAATTTCGGTCCAAGGAAGTTTCCCTCTCAAAGTTACAACAGTGGAACCCTACTAACTGGAATCAACAATCCCGAATCTCAATAGGATCTCTGAATCAGAACCAGAACAGAGGACCCTTTGGATCAACCCAACCAGTGTATGCAGTAATTACAGAAGCTTCACAAAACCCTACTACAAGTACTTCAGGAGGTGAAAGTCTGAAGGACTACTTATCCAACTCAGTTGCAAGTATCAAGAAAGAGCTTAAGACATAAAGATGAAAATGCAAGATTCAACTTGCTAGAATCCAAAATGACAACACAAGATATTGGACCAAAGCCTAGGGAGTTTGGTTCTAATTTCGGTCCAACGAAGTTTCCCTCTCATCCAACTCAGTTGCAAGAATCAAGAAAGAGCTTAAGACATAAAGATGAAAATGCAAGATTCAACTTGCTAGAATCCAAAATGACAACACAAGCTATTGGACCAAAGCCTACGGAGTTTGGTCCTAATTTCGGTCCAAGGAACTTTCCCTCTCAAAGTTACAACAGTGGAACCCTACTAATTGGAATCAAGAATCCCCAGTCTCAACAGGAGCTCTGAATCAAAACCAGAATAGAGGACCCTTTGGATCAACCCAACCAGTGTATGCAGTAATTACAGAAGCTTCACAAAACCCTACTACAAGTACTTCAGGAGGTGAAAGTCTGAAGGACTACTTATCCAACTCAGTTGCAAGTATCAAGAAAGAGCTTAAGACATAAAGATGAAAATGCAAGATTCAAGTTGCTAGAATCCAAAATGACAACACAAGATATTGGACCAAAGCCTAGGGAGTTGGTCCTTATTTCGGTCCAACGAAGTTTCCCTCTCATCCAACTCAGTTGCAAGTATCAAGAAAGAGCTTAAGACATAAAGATGAAAATGCAAGATTCAACTTGCTAGAATCCAAAATGACAACACAAGATATTGGACCAAAGCCTAGGGAGTTTGGTCCTAATTTCGGTCCAATGAAGTTTCCCTCTCAGAGTTACAACAATGGAACCCTACTAACTGGAATCAACAATCCCAAGTCTCAACAGGAGCTCTGAATCAAAACCAGAATAGAGGACCCTTTGGATCAACCCAACCAGTGTATGCAATAATTACAGAAGCTTCACAAAACCCTACTACAAGTACTTCAGGAGGTGAAAGTTTGAAGGACTACTTATCCAACTCAGTTGCAAGTATCAAGAAAGAGATTAAGACATAAAGATGAAAATGCAAGATTCAACTTGCTAGAATCCAAAATGACAACACAAGATATTGGACCAAAGCCTAGGGAGTTTGGTCGTAATTTCGGTCCAACGAAGTTTCCCTCTCATCCAACTCAGTTGCAAGTATCAAGAAAGAGCTTAAGACATAAAGATGAAAATGCAAGATTCAACTTGCTAGAATCCAAAATGACAACACAAGATATTGGACCAAAGCCTAGGGAGTTTGGTCCTAATTTCGGTCCAAGGAAGTTTCCCTTTCAAAGTTACAATAGTGGAACCCTACTAATTGGAATCAAGAATCCCATGTCTCAACAACAGGAGCTCTGAATCAGAACTAGAACAGAGGACCCTTTGGATCAACCCAACCAGTGTATGCAGTAATTACAGAAGCTTCACAAAACCCTACTACAAGTACTTCAGGAGGTGAAAGTCTGAAGGACTACTTATCCAACTCAGTTGCAAGTATCAAGAAAGAGATTAAGACATAAAGATGAAAATGCAAGATTCAACTTGCTAGAATCCAAAATGACAACACAAGATATTGGACCAAAGCCTAGGGAGTTTGGTCCTAATTTCGGTCCAACGAAGTTTCCCTCTCATCCAACTCGGTTGCTGTAATGAAAGCAATCAACCATGGAATGAAATCTAACTGAAATTGAAAATTAACTAAGCTACAACAAAGAATTAACAAATCTATTGCACCAAGACATCCTCATCATGTATTAATGGTTGGAGATTCAAGAATACATGACGGCCATGGCTGAGTGCTTCATAGGCTAGAAAGAAGCTAACTCCAAGAAAATGGTAAAGCCAAGATTATTGAATGATCAAAAGATGTCTTGCCTTTGGCCTCTAGTCCCTTTTATTCTAACCCTCTTCCAAACTTAAGGGCTGTTCACACATGTACATATAGGCTAAAGCTAAATTTACAAAGGCTGGAATTAATCCAAGGTGCAAATATTAATGTTGTATTTTTCCTTCATGACAAACCATCCCTTCCTGAAGATGGTTTTGTCCTCAAAACCAAGAAGTAAGGGCCTATATCCAAGTCAAGAATAATAGTAATCATGCCCATTCATCTTCCAAATGATAAGAAAGCACTGTCCATGAAAAGAAGACCTTTTGCATACCAAACTGTGAGAAAATTGGCTGCTGTCCAAACAGGGCTGATTCACTAAAACTGCCATAACTTTTGATATATTGGTCCAAATATGGCGTACGAGGTGTGGAAACGAAGTATACACTCCCAAGCATCACCCCATAACATCATAATCAAATTTTGATGAAGTCAGGACAGTTTTATTGTCTGCAGAAATTTCATACAGCAAGCTGTCTCTGCACAGTCACTACATACTGCATCATATATCATCCTGTAATAGCCAAGGAAAGTTACTGACATAAGTGGATGGTTGCCAAGAAGACTCTTCAATGGGCAAATTCTTCCACTTAATAAGATACTCAATGAGAGTACGATTTCTGAGAACTTTCTCTCTCTTTCCAATAATGCTTTCAGGTTCATATATGATCAGTCCTGCCTCATCCAATGGTGGTAACTCTTCCAATACTTGTACATCGGGCCCAACATACTTCTTCAGCTGTGAAATATGGAATACATCATGTATTCTAGTGGAGGATGGTAGCTGAAGTTTATAAGCAAGCTCTCCAATTTTGTCTAGAATCAAATATGGTCCATAAAACCTATGAGCAAGCTTGTTATTCCCACCCTTTAGTGAAGCATAATGCGTCTTGGGCACTTTGAGAAATACCCAATCTCCAACCTTGAAGTCTAAATGTCTTCTTTTCTCATCAGCATAGACCTTCATTACGTCTTGTGCTTTCCTTATGCTGTCCTTGCATTGCCTCATGAGCAACTCCATTCTTTCCAACTCTTCCTTTGCTTGTGGGTTGATGTCTTCATGAAATAAAACTGATGGAAGTTGAACTTTATACCCATAAAGTGCTTCAAACGGAGACATCCCAATGCTCATGTGATGCGTGTTATTATAGCAAAATTCAGCAAGGTGGATCCAACAATCCCATGAAGCTTGTGTGTCATGACAATAGTGCCTAAGGTACACTTCCACCCAATGATTTACTCTCTCCGTTTGCCCATCAGTCTGAGGGTGATAGGCCGTGCTAGGAGTGAGGAAAGTACCCATAGAGGAGAATAGACTTTTCCAAAAGTTGCCCATAAACTTCGAATCACGGTCTGATACTATTCTCATAGGCATACCATGTAGTTTGAACACACCTTCCATAAATTGCTCGGCGACTTGTCTTGCTGAATATTGGACTTTAGTTGGGATAAAGTGGGCTGATTTGGTCAATCTATCAACTACCACATAGATACTATTCCATCCATGACTGGTAGTAGGCAATCCCGTTATGAAGTCCATGGAAATATCTGCCCATTTGCCCGTAGGTATAGGTAAAGGCTGAAGTAAGCTAGCTGGTAATAGAGTAGAATCCTTATTTTGCTGACACTCCAAGCATTGAGATACATACTCTTTAACATCTTTCCATAGACCTTTCCAATAAAAACTTTGATGAACTCTATCAAACGTCTTGAAAAGGCCCAAGTGACCAGCCATTGGAGATGAATGCATCTCTTGAAGCACCTTCAGCTTGAATTTACTGCTGGGAATCAAGTACACTTTACCTTTAAACCATAAGAGGCCATTATGCACTTTAAAATTTGGAAATTCAGCATCACACCCTTGCTATAATTTCTGTAAAATATGGGCAGCATGCTCATCAAGCACATATTCCTCTTGAATGTCTTCAATCCACTCCTTATAGATGGTGGACACAGTAGATAGACTGCATGCCCACATTCTTGATAATGCATCAGCCACCACATTATCCTTGCCAGCCATGTATGATATTTCAAAATCATATGATTGCAAAGTAGCCAACCATCTCTTTTGCTTGGGAGAAAGATTGGGCTGCGAGAGAAAATATCTCAAGACCCTATGATCGCTTTTTACTTTGAAGTGTGTCCCATAGAGGTAGTGGTGCCATTTCTTGATTGCATGTAAAATAGCAAGCATCTCCTGCTCATAAACATGCATCTCTCTCTCTTTGTCATCAAATTTTCTGCTCTCAAATGCAATGACACCATGCTCCTGTACCAAAACTGCTCCCAAACCTCTACCACTGGCATCTGCATAAATGGTAAAAGTCTTGGAGAAATCAGGGCAAACTAGTATGGGTGCTGAAACAAGCAATTCTTTCAGCTCATTAAAGCTCTTGTCCGCGATCTCATCCCAAAAGAAGGCCTCCTTTTTCAGCCGATCGGTAAGAGGAGCTGCAATATGAGCATAGTTTTTCATAAACCGTCGGTAAAAGGATGACAAACCAAGGAACCCTCTTAATGAAGTGGCATTGGTTGGTGTAGGCCATTCTTTGACGCACTGAACCTTCTTAGGATCCACTTTGATTCCATCTTCTCCCACTATATGACCCAAGTACTCCACTTCCTTTGTCATAAAAGAGCATTTAGTGGCCTTGGCAAACAGTTTGTGTATCCTCAATATGTCAAAGACCTCTTTCACATGCTGCAAATGGTCTTCTTTATTCTTGCTATAGATCAAAATGTCATCAAAGAATACCAAAACTGTTTTAAAGAGCAATGACTGAAGTATCTTATTCATGAGAGACTGGAATGTGGCTGGAGCATTTGACAACCCAAAAGGCATAACCATAAACTGATAAAGACCCCTCTCCGTCCTGAAGGCTGTTTTGAATTCATCCCCTTCCTTCATGCGTATTTGATGATATCCCGATCTCAAGTCAATTTTTGAAAACACCTTGGCATCCTTCAATTCATCTAAGAGATCATCTATTCTAGGTATGGGATACCTATTCTTGATAGTGACCTTGTTGAGATCGCGGTAATCAATGCACATTCGAAAGGAGCCATCTTTCTTCTTCACAAGAAGGACTGGAGAAGCAAAAGGTGATTGGCTTGCCTTAATGAGACCCATTTCCAAAAGCTCTTTGACTTGGCGTTCTACCTCTTCTCTTTCCACTTTGGAGAGGCGATATGGTGGTTTGTTGATGGGCTTTGTATTGGGCAGCAAGTCAATGGGATGATCCACTTCTCTTTTGGGAGGAAGAGAGGTAGGTGGCTGGAAAATATCATCATATTCTTTCAGCAAATTACAAAGACATGGGTCCATATTGTTGGTAGGAGAAGAGGGCTGATCCTCTTCAATCTTGGAAAGAAGAATGGTGAACATACATGCCTTTGCATTTATCTCTTTCTTAACCTTCTTGGGACTGATCATCTCCATTCTTTTCTTTTCAGCTCCATGTAGTGTTACTTGTTGTCCACACCATTTAAACTCCATTTCCATGTTGTTGAGATCCATGGTAAATCTGCCCAAAGATTTCAGCCAGTTGCAGCCAAGTATTATATCAATGGGACCCATTTCTAATGCAATTAGACTCACTGATGTAGTGCACAATGGAGAAAAGGTGATAGGTACATTTGGACAGCATTGATTGCTCATCTCAAAATTTCCATTTGCCACTTGGATTTTGAGTGACGTAGGCATTTCATGCGTATTCAATTTCAGCCCATTGAGTGACTTAGCATTAATGAAGCTATGTGTACTTCCCGTATCTATGAGTATATGAGCGGTCATTCCCTTGATTTGACCTTTAAAGCGTAGGGTATTATCCCCTCTTGAACCACTCCATGCATCACTTGATATGGCACATAGCAATGGATGTAAATCAGTCCATGAATCATCCAAATAATGACCACCAGGGTCGAAAGGAAACCCATCCATCGGATCATAGAACTCATCATGGCCATTCTCTTCATTTTCATGCGCCTCTTCTTGAGTTGTTGAGACATCAAGCTGAGCCAAGCTTCCTTCAATAGATTCACCATCGGAATCATCCTCGATGATCATGCTAATCTTCATATTTTTGGCCTTGCATTTGGACTTATGATCGGGTGACCATTTCTCTCCACATTTGTAGCATAGACCTTTAGCATACATATCTTTGAGCTTGTCATTCGATACATGTTTGCCTTGAGTAGGGACTGAAGTTTTGGCATTTATATCAGTCCTCTTTCCATCAAATCTATTTTCAGCATTAGGTCTGAAATTACTGCTTTGTTTTGACCCAAACACAGTAGGAAAAGTGGGTATCTTGCTGTAGGTATTGCTGAAAGTATTTGATGGCTTTCCAATATGCTGAAAATCAGTTTTAGCATGCCCATAATGGCCTGATGTCCTTGAGAACTGCGTAGGCTGAAAAGAATGCCCTGTTTTTGGCTGAAAACCCTTGTATTTCTGCCCATAACGTTCAGCCAATTGAATGGCAGCTTGTAGGGATGTAGGATTCATGGCTCCAACTTCAGAAGAAAGAATAGGTTCCAAACCAAATATGTATTTATTCAACTTGGCACTATCGGAGACCCCATGAACATACATCGAGAGGTTCAAAAACTGATTTGAGTACTCTCTAACCGAGAGACCACGTTGCTCAAGAGCATACCACTTTTTCTCTAACCTCTCTTTTTCAATAGGGGAAACAAAGACTTCAATCATAGCATTTTTCAATGCATCCCAAGACAAGAAGTCATGTCCCATCCTCGCCATATATCTCCACCAAGTGTGAGCATAGCCTTCTAGATGAAGGGCTGCAAATTTTACTTTGGCATTCTCGGGCCTTGGGTAAAGAGAAAAATACATCTCTAACTTGTCAAACCACTCCTCCAACTCCGTGGGTGAAGGATTCTCTCCCTTGAAGTTTGAGATAATTATTTTCTCCTTGTACTCTCTCTCGTATTGAGGAGGTTGTCCATTAGGGTGCTGCTGCCCACTATGGTTTTGTGGCCCAAAATAATTGCCAAAAGGTCCTTGCCTAGGATATTCATTATTTCCATGCCCTTGTGCATAAGGAGTTTGCTGTCCATAATGCATACCATGACTTTGTGGCTGGAAACAATGTCCTTGAGGATGAAAGTATGTGTTGCTCACATTGGGAGGTTGTCCATGCATCGGTGAATTGAAAGGTGGTTGCTGCCCATTATTTTGCTGATTCCAACCATGATTTGACATGGGACTTGGCCTATTGGCCTGCACTTGAGGAGAGAAATTATGTTGTGGCTGTCCAAAAGCATTTGGGGCTGAATTCACATGTCCATGTGGCTGCCCATAAGAGTTTGGGGTTGAATTAATATGGACTTGCTCATAACAACCAACATTTGCTTGAGGGTAAAATTGCTTGTAGAAAGAGTTGCACCCATGGATGTCTTCATCATGCTTTGAGTTTGTTTGCACTCTTTCTTGAAGATCCTACCCATGTGACTGAAAGTGACCCTTTTGTTGATGGAATTGTGGCTGAAGTGAAGTGGGATGAGCAAAATCCTTAGCTTTAGATTATTCTCCAACTTCAAATTGACCTACCACCTTAGGAGTAAGTGGTTTAGGTGGTTCTTCAGCCCTATGCGGGTGTGGGATATTAAGACCAGCTGTAGGCAACATTTTCTCACCAAGAAGTGCTACAAGCTTGTCAATACCCAACCTCATACCCTCGAAACCTGATTTCATATCCTTTATGTCATTTGACAATTGCTGAAAACTGTTTGAATTCATTGAGATATGAGACGTCTCTATGGGTTGATTGGTAGGGGAGTGAGTGGAGCTTGCATCGACCTCATCGTTCTCATAATGCATTCGATAAATGGCATCTTGAGAAGTGTCATGATGTTCACCCCTTTCCTGTTGATGTTCATCCCTATCCTGCTGATATTCCTTCAATTCTTCATTGATAGTATCCAAAACAGGGTCTCTCTTCTTATTTCTAGCCATGGGTTGATTTATGTCCTGAATTTCCTGTAGTAGAAAAACTTGATTATCTTTACTTCTAGAGCTCCAAATTACGAGGTCTCTGGCTCTGTTCAAAGCTTGAAGAGCCCTCTATCCAATGATCTATCAAATGCAAAAAATGGATGAGTACAAAAATTTCTGTAAGGGATTTTCTGTTGCTGTCTGAAAATTCCTGCAGGCAGTGAATACCCTGTTCTAGTCAATTAATGGCTTGTACCATCAATACCCAGCATGTACCAACTTCATAACCTTGTAGGAGAGTCTCATACGTCTGCCCATACTGAAAATGACCTCAGTAACCAGTAAAATGGCTTTCTGACTCAAAGTAGACTGCAATCTTTAATGAGGGTATGTATACATACTCTGTTCCAATCTTTCATACTGAACCATAGTGTCTTTACCATAGGATGTATACATTTTACTGTAGCCATATTTCTTCATACATTTGCCATACCATACATTTGCCAATATCACAAGAACTCACTGTCCATAACTCATGCTGTAGGCTGATTTCAAATGCCTTTGAGATTTGTACCTGCACCTAAACTTGAAAATACGTGGGATCCGAGACCCGAGGGGTTTGCAAAGTTCCCTCTCGGGCCGGGTTGCGCTCCCCTTCAGGATCCTCGTCGGTAGGGGAGGGTCACCTCACTATTGTCCTACCGACTCGCCCGGCATCCACTTTTTCCTCGTGGGCAAGTACATGGCAAGTGAATTCTAGCTCAAAAATCAGTATGATATGCATGGAATAGGAAGGAAATACAATTGCCTTTCATTTGCCCTTTTTCATGATATGCAAGATTGAAATTGAAAAGGCTGAAATGTAAATGAGAAGTGGAGAGGTATTTACCTCAGCAGTGACTCACTGCTTACAAAGTTTTTCTCACTTACCAATTGGGTAATGATTTTCTTATGATCAAGAGGCAAAATAGGCAATCAATTTCATGTCAGGGTTAGGCAATAAAAGATTGAGTAATGAAGCTCAAGAAATTACTGATTTCAATGAATGGAAGTAGATGGGTAATGCTCATTCATTATGGAAGAGTTTGAGACATTTAGAGATGGCCATTTCAGTAAATTGAAGAGGTTTAGTAAAGACAATGACTGAGATAACCTATAGGCTTCATGTAATGCATTAGGCTATGAATGAAAGCTTCATTTAATTCTCTTATTTCTCTTCAGCAATTGGAAATGAGATCAGCAACAGGATGTAAAGAGAAATTAAGAGTGATTAGAGTACCTCATTTGATTGATTGGAGAAGAGCATTGTTGATGGAATGACCTTCAATCCATAATGCTTGACATAGGTGGGCTGAGCTTGATAATCCAACTAAAATCAGTCCAAGAGATCTTCAATATTCAAGGATAATCCCTTCCTTGATAAGCTTCAGCTCCATTAATCCCATGAAAGCTCCATGACTCCATAAATGCTCCAAATGTGGGTTGATGAAGACCAATTACCTTCTCTACTTGAAGTAGGTTGCAATAGGTATTAGAGAGGGCTTCAATGT
Source organism: Lygodium microphyllum (assembly GCF_053477565.2). Lineage (NCBI taxonomy): Eukaryota > Viridiplantae > Streptophyta > Polypodiopsida > Schizaeales > Lygodiaceae > Lygodium > Lygodium microphyllum. Next base: position 127,425,172 of record NC_141158.1, read on the forward strand.
GTCCAAGAGATCCCGAAATTTGAGAGGGAATGCCAAAATTTAATGGCATAAAAGCTTCAGGCTGTCCATTGAACACCTAGACCTCCATTGGCTTCAATCACTTCAATGTCGGTCCAATGTTGATGGATTCTTGAGGGGGAATGGTTGAGGAAGCTTCAGATATGCTTTGCCCACAAAAGCCCCATGAATTGCTTAAAAAATTTCAGGAATCTTTAATGCTGTCCCAAACTGTTACACATAGAGTTTGCAATCTCCATATCCAAGCTCCAACAAAGCTTCAAGCTTCAAGATCAGTCAATGTTGGTACTAGGATGTATGTAGAGGCTTCAGGGAGTATAATAGAACAAAAACCCTTTGATCTTGATGAAGAAATCTGAAAAATTTGAGTGCTGTCCAGAACTGTCATAAAACTCCATAACCAGGGTTTTGAAGAAGAGGGAACACTCCAAACTGATAAGGATCTTGAAGAAATTGGTGAGATATCTCTTGTCCAAGGTTGGAAGATCAATAGCAATGCATCAAGAGGATCATCACCCTGAATTTCTCACGCAGTATAGGAGTATGTTCAGATGGCGCAAACAGCGTGAGTGCATACTCACGTCCTGGAAATCAGCAATGGTGCTAAGTAGCTACATAAGCTACTCCTCTTAAAGCTCTTGAGGCAGGGAAAGAGGTCATCCAACCCATTCTCATGATAGAAGTGAGAAGGAGAAGATCTGATGTGGTCTTGGCCATGGATTCTTGTGGAAAGCTTGAAGAAATGAGGAAAGGGAAGAAGAAACCCTTCCTTCTCAAAAGTAACCACAGTTAAAATGTCATGTAACCATTTGTTTGTACACTTACCCCAAATTTTGGCTCAATCTTGATCACGTCCTGCTATTTTGGCTGGAGCCTTCCATTTCTTCCCTTGGTAATGCCAAGAATCACCATCATCATCCTTGTTTGTAGCAGACCTTCACATATAACTCCGGTTTGAAATCTTCATGTCCTGTCAAGTCCTGTCACTCAAATTCCTAACTATGGTTTGCTCTCTCTAGCCTAGGAAACTGAATCTAGTACTTGAAAATGACTTCTGCAAGGATCTAAGCTACAGCTCTGATACCAATGTAATGAAAGCAATCAACCATGGAATGAAATCTAACTGAAATTGAAAATTAACTAAGCTACAACAAAGAATTAACAAATCTATTGCACCAAGACATCCTCATCGTGTATTAATGGTTGGAGATTCAAGAATACATGACGGCCATGGCTGAGTGCTTCATAGGCTAGAAAGAAGCTAACTCCAAGAAAATGGTAAAGCCAAGATTATTGAATGATCAAAAGATGTCTTGCCTTTGGCCTCTAGTCCCTTTTATTCTAACCCTCTTCCAAACTTAAGGGCTGTTCACACATGTACATATAGGCTAAAGCTAAATTTACAAAGGCTGGAATTAATCCAAGGTGCAAATATTAATGTTGTATTTTTCCTTCATGACAGTTGCAAGTATCAAGAAAGAGCTTAAGACGTAAAGATGAAAATGCAAGATTCAACTTGCTAGAATCCAAAATGACAACACAAGATATTGGACCAAAGCCTAGGGAGTTTGGTCCTAATTTCGGTCCAAGGAAGTTTCCCTCTCAAAGTTACAATAGTGGAACCCTACTAACTGGAATCAACAATTCCAAGTCTCAACAGGAGCTCTGAATCAGAACCAGAATAGAGGACCCTTTGGATCAACCCAACCAATGTATGCAGTAATTACAAAAGCTTCACAAAACCCTATTACAAGTACTTCAGGAGGTGAAAGTCTGAAGGACTACTTATCCAACTCAGTTGCAAGTATCAAGAAAGAGCTTAAGACATAAAGATGAAAATGCAAGATTCAACTTGCTAGAATCCAAAATGACAACACAAGATATTGGACCAAAGCCTAGGGAGTTTGGTCGTAATTTCGGTCCAATGAAGTTTCCCTCTCATGCAACTTAGTTGCAAGTATCAAGAAAGAGCTTAAGACATAAAGATGAAAATGCAAGATTCAACTTGCTAGAATCCAAAATGACAACACAAGATATTGGACCAAAGCCTAGGGAGTTTGGTCCTAATTTCGGTCCAAGGAAGTTTCCCTCTCAAAGTTACAACAGTGGAACCCTACTAATTGGAATCAAGAATCCCAAGTCTCAACAGGAGCTCTGAATCAGAACTAGAACAGAGGACCCTTTGGATCAACCCAACCAGTGTATGCAGTAATTACAGAAGCTTCACAAAACCCTACTACAAGTACTTCAGGAGGTGAAAGTCTGAAGGACTACTTATCCAACTCAGTTGCAAGTATCAAGAAAGAGCTTAAGACATAAAGATGAAAATGCAAGATTCAACTTGCTAGAATCCAAAATGACAACACAAGATATTGGACCAAAGCCTAGGGAGTTTGGTCGTAATTTCGGTCCAACGAAGTTTCCCTCTCATCCAACTCAGTTGCAAGTATCAAGAAAGAGCTTAAGACGTAAAGATGAAAATGCAAGATTCAACTTGCTAGAATCCAAAATGACAACACAAGATATTGGACCAAAGCCTAGGGAGTTTGGTCCTAATTTCGGTCCAAGGAAGTTTCCCTCTCAAAGTTACAATAGTGGAACCCTACTAACTGGAATCAAAAATCCCAAATCTCAATAGGATCTCTGAATCAGAACCAGAATAGAGGACCCTTTGGATCAACCCAACAGTGTATGCAGTAATTACAGAAGCTTCACAAAATCCTACTACAAGTACTTCAGGAGGTGAAAGTCTGAAGGACTACTTATCCAACTCAGTTGCAAGTATCAAGAAAGAGCTTAAGACATAAAGATGAAAATGCAAGATTCAACTTGCTAGAATCCAAAATGACAACACAAGATATTGGACCAAAGCCTAGGGAGTTTGGTCGTAATTTCGGTCCAACGAAGTTTCCCTCTCATCCAACTCAGTTGCAAGTATCAAGAAAGAGCTTAAGACATAAAGATGAAAATGCAAGATTCAACTTGCTAGAATCCAAAATGACAACACAAGATATTGGACCAAAGCCTAGGGAGTTTGGTCCTAATTTCGGTCGAAGGAAGTTTCCCTCTCAGAGTTACAACAGTGGAACCCTACTAACTGGAATCAAGAATCCCAAGTCTCAACAGGAGCTCTGAATCAGAACCAGAATAGAGGACCCTTTGGATCAACCCAACCAATGTATGCAGTAATTACAAAAGCTTCACAAAACCCTATTACAAGTACTTCAGGAGGTGAAAGTCTGAAGGACTACTTATCCAACTCAGTTGCAAGTATCAAGAAAGAGCTTAAGACATAAAGATGAAAATGCAAGATTCAACTTGCTAGAATCCAAAATGACAACACAAGATATTGGACCAAAGCCTAGGGAGTTTCGTCGTAATTTCGGTCCAATGAAGTTTCCCTCTCATGCAACTTAGTTGCAAGTATCAAGAAAGAGCTTAAGACATAAAGATGAAAATGCAAGATTCAACTTGCTAGAATCCAAAATGACAACACAAGATATTGGACCAAAGCCTAGGGAGTTTGGTCCTAATTTCGGTCCAAGGAAGTTTCCCTCTCAAAGTTACAACAGTGGAACCCTACTAATTGGAATCAAGAATCCCAAGTCTCAACAGGAGCTCTGAATCAAAACCAGAATAGAGGACCCTTTGGATCAACCCAACCAGTGTATGCAGTAATTACAGAAGCTTCACAAAACCCTACTACAAGTACTTCAGGAGGTGAAAGTCTGAAGGACTACTTATCCAACTCAGTTGCACCTACCAACCCCAAACAGTTGAGGGGATTCCTAGGCCATGTGGGTTACTACAGAAGGTTCATAGCCCATTTTGCGACAAAGGCAACTTCCTTGCACAAGCTCCTGAGGAAAGATGCAGAGTTTACTTGGACGGAAGAATATGACAAAGCCTTCCACACTCTGAAGCAATGTCTGATAGAGGCACCCATTCTGCAACCTCCTGATTGGACGAAAGAGTTCCATGTACACACTGATGCATCAATTGAAGGCTTAGGTGCTGTCCTTTGCCAAAAGGGCTCCTCGAAGTTGGATCAACCGATCTATTATGCAAGCCGAAAAGTCACTGATAGGGAACGGAACTATACAGTGACCGAGCTGGAGTGCTTGGCAATGGTGTTTGCCCTGGAGAAGTTTCGCCATTACCTCCTATCTACCCACTTTAAATTTTATGTGGATCATGAGGCCCTGTCCTTTTTTATGAACAAAGCGGATGTGAAAGGACGAATGATGAGATGGCTCCTTTTATTCCAAGAGTTCGACTTTCAGGTGATTACTAAGCCTGGTCGTTCCCATGTTCTGGCTGATCATCTGTCGCGTATCCCACAAACTGCAGATGAGGAGCAGGATGATCCAGACCTCCCTGATGCTTCCCTATTCTTGGTAGAAACTGTAACTCCCTGGTATGCAGACATTGCCAATCTGCTGGCAACCCAACAGTATCCTCCTGGTATCTCTGGTCAGAAAAGGAAGAAGCTCATGCTAGAATCAGCCCCATACACCCTGCTAGGCGGTGCACTGTACAAGAAAGGCAAAGATGAAGTGCTCTGAAGATGTGTTGCAGGAGACGAGATTGAGATTGTTATGAAGGCTTGCCATGACGAGCCATGTGGAAGTCACTTTGCAGGAGAAGCTACAGCCAAGAAGGCTCTGCTAGCGGGATATTGGTGGCCTACCATCCACAAAGATTCCTATGATTACTGTAAAAGATGTGATGCTTGTCAAAGAATGGGGAAACCCACGAAGACAAGTGCCATGCCACTGCAACCTATCCTTCCCTTAAAGCCGTTTGAGAAGTGGGGCATTGACTTCGTAGGTCCAATCGATCCTCCCACTAGAAGGAAACAGAACAGATACATCCTCGTATGTACAGATTATGTCACAAAGTGGTGTGAAGCTAAAGCCCTAAAGCGGGACAATGGTAACAGCGTGGCCCTGTTCATGTACGAGAATATCATCACCCGTTTTGGCAGTCCCTTAGAGCTGGTAAGTGATAGAGGCACTCATTTCCTCAACAAAGTCATGGAAGAGTTGACAGAGTTGTATAAGATCCACCATCGCAAGTCCACTCCCTATTACCCCAGAGCCAATGGCCAAGTCGAAGTCACCAATCGCATCCTCTGCTCGATTTTGACAAGAACAATTGCCGCACATCGTCGTGATTGGGATGATCGACTTACAGAGGCCCTCTGGGCGTACAGAACTTCCCATAAAGCAGCAACGGGACAGACACCCTTCCAGCTGGTGTATGGAATAGAAGCTGTTTTTCTGGTTGAACTGGAATTACCCTCTTTGAGAGTGGCTATCAAAGAGCGTTTGGGGGACGATGATTCACTGCAACGCCGTCTCCTGCACCTGGAATGTTTGGATGAAATTCGTAGGATGGCTCTACAGTGCATGGAAGCCACGCAAGCTCGACGCAAGGCTTACCATGACAGCTTCATCAAGCACAAGGAGTTCAAAGAAGGTGATTTGGTCCTAGCCTATGATTCACGCTTTGGCAAGTTTCCTGGCAAGCTCCAACAGTGGTGGATGGGCCCCTATAAGGTACTTGCAGTCAACCCTAATGGTTCTGTCCAAGTGCAGACCGTTGATGCCTCTGATGATCCCTTTCTGATCAATGGATATCGCCTGAAGAAGTACTTCCCTCCTTGGGGATCTTGACAATTACAGACACTTGATCCTTTCCCTCATTGGCGCGGCACTGTACTTGTTATGATACTACTTCTGATAGCCGTTCTTCAGTCACTCCTGATGAAGTGGACGCAACCCTCTGTCCCCTCAAAACCCCCTTCCAGCCTTGATCTCTTATCCATTATTTTCCACCAGCGACAGTGGCGAGGTTGGTCTTGATACATGGTCTTTCTACCATTCCCTTGCTCAATTTGAAAAAAAAAACAAAACAAAACATATCGGTTATGGGAGAAAATGACTTAGGTCCCTGTCATGCCGACCTCTTCTTCGAGAAAAGGTGGAAACACCCTCGGGAATAGGGGAAAATAAGAAAAAGAAAAAAGAAAAAAAAAACAACAAACAAACAAATCTGTTATGAGAGAAAAGGAAGCAATTCCCTGTCATAGCAGGCCTCATTCCAAGAAAAGGTGATAAACACCCTTGGGCAAGAAGCTGGCTGTGGAAAAGGTAGTAACACCCAGCAGTCCAGAAGGGGATTCATTAATTAATATTTCCAGGATCCAATTCCGAAGCTACCTCCCTTGGTACGCTGTGTCATGGGTCTCTCTGCAAAGTGACTACCTGTCCTCCAGCAGACGACATGTTCCTATCCAATACAATAATCGATTTGATGGCTACCTCCCTGGGTACGCCTCTTCAACAACTGATGACGCGATCTTCATCGACAAACAATCGAGTGATGTGAGCTTTCATCCTAACCGGATGGGGAAGTGAGTACGGTTGCCCTCTGTATCTATCAACAGAGCGTGAGACAGAGGGTGGGGCTGAGTGTGACTGGAGTTTCTTCAATCAAATACCGAGAGGTGAGATTGAGGGACGTTACGACACTTGGAGTCAGGTATGTTCACGTTTCCCTATGCACCCACGGGATGGGTCTTTACCATCATCACAAGACATATCACCCTGTTCTGTACACTGCACTGTAAGGCTCCCTTGCCTTCCTCCTTGCACTTATGCCAGACAGGTTGGACGCACTACTGCACCATCAACTGTGCACCCTGGCATACTCCTTCTGCACCATTCCCTCCTTGTCGATTCCTCAACCGGGTATGAGATATGGGTCTTAATCCTTACTCCTCAAGAGATATTAGTCATGGGGCGAGTGACTGTTCTTTCATTTCAATTGAGTGATTGTGAGTTGAGTGTAGTATCCCTCATCATCGACGAATTTCCTGCGATTCCTTCCATCAGCTACCTCCTTGGGTGCTTCCACGTGGTCCCTTCCATGAAGTACGTGTGCCGAGAAGATGCCTTGGTCCCTCCAGCGCCGACAACAACCATGGACGTGCCATTGACACTCAACCTTGATTCTTGCCAAAACGGGCCAAGTTTTTCTAACCCTACACCTTTCTGTTTCTTCGTGCCGGTCATGTTTTAAGTGTGGGGAAGTTAGTGGATGGTCTGCGGCGTGGTCCTAGGTCCCTGTTGCTCGGTTAACCCTATCCGTTAAGGTCTTAAGTGTGGGGACGCGTCCCTACGCGTCTATGTTGCATACCCCTCTGCATATGCCTCAACCTGCTCATGCATGCATGCCATGACTTGCTTTTACCCTCATGGGGTCCCTTCCCATCCACCCGGTTATGTTCCACCCACCCTTGGGGCTGTTCCCTTACAGTTTTCCTTCATTCCCTTATTTTGAGGTCCTGCCATGTGAATGCACCCTACATTCCCCAAAGTCCACATCCAACCAAATAGCCCTGTTCCTTCCGTTGTACTGACCATTTTTCCTTTTTACCTACCCCTATTCCGGTGCACGGTTTTAAAGTTATTAATTTTTGAAGCATTTTGCGCAAATTAGCCGGTTTCCCATATGAACGCATTTTTCTTGCTTCGGAACCATGCTCTGACGTCATAGCCCTGCCAACCACTTTTCCCCTGACATTTTTCCTTTTTATTCCGCATCATTCCGATACACGGTTTGTCCATTATTAATTTTCCGAGTTTTTACGACTTTTTCATGCGTATTTTTGACATTTTTCCATGTGAACCTGCCCTATTTGCATCGGAATTCCAATTTGATTTGACAGACGTGTCTCATGTGCCTTCCCCTACCTTTTTCCCTTTTCCTCCACCCTTTTTCAACTTTCGGATTTTTACTTATTAATTTTTAAATGAGTTTTCGGGAGTATTTTTGGCGTTTTTCGCATGTGAACCCTTCCTTCTTCCACCGGAATTGCGGTTTAACATGATAACCCTGTGCCACCCCTTCCTGCGGACATTTTTCCTTCTTACTGCATGTCATTCCGGTGAATGGGTTGTCAGATATTAATTTCCGATCCCATTTTTGGGTTTATTTTTTGGGTTTTTCCCATGTGAACGCGTCTTATCTCAGTCGGAATTATGTTTTGATGTGATAGGATTGTCGGGCACATCTTTCTGCACAGTTTTCCTTTTTTCTGCACCTCATTCCGATGCACGGATCTTTCGATATTAATTTTTAAATTACATTTTTGGTTCGTTTTTTGTGTTTTTTGCACGTGACTGCCTTTACCCCTCCCGGAACCTCCTTCATATATTTTTCTTGTTTTCCCTCTGTCGTCCTGCCCACTTTTTGTTTTTACGCTATGTCATTTTGACGTCCGAATTGGGAGTTATTAATTTTTCTTTATTTTTATGTTTTTTCTCGCGCCCGTTTTGCGCGTGACCGCGCCCTTTTTTCGGTTTTACGAATCTCCACGCGCCCCGATCGTGTCCGCATAACCCGTACCGTCTTCCCAGCGTCATTTCAATCCCGTCACGGCAAATTTTTTTACCCCGCCCCGCGCATGTGCGCGGGACGGGGGTACGCGCCCTTGTCCCTACCCATGCCCCCCCCTTTCCCCCCCTACCCTTTCCCCCCCCTGCCCAACCCATGGCCCCCCCATGGCCCCCCCATGGGCCCCCTACCCTTTCCCCCCCATGGCCCCCCCATGGGCCCCCTACCCCTTCCCCCCACCTGCCCACCCCTTCCCCCCAACCGCCCTTCTTCTTCTCTCTCTCTCTCTCTCTCTCTCTCCGCCGTCCGTTATCCCCCGCCTTCCTGCCTTCCGCCTACCCCCCCGCCCGTTGCCTTCTGCCTACCCCCCTGCCCGCCCGCCTTCTTGCCTACCCCCCTGCCCACTGCCTTCCGCCTACCCCCCCCCCGCCGTGCTTCTCTCTCCCCTCCGTCCTTCTTCCTTCTCCCTTCTCCCTTCTCCCTCTCCTCCTCCCTCCTCTTCCCCTCCCTCCCCCGCCTCCTGTCTCCACCCGCGGTGCCCTCTTGCCACGCCCGCCTCCTCCAGCAGACGCCGCCCTGTGGTCGTGGAGCCGTCGCCCGCGTCGTGGAGCCGCCGCCCTGTCATCCTCGCCGCGACGTCTACCACCACTTCCTCTACCCACCGCCTCCCTCCCCGCCACCACCACTTCCTCTACCCACCTCCTCCACTAACCCAACTATGGTTAGTTAATCACTAACCTAACTAACCCTAACTAGTTTCACCTAAATTAACCCTAACTTAACCCTAGCTAGGTTAGTTCTAACCTAACCATAGTCAACCTAGCTAACCTAACCATAGTCAACTTAATTACCTAACCTCAACTTACCCTAGTTGACTAACCCCTACCTAGTTCACTTCACTTAGTTGACTAACCTAGCGTAGTTGACTAACCTAAGCAACCTTGACTAACCTGACTTGACTTAGGTAGACTAACATGACTTACCTCCATTTACCAGACTTAACTGACTTATGCCTCACTGACTTATCTGATTAATGTGATTTAGGTGACTTAATTAATCACTACATTAATTTTTTTCCTAAAAAAATTCCGAAAAATTTCTAAAAATTCCTTTTGCCTTTTGCCAATTTTTGGAAGTTTGTCCGTTGGCAATTGTCTACCCTATAATTTTTAAAAATTAAATATTTCCTAATTTCACCTCCAAATTGCCAATAAATGTAGCAAATTCATTTAAAAATTCTGAAAATTTCTAAAATAACTTCTAAAAAATTCTAAAAAACTTCCACTCACCTCCCTTCATCATTTCCCCTTTATTCAAACATAACTAATCACAACTTAACACAAAAAAATAAAAAATAAAAATAAAAAATAAAAATCAACATAAACAACCAACCACAAACCAAATCCACACATCCGCTAAGGTGTTGTTTGTTGTTTCATCAGTGGTCTTTACTTTTCCTTTCCTGGATTCCCTTCTTTTGGTGGACTCTTCCGTGCGCATTTCTGCATTACATACACACCCCTTCCAGGTATTTATTTTATGTGTTTTATTTTCATTTCTCCCTTAATCACACATTAATTGTAAAATAAAACCTTTAATTCACCCACAGTTTCCACGCACATTCGCGCTCAACACACATACTTTTTAATTAAAATAAACTAGTCGTTCACTTAGCACGCGCTACGTGCGCTAAAGAGGCACTTTAAATTTTAAATTAAAAAGAACCAGCCGTCACATGAGCACGCATTGGCAAAAAAGCGCTCCACATCACCTTAATTTATAATCAATGAATTGCATTTAGAGACCCAGTCGGGAATCGAAGTCTGGGAATCGCATAACTACACCGTTTCACCTAATAATTGGTAATTTAATTTCTAATAAGGAACCGCCGTTTTCTTGTTAAGGTTTATCACCTAATAAAAATTCACCTATTTTTAATAATTTATTAAAATGAACCCTTCATTAAATTAATTCCCCCCTCACTACACTTAATTCTCCTTTTTAATGAACCGTTTCGTGGGATGGATTTGCGCAGTCATTAAAGTTATTTTCCATGGTCCAGTCTTGGTTTATCACAGATATGGTCTTGATATGTGTCGGATGTGGTCTTGTTTTGGTTTCCTGTCTTTGTTACGGTTACGGGTACGGTATGCAGTTTTTTTTTTCTTTTATTGCTTGATACGGGGGTTCTGGGTGTTTGTCTGACACATCGTATGAAGCTTTCGGTCGCATTTGTCTCAAGGTCATGTCAAATTTTTTCTAGGATGTGGTTTGCTTGGGGTTAGTAGGTTGAGTCACGTTTTATTGGTAATTCTCTTATCCTTGGTTTTTGTCTGTTGCTTTGCAGGCATTCTCCTTGATTGTCTATGTTTGTGGTGTGTGTGTAACCATCTGAATGGCGCCTTCTCATGCTCCTCCCCCTATCCAGTACGTCCCATTAGTTAGTAGGGATTACTCTTCCCTACTTACTTTTGAGCCCCTCACGAAGGCAGGACTTGCTGCTTTTGTGGCCACTCCTTTTCCATTGCTTCCAGAGGATCCGTCGTTATGTGATGAGTTCCTGGCCTCTTACAGCAAGAAGACAGGAGTAGTCCAAGGCATGTCTATGACTTTGACATCTCGAGGCTTAGGGAAGGCTCTATCTTTACCCTTCAAAGGAGAACCTTTTGTGACCACTCGTCAGCTCTTCTCTAATGAAGAGATTCTAAAGTTGTTGCAGAAGCAGACAAGGGAAGTCCTTGATGTTAAGAAGGTGATAAACTCTTCAGGAGTTTCTTTTTCTATGATCACTGATCACGTATGGAAGACGATCTGTCAGTTCCTTCAGGACAGGTTTATGCCTGCCAAAACGCCATCCCACTATTTGTCCAAAGAGCTTTTCACAGCTTCCAAGATGGTGCCGAAAGGAGTTGCTATTGATTGGAGCACTTACCTCCTTACTAAAATGGATTAGCATTTTGTTAAAGTCACCAAGGGTAATGTTACCAATGTCACATATGGATCATATTTGTCTGCCTTCTTGACCTATTTAGGTTTACAGAAGACTGTACCTCCACCTCCTCCATCAGATCCAGTACCTCCTCCTCCACCTTCAGAAGAGTCAGCACCCATTGATATTGAGGATGATGATTCTCCGCCTCCCCTGGTCATACAGCGCAAACGCTTGAAGCGGGTAGCGGATAAAGCTCCTTCTGTACTTCCTTTAGTACCTATCCCTGCTACTTCTGGTAGTGACCTCCCTGGGTATCTCACTTGTAATAACCTGTTCAGAGCACATCGAGAAGGATCCTTGGAGATCTCAGTTCCTTCCCTGAACAGTCTCGTCTCAGGAGATGCCATTCCTTTCCTCTGCAAGGATATTCAAAGTTCCATTGAGTTGTCAGTGACAGCCTGTGTTCAACAGCTGTACACATCTTTCTATGAGGAGCTCATGCAGTCCAAAGACCAGTTGCATAAGGCAACATCTGAGTTAGCTTCTGCTAAGGATACCCTAGCAGATTTATTTAAGCAAATGGAACAACAAACCCAACTGGTTGCCATCCAAAGCGATGAGATTTCTTCATTGAAGACCCAGTTATTCGAGGCTCAATCACAAGTTACTAGCCTTTCAGCAGAGAAGGAGAGGATGTCCAGAGAAGCGACGGAATTCCATGCTATCTTAGATGACAAACTGTTAGCTTTACAGATGGCTAATGACACAGTGGCCAACCAAGCCTCCCAAATCCAGCAGTTGCAAGATCAGCTTGCAAAGTCCCGCTCTGTTCCTCCAAGCCCTCCTGTTCCATTAATTCCTTCTCTTTCACAGCAGGACTTGGGTGCTCTTCAGAGACAGGCTACTTTGTGCCCTCTATTCCAAGAAAGAGTGGAAAGATTGCAGTCCAGAATGGACTTGTTATGGTCTACCTTTGAGCAGTTTCAGGAATATGTTTTACCTGACCATTCTTTCTTTGTCCACTACCACTTACAGAAGTTGGTTTTCTATATGAAGCTTTCCACGATGGATTTACCTTTTCCAGAGGATGGCTGGAGTGGGGCTTGGTCTACTGAGTTATTGACAGAGGTAGTCAGAATGGTCTTTGAAGATTCTGTCACGCCAGATACCATGTTGATATCATACATGTATCTCCGAGGAGATTTGTTAATCCCAGATGAGGTAGATATGGCATGGTATGTGGGGGATGTGGTCTTACAGGCTGTTTTATATGTCAATCATTTGGAGTTGCGCATAGCTGATATGTTCCAGAGTTATTCCTCCAAAGTGGCTGATTGTCAGGATAGTTTGTGGCATCCCATGATTGATTCAGTGGTCCTAAATCAAAGACAAAACACAGCTCCTACCTTTTCCCAGAGTACTAACCAACTGAGGATAGATCTCTTAACCTATCTTTCCAAACATAATCCATTTGATGCTACCTTCTTTGATGCCTATCATAGACGATCTCTCTTAGGACCTTCTGTTCCTACCCTCCTTTGTTACCAACAAATGGCTCACCACTATGCTATATATATTTCCCTTTGTCAATCTAATTCCACAATTATTTTACCACTTCTTTTCCAACCTTCATCTTTCCCTCACATTCCTATTTTCACCTACTGTTCCTTTATTGAGGATAGGGTATTTTCCCCTTCTCCACCTTGTTCTTCACCCCTCATTAATGTACCCTCCACATTTCCTATTTATCAGTTAACACCGTTTCTTAGTGATTCCTTACAAATTTCTGCCACTCATTCTTTAACCTTTTCTTCCTTTTATGATTTTTCCTATCCTTCCCTTCATCCACTTTCCCTTATTCCATTACCCTCTCCTAACACTTCCATATCTCAACCACCTCAGTTGGTTAGTGACTGTGACGGGTTTGATACTCAGATTTCCAGAAGAAGGGGATGGAGTTCGGATGATTGCCTTACAGGACCACAGATTAATTGGCTAGTAATTCCAGGAGAATGGACAGCTTCTAGTCAAGCTTATCAAAACTATGTTCATTTTGCCCAACAGTATTCACAGTCTGCAGATCCCTCAGTGAGATTAACTGCTCACTTTGCTTGGTACCTGGCGTATATGCATAGGCACTCTCATACTGATTCAAAGCCTATTCCAAAGTTGTGCATGAATGTCAATGTTAGCATTGATTCCCAACAGCTGGAGATACTGTATTTTCATGCCCTCTGTTTGCCTAGCAGATACTTGGTCCTGTTGGAAAGGATGTGCTGTCTCCAATTTTTCCAAAATCCTCCTAAAAACTTTGTAGATGAATCCTTGTCTATGGATCGATTCCGACAGCATCAATCTTTTAAGAGGATCATCTTCATTGATGCCTTTCCAATGTATGGTGGAAGCTTTTAATGAACAACTCTCTTTTTGAAGAAGTCATTCAGATGGTTGTGTTGTGTATTAGTGTTTGTGTTGTGAGTTCATTTATGTCAAACGAATGTGGTAGTTTCCTATTGGATTTCGTGTACGAGCTATGTTTTGGAGATTTGTAGAGATGGGGTCGTGGATGGAGGGTTGAAGCTGATGCTGATGAAGAAGAAGCAAACTCTTATATCCTTTACAAATTTGTGGTGATTTTTAGTTTGATAAGAGGTGTTAATGAATAAAGGGTTTTCCTTTCTTTGTATTTTTATATCAAAAACAGGTTATAAGTTGGGGTCGTGGTGGATGGATTCTTTGTGAAAAGATATTGAAGATCAAAGTTGAGCTTTTCCCTGAACTTGTATTCCCTTTTTCCTGGGTCGCGAGGACGCTTCCTTATTAAGTGTGGGATATGTTGAGTGTTGAAATGACTTGTGTTTTGGATTATTTTTGTTGTTTTTGAGAGCTGAATGGTTGATTTTATGAGATGATTGATTGATTTGGAAGTGGTTTGAGAGTGTTTTAGATGATATTGATTGTGGTTTGGAAGTTCGTGATGTTTGTTGGTGGTTCTGTGATGTTCTGATAGGTTCTGAATGGTTCTGTATACCTTCTGTTTTGTTCTGTTTTGGTCTGTTTTGTTCTGATTGTCTTCTGTAAGGAGGGAAGGAGTATTGATTGATGAAGAATGAGATATTGTGAAAGTTTATTGAATGGTTTGTGAGAGTTTGAAATGGTTTGAGAGTGAGTTATGTGGTTTTGATAACCTTTTATAACCTTCTGTAGGTCTTCTGTAGAGCTTCTGTCTCTGTTCTGTTTCTGTTCTGTTCTGTACTGTAGTTGTTCTGGTACTGTTCTGTAGACTGTTCTGTATGCTTCTATAAGTGTTCTGTGGAATGTATGTGTGACTTTGGGAAAGTTTTCTAGCCTTGGAAAGAGGTGAATACAAGTGCAAAAGAAGTGGAAGAAGTAGCTGCTGAAGACTCAAGAGAAGACTAGAGTGAAGTGACAGTAGTGAGCTGTGAAGAGACACTGTAGTGGCTTTGGTGACCCTTCATATCAGACATACCTCTTGGGAGGGGTATCCACGACCTAAGAGTGATTATTGAGAGTGATTTTGAGAGATTGTAGTGAGGATATGATGTATTATTGATAGAGTGAGAGAGAGAGAGTCAGAGATAGCCAATTCTACTCAACCAGAGTGATTGTATAAGAGAGATTGAGAGAGAAGACTATGAAGATATTGAAGATGAATACTATGTAATGTATTTTCATTTCAAGATGGTGTACTTCTTTGCTTTCTTTGTTCTATTGATGGATTTTGTGAAGATGTTGAAGAATGTGGTTGATTTTATCAAATCCGTGGGAGGTCTACATGATGCTGCATGAAGATTTGTTGTGCCTGGTGTTCTTTTCTTCATTGTGATCATATGAAACATGATAAACAAGCTTGTTGATGTTACAAGATAGATTTTCTTGCAAGAGAATTCCCTTTTTCTTGGTGTTCCTCTCGGGGCTCCAGGATGACAGTATGGTAGTGGTCAAAGATCAAAAGTGAAATGTTACAGGTGTGGAGAAAAGGGTCATATCTCCCCCAATTGTCCAAACCCTAGATGATCTGTGGATTACAAGACCTTATGCAGCCGATGCAAAGAATAAGGCCACACTACAAGGGACTGTCCAAGTCTAGCCCTTGTCAAGGCCAATGCCATTGATAAGCCAACATAAGGTACAAGAGCCTTCCTCCAATTTGGTAGAGTTGGAAGTTACCGCTATCACACATGCCAAGAAGAAGGAACCAGTTGTTCAGAACGAAAATAATTCTCGTGCTAAGACTGTGAAGTTCAACCTGTCAACAGAGGGACAGAGCAATACACGACAGAACAATACAGTACAGAGCACTGTAGTGCCACAGAGACAGTCCCAAAAACAGGACCAAAGGTCCAAGAGATAGATGATACAGAAGCACTTCCAGAAACACAGAAAATGCCGATGCTGCAATGGCTAGAAGAAAAAGGAAAGATGAAAATGGGTGTAGCCCCATTCCCCAGCAAGCTGGAGAAGCCTGTGGATCCTATCAAAGAATATGACTTGGTAAAAGACCTAGACACTTTTAAACCAAAATGAACATTTTGATAGTTGTTGATGCTGTCTCCCATTTGCCAAAAGAAATTCAAAAGCATCTTCGCAAGAAGACTGACTAAGGATTGCTCCCCCAACAACAATAAATTCCAACAGAGCCGCAGAACCTGCTAAGGAAGTAGATGTGGCTAACGCCTTCCTAGATCTTGAAACCCCAGAGATTAGTGTATGGATAGAAGGATGCTTTATTTCAGATGCATTGATTGATGGAGGTTCATCAATAAACATAATGACAGATGTGACAATAAAGGACTTAGGGTCGCAAGGAATTCAGCCTACACAGTGGCTTATCAGATTGGCATACCAAAGCAAGATTAATGACTGACCTATCTAGTGGTTAAACCAAATTCTTATGGAACCTCATACCCTCTGTTGTTGGAAAGACCTTGGCTTTTTGAAACGAGAGCCTGGACAGACTAGTTCAAAGGAACCCTAACCCTAGGCAAAGGACCCAACAAAGTGGTGTTGAAATTGTATGGATCGCAAAAAGGCAATGGATCCATATCCATCGAAGTCATAATTGACTCATCCAGCGAGGTAACAGGTGGTACATTAGGAGATGAAGAGGCTGTTAAACAGATCTTTCCCAAGAAAACAGAGGCACAGTCTCTAACAGTGGGGGCACTATAAGCCAACTACCAAGGAAAGCAAAGTCATTGTCCATGGGAGAATAACTCCTGCCTCAACTAGAATTGACTTCTAAAATCACCTCTAGAGGTGAAATAGAAGCATGGATGTACTATTCTCCTTGTTACATGGCAGTTGCAGAGACAGAGCCAAAGACAGAGGCAGAAGCATAAGCAAACACAAAGGCAGAAGATCTGTTATTTTCCTATAGAGCCTCTACAGAAGCAGAGACAGAGCCTCCAGAGGAAGAAGATGGACATGATGAGGAAGAAAACGAAGCAAGATATGAATGTGCAAATGAAGAATCTCTGATAGTGAAAGATCTTGTTGATGGCCCTACAGAGACCTCAAAGGCCGAAAATCTCGGGGTGTTGGATGGAATGACCATGGTTCCATTTGGGTTGACCAATGGAACACAAAGTATGCAGAATCTGCATAAGCAATGGATTAAAGGCATAAAAATTAAGTTCACCAGTGACTCCTATCACTTTGACCATTCATTCTGGAGAAACGATGATAATGGTGCCCCCTGTCAACATAAGCCAAAGCCATCATAGCCACGGCTTCTAGAAGGTCCGTCCTATGTGACATTCCCAGGCGCATCCTCTGAAGATGAATCCCTAAGTCCAAAAGAAATCACCACTCACACAGAAGCAAACAAAGCTTTGATACCCTTCCAGCAATCTCAACAGACAAATGAGTCATCTGTTCAGAAGGAGGACACTGGTTCTAGTGGAACATCAGACGATGACATTACTCCCTTGAAAGAGTCAGACCTCTATCCAGAAGTAATCCATGGGACATTTATCCGTGAAGTGAAAGGTGAAAGGCAAGTAACATTCTTGAATATTGACGGTACTGAACGTCACCTGAAAGTGGGCCTCAATCTTCCAGAAGAAGAACTAGTGGTCCTGCGAGACCTACTCAAAGAGAACTTAGATGTGTTTGCTTGGTCATATAAAGATCTAAAGGGGATTGACCCCACAGTATGCCAACATCACATTGACCTAGAGCCCGATGCCAAACCTATAAGGCAAAGACAAAGGCATATGAATCCTAATTATTTTGCTCTGGTGAAGACTAAATTATTGAAACTTCTTGGAGCCGAGTTCATTTATCCTGTGGCTAACAATGAATGGGTTTCGCCCATTGTGGTAGTACCTAAGAAGAACGAGAAACTTTGAATATCTGTGGACTTTTGAAAGCTCAATTCGAAGATGAAGAATGATCATTTTCCTATCCCTTTTACAAACCAACTGTTGGATATAGTGGCAGGCCATGAGCTCTATTCCCTCTTGGATGGATTCAGTAGTGTATAACCAAGTCCAAATTGCAGAAGAGGACCAATCCAAAACAACTTTCACCACAGAATGAGGGACCTATGCTTATAGAGTGATGCCATTTGGGCTCTGTAATGTTCTGGCCACCTTCCAACGAGTAATGATGGCTGCCTTTTCCAGAATCATCTTCATGATTTCATTGAGGTGTATCTTGATGACTTTTGTGTCTATAGTTTGATCCGTGAGCACTAGGGACACCTAAAGCAATATTTTGACAGATGCCGAGAGTATGGGATTTCTCTCAACCACGACAAATGTGGCTTTGGTGTCTCATCGGGAGTTCTTCTGGGCCATACTGTCTCTGCATAAGGGATTGCAACAGACACAGCTAAGATTGAGAAGATTGCCGCCTTGGCAGCACCAACAAACCTTAAGCAATTGAGAGGATTTCTTGGCCATATGGGCTACTACAGAAGATTTATTGCACATTTTGCAACCAAGGCAGCCCCTTTGCACAAGCTCCTAAGGAAAGATGCGGATTTCCTTTGGACTGATGACTGCGAACAAGCCTTTAATACCCTAAAATAGTGCTTTATCCAAGCACCTATCTTGCATCCTCCTGACTGGACGAAGGAGTTTCATGTGCACACAGATGCATCAATTGAAGGGCTAGGTGTTGTCCTATGTCAAAAGGGCCCCTCTAAATTAGATCAACCAATATATTATGCAAGCTGGAAGGTCACTGATAGGGAACGAAACTACACAGTGACAGAGCTTGAGTGCTTGTCAATAGTGTTTGCACTGGAGAAGTTTAGACGCTATCTACTGTTAACGCATTTCAAGTTCTATGTGGATCATGAAGCCCTGCCCTTCCTAATGAACAAAGAAAATATTAAAGGGTGACTGATGAGATGGTTTCTCCTATTCCAGGAGTTCGATTTTGAAGTGATCACTAAGCCTAGCCGTTTCCATGTCCTAGCCGATCATCTATCACGGATTCCTCAAACTGCAGAAGAGGAACATGATGACCTAGACCTTCCTGATGCTTCCTTATTTCTAGTTGAAACAGTTACTCCCTAGCCATATAGCGTGCCACAACACCAACTGCAAAGGCAATATCTGGACGAGTGGCTATCATGGCATACATGAGACTGCCCACTGCGGATGTATAGGGAATCTTGGCCATCTTGGCCCTCTGCTCATCTGTCTGCAAACAATTAGCCTCTGATACCTTCATATAAGAAGGCAATGGACAGCCAATAGGCTTTACGTCCTGCATGCGGAAGCGCTCAAGGATTTTATGAATGTACTCCCTCTGTAATAAGTAGAGGAGTCCTTGATGCATGTCGCGTCTAATGCACATACCAAGTATGTGAGCGGCCTGTCCCAGATCTTTCATCTCAAAGCTCTTCTTGAGCTGAGCCTTAAGAGCATCTAGCTCATCATGAGGTTTCCATGCTATCAGTATATCATCCACATAGAGGACCAAAATCAATAAAGAACCATCACGGGCGTAGTCTCCCTACACTTTTCTAGGCGGTGCATTGTACAAAAGAGGCAAATATGAAGTGCTGCGAATATGTGTTTCAGGGGATGAAATTGGCATAGTATTGAAAGCATGCCATGATGAACCATGTGGTGGACACTTCGCAGGAGAAGCAACAGCCATGAAGGCTCTGTTAGCAGGATACTGGTGGTGGCCGACCCTCCACAAGGATGCACATGACTACTGTAAGAGATGTGATGCTTGTCAGCGAATGGGGAAACCCACCAAAATAAGTGCCATGCCACTGCAACCTATTCTTCCCCTAAAGCCGTTCGAGAAGTGGGGGATTGATTTTGTGGGTCCCATTGATCCACCCACCAAACAGAAGCAGAACAGATACATCTTAGTATGTACGGATTATGTCATAAAGTGATGTGAAGCTAAAGCTATGAAGCGGGACGATGGTAACAGCGTAGCCCTGTTCATGTATGAGAATATTATCACCCGTTTTGGCAGCCCCCTCGAGCTGGTAAGTGACAAAGGTACTCATTTCCTTAACAAAAATATGGAGGAGCTGACAGAGCTATATAAGATCCGCTATCGCAAGTCCACTCCTTACTACCCTAGAGCCAATGGCCAAGTTGAAGTCACCAATCGCATCCTTTGCTCAATCCTGACAAGAATGATTACCACACATCGTCACAACTGGGACGATCGACTTATAGAGGCCCTCTGGGTATACAGAACCTCCCATAAGGTAGCTACAAGATAGACCCCTTTCCAGCTAGTGTATGGTACATAAGCCATCTTCCATGTTGAACTGGAATTGCCCTCTTTGCGAGTGGCAGTTAAAGAACACTTGGAAGATGATGAGTCACTACAACACCGCCTCTTACACTTGGAATGTTTGGATGAGAAACAACGGATGGCTCTACAGTGTATGGAAACCACTCAGGCGCGACGCTATGATAGTTTCATCAAGCACAAGGAGTTCAAAGAAGGTGATCTTGTCCTAGCCTATGATTCGAGATTTGGTAAGTTTCCTAGCAAGCTTCAACAACGGTGGATGGGCCCATACAAGGTACTTGCTATCAATCCTAATGGCTCTGTTCAGGTGAAAATCGTTGATGCCTCTGATGATCCTTTCCTAATCAGTGGCTATCGTCTGAAGAAGTACTTCCCTCCTTGGGGATCTTGACAATTACAGTCGATCTACCCTCTCCCTTTTGGGCATCGCACTATCATTCTCTTCGTGCTTCTGATAGCCCTTATGATCTCCCTCATGAGGCAGTCTTGTTCTGTTAGCCCCTCACAGATACCTCTCAACCGGACCTTGTTCTCTTCTTGTCTGATCCAATAATGATGGTGAGGTTGGTCCTGACACATAGTATTTCTACCATTCTCTTTATTAACGAAGAAAAAAAAACGAAAAAAAAATAAACAAACTGTTATGGGAGAAAAGGAAGAAATTCCCTGTCATAACATGCCTCATTCCAAGAAAAGGTGGAAACACCCTTGAGCGGGAAGCTGATTGTGGAAAAGATAGTAACACCCCATAGTTCAGGATAGCTGGCTCACCAATAACACCTTTTCAGCATGTAATTTGAAGCCATCTCCCTTGGTGCACTGTCTATGCAATATCAGTCCATCTGCCTCCTTCTTAACAGATGACCTTTTTTACAAATCATTGAAGTACCAGACTTGTTGGCTGCCTCCCTGGGTATGCCTCGTCTTCAACATCCTAATGACAACAATAGCCGACATGATCTTCATCACCAACCCCTTGAGTGATGTGACCTTTCATCCTAACAGGATGGAGACGTATGTATGGGCTGCCCTCTATATCTATCAGAGAGTGAGACAGAGGGTGGGGTGAGTGACCAGTCTTTTCCTTCAAATCAAATGAGAGGTGAGATGCGTGAACGGAGTGTTGCACGCATGGGTTGGGTCTCTCAATGCACAATGCACGATCTGTTCCTGTGCACTACACCATAAGGCTCCATGGCCTTCCTTCTTGCACTGTATGCCGGTACAGGGTGGGATGCACAATTGCATTATCAAAAGCGCACAAGGCATACAAGTTTTGCACAAGTGACAGTGAGGATTACATCAATGGGTTTGAGGAATGGGCTGCCCTCTACATCTTTCAACAAAGCATGAGATAGAGGATGGATTGAGGGTGACGGATGGTTCTTCAATCAATTATTGAGAGATGAGGATTGAGGGATGTTACGACCATTGGAGTCAGGTACGTTTCTATTTCTCTCTGCACCCATGGGATAGGTCTCTGCCATTAGCACAGGATACGTCACTCTGTTCTGAACATAGTACTGCAAGGCTCCCTAGCCTTCCTACTTGCACCTATGCCAGACGAGGTTGGATGCACTGATGCACCATCAATTATGCAACCTGGCATACTCCCTTTGCACCACCCCCTTGTCAATTCGTAAACTGGGTGTGATATCTGTGTTTCCATCAATATTAACTCGAGTGATGTACGTTATGGGGCGAATGACTGTTCTCTCATTCCATTTGAGTGCCCGTGAGCTGAGTGACTATCCTTTATCAACGCCCGATGGGTTTCATCAACCAGCTACCTCCCTAGTTATTGCTGCATGGTCCCTGCCATGTTGGCTAAACGCTGGAGCGAGCCGTGGTACCTCTTGCAGCCGACTCCAACCCTTCTGTAGTAGTGACGATTCCTTCGACCATAGGTAAAGCAGGCCAACCTTCTCCTTATGCTTACAAGTGTACGTGATGTTTTAAGTGTGGGGACGAGTCCAATCGGTTGACGAGTCCTAGGTTATGTTGCTCCATCTAACCCTGTCCGTTAAGGTCTTAAGTGTGGGAACACGTCCCTGCCCATCTGTTCTGCGTATCATCATGGAAATACATCTATCCACCTTCAAATGCGGAAATTCCTTTTTTTATGCTCTAATGGGGTCCCTTTCCCACTCATTCGTTATATTTCACCCTGTCCACGGGGCTATTCCTTGTCTGCTTGCCTTTATCCTTTGTTTTGTTATTTTTCTATGTGAATGCACCGCACCCTATGTTCACCGAGACTCACATCCAACCTTCTAACCTTGTTCAACCCTTCGAATTGGACGTTTTTTCTTTTTATACACCCTTGTTCCAACTTACGGTTCATTCGTTATCCCATTTTGAACAATTTTATGTTTTTCCATGTGAATGTATCCTACGTTCACTGGACATGATATCTAACGTCATAACCCAGTTCATCCCTTTGATTGCCACACTTTTCCTTTTTACATCCCCTTGTTCCAGCTTACTGTTTTTGAGTTATTAATTTTTGAAGCAAATCCCACTCATTGGATATATTTCCATGTGAACGCGTCTTTTTCGCTTCCAAACAGCAATCTAACATACCAGCCCTATCCTATGCCTTTCCTTGGACACATTTTCCTTTTACACCATATCCTTCTGCTGTACGGGTTGTCTGTTATTAATTTTTGCGAGTTTTTGTGTTTTTTTTCGTGCGTATTTTTGCTCTTTTTCCATGTGAACATGCCCTATTTTCTTCGAGATTCCATTCTGACTGGATAGCCTTGTCCGGCCACCCTTCCTACACAATTCTCATTTTTTCTTTGCCCCTTTCGCCCTCTAGGTTTTTTAAAATTAATTTTCATTTGTGTTTTTTAATATAATTTTTTTATTTTTCCATGCGAATGCCTTCTAACCCCATCCGAACTAAGATTTGATGTGACAGCCCTGAAGATTACATTTTTTGGTACATTTTTCCTTTTTACTGTCCTCTATTCCGGTGCACAGATCATTCCATATTAATTTTCAAATCTCTTTTTCGATATGATTTTTGTGTTTTTTCCATGTGAACACATCCTCTCTCTGTCGAAACCATGTGTTGATGTGATAAGTTTGTCGGGCACATTATTTGGCACATTGTGCCTTCTTTCCACCCTACGTTTCAGCGAGCGCAGCCCTAAAGATTACATTTTTTGGTACATTTTTCCTTTTTATTGTCCTCTATTCCAATGCACAGATCATTCCATATTAATTTTCAAATCCCTTTTCGGATATGATTTTTGCATTTTTCCCATGTGAACGCATCCTCTCTCTATCGAAACCGTGTGTTGATGTGATAAGTTTGTCGGGCACATTATTTGGCACATTTTGCCTTCTTTCCACCCTGCGTTTCGGCGAGCGGATTTTTCCATATTAATCATCGTACGTATTTTTTATGCCATTTTTCGTGTTTTTTCCATGTGAACACCCTGATTTCGCCCCAACACTCGTGTCGTATTTTTCTATCATCTTTCCCTCGTTTCCCAGCACATTTTTCCTTTTTACAGTCTTTCGATCCAATGTACGGTTTGGGTGTTATTAAATTTTCTTCCTCTTGACGAGTGGTCATGTCTCTCGTGTTGCGTGTGAACGCACATGTTTTTTGTTTTAAGCGCCTCGGGACGCCCCCGTGGCCTTTGTGCCTCGCGTGTCGCTGTCCTTGCCCCGTCTGATCCCGCCGATGCAAATTTTTTTACTCCTGCCCTGCGCATGCACGCGGATCGAGGGTGCGCTTACCTTTTAATGGATTTCAAAAAAAAAAACCCAACAATTCACCCCTACCACCAAAAACAAAAAACCAAAAAAAAAAGCCCAAAAAAAAAAAACAAACCAGAAACACACCACCAAACAATAATCCAAAAAAAAAAACAAAACAAACCCAAAAAACCAATATACATTTAAAAAAAACAAAATAAAAAAACAACCACAACCACAAAAAAAATTTAACAAAAAAAAAAACACAACACAACACACAAAACAAAACACACATAACTTTAAAAAAAAATTAAAAAAAACAAGAAAAAAAACAAAGAAAAACACAAAAACCCAAAACATAACTACTTACCTCCATGTTGTCACGCGGTTCCTTCTCGTCCCTCTCCCTCCTTCTCACGCTCCCTCTCCCACCACCTTGACGCAGATGCGCTCCCTCTGCCTCCTTCTCACGCCTCCCCTCCTTCCTTCCTCCTTCGCCTGCACTTGCCCTCCCTCCCCTCCTTCATGCCTCGCTGGGCCCTCAACCTTGGGCCTCGCTGCCTCGCCTTACCTCCCTCCTTCTTTGCCTGTGCCTCCCCTACCTCCCTACCTTGGGCCCCCACCCCCCGGTCGCATGCTCCTTAGGCCCACCACCCCGCCTCGCCCTTGCGTGGTTCAACCGGCTGCCCGCCAACGACACCGCCTAGTCGTTTGACCACCTGCCCACCTACTGGTTGTTGGGCCCACCTTGCACCCGCCTAGCTTGGACACACCTCCCACCTATCGGTTGTTGGGCCCACCTTGCGCCCACCTAGCTTGGATACACCTCCCACCCCACCCTTTTTCTTTAACCCCATCCCCCAAATTCACCCTACCCCCTTATTTTTACCCCCCTACCATTTTACCCACCCCTCTTTTTACCACCCCCCCACGTCGCCCCCACTACCCTGCATTCTCGAGCTAGTGTTTTTGCATGTACGCATGCTCGCGTGGGCGTCAAGGTGTGCCTATGCGTTACGTGAGCTGTCAGTGGGTGTTCAGACGCACCGACGCGCATTTGGTCTTCTCCGTGAGGTGGTTGCATGCCGTCCTCGAGCACACACAATTGTTCACACGTAGCCCGGGTATCTCCTTTGATTTTTCACAAACCCAAGAAAATACCTAAAAAATACCAAAAAACACTTAAAAACATTAAGAAATTCATAAAATTTTAATTTTAAAAATAAAAAATATTAAAATTTTTCTTACTAAATTGGGTAACTTTTTGGATGATCTTGCTAATTATAATACAATGAAATAATTGCAAAAAAAACAATATTTAAAATCCTTTTAAAACTCACTAAAAACTGAGAAATTTTATTAAAAATTTCCTTAAAATCAAAATTAAATTCAAAAAAATCACAAAAATTTCCATCAATGTATTTGACTACGTTTGGAATATTTTATAAGCTGAAAACACCTTGGCACATGATCACCCTATTATTTTCGGACCCCAATGATAAACTTTTAACCTAAATTCATAAAAATTTCATTTTAAATGCCAAAAATAGGCTACAAAATTACCAAAAAAAATACATATTCATTGTTGAAGCCTGATGGTTCAATTCTCACTTAGGTTTGATTGATACCCTAATAAATCAAACATTTTAAAATAAAAAATATACAAAAAACCACAAAATATAAAATCAAAACACACCTAAATTACAATTTTAAAAAATACTAATAAAAATCTCACCCCAACACTAATCAACATTGCCTATACCAAATGTGATTCCACTAACATTGCATTGATACTTATTTTGTTTTTTTTAATAATAAGGTGTTTTATTTTTTTCAGTGAGTGGTTTTTGCTTTTTTAATTGGATTCCTTGCATTTGGGACTACTCTGTGCGGCCTAAGTCTCTTGCATACACACTCCTATCAGGTACCTATTTTTCATGCTTTATTTATTTTGGTCATCCCTTAACCACAGTTAATTATTAAAATAAACTTTATTCACCCATTTTTTCATGCGCGCTCGCGCTAAATATACATTTTTCTAATAACTTAAAATCAACACACCGTTCACTTTGCATGTGCTACCTGTGCTTCAGAGGCACTTTAATTTTAAATAAAAACAAACCAGTCATCACAAAATTGCACACGCTGAAAAAAAAAGAGTGCTTCAGACACATTAAATTTTTAATCAATGAATATGCATTTAGAGACCTGAGTCTGGGGATTGCAGTCTGGGTTTCGTTAAAAACACTGTTTCACATTAATAAATTGTAACTAACAATTTAACAATGAACCGTCGTTTTCTTGTTAAGGTTTACAACCTTATAAATTTTCAACCATTTTTAATAATTTATTAAAACGAACCCTTCATTAAAATCATTCCCCTCATTGCACTTTTTTTTCCTTTCAATAAATACGCTTCGTGGGATGGTACCAGGTACGTATAGCCCTTTAAGCTGACATTGTTTATCAAAGTTCTGGTTATGTTCTGATTAGGTTTTTGAGGTCTTATGGTTCGATTGTGTGATATGCTTACAGATGCAGTTTGTAGTTTTCTTTTTTTTTTTTGCCTGATAAAGGGTCTTGGGTGACTGCTTGTTGCATAGCATGAAGCTTTCGGTCGTATATGTGTAGGGATCATGCCGAATTTTTTCTAAGATGTGGGTTGTTTGGGGTGGTCAGTTAGTTAGTTACGCCTGTGTGTGCTTATTTTGATCGATTTTTTTAAATAGCTATTTTGTTGTTTTACAGGTATTCTCTGTGATTGTCTATGTTTGTGGTGTGTGTATATTCCATCTAAATGGCGCCTCAAGCTCCTCATGTTCAGTATGTCCCATTGATCAGTAGGGATTATCTTCCCTACTGACTTTTAAGCCTATCGCGAAAGCTGGCCTTGCATATTTCGTGGCTGCTTCACTCCCTTTGATTCCAAACGATCCAGCCGTATGTGATGAGTTTCTTGCATCATACAGTAAGAAATCGAGCTTGGTTTGTGGTACTTCCATGGTTTTGACACAGAGGGTTAGGAAAGACTTTGTCTCTTCCCTACAAAGGAGAACCCTTTGTTACAGCCAGACAGTTATTCTCAAATGATGAGATTCTCAAGCTGTTACAAAAGCAGACTAAAGAGGTCCTCGATACTAAGAAGGTGATTAACACTTCAGGAGTGTCTTTTTCAATGATCACTGATCCTCTCTGGAAGCTAGTCTGCCAATTTCTCCAAGACAGGTTCATGCCTTCCAAGACACTGTCTCACTATTTGTCCAAGGAGCTCTTCACATCTTTCAGAATGGTGTTAAAAGGGGTTGCCATTGATTGGAGTACTTAGCTTCTTACGAAGATGGAGTGACTAGAGGGAATGTTACCAACGTAACTTATGATTCATATTTATATGCTTTCTTGACATATTCAGCCCTTAAGAAGGGTGTACTACCCCCTCCTCCATCTGATCAAGTTCCTCCCCCTCCACCTTCAGAAGATTTAGAACCCATTGACATAGAGGATCTTGATTCCCCTCCTCCATTGGTCATTCAGCGAAAGTGCTTGAAGCGTGCAGTAGAGAAAATTCCACCAGTCATTTCTTCAGAAATAGTTCCTGCTACCTCTGGAAGTGACCTCCCTGTGCCTACCTCACATGCAACAACTTATTCAGGGCACATCGAGAGGGTTCTTTGGAAATATCAGTTCCGTCGCTGAACAGTTTAGTATCAGGGAATGCCATTCCTTTCCTTTGTAATGACATCCAGAGTTCTATTGAACTCTCAATGATAGCTTGTGTTCAACAGTTATATGCTTCTTTCTATGAAGAATTGATGCAATCCAAAGACCAGATGCATAAGGCAACCACAGAGTTAGCCTTTGCTAAAGACACTCTTGCCGATCTATTTAAGCAGATGGAGCAGCAAACCCAAACAATTGAGACCCAGAGAGAAGAAATATCTTCTTTGAAAATTCAGTTAGCATAGGCTCAGTCAGAGGTCACTATAGTTTCGGAAGAGAAAGACAAAATGTCTAAAGAAGCTCAAGAGTTTAAGACTCTTTTAGATATGAAACTGTCAGCTTTGTAGTCTGCTCATAATACATTGGAATCCCAAGCTTCCCAGATTAAGCAGTTGAAGGACCAACTGGCGTAGTCACGGTCCATTCCTCCAAGTCTCAATGTTCCTATGATTCCTTCTATATCTCAGCAAGACTTGGCAGTTCTCCAGAGACAAGCCACATTATGTCCGTTGTTTCAAGATAAAGTGGAAAGATTGCAGTCTAGGATGGATTCATTATGGTCTACATTTGAGCACTTTCAGGAGTATGTTCCTCCTGACCATTCCTTTTTTGTCCACTATCAGCTGCTAAAGTTGGCCTTCTATATTAAGCTCTCAACGATGGATCTCCCTCTTCCAGAGGATGGTTGGAGTGGAGCTTGGTCTTCTAATTTACTGACAGAAGTTGTACATCATTAGGGGAGTTTTGAGGTCTCGAAAATGCCTTTTAGGATGTGGAGAGAGAGTGCTCTAGACCAATAAGAGCAAAGCCTCCGTAACAGAACTTCTATTTTTAAAAAATTAAAAAATCATTTTACAAAAACATATAAATGTAATAATATTACGAATTTGTATTTTTATTATCTATTTTTAGTCTCTTATATTCGTGATTATGACATCTTTTGCATTAATGGCATAGAGTCACGGCTACTTTTATTTAATGATGTTTCTAGATTAATAATAATGACTGATGTAATCGAAATTCAAATTAGTGAAAAGCATAGTGCTCAGTTTTTTCCCTCCTTTCTTTTATTCCTCTATTGTTTTTCCCTCCGTTATGGTAGCCTAGTCCTCTCTCTCTCTCTCTCTCTCTCTCTCTCTCTCTCTCTCTCTGTTCATGTCTCTCTCTCTTCTACCATGGATACAGAAATTCGACCTTCAACAAGGCGTCCAAGCTCCCAAATCACATCCATATCAGTGTTTAACTCATTCCAAACTGGTGGAAGATGGATTCCTACTATCATTAGCAAAGGTCGTTGGATCACCATGCAACAAGCAAAATGTGGAAAAAGGCAAAGACATGAGAGCTCATTTATCTCTGCTTGGAAGGGCAGAATCCGAGATTTCAAGCTTGGAGCAAATAGGAATAGCATCAAAGAGGTACTAGTGCAACATGTGTTCATGCATAGAGAGCTGTGTTTGAAACCTGGATCTTCAAAGCTTCCAATGTATAGACCAAATTGTAATAATTTGATTCTTAAAGTTTTTCCTTTCTTAAACATGGTTTAGGTTTTTCCATTATAATATTTGTTTGTCTTGTAGATGTCTATCCCTCTAATCTTGAGGAATGGCACAACCAGTGGAGTCTATTATTGATGTTATTGATGTTATACATGGTTCAATTGGAGAAGAAATGTATAGAGGCAGAAAGAAGACAGAGCTTGCAGAGAATGGAATATTCTTTTATGACCATTCTTATGTTATTCCTATGTGGCGTTGCCAATGGGGATCAATAAACCTCCTTCCTTTGCCAGATTTTTCAAGCTTTGAGTGGCCTTTGCCAAGTCCAGCTACTAGTGAGGGCTATAGATGTAAGATATTTTCTAAGATCTAGAAAGCACTAAAAACTAATATCTCAAGTAGGCTAAGCAAAGTTACTTTGTTTATGCCTATTAATATATTTATTGATTTCTTCTCTAATATGGAGATAAGAATAACAAAAACCATGCTTTCAGTGAAGAGACTAACATATGATCATATCATGCAATTTGTTGATGAATGATGGGATACAAGGACAGAAGGAAAAATTATAAGTAAGATAGATCAAGACTCTGTAGCTTGTAAATATATGATTGCTACTCAAAATTTTATCCTTAGCTTTTACTATAGTCGATGGCATTTTGTTGGTAGTAGTCTAGTTGCTTTAGACCAGAATCTTAATGATTTCAGTAAAGATCCTATAGTGGATCTTGATATTTGGTTCAACGAGATATTATTGCAATCTTAAAGATCAGAAAATCATGTACGCTACATCAAGTGAGGATGGATTTACAAAATGAAGACATTGAACTACCATGCTCCTTTGTATTCCAACTTGACAAGAAATGAGTAAGTTTTCACATCATATTAGAAGCTAAGTCCAAGGTATTGTAGGCCGTACAAAATCCTCAAATGCCTAGGACCCAATGCTTATAGATTCCAACTCCCTGAGAACCTAAAGGTTCACAATGTATTCCATATCAGCTGATTGAAAAAATATGTACCCAACCCTAACCATGTACTTGATGACCAACAAATTGTAATGCCTAGTCAAGGAGTCCTTGAACTAAGGCCTGATAGGATCTTAGATGTTAGGGAGAGATAGTTAAGATCTCCTGTGTTTCTGGAAGTACTTCTGTATCATCTATCTCCTGGGCCTCTGGTCCTGTTTTTGGGACTATCTCTGTGACTCTCTGTGGCACTGCAGTGCTCTGTACTGCACTGTTATGTCCTGTACTACTCTGTCCCTCTGTTGGCAGGTCGAACTTCACAGTCTTGGTAGGGGAACTATTCTCATTCTGGACAACTGGTTCCTTCTTCTTGGCATGCGTGATAATGGTAACTTCCAACTCTACCAAATTGGAGGCATGCTCTTGTACCTTATGTTGGCTATCAGTGCCATTGGCCTTTATAGGGGCTGGACAGTCCTTTGCAGTGTGGCCTTCTCCTTTGCATCGGCTGCATAAGGGCTTGTAATCCACATAATTGTCTAGGGTTTGGACAATTTGGGGAGATGTGGCCCTTTTCTCCACACCTATAACATTCCACCTTTGATCTCTGACCACCACCAGACTGTCGTCCTCTGTAACTTTGAGAGGGAAACCTCCTTGGACCAAAATTAGGACCAAACTCCCTAGGCTTTGGTCCAATATCCTGTGTTGTCATTTTGGACTCTAGCAAGTTAAATCTTGCATTTTCATCCTTCTGTCTTCGTTCGTGCATCTCTTTCAGAGAGCAAATATCCTCTATATAGTTCTTTTGCAAATAGTAGGAATAGAATGCTCCAGGAATGGTTGGTTTTCGAGTACATTCAATGGCTAAATGTCTCACTTGATGACACTTTCTACACCATGTATTAGAGCGCATCACATCTCTTCCAGCTCCCATAGGGGTGGATATATTGGCGGTATTCACCTTCAGCGTCTGTAGCTGCTCTGTAATCATATCCATAAGCTCTTTCTTGATACTTGCAATTAAGTTGGATAAGTAGTCCTTCAGATTTTCACCTCTTGAAGTACTTGTAGTAGGGTTTTGGAAAGCTTCTGTAATTACTGCATACATTGGTTGGGTTGATCCAGAGGGTCCTCTATTCTGGTTCTGATTCAGAGCTCTTCTTGAGACTTGGGATTATTGATTCTAGTTGGTAGGGTTCCACTGTTGTTGAGTTGCCATTGGAGAAACTGTTTGAGGCCACTGTTGTTGTGGTTGAACCATCATTTGAGGCACTGTCGTCTGTGGTGACCACACTGGATTAGGTGCATGATACTGCGGCACTGTTTGCATCTAGGGATAGGGGTAGGGAACTGTCCCTGGGACTGCATTTGGTGGGTATACCATTCCTGGCATGGGAGGAGGTAAGACTTCTCTTCCTGGAGTCATTGACAACCTTGCTTCAACTTCGTCATACAACCTTGTACCTTCCACTGCAGCTTGCAGATTGACTGGTCTTCTCAAATCCACGAACTTGCAAATTTCTGGTTGTAGGCCTCGGAGAAACACTCATTTCTGGATACCTTCATCCAAATGATGGTTAGTCCATCTCTTCAGGATGGATTCCATTTGCGAGACATAAGCTTCTACTCTTTCTCTAGAGGACTGACTTAGATTCATGAATTCCTTTTGCATCTGTTCTTCAAAACCTTCACGTCTGAATTTAGTGAGGAAGGCCAATTTCAGGGCGTCCCAAGTGCCAAAAGTTCTTGCTGCTTGTCTCTCATACCATTGAAACGCCGCGCCCTTGAAAGTGGCGGGGAATATTGCTAACCAATGCTTAGGGGTTCTGGCATTGTTAGCCACACATGCTACCATAAATTCTGCTACATGAAGATCAGGGTCTTCATTGTACTCTCCCTTAAAAACTGGCAATGGGACTACATTTGCTAGCACATCATCAATATTTCTAGGACGAATTTGACTAGGAAGGGGACCTTGAGTTGCCATGGGGAGGACTTCTGTAAAGAGTGCTTTTAGGGTGTCAAATGAGACTTCTGCTCTGCGAGCTTGTTCTCAGCTTTGATTCTTGCCTTCTCTCTTCTCACGTACCTCTGGACTCGTTCTAACGCTTGCCTCTTGATTGCGTCATTCATCAAGGGGTTGGCTCCTACCAGTTGATCAGTACTCAACAGAATAGAATCAGAGAGAGCTTCAGTTTATGAGGGATTCTCTGGCCAACATCTCTTCTACTTCCTTCTTTTCAACATCTCTGAATTTGACTTTCAAACCACTACAAAGGGGGAGATATGCTGTTCTGAAAGTATCAAAACTCATTCTTCTTAGAATCGCTGTTGTGCCATTATAATAATGCCAGCTTCTGAGGGTTTCAACAGTGAATGTTGTGATAAACACTGTGTCTACAAACTTCCAATGAACCGCTAAATGGACAAACAGAAAATTGTCAGTGCACCAAGCATCCCACGTATCTTGCTGTTGAGCATCCATGAACAAATTCCAACTCTTTTCTTCTTGTTTTCGTGAACCTCCACTGACCATGACTCCTGAAGCTTCTTCATAATCTCCCACTTGATGATATTTGGAAACTTCTCAATGAATACCAAATCTTCCATGGATAGTCATTCTCTTTGCTTCTGCTCTTCAATTTGTTTCCAAACAATTTGCCACCAAGATGCTAGTTTCTGCTACCTCAATAGGAAGAGGAAATAGTCAACCACATAGAGCATGCATCATGATGGTAATATGTTTCCGCCATTGTGGGATGAACTTCTTGTGGAAAGTGGCTTTGGCAATAAGAATCTCCAATTCTTCAATGGAAGAAAAAACTTTGCAAACATCCATTGGATTCTCCTCTTCTTGGCAATGCCACTTCCTTCATTTTCAGCCTCTTCTTCTGATGCGTGTTGATGGCAAGTTTCCCTGGCTACACACCAAAAACATAGAGCCCCAAGAGGAACACCAAGAAAAAGGGGATTCTACTGCAAAAAAATCTATCTTGTAATATCAAAAATCTTTTATTTCATTCTTTTGATGACCAAAACAAAGAAAACAACAAATTTTCACATAGCATCATAGTAGATATCTCCCACGGATTTAATAGAATCAACCATAATCTTCAACTTCTTCATAGAATCCATCAATAGGTTGTAAGTGTTCTATAGAATGTATGTGTGACTTTGGAAAAGTTTTCTAATTTTTGGAAAGGATGAATCTAAGTTAAAAAGAGCTAAAACAAATGGAAGAAGCAGCTGCTGAAGACTGAAGAGAAGACTGGACAGATACTGACAGTAGTAAGCTATGAAGAGACACTGTAGGGGCTCTCGTGCCTCTTCGCATTAGACATACCTCTTGGGAGGTGCATCCATGACCTAAGAAAGATTATTAAGAGTCATTATTGAGTATTGTAGTGAGGAGATGATGTATTATTGAGAGAGAGAGAGAGAGAGAGAGAGAGAGAGAGAGAGAGAGAGAGAGAGAGAGAGAGAGAGAGAGAGAGAGAGAGAGAGAGAGAGAGAGAGAGAGCCAGAGATAGTCAATTTTTCAATCAAAACATTGTATTTGTATATTTTCCATCCTTTATCTAGAATAGGATCTTCCAACGTCCCAGGCGTTGGGCTCACCGGGATCTCCAACTCCATTCTGGACAGGCAAGGGGTGTCCAAAGCTCCACCTGACCCACAAGTAGTCTAGGAGTGAGATGTCATTTTCGTGGTTGGCCTTTTCACCATGCGACCATCGGCTTGTGAATCGAGCAGTGCCCTCTCGGGATAATCCACGATGTAATCTTGGAGATGATCCACGCATGCAAAATATCCTTCCTTAATTAATCCAATTAAAATTCAAGCACAATCAAAGCAATCAGCCCTAATATCATATTCTAGAAAAACATTCCTTTATTCCCATGGCAACTTGTCATTACAGACCCTTGCCATGCATTTGCCATCAACACGAGCCTTGGAATATTTATCCAAATCACAATGCAACAATCCCTTGATTGAAAGAAAAACATTTAGGGTGTTGTTCAATCAACCAACAAAACTAATTGTATTTTTTTCAAACAATACAATAATAGACGCGACAATAAATCCATCGCATATTTACTCTCCCCCTTGGGGCCAAAGAGTAAAATTTACTTAATATTCCCTCCTTTAGCCTAAGGCATATGCTAAAGGTTCTAATACTATACATGACATAAGTCCTATCATTCCAATGCAAATTAATCAATCTAGCAAGAGCGTTTATGCCTCTTCTCTAAGTGACAATTATCTTTTAGCATTTTCTTACTATGCAACATTTTTTTCTTGGCTTTATCTTCCTTTCTCCTAAGGCAAGGAGTCGCATGTCATCGATGTAAAGTTTACATAATCTCTCCCATGTATGTACCGTGTATATGCATTTGCCAACTTTAAACAATATTATCCTCGGTAAAGATTAATCAAAGACTCATCGATGCTCAATACTTTAGTGTCCCATACGTTGCTTATGCTATGCATGGATTCATCACATAGCAACTAGGTGCAATTTAACACGCCACAAACTTCATCTTTGAATATTTGAGATACGATTTTTCCTTTTCAATGACCTATTCTAGCACCACAAGGTATGGAGCCTAATGTATCTCTTGTGAGCATTAAAACAAGCATCTATCAATTTGAAAATACATTACTTACGATCGCTACCGCAATTGGATTGACAATGATGCCTTCATCCGAGCTCTGTTGCTAGTTGTAGGATTGTCATCTGCACGCAATATTCTTCGCTTGGAGGCCATCGTCGCAAATAGACTCAAGAGATTAAGAAGGTGGAATAGATTCGAGATGGGAGAGCATAAGAGAAGATGGTTAAATCGAGGATCGAGATAGAGGAAAATTGTGCAGCCTCTCGATGTAACTCTCTCTCTCTCTCTCTCTCTCTCTCTCTCTCTCTCTCTCTCTCTCTCTCTCTCTCTCTCTCTCTCTCTCTCAAGCTCTCTCTCACAATCTCTTGGAGGGGTATAATCTCTCACTCCCTCTCTCTTGCAACCTTTCGGGGTCTCCTTATGCTCCCTTGTGCCTCCCATGCCTCATATTTATAATGAATTAGAGAGGAGGGGATAAGTCTGAGAACAAGAGTGGAGGGGCTCTTAGAAGACTCAATGATCTGATCCTTCTTCTTTTCTTTGTTCGAAGTGTTGTCTACTGCTTGTAGACTGTGATCGCAGCCACGCGATTTCTCAAATCACTTTTCTTTATTTTATTTTTTATAAATTCTCCAAAACTAACTAAAACATCACTTATATTTTCTTTTAAATGACTTTTAGTTCTATCTTTTTAGGATAATATCTAAAATATAATAGTTTTTTTCCCAAGAATCTAATATTTTTGGACCATTCAAACTATACACATTAATACTACGGCCTGATAGAATCCTAGATGTTAGGGAGAGGCATTTGAGATCAAGGACCTTGAGAGAATACCTCATCCAGTGGAAAGATTATCCAGAAGAGGATGCCACCTAGATGGACGAAAATACTCTCAACCAACAATATCCCTAGGTCTTCTCATGATGAGGACATCTCGATTCCTCTAAGGGGGAGAGGATGTAATATCCCCCATGCCCCCCGGTGCCCCCCCATGAGAACGCCCCCTAAAAAATTTTAATTTTAAAACAATTTTTTTTCTCTCCCTCTCTCTCCCCCTGCCGTGTGCTTGGCGGGGAGAGAGAGAGAGAGATCGAGTAAGAAAGAAAAGGGGGGCATGCAGCCCCCTAGGTGGAAGGGGGTGGCGGCCATTAACAGCCGTCTTCCCCTCCCCCTTACCACCTCCCCCCCACCATATAAGGAGGTAGCGCCCCCCCTGTGGTCATCCGCTACAGCGCCCCCCCTCCTCACTGGTGAGCACGCCGCCTCCCCTCCCTCGTGGCCTTCAGCAAGCTGCCCCCCCTCCCCCCCCCCGGTGATCTATAGCAGCAGCACCACCACTCCGGCAAGCCGCCAGGACGCCCCTCGTGATCACAAAGAGAGAGAGAGAGAGAGAGAGAGAGAGAGGGGGGGGGGAGAGAGGGAGAGAGGGAGAGAGAGAGGAGGGAAAGAGAGAAGGAGAAGAAGAGAAGAAGAAGAAGAGGGAGAGAGTGAGAAGAAGAAGAAGTAGAAGAAGAAGTAGAAGAAGAGGGAGAGAGAGAAGGAGAAGAAGAGAAGAAGAAGAAGAGGGAGAGAGAGAGAGGAGAAGAAGGAAAGAATAAGAAGAAGAAGAGGGAGAGAGAGAAGGAGAAGAAGAGAAGAAGAAGAAGAGGGAGAGAGAGAGAGAGGAGAAGAAGAGAAGAAGAAGAAGAAAAAGAGAGAAGAAGAAGAAGAAGAAGAAGAAGAGAGAGAGACAAGAGAGAGAAGCTTCTTCACCCCCTCCTTAAAGGGATGTCACACACCCCTCTCGACATCTCTAAAAATATGCACCTCCCCCTTCAATCTCTTCCTCCACTCAAGGAGAGGTGGCAAGAATTTTGCATAGGAGAGTGCAGGAATTCTATCTCTTGGTCACGCGTCTTTGAGTATGGCCCCGCAGCGTAGTTCCACAAAGATGGCCGGAAACCCTGCAAGCATGGAAGGAGGTTCGAAACAAGGTGGCACCACAACCGCGAATGGTTCGTCATGCATCAATACCACTCGAATCACGGCTTCACTCCAAACCCATTTTGCTCCATTATTAAATCGTAGGTTATAATCATCACGGCAAAAAAAATCATATTCACATGCATCACATTAATTGCGTGTTTGATAATTTCCTAGGTATAAACTTAGTTGTGATGTATGTAACGAGCAAGATAATTTCTGTTGTAAGATGACATCATAATAGGTGAAATTGATTAGATAGTTGCATCGTAAATTACCAAAAACGTCTTGCAAGAATTCCTGCATAAAGTGCATTGTTCCTTGCACAAGTTCTTGCTTAAAATGCATTTCAGAGGATATTGAAAGAAACAAGTGCATCTCCATATCGCAAGATGGATTCTAAGGTACATGTAATAATCTGCTGAAAAGATTAAAGTATAGCTAGGCTCATACAATGATCACATAAAGTTAGATCATTCAAGAAGGTCATAGATCGTGTAAATAATTACATGGAGGATAATGTTAAAATTGCATGCATAGAAAGCACCTTCGTATGTGTGACACAAAATATCAAATTTGTAAGCATTGAAATGAAGGCATGGCATTACCTTGTGTGCTTTAAAGTTGTTGGAAAAATTCAACGTTTTTTGTAATTTACCAATTGGGACTGAGATCCATGAATCGCATGACAAAGTCCTTGGTTATTTCAAGAGGGATAGATAAAAGATTAAGCGCCTATGAGCATCATTAAGAGGGCTTAAGAAGATTATACTTTAGGACAGAGTAGGAACTGTTCTAAACAGAACCATCTTGACCAACCATGGTCAAAGGGATCGACAATCTTGATCAATCAAGATCAAAGTAAAGGTACATAGGTACTTCAGGGGATCTAGGAGAGATAACCAGCAAGTTGACCAACCGAGGATGACGGGGTTGTCCATGACCTATTTTTACCAGGAGACCTAACGCAAGGATAATTAAGGTCGGTAGGGTACAAACCCTAACTCGAAGATAAAGGGGAAACAAGTAACCTACCTTGCTAAGCCCTTGGAATCTCGCCAAGTTGCGAATGATCCAGGATCGAATGCTGGGAGCATTCGGGAAGAAGAAATCACGCCTTAGCAGTTAGTCGTACAAACGGCCTCCGAAATGATCGTGATTGTATGCTTAGGTACATTGTTTGAATTTCCTTACTCAAGGAACTAATTCAAGGAAAAACACTTAATGCTACAGGTTAAAAGCCTGGAGGGAGAGGTAGGTTCAGTTACCTCCGATTGTCTGCCTGGCCCTATCCAAGGGGGGTTGTTAGCCGCCCCGGTATATGGACCGAACCCGCCGCGAGAGGTCTCTCCGTGGGTGCTGCTTCGAGTGAGAGGATGCTTGAGTGCTAGGGGAGGCTCTGGCTGTAAATTCCTTGCCTCCAGATCCTGCACAAGAGGCAAACGTGACTTGAGATGGGATCTCGAGGCCGTGTATTAGTCTACGGGCGGAACTTGGAGCAGCAATCTTGTAGATTGCTGGGATAGCCTTCGAGCATGATACTTGATGTATTCCGGGACTATGATAAATAAAGATCAGAAATTTGAAAAAGGAACTTGCTTGACATTGTTTTTGTGTCAGTGCCTAAGTTATGTGAAGGAACCTGTGTTTAAACTGGTTAATTAAGGAAGCTGCTTTTGCATGTCAAAAATAATGTGGTAGGTAATTAGATAACTAAGAAAACCGAGGAAAGTGTGGTGGACGTGACTTGGGTCCGTCCTATGGAAGGGTGGTCCCGGTTAGCTGGAAACTTTTCTCTAAAGATGTGAAAACAAGACTATGGAGACCTAGCGTCAGTAGAGATAGAACCCCGATTTATGCTGTTCTAGGGGAACGGAATGGGACTATGCCTTATGGGCAAAGAGGTTGAGCTTCGCATCCCTCTCATTTCCCATTCTCCATGAACCAAGTGCAGCATAAATCTGCTTCGACTCTGTTGTTCCTACGCAAAGTGGTTCATCTGGAGCTCGACACTAGCTACTTCCTAAGGACTTTGCTGATAGGAAGGAAACCCTGATTTCAGGTTGGTCCTAAGTGGGAACGGCCGGACACTTCCACTCGAGATAGACTCAGGAAGACCTAGATCGCAAACCCTGTGACATTCCTTGCGAGTGCCAGGCACCACTTTCTAGACTCTCTTGCCGATGGGCTGCTAAGACGTGTCCCATAGGTGGACGAGCGGACACGTTACAGTTGGTTCTAGGTCTTCCTGAGTCTGCCCTAAGCAGAAGTGTCAGGCCGTTCCCACTTAGGACCGACCTGAAATCAGGGTTTCCTTCCTATCAGCAAAGTCTCTAGGAAGTAGCTAACGTCGAGCTCCAGATGAACCACTTTGCATAGGAATAACAGAGTGGAAGCGGATTTATGCTGCACTTGGTTCATAGAGAATGGAAAACGAGAGGGATGCGAAGCTCAACCTCTCTGCCCATAAGGCATAGTCCCATTCCATTCCCCTAAAACAACATAAATCGGGATCCTAACTCTACCGATGCTAGGTCTTCATAGTCTCATTATCACGTCTTTTGAGAAATATTCCCTGCTAACCGGGATCACCCTTCCGTAGGACGGACCCAAGTAATGTCCATGGCACTTTTCTCGGTTTTCTCAGTTATCTAATTACCTACCACATTATGCTTAACATGCAAAAGCGGCTTCCTTAATTAATCAATTTAAATATAGTTCCTTCACATAACTTAAGCACTGACACAAAAACAATGTCAAGCAAGTTTCTTTTTCAAAAATTTTATCTTTATTTATCATAATCTTGGAGTACATTAAGTATCATGCCCGAAGGCTATCCCAGCATCAACAAGATTGCTACTCCAAGTTCCGCCCGTAGACTAGTACACGATTCTCGAGATCCCATCTTGAGTCATGTCGGCCTCTTGTACAGGATTAGGAGGCAAGGAATTTACAGCCAAAGCCTCCCCTGGCACCCAAGCATCCTCACGCTCCAAGCAGCACCCACGGAGAGACCTCTCGCAGCGCGTTAGGTCCATATACCCCGCGCAGCTAACAACCCCCTTGGATAGGGCCAGGCAGCCAATCGGATGGAGGTAACTGAACCTGCCTCCCCCTCTAGGCTTTTAACCAGAAGCATTAAGTATTTTTCCTTGAGTTAGTTCCTTGAGCAAAGAAGTTCAAACAATGTACCTAAATGTACAATCACGATCGATTCAGAGGTCATTTGTATGGCCAACTGCTAAGGTGTGATTCCTTGTTCTCGAATGCTCCCAGCATTCGATCCTAGATCGTTCGCGACTTGGTGAGATCCCAAGGGCTTGGCAAGCTAGGTTGCTTGTTTCCCCTTTTCCTTTCGGTTAGGGTTTGTACCTTGCCGACCCTAATTATTCTTACCTTAGGTCTCCTTGTAAAATAGACCATGGACAACCCCGTTTTCCTTGGTTGGTCAACTTCCTGGTTATCTCATAGAACCCTTGAAGTACCTATGTACCTTTATCTTTGATCTTAATTGATCAAGATTGTCTATCCCCTTGACCATGGTTGGTCAAGATGGTTCTGTTTAGCACAGTACCTACTCTCTCTTAAGTATAATTTTCTTAAGCCCTCTTAATAATGCTCATAGGTGCTTAAGCTTTTACCTATCCCTTTTGAAGTTACCAAGGACTTTGACATGGGATTCATGGATCTTAGTCCCAGTTGGTAAATTACAAACAATGTTGAATTTTTCCAACAACTTTAAAGCATGCAACATAATGCCATGCCTTCATTTCAATGCTTACAATCTTTATATAATTCATATGATATTTTATGCCACACATGCGAGGGTACTTTCTATGCATGCAATCTTAACATTATCCTCTATGTAATTATTTACACGATCTATAACCTTCTTGAATGATATGATATTTATAACTTAATGTAATATTGCATAAGTCTAGCTACGCTTTAATCTTTTCTGCAACTATTACATATACCTTAGAATCCATCTTGCGATATGGAGATGCACTTAGTTTCTTTCAATGTCCTCTGAAGTACATTTTAAGCAAGAACTTGTGCAAGGAGCAATGCACTTTATGCAAGAATTTATCCAAGAATTTTTGGTACTTTACGATGCAATTTCTAATCAATTCCACCTATTATGATGACATCTTACGATGGAAATTATCTTGCTTGTTAGATACATCACAACTAAGTTCATACCTAGGAAATTATCAAACACACAATGCATGTGAATATGATTTTTCACCGTGGTAATTATAACCTATGATTTAATAATAGAGCAACTTGGGTTTGGAATGATGCCGTGATTGCAGTGGTATTGATGCCTATGAACCATTCACGGTTGGGGTACCACCTTGTTTCGAACCTCCATCCACGCTTGTAGGGTTTCCGGCCATCTTTGTGGAACTACGCTTCGGGGCCATATACAAAGATGCGCATACTAGTGATAGAGTTCTTGAACTCTCCTATGCAAAATTCACCACCTCTCCTTGAGTGGAGGAAGAGATTAAGGGGAGAGGGACGTATTTCCGAGAATGTCAAGAGGGTGTGTGACCTCACTTTAAGGAGGGGGTGAAGAAGCTTCCAGAAGCTTCTCTCTCTTCTCTCTCTTCTTCTTCTCTTCTTCTCCTCTCTCTCTCCCTCTTCTTCTTCTTCTCTCTTCTCCTTCTCTCTCTCTCCCTCTTATTCTTCTTCTTCTTCTTCTTCTCTTCTTCTCCTCTCTCTCTCTCCCTCTTCTTCTTCTTCTTCTTCTTCTTCTTCTCTCTTCCTCCTCTTCTTCTTCTCTTCTTCTCCTATCTCTCTCTCCCTCTTCTTTTTCTTCTCTTCTTCTTCTTCTCTCTCTCTCTCCCTCTTCTTCTTCTCTCTCTCTCTTCATATAACACTCCTGGAGGGCTATCTTTGAGGCTATTGGTACTCAACTCTATTTCAGTACAGCTTACCATCCCAAAGTGATGGTCAACAAAAACAGAACGAGACAATCAAGTCATTGAAGATATGCTTAGGGCATACTGCTGTCGCGGACCCAAAAAGTGGATTCAGTACTTGCCACTGGTTGAGTTTGCCTACAATGCTTCTTACCAACAAAGTATTCAGATGACCCCTTTCCAAGCATTGTATGGGCATGATTGTCGTACCCCTTTGAACTTCTCAGATCCAACTTTGAGGGTAGAAGCTTCAAGAAAGATGCTGGAAGACATGGATGATCAAATCAAATCTATAAAATAAGACATCCAAACTGCCAAGGATAGACAGAAGGCTTACGCAACTTGAAACGGCAAGATAGATCCTTCGTTGAAGCTGATATGGTCTTCATCCATGTACGTCCTAAAAAGAGTTCACTGTCCTTGGGAGAGTACAAGAAGCTAAGTCCAAGGTATTGTGGACCTTATAAGATCACCAAGTTCTTAGGGCCTAATGCTTACAGACTACAACTGCCCGCAACTCTAAAGATTCATATTCCATGTTAGCCTTGAAAAAGTATCTACCTAATCTGAATCATGTACTTAATGATCAGCAAATTGTAATGCCTAGCCAAGGAGTCCTTGAGCTACAGCCTGATAGAATCCTAGATATAAGGGAGAGGCATTTGAGATCAAGGACCTTGAGAGAATACCTCATCCAGTGGAAAGATTATCCAGAAGAGGATGCCACCTGGATGGACGAAAATACTCTCAATCAACAATACCCTAGGTCTTCTTGAGATGAGGACATCTCGATTCCTCCAAGTGGGAGAGGATGTAATATCCCCCGTGCCCCCCCA
This sequence comes from Lygodium microphyllum, assembly GCF_053477565.2. Lineage (NCBI taxonomy): Eukaryota > Viridiplantae > Streptophyta > Polypodiopsida > Schizaeales > Lygodiaceae > Lygodium > Lygodium microphyllum. The sequence continues at coordinate 127,467,531 of NC_141158.1, forward strand.
TGAGAACCCCTCTAAAAATTTTTAATTTTAAAATAATTTTTTTTACTCTCTCCCTCTCTCCCCCTGCCGACTGCATGGCGGGGAGAGAGAGAGAGAAAGAGAGAAGGAGTTAATGAAAAGGGAGGGCATGCAGCCCCCCCATGTGGAGGGTGGCGGCTGTGCACAGCCATCTTCCCTCCTCCATAGCACCTCCCTTTCCCCCCCTCTATAAAAGGGAGCCCCTCGTGGGGCTGGAAGAAAAAGCGCCCCCCCCTCTGTGGACGTTGTCGGCAGGAAGCACCCCCCCTCATTGTCAAACCCCCCCCCACCTGTCCGTGAGTGAGAGAAAGAAGGAGAAGAAGAGAAGAAGAAGAAGAAGAAGAAGAAGAAGGGAGAGAGAGAGGAGAAGAAGAGAAGAAGAAGAGGAAGAAGAGAGAAGAAGGAGAAGAAGAAGGGGAGAGAGAGAGAGAGAGAGAGAGAGAGAGAGAGAGAGAGAGAGAGAGAGAGAGAGAGAGAGAGAGAGAGAGAGAGAGAGAGAGAGAGAGAGAGAGAGAGAGGAGGAGGAGGCGAAGAAGAAGAAGAAGAAGAAGAAGAAGAAGAAGAAGAAGAAGAAGAGGAGGGGGAGAGAGAGAAGGAGAAGAAGAGAAGAAGAAGAAGAGGGAGAGAGAGAGAAGAAGAAGAAGAAGAGGGAGAGAGAGAAGAAGAAGAAGAAGAAGAAGAAGAAGAAGAAGAAGAAGAAGAAGAGGGAGAGCGAGAAGGAGAAGAAGAGAAGAAGAAGAAGAGGGAGAGAGAGAGAGAGGAGAAGAAGAGAAGTAGAAGACGAAGAAGAAGAAGAGGGAGAGAGAGGAGGAGAAGAAGAGAAGTAGAAGAAGAAGAAGAAGAGGGAGAGAGAGAAGGAGAAGAAGAGAAGAAGAAAAAAAGGGAGAGAGAGAGGAAAAGAAGAAGAAGAGAGAGAGGGAGAGAGAGAGAGAAAATCTTCTAGAAGGTCCTTCACCCCCTCCTTAAAGCGAGGTCACACACCCCTCTTGACATTCTCGAAAATATGCCCCTCCCCCTCAATCTCTTCCTCCACTCAAGGAGAGGCGGCGAATCTTGCATAGGAGAGTGCGAGAACTCTATCACTCGTACATGCGTCTTTGCGTATGGCCTCGAAGCGTAGTTCCACAAAGACGGCCGAAAACCCTACAAGTGTGGATGGAGGTTCGAAACAAGGTGGCATCGCAACCGTGAACGTTTCATCAGGCATCAATACCACTGGAATCACGGCATCACTCTAGACCCAGGTTGCTCTATTATTAAATCATAGGTTATAATTACCATGGTAAAAAATCATATTCACATGCCTTGCGTGTTTGATAATTTCCTAGGTATGAACTTATTTGTGATATATGTAACAAGCAAGATAATTTCCATCGTAAGATGTCATCATAATAGGTGGAATTGATTAGAAATTGCATCGTAAATTACCAAAAATTCTTGCGTAAAGTGCATTGCTCCTTGCACAAGTTCTTGCTTAAAATGCACTTTAGAGGACATTGAAAGAAACTAAGTGCATCTCCATATCGCAAGATGGATTCTAAGGTACATGTAATAGTTACAGAAAAGATTAAAGCGCAGCTAGACTCATGCAATATTACATTAAGTTATAAAGATCATATCATTCAAGAAGGTTATAGATCGTATAAATAATTACATAGAGGAAGGATAATGTTAAGATTGCATGCATAGAAAGTACCCTTGCATGTGTGGCATAAAATATCGTATGGATTATATCAAGATTGTAAGCATTGAAATGAAGGCATGGCATAGCGTTGCATGCTTTAAAGTTGTTGGAAAAATTCAACATTGTTTGTAATTTACCAACTGGGACTGAGATCCATGAATCCCATGTCAAAGTCCTTGGTGACTTCAAAAGGGATAGGTAAAAGCTTAAGCGCCTATGAGCATTATTAAGAGGGCTTAAGAAGATTATACTTAAGACAGAGTAGGAACTATGCTAAATAGAACCATCTTGACCAACCATGGTCAAAGGGATAGACAATCTTGATCAATTAAGATCAAAGATAAAGGTACATAGGTACTTCAAGGGTTCTAGGAGATAACCAGCAAGTTGACCAACCAAGGACAACGGGGTTGTCCATGGTCTATTTTACAAGGAGACCTAAGGTAAGGATAATTAGGGTCAACAGGGTACAAACCCTAACCCAAAGGAAAAGGGGAAACAAGCAACCTAGCTTGCCAAGCCCTTGGGATCTCACCAAGTTGCGAACGATCCATGATCGAATGCTAGGAGCATTCAAGAACAAGGAATCACACCTTGGCAATTGGCCATACAAATGACCTCTGAATTGATCGTGATTGTACACTTAGGTACATTGTTTGACCTTCTTTGCTCAAGGAACTAACTCAAGGCAAAATACTTAATGCTTCAAGTTAAAAGCCTGGAGGGAGAGGCAGGTTCAATTACCTCCAACTGTCTGCCTGGCCCTATCCAAGGGGGTTGTTAGCTGTGCCGGGTATATGGACCTAACGCGCTGCGAGAGGTCTCTCCATGGGTGCTGCTTGGAGCGGGAGGATGCTTGGATGCCAGGGGAGGCTCTGGCTATAAATTCCTTGCCTCCAGATCCCGCACAAGAGACCGACGTGACTCAAGATGGGATCTCAAGGCCCGTGTACTAGTCTACGGGTGGAACTTGGAGCAGCAATCCTGTAGATTGCTGGGATAGCCTTCGGGCATGATACTTGATGTATTCCGAGACTATGATAAATAAAGATCAGAAATTTGAAAAAGGAACTTGCTTGATATTGTTTTTTTGTGTCAGTGCCTAAGTTACGTGAAGGAACCTGTGTTTAAATTGATTAATTAAGGAAGCTGCTTTTGCATGTCAAACATAAGGTAATAGGTAATTAGATAACTAAGCAAACCGAGGAAAGTGCGGTGGATGTGACTAGGGTCTATCCTATGAAAGGGTGGTCCTGGTTAGCTGGGAACTTTTCTCAAAAGACGTGATAACGAGACTATGAAGACCTAGCATTAGTAGAGTTAGGATCTTGATTTATGCTAGTTTTAGGGGAACGGAATGGGACTATGCCTTATAGGTAGAGAGGTTGAGCTTCGCATCCCTCTCGTTTCCCATTCTCCATGAACCAAGTGCAGCATAAATTTGCTTCGACTCTGTTATTCCTACGGAAAGTGGTTTCGACTCTAGCTACTCCCTAGAGACTTAGTTGTGATGAATGCAATGAGCAAGATAATTTCCATTGTAAGATGACATCATATTAGGTGAAATTAATTAGTTAATTGCATCATAAATTACCAAAAACATCTTGCATGAATTCCTACATAAAGTGCATTGTTCCTTGCACAAGTTTTTGCTTAAAATGCATTTCAGAGGACATTGGAAAGAGACAAAGTGCATCTCCATATCGCGAGAAGATTCTAAGGTACATGCATTAATCTGTAGAAAAGATTAAAGTGCGGTGGACATGACTTGGGTCCGTCCTACGAAAGGGTGGTCCTGGTTAGCTGGGAACTTTTCTCAAAAGAAGTGATAACGAGACTATGAAGACCTAGCCTCAGTAGAGTTAGGATCCCAATTTATGTTGTTTTAGGGAAACAGAATGGGACTATGCCTTATGGGTAGAGAGGTTGAGCTTCACATCCCTCTCGTTTTCCATTCTCCATGAACCAAGTGCAGCATAAATCCGCTTCAACTCTGTTGTTCCTACACAAAGTGGTTCATCTCGAGCTCAATGCTAGCTACTCCCTAGAGACTTTGCTGAAAGGAAGGAATTTCAGGTCAGTCCCTAAGTGGGAATGACCAAGCACTTCTTCTCGAGGCAGACTCAGGAAGACCTAGATCACAAACCCTGTGACATTCCTTGTGACTACCAGGCAGCGCTTTTTAGACTCTCTTCCCGATGGGCTGCTAAGACGTGTCCAGCAAGTGGACGAGCGGACACATTACAGACATCGACCTCTTGTGTGGGATTCGGAGGCAAGGAATTTATAGCTAGAGCCTCCCCTAGCACGCAAGCATCCTCAGTTCGCAACCCCCTCCTCCCTGGTCATCATCACCCCCCCTCCCCCGCCTCCATCTTTGACAGCAGCGCCTTCCCCGCCTGGTGGTCATCAGCCTGCCGTAGCCCCCCCTCCCCCCCATGATCAAAGCTGAGAGAGAGAGAGAGAGAGAGAGAGAGAGAGAGAGAGAGAGAGAGAGAGAGAGAGAAGAGAGGTGAATAGAAAGAGAAGAAGAAGAGAAGAAGAAGAAGAAGAGGAAGAAGAGGGAGAGAGAGAAGGAGAAGAAGAAGAAGAAGAAGAAGAAGAAGAAGAAGAAGAAGAAGAAGAGGGAGAGAGAGAGAAGGAGAATAAGAGAAGAAGAAGAAGAAGAAGAGGGAGAGAGAGAGAGGAGAAGAACAGAAGAAGAAGAAGAGGGAGGGAGAAGAAGAAGAAGAAGAGAGAGAGAGAGAGGAGAAGAAGATGAAGATGAAGAAGAGGGAGAGAGAGAAGGAGAAGAAGAGGGAGAGAGAGAGAGGAGAAGAAGAACAAGAAGAAGAAGGAGAGAGAGAGAGAGAGAGAGAGAGAGAGAGAGAGAGAGAGAGAGAAGAGAGAGAGAGAGAAGCGCTGGAAGCTTCTTCATCCCCTCCTTAAAGAGAGGTCGCACACCTCTCTCGACATCTCTAGAAATACGCCCCTCCCCCTTCAATCTCTTCCTCCACTCAAGGAGAGGCGGCAAGAATTTTGCATAGGAGAGTGTGGGAATTCTATCTCTCGTACACGCATCTTTGAGTATGGCCCCGAAGCATAGTTCCACAAAGATGGCCGAAAACCCTGCAAGCGTGGAAGGAAGTTCGAAACAAGTTGGCACCGCAATCGCGAATGGTTCGTTAGGCATCAATACCACTGGAATTACGGCTTCACTCCAAACCAAGGTTGCTCTATTATTAAACCGTAGGTTATAATTATCACGGCTTAAAATCATATTCACATGCATCACATTAATTGTGTGTTTGATCATTTCCTAGGTATGAACTTAGTTGTGATATATGTAACAAGCAAGATAATTTCCATCGTAAGATGTCATCATAACAGGTGGAATTGATAACTAGCAAGTTGACCAACCAAGGACAACGGGGTTGTCCATGATCTATCCTCCTATGTACCTTTATCTTTGATCTTAATTGATCAAGATTGTCTATTCCCTTAACCATGATCGGGTCAAGATGGTTCTGTTTAGAACAGTTCCTACTTTGTCTTAAGTATAATCTTCTTAAGCCCTCTTAATAATACTCACAGGCGCTTAAGCTTTTACCTATCCCTCTTGAAGTCACCAAGGACTTTGACATGGGATTCATGGATCTCAGTCCCATTTGGTGAATTACAAACAATGTTTAAATTCTCCCAACAACTTTAATGCGCGCGATGTAATGCCATGCCTTCATTTCAATGTTTACAATTTTGATATAACCCATACGATATTTTATGCCACACATGTAAAGGTACTTTCTAGGCATGCAACCTTAACATTATCCGCTATGTAATTATTTACACAATCTATAACCTTCTTGAATGATCTAACTTTATGTGATCATTGTGTGCGTCTAGCTGCACTTTTAATCTTTTCTGCAGATTATTACATGTACCTTGGAATCCATCTTGTGATATGGACATGCACTTTGTTTCTTTCAATGTCCTCTGAAATGCATTTTAAGCAAGAACTTGTGCAAGGAGCAATGCACTTTATGCAAGAATTTATGCAAGAATTTTTGGTAATTTACGATGCAATTTCTAATCAATTCCACCTGTTATGATGACATCTTACGATGGAAATTATCTTGCTTATTACATACATCACAACTAAGTTCATACCTAGGAAATTATCAAACACACAATTAATGTGATGCATGTGAATATGATTTTACACCGTGATGATTATAACCTACTATTTAATAATATAGCAATCTAGGTTTGGAGTGAAGCGGTAATTCCAATGGTATTGACGCCTGACAAACCGTTCGCGGTTGCGGTGCCACCTTGTTTCGAACCTCCTTCCATGCTTGCAGGGTTTTCGGCCATCTTTGTGGAACTACGCTCCGAGGCCATACTCGAAGACACGTGTACGAGAGATAGAATTTATGCACTCTCCTATGCAAAATTCTTGCCACCTCTCCTTGAGTGGAGGAAGAGATTGAAGGGGGAGGGGCATATTTTCAGAGATGTCGAGAGGGGTGTGTGACCTCTCTTCAAGGAGGGGGTGAAGAAGCTTCCAGAAGCTTCTCTCTCTTCTCTGTCTCTCTCTTCTTCTTCTTCTTCTTCTCTCTTTTTCTTTTCTCTTCTTCTCCTCTCTCTCTCTCTCCCTCTTATTCTTCTTCTCTTCTTCTCCTTCTCTCTCTCCCTCTTCTTCTTCTTCTTCTTCTTCTCTTCTTCTCGTCTCTCTCTCTCTCCCTCTTTTTCTTCTTCTTCTTCTTCTTCTTCTTCTTCCCTTCTCCTCCTCTCTCTCTCTCCCTCTTCTTCTTCTTCTCTTCTCCCTCTTCTTCTTCTTCTCTTCTTCTCCTTCTCTCTCTCCCTCTTCTTCTTCTTCTTCTTCTCTTCTTCTCCTCTCTCTCTCTCCCTCTTCTTCTTCTTCTCTTCTTCTCCTCTCTCTCTCTCCCTCTTCTTCTTCTTCTCTTCTTCTCCTTCTCTCTCTCCCTCCTCTCTCTCTCTCTCTCTCTCTCTCTCTCTCTCTCTTCCCCCCTACCAGGGGGCACTGTTCACGGGGCAAGGGAGGGCGCTACTGATGATGACGATGGCCACAGGGGGGGCATTGCTGATGACCAAGGAGGAGGGGGCGATGTGTCAACCAGAGAGGAGGGGGGGCTTCCCTTATAATGGGGGAGGAAGGTGGTATGGGGGGGGGGGGGGAGACGGCTGTTCACAGCTGCCACCCTCCACCTGGGGGGCTGCATGCCCCCCCTTCACTTCCTTTACTCCCTCTCTCTCTCTCTCTCTCTCCCCGCCATGCAGTCGGCAGGGGGAGAGAGAGGGAGAGTAAATTTTTTTTAAAAATTGAATTTTTTTTTTTGGGTTCTCATGGGGGGGAGGCACCGGGGGGGGCATGGGGAGATTACATCCTCTCCCCCTTAGAGGAATCAAGATGTCCTCATCACAGATTGGTGAGATGAAGGAATGTGTATTGCCACAGTCAATCAGGGTTTTGAAGCTTTTACCTTGATATTCTGATGGCATTTGAATCACCAAGAATTGGCGATTTGGACCCTTCCTATGAAGAGTGCTGTGAACCATCGCCATCTCAATGTCAGTATCCATGGATGGATCTTCTTCATCATCCAGCTCCTTATTGGAAACACTAGAGGTTCTCCCTCTGGCCATAACGGTGGTTCCTTGGCCATGAGTGGCTCTATTTTGACCTTGGAATTGCCCTTGGCGATGCCCTCTTCCAAGCTTGGGGCACTCCCTCTTGAAGTGTCCGGGCTCGTTGCAATGGAAGCAACGTGGGTTGCGATCATTGCTTTGTGTTGGGACAAAGTTGTTGACAGCATTGGCCCTAGCTTTCCCTCTTTGGCTCTAGTTCTGACCCTGCACTCTCTTGGTCTAAGCCTTAAACATGCCCTTATTCTGATCTTTGTAAGGCCAAATCCTGTTGTTCCTTGGTTTGGTCTGCACCTCCTGTATTATTGGAGCAGCTCGAATGAGTGCATCTTGTAGGTACATTGGGTGCATTTAATCCAATCGAGTGTTTGTGGGTGGATTCAACCCAACACAGAATTTTGACACCTGTTATATCATATCCATTGGGGGTGCATACTTTAGGAGTGAAATGAACTTCGAATAATATGCTTCAAGGGATAATCCTAGCTGCTTCAAGTTATAGAATTCATTCATCTTTTGTGTACGGTAAGCACGTGGCAGATACCTTCCTCGCCCAGCTTCCTTAAGCTTATCCCAAGTGATTGTCCCCTCCGAGATCGCTTGGTCTTTGCACCACTGTTTCCACCAAAGTCTCGCTTCGCCTGTAAACTTGAGTTTGGCGAGTATGGCTTGGTTAGCAGGTGCAGTTCCTACTGCCTCAAAATAGTCCTCCATGGACTCAATCCAGATCTCGGCATCGGCTTGAACAGTCCTTCCCTTGCCATCAAACTCGGGTGGCTTAATTTATTTGAGAAGGAACTTCTTCTCTTGAACCACAGCTGGACTTAGTGCAGGAGTTGGACTTGGAACCTACACTTGGGGTTACGTCTGAACAATATAAGATTCTTTATGTTAACATCTTATCATACGTTCCCATATTATGTTAATATGACTAGCACAGCTTTTTAGCTAGGTGATTTAATCACTTAACACCTTGGCTAACATTTACGATCAAGATAGACAATTGTAAAAAGTCTTATTTATTCATGAGGGCATAACCCTTTGAGTACATTTATTTGGATAAGTAGGGCAGGCTGATTGATACATCAGTTTGGGGAAAATAGGATTGTGTTACAATCGGCTATAGGGACGGAATAATAATACGGAGTGGGGTCATGGATTTTCAAGAAATGGTAAGTCATAGGAAGCTTGGGGTATCCCTTCCTTTGATACTCGTTCTTCTCATAGCAATCTAGCACTTTAATTCTGTCAGTAGAGATCAACCCGGTCACTTCTATAGACATACTTGTTCTGCCTGACTTGCCAACCGCTAACATGCAAAGTTGCGTTTACGCGAGCTTTGACAAAGATGAACAGCTTTATGATCTTTAAATCCTCCATCCACTTGATTCTCTTCAAGTTGGTCTAAAGGTACGCGAGTTGGTGGGCTGCTATGTAGTATATTCCTGAGTCTCCCGTCCATCTCCGGGATTATAGATGCGGTCCAGAATATCCATTATGCCAAGTCTCTTGCGATAATTCGAAGCATGCATCGCAGTCATGAACATGACCTGGAACACCAAGAACTTGCTCCATGCTTTGTGACTCTGCAACCCAGCATCCATAAGTGAGTAAAGAAATGCTTTCAACAGAAAACACTGTTCTATTTCACTCACCTTCCCCTAACTATCCCCTTATTCCCTTTATTTTCCTCCATTAAGTCCCCTTGTAATCCTTGAATCTCGTTGGTTTGCTTTGATACTAACTGTAACGTGTCCGCTTGTCCACTTGTGGGACACGTCTTAGCAGCCCATTGGGAAAAGAGTCTAGAAAGCGCTGCCTGGCACTCGTGTGAAATACGCGGGATCTAGAGCATGGCAGATGCGAAAGCTACGGAGGTTGAAAAAGGAAAAAGAAACTCATGAAGACATTGACCCTGACTAGGACAAATTGTTACACAAGTGAATTAGGTTCCAAGATTGAGACTTGGACTCACTCATAAACACAATCTTGTGTATTGACAGTGACATGACACTTTACTGAGAAGAAAAGAGTACTATCATTGCATTAGAAAAAGAGTGCAAGTACAATGCTTTATAGGAATTGAGTGGTGGTACTTTCTCCTACTGTGCATATGGGATTCTGGTCCTGAGCCCTCACTGCTTCTCACAAAGGGACTAAAGTAGGTGTGATTGCAATCTCAACACCCCTCCTCAATCACAACCAAAAGTACAAAGTGTGTAGAGGCTTTAGTGAAAGCAACACCTGCAAAGTGTGGGCACACCATAAACATGGCAAAAACACCAGAGGCTGTCAACAGAACACGCTAAGTGTGGGTACCACAAACATGATGGACATCTAGAGGCTATAGTAGGGACCTCACAAAGTGTACAGAGGCTGTAGTACAAGGATAACTAAGGAGCTTACAAGTTTATGTTTGAGGCATTAGGGCTAGAAAATACAAAACTAAAAAAGTCTATCTAAATAGAAGGATTGATGAGGTTTGTCCTTCTCCTGGTGGTCTTCTTCTTCTTCTTCTTCTTCTTCTTCTTCTTCTTCTTCCTTTGCTCCAATTTCTTCTTCTTCTTTGACTCCAACTATATAGGCCTTTTGGGACCTCTTTTTGGCATGACAAAACTTCTCGGTGTGTCCAGTCCTTTTGCAAAAGTCACAGAAGAGCTGATCCTTCTTGCCTTTGTACCTATTGCCAACATATAATGCATGCTCATCTCTAGAGGTGCTTGGTTTTTCCTTAGTTTTTAGCTTCTTTTCCTCCTCTAATAATGATGCCTGGATATCAACAAGTTCAAGATTCGGCATGTTGATTAAAGTTGTTGATACATTATTATGTTCAGGAGGCAAACTCTTAAGTAGAACGCCGATGCAAACATCTTCCATTTTAATGTTGATTCCTGCAAGTTGGGTTAGAAGTCCTTCCATGTAATTTAGATGTGTGGCAAGTGATGTGTTGGACTTCATTTCAAGCCTGAAAAACTCAATTAGGAGACCATACTTTGATGATTTAGACTGTGCACTGAACAAGGTGTCAAGTCTCTTCCATGTATCCTGTGAGGTCTCACAGTTATCCACATGGTGGATATAGCTGTCGTCTAGCTCCAGTTTGATAATGGCATGAGCCTTATCATCGTTCTTTTGCCAAGTGATAGCAAGATTCACATCACGAGGTTTCTTTTCTTTTCTAGTGGTAATGGCCCAGAGGCCCTTCTTCATCAGGATTAATTTGATGCGGGTCTGCCAGGTATGAAACCTGACTCCTTTGAAACGGGCAGTTGGAGAATATTTGCCCATGTTTGACTTGAGAGACCAGCTGCAAATTAGCTTCAAATGACTGAGAATAACTAGGAATGAGTTGATCTTTGTATGTGTCAAAAGACACAAGCAATGGCTGTGAAGTATCAAAAGATACTAGTTTGAAATTTGATGTTTGTTGCTTGAGTTTGACTTGATGATCTTCAAAAAATCTTCATAGATTTTCGTCCTTGCTAATTTGATGGTTGAATACTTGCTGAAAACTTTAGATTAGAGTGGCCTTGGCTTGGTTTAAGTGGCAGGAGAGAGAAAATGAAGGAAAAATGAGCTTAAAGGTAAGTGGCTATGGATATCCTATCAAAATAGGAACTAGCAACTGGTTAATGAGCTCCCGCGCGCTCCACATGTTTTTCAATATCTTCATAGTTCTTTCTCTCAATCTCTCATATACAATCACACTGTTTTCATAGATTTGACTATCTCTGACCCTCTCTCTCTCTCCATCAATAGTACATCATATCCTCACTACAATACTCAATAATCACTCACAATAATCCTCATTAGGTCGTGGATACACCTCCCAAAAGGTATGTCTGATATGAAGGGTCACCAGAGACATCATAGTGTCCTGTGAGATCTATCTTCTATCACTGTCCTTCTGTAACCTTCTGTGAATCTTCATCAGCTACTTCTTCACTTCTTTTGATTTGAATAGACCTTCCATTCATCCTTTTCCTAAGACAAGAACACTTCCCAAAACATCCATACATCCATCATAACACTCAACAGAAACAAACAGAACAGAATCACATAACAACAGAGCAACACGACTACAGAGCTACAAAAGCACAGAAGCTACAGAACTTTACAGAAGATCAACAGAACCCATAAAAACCAAAACAAAACCAATTCAATCTCTCATAAACCTTTCCACACCACTTTCACCTCTCAAAACATCCATTCAACCATCTCTACTACCAAAATAGAAACAAAAACATAACAAAACAGAAGAAAATCAGACCTTACAGAACCATACAGAGAGAATTACAGAACTCTTTAGAACAACATATTTCATCAAAAACCAACATAAACCCTTTCGAACATAATCAAACCACTCCAAACACTTCAAAACATCTTCAAACTCAAACAATCAACCACCAAAAACAACTATTTAGCAACAAAAACAACAAAAAATCAGCCCAAAAACCAATCATTTCCACACTCAACATAGGAAAAGCTAGGTGTATATCCCCTGTACCAACAACAGCATAAGAATGCTCAAGGCCCAAATCAATACATCCGTCAACCTCCATGTAAAAAGAGAACCATGCTCTATGAGAGGTAACATGACAAGATGCCATAGAGTCCAAAAGCCAATCAAATGCATAGGCCTGATCACTAAGCAAGTAAGCTATAGGGAAACAAGATGACAGGAGTACATGCTTAACTGCATCATCATGGGTAACTGCATGTACCTCACCACTAGTAAGAGTGGTAACATATGCTGCATCTGCTGTATCTCAGACTCTCTGCCTCATGTCGAGTCAGTCTCTGTCTCTGCTACTCTCTAATTCGTCTAAAGCATTTTCTTTGAACATGCTCAAGCTTCCCACAATGGAAGCAAATAACATCTGAAGTAGAAGAACCTGTAGAAGAAGACAAGGGATCCAAGTCATCATGAATAGGGCTATCCATAGCATCCATGGAGCTCAAGTAGTCGAGGGCTATCCCAACAAAGGGAACCTGCTCATATAGACAATCATCTGCAAGTACATCAGTGGTAGAAGCATGCTGCAAAGGCTCATGAAACCTCAACAGACAGGAGGACATAAAGGCATCAACCAAGGATGCAAAAGCGCCCACATGAAGAAGAGTTGTAGCCAACTTCATGACATAACCAACCACAGTACGGTAAAGCATAAGACATCTGTCATAAGAGCATATGGTATTCGGCCATGAAATCAGCCCATAACCATAATGGCAAACATGACTCTACAGTACATCAAACCACATAGTAGCATCCAAGTCAATGCAAGATTGGTAAGTGGCATAAGATCCTGCAATGGTCAAGCTCCAGGAGAAGCCCAAGTATCTGTACAATAAAATCCAAATAAGTGGCTCTGTAAAGCACATGATAGTAGACAAAGTGCATAGTCAGGTAAGCATCAAGAGCAACTTCTCTCTGACCTGTATGGGCAAAAGCAACCCAACTAGCATAGAAGCTAGGCAACATAGAAGCAACAAAGCCATAACTGCTAAACCCAAGCATTGTCAAGAAGTCTAGTGATCAAGGAGTAACCCGCAAAGAACCAAGTATCAATGAGCAATGAAATCTCAATAACCAACTGGCAAGACAATGGAGCAAGCACTGCTCAAAACATGTATATGCATCCAAGTAAATCCAAGATCCATAATCATGGCATTAAGGACCAAATAGCATCCAAGCTGCATAAGTGATAAGCCAACCAAATGCAAACTGCTCCCCAAAATTCTCAAATGCAAGTCGATTCAAGCCCAAACATCTGCCATATTGCAGCCGAACCCAAAAGCATCCACATCAGACATTAGTCCCATAATGGGTAGCATGGGGCATAAACCTTGTCAAGTGAAATGCTAGCTGCAAAGAAAATGACAGTGAACCAAGAATTAAGCTCTACTCTTTGCTCAAGAAGCATCTCGGAGCATAAACATCAAAGTGGCATCATCCAAATACATCAACATATCATCCCAAGTCGGGAGCACCCGTAGACCATAGGCATAACCAAACTGGAAGTAAAATAACATGTCAACCAAGGTAGCATAAATCCCCTCTCAAATAGCATATCCGGGCATAAACCATGATGATCAAGCATCAATACATCCAACAGGACACCCAAATGTCAACAAAGAGCATTATGCATAAGCCATCCCTGATAAAACCTTGCTGCTTAAACAATGTACAGTAGTAAATTCCCACACAAATCAAGCTATGGAAGCTCAAACCAAGTCCCAAAGCATCTCAAAACATTGGAAAAACATCCCCAAAGCATTTGGGCATCAAAATACCAAGCCTCGGGAGCATTAGATAAGCTAAGAGCATGACATTTTCTTGCTGTAGATTAACTCAGATCTTTTACATAAAATTTTGTGATCAGAATTTGGCAAATCTGACATCACTATTGCATCCGAGCATGCCAAAACCCCAAGTTAAACTCTTACTTGCCTAAATTGGGTTCCGGATGCCTGAGATATGAGAAAAAAATGGAAATTTTGAGCTAGATTTTGAAACAGGAGTAAAAAATGTGAGCTGCTACTGTGGGGTATGCTGGCTATGCTAAGGATAAGGGGGCAAATGGGGGTATACAAGGTTCCCAATGAAGCCAAGGAATACCTGCAAAGAGCCTATGAGGGCGGGGAGAGGCGGGAGATGAAATCTTACCTCGGGGGGAAGAAGCCACGGCTGGCATTGAAGCTCCAAGCTCTAGGTCTTCAATCCGGGCTGAAGTAATACTAGGCCAAGCTCTAGGATCAAGCTCTGATACCAGTTGAAGGGGATGCAATGGCAGTGAAGAAGGAGAAGAGGAAGATGCGAGAGAGAAAAGCACACACAATGTAGGTGTTGTCCAATTGAACTGATAGCCTTATTGCACTATCATATTATATATGAATAAAGAATGGGAGGTCACAATGTACACGGGCAGGCCCAGAGGCCTTTTACCCCAACACTACAAGTTGGCTATACAGGAGCAAGAGGCTCCTATTTGAAAGATCACCCTGTGTACCTCAACTACCTACTCAAGTTGCTTATGCATCTTTTTCTCATGGAAAACAACATCATGGCTATGGATAACCTTCTGAGCATGCATAAATGAGCATATAATAGAGGTTTCCTAATCTAGACATTCTTTGCAACCTAGCAATCAATAGCAATGCAAGGGAACCAGTTAATAAAGTGTACAGTAGTAGTAACTGCCTCAGTCCAAAAGTGATGTGGTAAGCCTACCTGGCTAAGCATACTATGAACTTGCTCTCCTAAATCGTCCTATTCATGTATTTGGCAATACCATTCTAGGAAAGGGTGTAGGGGATAGTCAAGTGACACTCAATATATTACTTATCGCAAAACTACTCAAAAGATTTTGAGACATACTCACCCCCATTATCTGACCTTGGGCATTTCATCCTATACTTAGACCGGTTCTCAATAAGAGCGAGTCAACACTGAAAGGTAGACAAAATATCCAATTTCTACTTAATAGGGAATGGCTTCATCTTATGTGAGTAATAATCAATGAATGTAACAAAGTATTTCATACCACCTAGCAATTGACAAGGCATGGGACCATATACATTCGAATGAACAAGAGCCAAAGGTTCACCCATGCACTTCATGCCAAACCTATTATGCATACTACGTATCTGTCTGCCATATAAACAATGATCACAAGTCTCAAAACACTTATAGTCAAGGAATGAAAGATACTATAAATTGATAAGCATTTTCGTTCCTTTTAAAGAAATGTGCCTAAGGCGATGATGCCAAAGATATACATGTGGAATTGTAGCCACAGCCAAAACATGGTAAACTGACCCATATATAATCAAAGGATAAAGGGTACTAGACTTAGCATGATGTGCAATAACAAGATTCCCATGGGAAATCTTCCATGAGGAATCACCAAAAGAGACAACATAACCTACATCATCGAAAGTGCCAACAGAGATAAGGCTCTTTGTGAGAGTGAGTATATGATGTACATCACAAAGAGTGAATATGCTGCCTGAACCAAACTACAACTGGACATCACCAACACCAATGGTCTCCAATACTAGGTCATACCCAAATGGACAGATCTAGTCATATGGCAGTAGGAGTGAAACCACTCTGTATGAGGGGTCACGTGAAAGAAAGCCCATGAATCTATCAATCAACACTGAGTATATCCCAACAAGGCATCAATCTCAGCTGCTCTGTGAAGCATCCAAAGAACAAGTTGTGAAGATAAAATCATCAGATACATTAGGCTGTACCACATTAATCTCCTCAATCTTGACACTGGACTTACTAGGCACAATGCTACGATTGTTATTCTTGTCCTGCAATTTACCCTTTCCCTTTTCCTTACGCTTGTCTTCACACATTTTTTTGGCACTATAGCAATCGAATATGACTACTTTCCCACAATAATGAGAAGTAATCAAGCGTACGACCACTATAAGCCATTAGCCTGAAGCACTATGTTTGTCCTTAGCATGGTTTAGAGCCTTAGTCTTTACTATTTCCTATATGAAGCAGTCTTTAAATGCCTCATGAAGTACAGTTTGTAGGTAGCTATAAAATGTGACATGAACATGTATTATGTGTCTTTCTCACGTATGGATCATCATTCTTGGTCACAACCAATTGTATATTGGAATTTCCTATTTAGCAATACAATATGATAGTGGGTGCCATAATTCATATCTGTATTTTTGTCTTATTTCTAGCATATACTCCGATTTCTATCTCTGATTTTCCATTACGAGTGTTGTAGAGTATAGTTCTATTTCTCTGTGTCATTATTTCCGAGCTTCTTAGACGAGTTGCTTGATGAGGTTTTAGGTATTTTTTGCACTGCTTGATGTAGTTTACTCTATTCATGTATGAGACAGTTAAATTCTATTATGCATTCGACATAGATTTGGGGACTGAAAGACTTTGACGATCTTGCCAGGTTTTCTTGAATCTTTGGTGTGGATGTTTAACAAAAAAATGCCTTTAGTTGAGGCTAAAAATTTGAAGCTTTGTGAAAAATGACCCTATTTTGGAAAAGAAAACCTAATTTCATGTATGTTGTTTAAAAGATTTTCTGTGTGTAGAATTTTTGCAAAGACTTGAAGTAGTAATCGACTACTTGAATCAACATGATCCAGCCATTGTCATCCTAACTCTCTGAAATTTGTAATTTTTTTGTCACAACGTAAAGCAATGACAATTGCTTGACGCAAGGATATATTACCTAAAGCAGGATAATACATTTCATAGGGTTAATTTTACCTTTCTTCTTGTATGACATACAATTACTATGTTATTTTGTCTAGCAACAAGTCTTAGGAATTGAAGAAACCATTTGTAAAGCTAAAATAGCATGAGTTTTAGAAGATTGCAAGAGGAAAGGCATCAAGATTTTCAATCCTGGATGAAAATAGAGATAGATTGTTTGCAGGGATATTTCAAAATGCAAGAACTATTGCAAGAATACCATCTCTGTAACAAACACGGCTAAATCTAGTGAGAAAGAGGAAGCACTATCTTTCGCCTACTACAAGAAGCTTATGGAGGATTAATGAGAGAGAATTTAGGTTTCATTTTCAATTCTGAAGTTTAAAATTTCAATCTGAATAATTGCAATGGGTAAATCAAAGGAGAAAAAAAGAGGTGCAAAGTTTGTTTTGCATCTAGATATAATTCAAAGAATTGTTCTTATGTTCATGGGTCTTCTGAAGAAGGAAAATCTTGCAAATATTTATGTATGTTTGATTTATACAATGAGTTTGATGGTATCCACAAGAGGTTTTCATCAACAGCAGCAAAGAAGGGTTCAAGTTTGAAGATGGATAAAGCATGGGAGAAGTTGGATTCTTTTGAGGATACTCTTTATGATGCTTATGAATCATTGCATGATGACCATGAAAGTAAAAAAGTCAAGTCTTTTTCAAGTGTTAAGTATATTGGGAGATTGCTTATAGGCTGTTGAAAAGCTCAAGGAAAGATATGAAAAAGTTTTGGATTCTGATTTAGATTCCAATTCAAGTTCAAGTGAGGATGATGATGATTGGTGCTATTTACCCATGGTGTTACCAAAGATTGAGGTAAAGGGAGCAAGAGAGGACAAGAGCCAAAGAAGCCAAGAATCCTCGAGTGCCCCAAACCCAACAGTGTAGCTTGCCAATAGTGGATCATCACACACTTTGCATTAATAATCTCAATGTATTTTTCATATTTTTGTATTTGGCAAACTATCATAATCAGTCTTAAGTCAACTTTAATCAAGAAGAAAAGAAGCCTGAAGTTGTGAACAATGAAGATGATCATATTGGTGATCAAGAAGATTAGTTATGTATTCAAGTAGATGATGCTGTTATGGATGATAAGTTTGAGGATTATGGTTTTTGCAATGAAAATGTCATTGTGCATGATTTTCTTGGTTCTCTTATTGATGCTAAGAAAGATAATGCAGCTACCTTATAAGTTGGATTTCAATGAAGGAATGTAATTTTCATATTTTGTATTTTGCAAACTATCATAATCAGTCTCAAGTCAACTTTAATCAAGAAGAAAACAAGCTTGAAGTTGTGAACAATGAAGATGATCATATTGGTGATCAAGAAGATTAGTTATGTATTCAAGAAGATGATGTTGTTATGGATGATAAGTTTGAGGATTAGGGTTTTTGCAATGAAAATGTCATTGTGCATGATTTTCTTGGTTCTCTTATTGATGCTAAGAAAGATAATGCAGCTACCTTCTAAGTTGGATTTCAATGAAGGAACTTTGCAAGAACTTGAAGAAGTGCCACTACTCATAGTGCAAAATGCACCATCTTTGGATGTGTTTGTTCAGGACACCCATGTTTCTAGCATGCAAGATAATATTTCAAGTCATTGCATTGCTCGATTTGAAGAACAAGTTAGTGTTTCGCTATTAGAATTGCAGATTTGCAAGATTAGCACTGTAAGTCCTTTGTAAGAAGAGTAGAATTGCAAGATTGACACTACATTTCCTTTGCAAGAGTTGGTTGAATATGAAGAATTGTAAAATGCAGTTAGTTTGTATGATTTTTTTTGAAGTTCTGCGCATGAGGTTATTGATGTTTCAATTGAAACTACTATTTTTAAAGTTCTTGAGGACTCTAACCAATCTATTACTGAAGTTGAAGTATTTGGAAGTATGCAAGTATCTATAGTGGATATCTATACAACTCATATTATAGCAAGAATGGTTGATGTTATTCATGTTGATTGATTTTTAACAATGAAAGTGCTTATGTTGTATGAAGTGGATGCTTGTACAAAGAGCATGCTACAGTTTCTTTTTTAAGAAAGCTTCAAAATGATATGCAAAAACCTAATTTTCAGCAATCTCTACTGCTAGACTTTGAATTCTTACAACAGTAGCTTGACTTCCTACAATGGTGACCAAAATTTCTATAACAATACCTTGCATTTTCCCTGTACCTACAATGACAAGCTGAATTTCTACAATACCTATAGCAGCAAGTTGAATTCCAGCACTTCCTACAGCAACAAAAGATACTATAGCAAGCTGAAAAATGGTTATAAGTACTAGAAAACCCTCAAAAACAACAAATACAACAACCACTTGATTACTGGTTTCAAGAACTTGAAAATCAGTAGATACAAGTTGTTGTAGATTATCTTACATATTTCTTTTAGGATGCAATGCCTTATTCAAGATCCAAATTGGGTGGTAAATTTCTATACATTTATTATGATGAAAATGCTAGAGCATCATTGACATCTTTTTGAGTCAATGCAATTATTCCTTGCAATTGGAGTGGTAATCTACTTATTCTGTTATGGTTATATATCTTCATTCTCTATGATATATTATGGATGTCATTGTATATGATGAGTTCTTAGCCCTAGCATATTTCATTGAATCATTTGTACTATTTAGAACTATTGTTAATTACCTATCAGTAGTTGTTTTGCATATACTTTCCTTCAAGTTATAATCCAAGGCAACATTGTTAAACTTGCAATTAGTGGATTTAGACTTTGAATACTAATTCAAGTAGATTATGATGAGCCACAGAAGGATTCGTAGGTTTGGCAAGTAGTTGGAATCAAATTTATCCAATTCATTGTTACAGTGCGCCTAAAGGAGCAGTAGTGTGGAATTCTATGGACATTATGGTCATTTGCCAATTTTATGAGATAAATAGTTCTCAAACTTTGACAATATCTCATTGCACTTATGTTGGTGATATTTTAGTGTTGGCAATAGTATTTATTTGTCTTGAATGGGCAAAACAAATGTCATTCATGTTACAGAAAACTACAATAAGATGAAGGCAATTACAACCTTGTTGTGAGAGACTGTCACATCGATACAAAAAACAAGGTTATCATAGCAAGAAACAAGATTATCAAAATAGAAAATAAGGTTATCACTACAAGCAACAAGTAAACTACTGCAGGTAGTAGGTTTACTACTGCAGGTATAGCAGATTCACCACTGCAGGTAAAAGTTAACTTGATACAAGAAAGTGGTGACCTGATGCATGAAAGTAGCTATTTGGAGCAAGTAACCATTTATACCATGCAACAAAGTCAAGATATTGATGAAAGGGTTCATATGTTACTAGATTTGGCTATAGATCTTGATAGATTAGTGTTTATGCAAATTGTTGTTACCATCATGAAGAATGCATTGGTTAGGGTTTTGTATGATCAGTGGGTTGTCATTATAGGGAGAATGTCTCAGGGTTTAAAGCCTCAAAACAAAGTTGAAAATCATTTGTTTGAAGTTGATACCATAAGATTTGACATTAGTGAAGTTTTGCAAGATATCAGTCAACAACTTAAGATAAGAGAAATTACTCCAAAAAAAAAATTCAATAAATGGAAGTTGTACCTTTCACATCACATGATCATAATGTGCAAGAACTATCTCCTGTGATGTTCTAATAGTGATTCTCGTGATACTCATCAGTAACCTAGCTCATGAAATGTTTTGGTATCCCACCCATATTTTTGTATCTCTATTGTACTATGACATGTATACCTTTATTTTGTCTTGACTATCTCTTGAGTGGATTATGCAACTACAATAGAGGGCTATAAGTATCCTACTGAGAGGCTCTACTTATTATTTCTCTTTGTGGCTTACTTCATGGTGTAAGGGTGTGAGTAAGGCATAAATTTTCTCATATGGTATGTCACTTTTGAATAAGGTATTTGACACTATGATATGACATGTAATGGTTTGGATCATGGTTGTACTAGCCATCCATCGGGCTATGCCAGGTGCTACTCGTTGGCGTGAAGCAAAATGTTTTTCCTTAGCATAGTTTAGAGCCTTAGTCTTTACTATTTTCTGTATGGAGTAGTCTTTAAATGCCTCATAAAGTGTAGTTTTTAAGCAGTTGTAAAACATGACTTGAAGAGGTATTGTATGTCTTTCTCATATATGGATCATCATTCTTGATCACAACCTGTTGTATGTTGGAGTTTTCTATTTAGCAATATAGTATGACAATGTGTGCCATGATTCATATCTGTATTTATGTCTTATTTTCAACATATACTCTGATTTCTATCTCTAATTTGCCATTATGAGTGTTGTAAAGTGTAGTTATATGTCTCTATGTCATTATTTTGGAGTCTCTTACTAGTTTCTTGATGAGGTATGTATTTTCAGCACTGCCTGATGCAGTTTCCTCTATCCCTGTAAGTATGAGGCAATTCAGTCCTATTATGCATTTGACATAAATTTGGGGCTGAAACAACCATGGGACACTTATTGCGAGACTATCCATGTGTCCTAGACTACTAAGACCTGTTAGAGTCTCTACTACGGCCATTTTCATCCTGTCGGCCTCTCACATTCAATGCATATGACATATGGCAAGCATCCACATTCTTTCTATTTACCTCTTCTGTCAAGAGGGCACTCTCAATATCCTACAATTTCAACCCATCCTTAACATAGAGAGCCATACAAAAAGTGTCCCACAACTCAAGTAGAGTACCAAATAGAAATAAAGGATGCAAAGTATCCTTAAACTCAATCTCCTATGAAGCTAAATGGTTGATGATGGAGTGAAACTCATTCAAGTGTGCAAACATAGAAGTCCCTTCCTTCATGCGAAGGTCCATTAATTGTTTTAGCCAATACATTCTCCGCTTGTCATAAAGATTCTTAAGTTGTATCCAAAGCTCATATGTAGTCTAATTTCAAGTTACAATATTGTAGTGAACCTACTTCGAGAGTGATAAAATGATCATGGACTTGCATAGCTTATCCCAATCCTTAGCTGCAATGTTTTCAAGTTTGGCATCCCCATTTTTGAGTGGTCTAACCTATAATTTCTACACTTTATACCTAGGTTTTCCAATAGCTCTAATTGGTCCCATCCAATTTCTTAATATTGAAAATAGAGATGTCGCGAGAATCACTAGCCATAAGGAGACCAAGCAAGTAAAAGCAAGGGCAAGACATGATGTTGTAATACCCTATAAATCAGCCCCAAAACCACTATTAAATGAAGCGAGAGATTGGAGATACTACCAAAGTAATGAGTTGTCCACAACCTGTAAGAAAAAGACTGTCAAGTCCAAGTGATTGCCCAAAAATAGAATGCATAAAATTGAAATGGCAGGTTGTTGTAATAAATTGTAGCAATCTACCAACAACCAATCGCAAACAACCAAGAGGGAAGAAGCTAAGAATAACTGGCATTGAAGTCTGTCACAACTACAATATCTCAGAAACCATACATGCAATGGGCATAGATATTATGCATAGGGTAGGTCTCAAAGGATAAATGAATGCATAACCTAGAAGCATATAAATACCATTGACAACATCCTAATGGACATAAGTAGTATGTCCAACCCAAGGGATCAAATCAGCCCATGATAGGGTAACTGCATCCAATAAATATCAAGAGAACATGCACATGTCACAATGAGTCCCACTATCTCATTGTAATAAGCTCAAGCTCAATTGCATAAACCAAATGCTCTATAGTACATCCAAGTGTCAAAGTAGCTCAATACATAAAGCCACCCGGACTTGTGCTCGATCTGTCGCAGAGGATGCCTCTCCAAACTACAATTTGCATGGCAAAGCGGAATGATTTTCAAGTTTGGCTCTTTCCGGTTCGCTCGCAGCTACTAGGGAAATCCTGGTTAGTTTCTTTTCCTCTGCTTGGTGATATGCTTAAACTCAACGGGTAGCCTTGCTTGATTTGAGGTCTGAGTTGTGTTTTGGGTCGCCAAGGACAAGCCCTGGCTCTTAAGAGCCCAATCTAACATGTGCACCCTAGAAGAGGCACCTGCAAATAGCCGCCACCTCAATGACGAGATGAACCACCATTGCGGAGCAACATCACTGCACGGTGCTGCTGGTACATTTCAGCCAACCGATAGATCCCACTGAAGTGTAGGCTGAATGCCAAATGAGCAAGAAAATCTTAGAACATCATGGTGATGAGATCCAGACATCCAAGATACATAGAGCATACATCGGGGATGTTAAATAGCATCCAACTCCAAACAATGTAATGGGCATGTGTAGTAGTGGCATAGGCCAAGCATGTCAGAACCGGTCACATAAGTAAAGTACATGTCATAAGTACATTAAAGAGGGAGATCCAAATTCTATGTGAAGTGAGCTCAAGCTCAACCAATGATCCAAGAGCAAATCCAAGCTCTATGTCGATCCCCGAGAGTTACTACATCAATGTATACATCCAAGACATAGCCCGAATCCAATAGGCATATCCAAACATAAGCAAAAGAGCTTAAGCCCTGAATATTCCAAAAGCAAATAAATGTCCAAAATTGAGCAAACAGTGGCTTAATCCAAGCTCAAAACCATAGACAAACCATAAGCATACTTTCCCATATGTATAGGTACCAATCGGGCATAATTGGGCATCAAATGACTATGTAGCATGAGCATAAAGTATAATGACAGAGGGCTGCCTTGTTTTGGGCTACCTGTGGACTATGTAAAACAATCAATGACTGAGAAAATTCAGTCCCAAAATCATCTCACATCATAGGCATACATTTTCCTAGCATTCGGGGCGCATTCAGGACCAATTGGGCAACCAATGTCAATGCCAAAGTGGTCCAAACATAAAATGCTAATGTAGCACTATTGTGGACTGCTTGTAAATTGTGTATAACAGTCTCAAACCTAAAGTAAGTCACATCAATGCTCAATGCCAAGGCTCGGGATCAAATGCCAAGCATAAACCAAGTGTATAGGGCCCAAATGAGGCTGCCAATGACTGGAATGAGTTGGAGGAGATCACAAAACTGATCATGTGCTATAAATGCACATGGAAAAATGGCACAAATTTTCATGGGGTTGCTGCTCACTCTTTTGTGCTGGTCAGAGTGGTAGGAAGCTCAACTGGGTGCCAACAAAGAAGACACACAACAAGGCTGAGGTGCCCTAGTAAAGCCTATGTCAAGATATGGAGCACCGGAGCTTCAATGGTGCTACCCCCTTTCTCTTCTCAAACATTTAGAATTGTAACCAACATGAAACCTTGAAGAAAATGAATGAATACCTTTGTTGGAATGCCCTGAGGGTGCCCAAAGGGTAGGTGCTCGGGAACCCAGGGAGTGACGGGAGCTTGGGAGAGTCAGCTATGGCTGCAAGGAGACCCAATGAGTGTAGGTAATAAATAGGAAGTTGAAGGAGTCACGAACCAAGTTGGAATGCTCGAGAAACCATGCTCTGATACCATTTGAAAGGTGAGAAGGATTGAAGCTTACTTGAAAGAGCTATAGCAGGAGAGTAAGAGCAAAAAAGAGAGAGACACAAAATGGGAACTCCAACAGTCACAATGTGTGGCCGGGCCTTCCTTTATTCAAACTATCACTAAAAGAATAAAGAATAAAGTGATGGTGATGAGCACCCATCACCTACAATGTGCAGTGGTGGGTACTGTCAGTGTAGTAATACACAGGTGGCTAGGCAGAGGTGCATTTACCCCCAACAATGGGATTTACTGTTTGTTGTCCAAACTAGAACATTTTTATTCTGTGTGAAATAAAGAATAAAAAATATATAAAATTAACTTTGAGTGGCCAGATTTATAGATCTCATTGCACTCTTCATTTCTAGCTATAGAATGCTTAAATCTAATATTGTATGCAAAAGTTATGACCAAAATACAATAGTATTGTTAAGCTACCATAGTTGTCCATGACTTCTATAGCATGCTCTGTATCCACTCAAAAATGGATAAAATGGCTTCTCCTTAGCTCAATCACCATTTAACAAGGATGAGCTAAGCCTCAGAAAGCTCCTCAATAAGCGTGGAGTAAGTTGAAACAAACTAGACGAAGGAAAGACTCAATGCATACCTTCAAAGAAAGAAACAATGGCTGCCATGAAACCTTGAGTTGAAGCTTTGAATCTGAGCTGAAGCAAAGGATGAAGATGCAAGTCTCATGTTAAGTAATAGCATTCTTATGCGATTTATTTTACATTGTTGTCATGTCTCTCTTACTGAGGAGATATTGTCAAATCCATAAGTTTGTTGAGCGTGTGCTTGCTTTGATCAAGTAGTGCCTAGTATTATTTCCCTAAGTCCCAACTACGTTAGTGGGTTAGGATCCTTTTCTATTGTGGCATGATAATTCCACAAGGACCTTTAAGAAATGATGAACCATTCATGAAAAGCACCTAAAAGTGTGGAGGCAATATCCTATTCTTGGGCACAAGATCAATGAATCAATAAATACATGCATTGAGAAGAGCCCACTCAATGCATGGGAAGAGATTGTACCCAATTGGTGTTGTGCTCTCTTCTTCCATTTCCCTCCCATTTCTTTTGTTTTGTATACATTTTATGCTATTGCTATATTGAGATTCTCAATTTATGGTCTAATTTCTCCACATTAGGGATGGGTCACTTGATGCCTCTACCCATAAGAAGAAACTCATGGCCTTTTCTACAAATAAGAATAAGAAGGGGACCGATGAAAAATCTTGATTCATTGATCTCTAGATAATATTGAATCTCTCTCCTCTAGCCACAATAGTCATCACTTGGTTGTGTGTTGAAGAATAGAGACCCATAACTACCCTGACCTACTATATCCTGGCTCTTGGAATAAGCGAGAGTAGTGGAGTCTCAAAAGGTGAACATGTTGTCCAAGTTGTTGCACTCTCGAAAAAAAATTGTGTGGCTACGAGTGGATAATGTCTAGCCTCAGTGGGGCCAATAATTGCCTTTGCAAGAGTCTTGTAGGTAGTTTCCAGCAAAGTGATTGGTCTCAATTCTATGATCTCCAATATTTCTCCAGCTCCCTTGGGAATGAGGTGACTCAATCCCTCAATAAGCCTCTCTCGCACATCCCCTTAGGCCATAATCTACTAGAAAGCCAAGATGAGTTCCATATTTATAAGATCTAGTAGCTCTTTAAGGACTTATCATGTCCATCTTCTCCTAAACACTTGTTTGAAGACAATGCCTAAAGTGCTTTCTCTAGATCCTCCTCTATAAAAATGGATATCTGATGTCTACTCATCCTATTTGTGACCACCCTCTTGGTGCTCTACCATTCTCTCTCTATCCCTCTCATAGCCATGGGGTCTTGTTATAGATCCCTAGACAAGTTGTGTAATACTCCATAGCCATCGGTCCTACATCTAGAGGGACCTGTGCAATGGATCCATACACCTTGTCTAGGGTGTTTTGGTCCTATGGTGCAAAAGAAATCTTTTTTAACACTGTCTTCAAATTGAGTCCAAAATGAAGCTCTAGCATGAAACAAGTACTATGCTCTCTTCTCATCCCTCTAAAGTGCAGATAGTGATGCTTGTGCAGGCCTCTCCCTCTCTAGAACGCCCTCTCTCCTCCTCATGGCCATCTCCTTGGAGAAGGAACTAATCTTCCACAAGTTCTCATTCAAGTCTCTAGCTATCCATCTAGCTGAGAAGGGCCTACATCTCCTAATCTGTGCAAGCACTTTTGAAACCAAAGTTTTGACAATACATTAGGATCTCAATGGCTTGATTTTCAAGTTCCTAATGCGAGTTATTAAAATATCAAATTACCTTTTATGGATATGCCTCTTTCTCATTAAAGAAGAGAGAAAAGGGAGGACTACCATCATTATTTAATTGAAATTCATCCTCAATTGTAAAGGGAAAAGGACAATCAATAAGGTGGGTCGGCCCTTGTCTTTTGTATGCTAGTTAGGACTTGATATAAAAGCTAACTCATTAAAAATTAACCCCTTTTGGCTTCTCTTTTGGCCTTAATAAATACCTACTATCATTTGTGTATAATCTTAGACTAGGAAATGTTTTCTTTTTTATAAACAATTGTCATATACTGAGTATTGTATGAAGTAGAAGAAGAAGGAAGGAAGGAAGGAAGGAAGAAGAGAATGGATTGATCTCCATCTCTCTTTGTTGATTGTCTTATATCTTTTTTGATTCATCTAATTCCACTTCTAAAATTCTTGTTATAAATGGAAAGGAAATTTCATGTGAATGGTATGATTGAAGGAAAGAGTAAGAAAAGGCAAAAAGGATTTCTCAAACTATGCTCGTTTCTTTCTATGGGTGTACTTTTTGGACATTGTGGATTATTTGGAGCTTCAAAACATGGTTAATGTTGAATCTATTATTACTTATGGTTACATCTACTTTAGATCTCTATAGTGACCTCTTTCTAACAATCTCATCACTAAAGGATCGGATAGATCTTAATATGATCTTTTCAATGAGTGCTTCTAAACTTTCTAGCCTGCAGTTCTTCACATTTCATCTTATTTATAAATGGATTGTTAATCTAGTTTTCCAAAAAACAAAAGGGCATTCAAAAGGACATGCATATACAAATTATGACATTGCTAATGAAACATGTTCCAAAAAATAGTATCAAGAGATAGAAAGAAGACCTAGGTCATGGTGTCACTAGTGTGTGGCTAGAGCTGCACATAAAGTTCAAAATAGCTCATGAAGCAAGTAGCCTTAACTATGTGAGCAACTATTATAGCATATTTGATTATCCCTGAGCAACAAGTAGGAGGACTTTCCCATGATAAGTTTGAAAAAGGCAAAGAAGCTTCAAAGCTCAAACTTATGTGGAAAAGTCCTCTAATTCTTTCGACACAAGGCCACCTCCACTCATGTTGTGGCAATTTGCCTATTGATGGCCTTGTCAAATGACCAAGTTTTGTCATGTGTGATAAGAGATTACTATGAACATGCACAAAATAAGGGAATTTGCATCAATCTGGTTATAGATACCAAGGCATGAAGGGCAAGCTATTAAAACATGCACACACAAATGTGCTGAATCTTATGTATTGATCACAAAAAACTAAGGATTGGGTCAAGTGATTTGTTAATTTTGAAAAGGAAAAGCTTGCACTTTTGAAGAGAAGGTTTTGTACAGAGAACTTTTTCTCAACTGTGAAAACTGTATTTTGCAAATGCTAGTTGCACAACCCCTTGGTTCCTCTACTAAAGACATTCAAGAAAAACACATGCTAGATAGAAGATAATGCCATTATAGCAAAGTGAGTCCATTTAGTCTAGAAGCCCATCGAGGCCATGGACTACACAAAGACACTAAACTCTTTGTATCTAAGAAGGTGAGAAACATGATTATGGTAACAAGTGCAACAAGGATGAGAGGTGGATGCCATTTTCCTCATAAATTGCATCTCCCATTAGTTAAAATAAATGCCAAGGAAAGACCTAATATTTAACTTTGAGTAGCAACATTAGGGACCAATTCTTCCTTAAAGATTCCACCAACCTTCCTTCTACAATGAACAACGAACAACTCCCATACCTTGCACTCATCATACCTTTGATCTTCCTTGGCTCCTTGCGTCTATGATTACTTAAGGGCCTACATTACATTTTAGCTTTTCCATCTTGAAGAATGATAGCATCCCCATGTTGCCCTGATGAGTATCATCCAATAGCAAAAATTAGTGTATTTATTTGCACTCCCAATAGAGTGCCAAATCTAGGCAATTCCCACATGACACTAGCTTCCTCAAATTTGATAAACCTTCCATTCAATTTTACTCGTGGTTGGCTTTGCTATCCACCTATCTTGCAAATACATCCCTCTTCTACCCACTATTTCTCCGAGGAGCTTTCAACCTTTATCTCCTTGATGCATCATTGTGGAAGAAGACAAGGTTGATTCATAAAGAGAACTAGTAGATTTGAATGCATCATTGTGGAAGAAGACAAGGTTGTCGGAGCATGGAAAAAATCCTCACATCTTCATAGGAATGAATAGGAAAAAATGGAATTCATGTTTTTCATAACATGAGGATACATGGTCGATTCAAGGCATTAGGTTAGCAACTCATCGGGGCTTTCACCTTGCAAGCTCCATGGGAGGCTAGAAGACTTAAGCTACTCTTTGTGTCGAATTATGAGAAGATGTAGTAGTATTCAACAATCATTTGGAGTGATCTTTCTTGGGTTAGTTGATGCAAGGCATTGGCTTTGGTTCGAGAATGTTTGCACTTATCAACACTATCAGCACAGATTCCTCATCAAGAGTTCTACTCAATGGTGGTGTCACAACACCCTTTCCCCTTCATCGATCGATTAGGCAAGGTTGCCAACTGAGTCCTTTGTTCTTTCCTTCGCCACTCACCCCATTTTGACCATATTGTCTTGACTAGCAGCCAATGGTGAGGTGATCGGACTCTCTCTCACTTTGCAAGAGTAGTTGTTGGTGGATCAGGCCTTGGCATGAGACACCTTCATGTTTCTTAAGGTTGATTCAAATAACATACAAAGCGATGGCCACATGGGATTGACTCACCCTTGCCTTGGGACTATACATTAATGCATCTAAGTTAGCCCTTATCAATTGCATTGAGAGCGATCTCCAGGCCTTGGGTTGGCAAGGTGAGATGGTGTTTAAAGGCTTCGTTTTCAACCACTTGGGCTACTCTTTAGGCATGCATGTTTGGCCCAAAGCATTGATAGATTGGATCTCCTCGAGAATTATGGATAAGTTTGTATTGGAAATCACAAGCTTGGCCTTTTCATGTGAGTTAAAAAATAGCACAGACAAGCATGATACGGATGATTTCATCTTGCCTTCACTTGCTCCCTTGGCCGAAGTCAACCCGTCCGGTTTTTCCTTTGGTTGGGGTGTTGCTTATAAATTGGGTAAGCTTAGGGAAAGAGATTTGGCTTAAGGGAATGAAAGCAATAGCTTACGCTAATCCGCCCGAGTTTTTGCATCGACTGATATTTGTTAATGCGATCGATATTTTTTTAAACGTTCTAGAATGGTAAGGTCTACCGCATGCAAGTTTCATTGCCCCACTCACACCCTTCAATTCAATCGAGCATCGAAGATAATTTACGCGGCAGGATTTCTATCAGGCCATAGATATGATCCAGTAAGAGTTGATGTTCTGCAGTCACTAGATGCCTAGAAATGTCCTCCCGTGCTAAGTCCAATGAGCAATTTATGATATCTTGTGGCCCGTGGGTGTAGCATCAACAGGACACAATCATTACTGTTACGTTTCATGAAATCAAGACAAGCCCTCGTCATTTAGCAACGTGTCCGCGCGAGTGCCAATACCAACTCGTGTGCTGAGCTGACCTCGTTTGATCCCCATAACCAGCAGAAATATAAAGCTCTGTAGACTGAGGTTTTTGAAGGGCCAAAAGGATCTCTCTAAAGTATTAATTAATTTATTGCTTAAGCACTTTGTCAAAACATCGCAATACCTGAGGCCTTTCTTCCAATTTAGGATTGGACAATGAAGGGCATCTCTGCCAGATGGGGAAAGCAACACATTACAAAGGCAGCCCAAGCTATACATCGACAACTTCTGAGTGTGTACTCAATCTGTGGCATCCCTTGTAAATTTACCAAAGGGAGGAAAAAAGGTCTGATCTGGATTTTAGGTGCGATGCGGAGGATAGCAACAGGAGATTAAGGCCCAAATGTAGAAGAGGATCCAACATGCTTACATTTTCATCAGAAAATTTTAATCTCGTTCCCTTGTTGCCTTTACCCTTTGCATGATTGAGATACACACATAACACAAATAAAGGTAGTTAAGTAATTAGACACCAGATGCATCTGTGCATTTGAGAGAATGCATCCGTCTCTCCGTGCGAATGAAAAACCCGTCAGGAGCCTGAAAATTCTGTCCTAACGTACAGCTTTCTCTGACCAGAGCTATTGTTCTTGTGTGCTTCCCGCGTTTGACCCTGCAGAAGCTGTTTCTTCTGGAGCTGAGGTCTCCTGCTGCTCCTGATCCAGCTCTGAAGGAAGGGGTCCATGCTTAGCTGCTGCTTGAACGACTCTGTCCTGAACAGCTGAGGTTGAGGGAGCAGTAGCAAGCTGCAGCTTGCTAGGTTCAAATTGTCCAGCTATCCACGCAATTCCTTGACTTGCCAGAGCAAAGGGACGCAGGAGAGTCCTGCATCAACACGGGGATGATTAGTTTAAGCAACAACCAGATACTACTTTCATTTTCAGACTCCTTAAATTTATTGATTGGCTGAAATCACAGCTAATCAGGATTGCAATGCAACTTGTCTCTGGACTGGTGGCCTAGATTTCTGCCCGGTATTTAGGACTTACCGATCCCATAAAGTGTCTCATCACACGGGGTTATCTACCTAGCCCCTCCTTGCAGGTACCTTACAACCTCTCCAGTCGCATGGTAGGGCCAAGTTGTCAATTTTTTAACAAAGCATTACCTAATCTAATGAACAGAGCTCTCATTTCATGCGGCTCACCTTCGTGAGGACATTTGATTTCGGAAATCCCTGTTTAGTATGCTTGGATTTGGAGTAGCCCATCTCACTCCAACTTCTCTAGCCACCATCTGCTAGTTGACTGGCAGTTTCCAGCCTATGAAACCTGGCAAATTTTCCTTTGTAGCCTGTATGGCCTGGGAAATTTCCAACTAATCACAGGCTACAGCCTTGCATAAACGGACCCCAAAGTAGAATCCCAAAAAACACCCCCCCCCCCCCCCCGGGACCCTAAGGATATGGGCAGATGCCTCAAAGCGCGCACGCGCAGACTGCTGGGAGGAATGGATCTTACGGGCCGCTGTCTTAGAACTGTTAACTGTTTCCTGGTCCAAGATTGTGGGTTGCCATGTGGCATGGGGCCCCACAAAAGGACACAGTGATCAAGAGTCAAGACCAGAGCCTTTACTTCTGTCTTAAAAGGAAGACAAAATCTTGTCAAGACTCAATCCAGCAAATGCCTTCAACAAAAAAGACTGGGATTTTGCAAATTCAACAAATGTCTCTTCCCTTTTCCATTTTTCAGTCTATTCAGAGGCAGCATTTCTAAAACACGGAAAAGTGCCCAGAATACATAATTTGCAATCGGTCGTATTGGAAAGGAAGATATGATACGAGGGGCAGTGAGTAATACAAATGAGAGTTAGTTACCCTCACCGTAGATCATCTTTGACATCGTCCGCACTCTCGTAGGAGTTAAGCCGAGAATAAAGCACCTATTACAAGTCACGTCGTCAACAGATTTGGAGCTGTTCTCACTAGTTTATCGATGTGAAACAATAGTCCGCTACCAGGAGGAACCAGGAACATACCTGGCCTATGCAAATCAACCCCAGCAACTGAAGCGTTTTTTCCCACTCTGCAAAAAAGAGCATCTAAATTTCTTCCGATTCAAAGATCCCAAGAAATGTAACGTGTATGCATTCAACAAAAGAAATGGGTTGCTTACCAAACAGCGCATAACATCCTGCAAAAACACCCTGTTTCATCGAGGAAAAAGATTCATTGAGACAAGTAGAAGCATATTACTGAAGACCCCTTTGAACCTTATCAATTTGGATAAGCGTAATCACAAAGCATCCTTAAATAAAGACTCACTCATCCATGCAACTTGTAGTTCAGCACCTTGATACAAAAGCAAGCAGAGACAATGCTTCATTTGTTAATAACGTGCTCCCTAAGCTTGCGAACTTTGCATCACTTCACATGAGCTACAAAATGCACATCTATTAGAGAGTCTACGCTGATCAAACGTTGCAGGGATGTAAACTCTAATCTAGAGTGCCAAAATTTTGGCCTTCTAGGAGCCCTGCTCCAGGCGTATTAGGAGCCTATTTCGCATTTTTGCATTTGTGTACACAACAAAAATAGGGCGATATAATTTCTTGTAAACCAGCTCAGTTGTTTGGAAGTGGTTACAGGTTGTGCAGGTCAGAGGCTCTCTAGCAGGCCTTCTGGGTGGGCATTGAAGATAGCAACTTCTATTACAGAAAACTTGAAATCCAAACCCTGTTTTGAAAATGATGGTGTGGGCATAGTAGAACACAACGGTTCATACTTTTGGTGCTTGCTATGCTAGGTTTCTTGCCACACGTATGTAAACCAGACTGATTTAAGTGATTGGTTCAGAACTTCTATACAGATTTTTAAAGCATGTTAGCCTGGTATTTGTCCCTACATGTAAACCCTAACATTAATACATTAGGATATAACCCTAATGTGTATCTATGGTGAGGTAAAGAGATTAGTAAGTCTATAGAATCGTTTCGGGCAGTAATGATTTCTAGAATCAGGATTTCTAAAAGCGATGTTATTTATATGTAAGATTACATAGGGAAAGCACATTCCAGGATCCCTCAATGATTGTAATCATGGCCATGTTCCATCACAATACTGTGGCAGTGAGGACGTGGCACTGTTGATGTGGCAAAATTAAACCAAGGAAGTCTAATTGCAATACAAACTAGTTTTCATTTGTATAAATCAACTGAAAGTTGCAGTTGCTATTTTCAATTAAGAATGTTGCTTTTGAAAGGAAAATATTACTCTTTTTTCTTTTTGGGCCCGTTTGGCAAGCTCAAGAAGGGACAATCATGGTCGTGTGGAGAACTCATATACATAGAATTACAGTGATTTGCTGCTCACTGCTACGTGACATGTGGAAGAGACTAGGCGCTGCATGTTGCTGGCTGGACCTACAAATAGTGCTGGTTTGCACATCTATGTAAGCATTTGGAGCCTAACGACTAGGGATTGCTTGTGTCCTGTGCAAATGCAAAGCTGTTGGCAGAAAAGGAGATTCTAGAGAGATTTTTCCTTTTTGGACTGTTTTTGGGCAGCAAGTTGATGCCTGGGACCTCTGTGCTATGGGGGGAAGAGCTACTGGGTACTCTTCTGGACATCCTACTTAGAGATTGGCTGGCTTGTGGTGCTTGTTCTTGACAAGGATCAAACAATACATTCACCATCCAGTATACTTGATTCTTTTGAAATAAATTAAAAGAAATACCCAGGGGTTGGGGCCAATTTGGTATTGGTAAGTAGGTGAAATTGGATGATTGTGGAGGGGCAATATGGCTCTATCTGTGCTTTCTCATTTATTTTAAGAGTTGAATTAAAAGTGACAGAGATAGTTTCTATTGCCCTTTACTTACTGAAGGCCGGTTTCTTAGTTTCTACTGCCCTTTATTTATTTAAGGAAAGTTTCCAGAGCCCCTTAGCCATTATAGAAACTAGAAAATCTTTGAGATGGGTGTACCGCTCAATTCCATTTTCTGTGTATAAATAGTATGCCCTAGCAAGGTGTCAAAAAGTATCCTTAAGACAAACACTATCAAGGCCCTCAAGCATCTTTGGTGAAGAACCCAACTCAGCAATTGAAATGCCTTTTCCTTGGAATCGTGGCTATACAACTTGATTGATTGGGTCAAGAGAACAGAACTAATTAGCATCTCCCAAACTCCATCCAAAGTTTCATACATAGAGACATGCATATGTGTTTATATACATGAGTGATTTATGTATATAGTACATGCATGATGTATATGCTTGTCCATAAACTTTATCTGGACACGTATTATTGCATTGAGTATCAATTGCAAAGTGGCTGAATACTCCAAGTGAATGCAGCCAAAAGAAGCTCAAAATCACTCATGAAAAATATCATATTGAGGTTTATGCGATCCTGGACTGCCAAGACTGCCAGGAAGAGACTAGTGCAGACTTTGCTGCAGAGATCTGCTGAAGTAAAATGGCCAAAAGCAGTAGTCTCAAGGGTAGCCAAGTTGCAAAGTTTTCACATTGTTCAAATTACTCAAAATCACACCCAGGAAACGAAAGTGGCATGAGGGTTCAATCTAAGTAGAAAAGATTAGGAAGAGCCGAAACAGCCTGCCAAATCCAAAGGATTGAAAAAGGAGTCAAAGAGGAGACACATGATGAATAAGCTCCTGCAAACAAGGATAGCTCTAAAAAAGGGGTGAAGTCATTGGGGACTCCCTGCTATCGCGTCGTGAAGCTGCCCCCCCGTCTCCGCCTGAACTGTCGCCTGCGCTTTACCTCCCCCCCCACCCCGCCTTTCGCCAGCCGCCGCCCCCCCCCCCAAGTTGCTCCCTCCCCCTGCAGCAACTTGCCCCTCCGGTAGCATAGCAACGTGATAGGTATGTTCTCAGCAGGGATGCGCAATGGAAACCTTTGGTCAAATGCCAGTGCATTCTGTGAGTGCCCCCCAGTCAAACACCTTGCGCATCATCCTCTCTGAGGAATAGCTCTTAGCCGTCCATGCCATAGAGCTGGAGTTGAAAGAAACAGTAATCTTTGGTCAGGTCGTTGGACACTCCCCATCGAGGGCCCAGCTGCAGGATTGGCTCCACTCCACACTGCAAATTGGCACAGCGCAGATCATGGAGGCAGTCCTCATGGGCCAAGGGATCTTCATGGTTCGACTCACCTCTGCGGATGCAACTCGTGAGTTACTGGAGAGCTCACCCTATGCCTCCACGAAGGGGGTCATTTACATGGTTCCCTGGTATAGCAGCTTCACAGTGGAGACATTTGCACTACATAACAAATTTCTCAGACATCCAGTCACCTTACTTTTCCCCGGACTTGCGGTAGAGTACCGCCAATTAGTGGAGGACTTTGGACGGCTCTTCGGCACAATTCTTCCTGCCTCCTTCACGGATGCAATGACAACTACAGGAGTCCTAAAGGTACAAGTGGCCGTGAAAGACACAAAGAGTATATCCAAATTCCTAGAGATTGAGGCAAGAGGTCACTCCTTTAGGCAGTAGGTCATTGTGATTGGGCAACCAGGGCAATGCCTGCGCTGCCATGACTTTGGGCATCACGTAGCAGATTGCACGTGTTTCGAAGCCAAGGCGGCTCTGCCAATAGGCCTGCAAGTGGACGTTGATGGTTTCACACAGGTCTAGAGACGACAAAGAGGGAAACGGCAGGGGGGCTGCAGCCAGCTCCTCAAACACAACCTCGTCGGCAGGGAGCAGGAGGGCGAGCGATGCCCCCCTGACGGAGCACTCTGCAGCCCCCCCTGCCCGGCCCACCAGGCAGGACCACAGTCCCCCACATCCACCACCCATGCCACAGACTACCTCACCTGAGATCCCACAGCCCCCACACCCACCCACCCCACCTCCCATGGATCCCCCATTGACTTTGGTCCACAACCCTCCCCTTCCAGTGCCACTAGCCTTCCCCCACACTCGCCACGCACCTCGGACCACACCCCACCATCCCTCAATCCTCTTCCCCCCCACCACCTCCCTTGCCGAGCACCCCCCCTGATCCGCACCTGGTACAGGTGATCCCTCCTAGACCCACCCCCCCTCCCACAAGAGGTGATGAGCCACACATGCCTACATTCTCCTCGCATCAACAGTCCTGCCCCCCCCCCACACAGCCACCAGCTCATCTGCCCCCGCCGCTCGTCACACCTTCTCGAGATAGACGGAGCTATTACCAAAGGAATTCTTCCGCAGTGGCCTGTGGTCTTACCTGAGAGTTGCGGAGCGTGAAGAGTTTCCACTACCTCTAGATGTGGGGATCTTCGTGGTGGGTAAGTCAAGGAGGGGCAAGGTCCATCTACTAGCACTACCGGATAGACCAAACTACGCCTTTTTCCTTCAGTCCTCTCACTCAAGGGATTGGATGATGACACAGATAGAGGAGGAGGTGAAGAGTCAGGTGGTGGACCACATCTCCCAGTGGATAAGAGAAGGATTAGCACTGTTTCCACAACAATGGCCAGGTTGCATGATGGACATTAACTGGCGGGCTTGTGCCAAGGTCCCATACTTGAGCATTATCTTTCGAGCCCCTCCACAGTGGAGAGCTCCGATGGATGTGATCGAGTGGCCCCTGGCACAGGTGGCCCGTTTCTACCAATGTACAGAGTCACGACTCTTAGCATGGCTGATAGATGCATTGGTAGTACCACCTAGAGCATCTATCACCCCCATCGAGGGCCCACCTAGAGCATCTTTGGTCAGGTCGTTGGACACTCCCTATCGAGGGCCCAGCTGCAGGATTGGCTCCACTCCACGCTGCAAATTGGCACAGCGCAAATCATGGAGGCACTTCTCATGGGCCAAGGGATCTTCATGGTTCGACTCGCCTCTGCGGATACAACTCGTGAGTTACTGGAGAGCTCACCCTATGCCTCCACGAAGGGGGTCATTTACATGGTTCCCTGGTATAGCAGCTTCACAATGGAGACATTTGCGCTACATAACAAATTTCTCAGACATCCAGTCACCTTACTTTTCCCCGGACTTGCGGTAGAGTACCGCCAATTAGTGGAGGACTTTGGACGGCTCTTCGGCACAATTCTTCCTGCCTCCTTCGCGAATGCAGTGACAGCTACAGGAGTCCTAAAGGTACGAGTGGCCGTGAAAGACACAAAGAGTATATCCAAATTCCTAGAGATTGAGACAGGAGGTCACTCCTTTAGGCAGTAGGTCATTGTGATTGGGCAACTAGGGCAATGCCTGCACTGCCATGACTTTGGGCATCACGTAGCAGATTGCACGTGTTTCGAAGCCAAGGGGGCTCCGCCGATAGGCCTGCAAGTGGACGTTGATGGTTTCACACAGGTCTAGAGACGACAAAGAGGGAGATAGCAGGGGGGCCGCAGCCAGCTCCTCAAACACAACCTTGTCGGCAGGGAGCAGGAGGGCGAGCGATGCCCCCCTGACGGAGCACTCTGCAGCCCCCCCTGCCCGGCCCACCAGGCAGGACCACAGTCCCCCACATCCACCACCCATGCCACAGACTACCTCACCTAAGATCCCACAGCCCCCACACCCACCCACCCCACCTCCCATGGATCCCCCATTGACTTTGGTCCACAACCCTCCCCTTCCAGTGCCACTAGCCTTCCCCCACACTCGCCACGCACCTCGGACCACACCCCACCATCCCTCAATCCTCTTCCCCCCCACCACCTCCCTTGCCGAGCACCCCCCCTGATCCGCACCTGGTACAGGTGATCCCTCCCAGACCCATCTCCCCTCCCACAGGAGGTGATGAGCCACACACGCCTACATTCTCCTCGCACCAACAGTCGTGCCCTGCCCCCCCCCCCCCCCCCCCCCACACAGCCACCAGCTCATCTGCCCCCGCCGCTCGTCACACCTTCTTGAGATAGACGGAGCTATTACCAAAGGAATTCTTCCGCAGTGGCCTGTGGTCTTACTTGAGAGTTGCGGAGCGTGAAGAGTTCCCACTACCTCTAGATGTGGGGATCTTCGTGGTGCGTAAGTCAAGGAGGGGCAAGGTCCATCTACTAGCACTACCGGATAGACCAAACTACGTCTTTTCCCTTCAGTCCTCTCACTCAAGGGATTGGATGATGACACAGATAGAGGAGGAGGTGAAGAGTCAGGTGGTGGACCACATCTCCCAGTGGATAAGAGAAGGACTAGCACTGTTTCCACAACAGTGGCCAGGTTGCATGATGGACATTAACCCAAGGTCCCATACTTGAGCATTATCTTTCGAGCCCCTCCAAAGTGGAGAGCTCCGATGGATGTGATTGAGTGGCCCCTGGCATAGGTGGCCCGTTTCTACCAATGTACAGAGTCACGACTCTTAGCATGGCTGATAGATGCATTGGTAGTACCACCTAGAGCATCTATCACCCCCATGGTCCGCCCGAGGGCCACCATGGGGAACTGGAGTTTGCCGTCCAGGCCTACAGCAAAGCGTACTTGTATGTCCCATAGTTCTTCATCCTCATCAATAGTTTCCACACTAAACAGATGCCTGTTCAGTCAATCATAGGTTTCCCCATGAGCTTACGCCTAGCATCTTGGAATGTGAATAGTCTCCACTACAGTGGGGCACATGGTTCCAAGAAGTTGATTGTTCAGTAGGAGTTGCAACCGGCCCTTGCGGGATGGATAGACATACTGCTTTTGCAGGAGCACAAGCTCACCCCCGCTCAGGCCCATTGGGTAGAGAAGGTTCTCCCAGGCAGGGCACATACCTACTGGGAGTATGCCATCAGTGCCCATGGCAGGAGTGGAGGCATATGCACCTCTATTGGCCTGAGCCTTACCGCCTGCGTACAGGATCATGGGGCGATTGTGGTAGGGAGGGTTCTATGGGTCAAGTTGGATATTGGGGGATTAGAGTCCTCAATGTCTATGCTCCCACTGAGGTCAGCGCACACAACAGGTTCTAGGTGGAGATTATAGCAAGATTCCCAGAGATGGACTCCTGGATTATTGGAGGAGACTTCAACAACCTGGAGGCCTTAGAGGACTAGCAAGGTAGAGGTAGAAACTACCGGGGCATGGCTGGGGAGGAGCAGGAGGCATGGGAGGTCTTCCTACTGGTACTAGGAGCTCGTGATGCTTGGAGAGACCCAACTTTCCACAAGAGGGAAAGGTCATTGGACTTCTCATGGGGATACAGGCGGCTAGGTGGAGTCTTGCTAGAGCAGTTGGATAGGTTCTATGTGGGAGAGTGGGGATCCTCTCGCGAAGGCCAGATAGGGCAGTTGGCTGGCACCACTCTATCTGATCACTACCCGGTCCTCTTGACACTTGATTCCCCAGCATCTTCCCTAGGTACACAATCCTGTGGAATCCCTGACTTGATCTACAGGAGAGGAGGTGAAGAGACAGATTGAGCTGATTTGGACTAGGGAGTGGAGTAGGTGGGACCAAATTGCAGAGGAGGTTGCAGAGGTCCTAGCCACATCGAGCAGTATCTGCCAGGAGGCAGCCCTAAAAGCTAGGCAGTAGTGCTAGGAGGAGGAGAGAGCACTCCGGCGGGACCTAGCAGCTACGTAGAAATTACTATAGGAGACACCAGGGGATCCCATCCTCCACGCATAGGAGGTGCGTGCACGAGCAGCCATCGCCGGCCTAGAGGACAGATGCTCCGAGTTCTCATTCCACACCTCAACAACCTTCTAGGCGCTGAAAGGGGACACGATGTGTAGGGAGTTCTTTCAGGCACACCAGCCCCACACCTCAGGAGAGCAGATAGGCAGCCTTCGGGATCAGTATGGGAGGATTCGCTCTAGCCCAGACGAGGTGATAAAGATTGCCACCGACTATTATAGACGCCTTTTCCAGCAGGAGACTGCCTCAACCATAGGACAACGTTGCAAACAACAGGTCTGGGATCACATCCCGTCCCTCGTCACAGAGATGTAACGCTTCCTCCTAGCTCCCTTCACAGAGAAGGAATTAGAGGAGACTTTCCACACACACGAAGGGCAGAAATGCCCTGGAGAGGATAGCCTCTCTAAGGCCTTCTTCACTACCTACTGGGAGGTGGTGAACGACCCCCTACTGATGGCCTTCCAGGAGATTTTCACTTCAAGACAAATGCCATGGAGTCTTTCGACAGGCCTTATCAGCCTTCTCCCCAAAGGGGGAGACCGGTTGGAGCTTTCCCAATGGAGACCGATCACCTTATTGTCAGTGGCCTATAAGGCACTAGCAAAGATGATTGGTAGGCAACTATGCCCCGTGCTTCTAGACATCATTCATGACACACAGACAGGCTTTGTCCGGGATAGGAGCATCCTAGACAATGTATTCACCTTCTTTGGGGCGACAGAGTGGGCTCAACACAGCGGGCAGAGACTGCCCGTACTACTCTTGGATTTCAAGAAAGCTTATGACAGGGTGGACTACGATTTCCTAGAGGGCGCCATGGTGAGGCTGGGTTTCCCCCAAGCTTGGATTCGCGGGGTCTCCGCACTTTACAGATCGGCCACTAGTAGGGCTCTCATAGGTAGTAGGCGAGGGGAGGAGTTTTGACTGGAGAGATCGGTACGACAGGGCTGCCCCCTGGCCCCGTACCTGTTCCTACTCTTTGTAAAGGTGATATCTCACTTCTTCAAATCCTGTGTGAGCAGATTACACGGCCTCCGACTTCCAATGAGAGAGGAGACTGCGTTGCTAGACTTTTGAGTATGTAGATGATACAACACTCTACATAGAAGACGATGAGTTGATGCTGGAGAGAGAGAGGCTGGCTCTTGAGGTGTTCTCTTCTGCAGCAGGAGCGAAAATCAACTGGCAAAAGTTGGTTGGTTTCCTCATAGACATGGACTCTAGCACGGAGTGGGGAGTTCACCTTGGATTTTGATGGGTGAGCAGAGGGAAAACCGTCCGTACCTAGGGTTCCAAGTGGGACTCGACATCACTCCCACCCAACAGATTCTTCTAGTCCTCGATTCTATTCGGAGAAAGCTGACCTGATGGAGCACGGATCGCCTGTCACTAGCAAGCCGAGCCCTAATGGTTAACTAGGTCCTCCTAGCGACGGCTTGGTACATCGCCTCGTGTTGGTGCTTCTCCTCATCCTGCGTAGTGCAGCTTCGCCGCCTAGTGCGGAACTTCCTTTGGTCCGGGTCAGACAGCTCCAGGGATTCCAAGGCCAAGGTGGTGTGGGCGACCATCATACAACATTGGTCAGAGGGAGGGCTTGGGATCATAGACCCAGAGTATCAAAGTATGGCCCTCTTGGGCAAGCTAGTTGTCCACGGCCTCACACCAAGAGGGTAGACCTCGAATGTCCTATTGCAGGAGGGTCTTCAGGATTGTAGATCGAGGCTTTGGCAGTGAGTGGAGGCCGTCGCACTCCACCTGGGACCTTCTTCATCGTACAGGAGGGGGGGTGTCTGGCACTCGATAGAGGGTAGCAGGATGAGGGGATAGCTATAGGAGGGCACGCCACTTGATGAGCTGGAGTGGGATCCAGGAGGCTGGGTATGGCCGGTCACTGCGGTCACCAAGAAGCCACCGAGGTTCCTAGAGTACACTGCAAGGATTGGCAGAAATGTACTGATGCAGGAGGATATGGATTGAGCACCATCACATAGCAGGCAGTGGGCAGAGCACAGCATCACAGAGCCTTTCCAACGGACCTTCTAGCACCGCCTATGGGATAGTTGGAGGCCGAGGAGGGTATCATATTTCTTATGGCTGGTGACACATGGAGGCTTGGCGGTGGGGAAGTTGGCTTGCCCAAATGCAGAAGGAGGGAGGTTGTAAGCGCTGCACACAGCAGCCTTTGGAAACCCCAAAGCACTGCCTTTGAGGCAGCGCAACTCGTATGGAGAGAAGCATGCCGCATCCTTCACCATATAGCACCCAGCCTTGGATGTATCTCATGGGGAGCTTTCAGCTCGCAGGCAGTCAGCCAAGGCTATCACCTTCTGTATGAGGCCAGGATGCAGGTCATGATATTCATTATTGAGGCAGGGTCGTGCGCAGTGGTCGGTTTGGAGGCTCTACCCATCCGCCAGGTACTGGAGTCCATAGCAGACCGCTCTGAGGTATGGGAGATCATAGGGAATCTTATTGGTTGGCATATCTGGAAGGCGCGGTGTCAGGAGGCCTTCGGCGGAGAGAGACTTTCAGTACAGGCGACCTTAGCAGAGCTCTCGACCTCCATCATTCACTCCCTCTACGGCCGATGGGATCAGGTGTAGGGTAAGTCCAGGGCTCGTTAGGAGCTTCGATGTCATTTCATGCGCACTTGGGGCAGCCAAGATCTGTTTTTCGTGATGCAGGCAGGCAGCCCCAGATGGCGATTCACCCCCCCCTCCATGGCTTCTTGCTCCGATCCCCCCCAGATCGCCTTGGGAGGCTTGTATACATGATGTATTTGTGACTTTCATCAGCTCTAGCTAGTCTATTGAGCATGAGCACTCCATTATAATCAGTTTGTTTGAGTAATATAATCAGCCACATTTTACTTACAAAAAAAAAGGTGTGAAGTCATTGGACGCACAACATCTATGACAAGTACCAAGGGCAATCCTTCTGATGACAAGCAAAGATAGCTCCAAAGGATATATGGAGAGATAATTGGAAACACCACATCTATGACAAGTACTAGGAGCAATCCTTCGAATGGAAAACATAGAACCGGCCCAGATTTTAGATAGCCTTTGATGCTGTTTAACAAGAGAATCAGCATGATGCCAAGGCCCAAAGGGAATAGGCATGTCCTGTTTTCCCAGGATCATGCAACACGACACTACATTATCTTGACCATTGTATCAGAAGTAGAGCAATCTATTAGTTTTAATGAAATGCTTCGATCCTGCAATCTATCCTCACTTTAACTAGCTGAAATGGCTCAATCATATTGTGAATCAAAATACAAAGGGCCTATCATCATGACCCTTACCCTGAGGAAAGAGAACACCACCCATTCTAAAAATGCTACCCCCACTTTAAATATGCCTCTCACTCCCAAAAAATGAGCCTTTCAATACTCAAAGGAGGATCAAAGAATGCACCCTCCATACAAAGTGAAGCACCTTCAACATCAGTCCTACAAATGACCAACAATCAAATCCTTTGCATAAATGATCTAGTCACACGCCCACACAATAAAATAATAGCCACCAGGTCAGTATTAACTCATGTTGGTAGATCAGCACAAAAGCCTTCATTCCTACTTTAATTTCTGTGCATGCTTCAAGGTCAGCTAGACTTAAGATTAGTGCATATACATAAATTTATGTATGTCTCATCCTGTTGAGAAGGGAGAGAGGTGTCCTCCTCATGCACTTGCACATACTCTTCATAATACTCCAGCCCTCCTAAACTACCCTCATCATCTGGAGGTGAGAAATAACCGCCACCAAATTGACCCCAAACACCAAGGGTGCACTAGTGCATGCAAGGCCTGCACCACTTGTCAAGTCCCATCCTGGATAAGCATGTATTGTTAGTGATGATCCACCAACCCCATGTGATATATAGCCACGGTTGCACCCTAATCACATCGATATTTAGGAGACGAGACAGCTTCAAATAACCTTGAATGTCCAAAATTTCTACCCTGATAGCCACATCCCCCACCTCCTCATTCCAGTGGTACTTTTCCATTTTGATCTTCCTCTTAGGCCATGCCACCCCTTTTTTTTATAAAAGTTTTCGAGTTGGGTGCAAGGCTGAACAATGGCATTGTGCCCATCGCTGCGCCTCATGAAGGATTGAAGACAATGCTACACTCAGTATGGTTCAGAGATTGTATTTTTGACGTCTTAGGGTGAATTCTTAGGCATGCCATCATCCACTGAGCAAAGTGCAGGATGACTTGCAACCATCACCTAACAGAAAAACTGGAGAGGCAATTTTCTACTGGGCTTAGCATATAAAATTCACATAGCAAGCTTCAC
This sequence comes from Lygodium microphyllum, assembly GCF_053477565.2. Lineage (NCBI taxonomy): Eukaryota > Viridiplantae > Streptophyta > Polypodiopsida > Schizaeales > Lygodiaceae > Lygodium > Lygodium microphyllum. The sequence goes on from NC_141158.1 coordinate 127,511,319, forward strand.
TCTCACCACATTGTACAGCTCTTGCTGGCCTTCTTTTTATCATCAATGAAGGAGATCAATACCTCCAATAACTCAGACAATTCCACAGTCAAGAGACCTTTTTCAAAGATTGCCATTTAACAGATCAATGATTTCATACCTCAGACCCTTCCACACTCCAGATCTGTTGCACAAGGTTACATCTCTAGCTCTTCAAATAATAGCAGACTGGATGATTCTTGCACATGCTCAATGTGCTATGGCCCACTAAAGACTCTTGGCATGGAACAAAACCATGTGGTCATGCACTCCACACAGTTTTACAACTACTTGACCTTCACCAACCACAAAAGCAATCCCTTTGTGAATAACAGACACCGGTTTTACCACTATTAGGACTCTGGGATTCCCCAATAATAGAATGGTGACTTTCATATTCAGGGCTGTCATGAATTAATACGAAAGTGAAGAACACAGAATTGCACACTGGTGCACACACCTTTTCGTGAGAATGTATTCAAGCATGAATTATCTTGTGATTTATGTATGCAGCAACAAATGGACATTTATATCGTGGGCCATTCCTATCCAAATTGCCCTGTTAGTGTTGTTTTTATTATGCATTTAATGGTAAGCTCGTATTGACATAACGGCATGGTTATAGCACACCAGCTGACCACATCATTGAGGATATGCCAGGGGCATATTTGTAGAGTAGAAATCTAACTAGTCTCCCAGTTAAGTGATTTTGTTACAAATGTCACTTGGATTCATTGATAGCCCTAGAAGCAGATAAATGTATATACATAACAAGGGATCTTTAAGAAAATAGATCAGTCATGAAATGAATATGGTAGCCAAAGAAATTAGTATAGCTTCAATTTGCTGAAACCCTCGTCACTCAAAGACAAATTTGGAGTATCCATAAGGACATGAGACCTTTGAATGTCTGATACATAAAACTGCTAGGAGTATTAAACATACAGGACCAACTATATTACTGAACAAAGTTGGGGAGCTAGTTTTAGGCCTGAAGCCTTGCGCCCAAAAGGGCCCAGCATCCAGAACTTTCAACATGGGACCTACCCAACGTGGAAAAAGTGATTGGAAGGCAGCACTTTAGTAGCAGAAAGCACTTCAAACTAGGGTATCTCAGATGCACATTGTTGAACCATATGTTTGAACTTTCAACAGTTTCATTTGTATCATTCTTGCATACTTGAACAGGTTTTATAAAACTGTTAGAAATTGACATTTTAGGTGGTATCAGACTAGGTAATAGAACCTACCAAAGTTACTGCAGCCAATCCACCTGGAGTTGGCTTAACATCCTCTAAAATGGCTTCTGTGTCCTGTATAAAGAGTGTTCAACCCATAAGTGGCTTAGCAAATCTCTCCATCTAGAAATAGCAACTTATTCTGGCAGTTCATAACCATGTTCTCCTGCTGTACTGAAAAATAGAGTGGAATGCTTTGGTGTCCTATGCTAAAAAGCATATGTTAAAAATGCATAGGCATCATATACTCATTATCTGACCTCTTTGAGAACAGAGAAAGTCGTTTCTGGGCCTGGTTGTTTAACTCGAAGACCAGATGCTTTCCATGCTTTATATCCTCCATCAACTCTGTAAGGCATCTGCAATATGAGATCAATATTCTATTAGAACAAAAGAGGAAAACAATCACAACCTTAAATGTGTGGTCAATTGTCTCATCTGTTGCATGGCATACCATAGCATACCTTTATCCCAGTTCTCCTCAAAGATCTGGCAATCTTTTTTGATTGGTTTCCATCTGCATCCATAACAATAACCTTTGTATTGCTCTGATAATAGCATGACAACAAAAGAAAATGCAGTTGCATCAGATAAATGACAAAAGTTACATCAGCAGAGCAGATTGTAAGCCTAGTTCAAGAATATACAAAGGATATGTACTGATGACAAGGAGTGCTTTGAAAAGACAAAGTAACATTTTCACTAGCGTAAATCGGTAATCAGCTTCACCCCATAGCCTGCATTGTATTTCTAATCTAACTTTATGAAACCAGCCTTCCTTCTTGGCAAGGGTGATAATGACCTGATTATTCACTAATTATAGCAAGCAATCAAATTCAAACTGAAATGCAAATGTTACCATGTAATCTTGGATAATGGACACACTCAGCCCCAAAGCTAGCACCCCTTGAGGTATTTCTTTGATTTGTATTGGTAAAGGTTGAAGTGCACTAAGACCCAACCTAATCTCCTTCAATCTTCAATACATCTTGCTATCAATAGCAACCAGCAAGCCTTCAAACCAATTTGCCCCTTCGTTTGCTTGAGGATTGACATTCAATTTTCTCCTTGGAAGACAAATTCTGCCCCAAACTTTATGTTGGCTTGCTGACAGCTTGGGATCTTCTGAAATTCCCAAATTTGAGCAGCTGAATTTCAAGTACTAGGCCCTAAATTCTGTGCAAGCTTCCTGACGTGGATGCCAAACCCTAATTTCTCCTATAAATTAGGGTTTACAGCAGTGAATCTCTAAATTATTCACCTTTCAATGGCTGAGATAACTTGAGAAATGGCTGGAAAATGAGAGACAATGCTGAGGAGAGAGAGAATTCAGACTTCTGTAACGAGAAATAGGCTGATCTCTACTGCTGCCCTGTTGGAACAGCCCTTGGAGCTGTCGCTTACAGCCAGGAGGCTATCGCTTACCCACAATCTCCACTGCCCAATTGTCGCCTGCTGTCCTAACACCTTGGGCTGCTACTGCCTATAACTGGTAAGGCTCCTAGTGGCTGCAAATGGCCCTCATCTGCTGCTGGCAACCTGCTCATTCAGCTTCTCCTCCAATTGCCTCCTCCAGAATGACTCTCCTCCCACTCCCAGCCTCCTCTCACTCACATATGTTACTTTTATACATGCTCTTGTGTGTGAATACACCTTAGGTGTGTAAGTGTGTGTATCAAAGATGCAAACACCTTTAAAACCTCCTAGCATTTAATAAGGGTCAAAGGTTTGGGGAAAACCCTAGGCCTATATAATGAAGCCCTAGGCATTGTACTTTCATCATCTATCACATCAATCTATTCAGCTTGTTGTGTGCGCACAAGAATTCTATCACACACACTCTCTCTCTTTCTTCTCCTCTCTCCATCATGGAGCTTCACCCTCCATAGCCTGTTTGTCTATCTTCGTGAGCTTCATACCCAACAGTGGTATCAGAGCGGGTTCAACTCGACATCTCAACCATCATCACCTACATGTCTCAAACAGCTGACACTAACATTGGCCTAGCAACTCTGCCATGTTTGCACATTACTGCTAAAGAAGATGATGATGATGCGACCTGTTTAGTCCTTGCTCTAGTCCTTTACCTGAGACCAAACGAGCCACCTATTAGTCTTCCTGTTGACGAGTTCTACTACGCATCTATGTCCATTTTGCCTAGTCTACCCTCTTGGAAACCTGCCATCTCTAGCTGTGACTTAGTGGCCTGTGCCTTTGTCATTGTCTATTGCACCCAGCCTCTCTGCCCACCAACATTGTCACCTGCCTACGTAGCTCAACCTACCCTTTGACCTATCATGCTGTCACATCCTCGACGGGTCATTGACACACATCACCATCAAGCTGTCTCAACACATTCTTGACATCAATATGAGGTTTTCATTAATCAAACCTTAAATTAATTTACAATAAAACTTTTTTGTTAGGGGTAGTTCACACATAACTTAAAGGATTTTGATTTTTATCAACAGTCTTCAATATTTCCTTGACAAAATTTGGGACATTTTACACCAGCCACCTGTCTCACCTCAAATCACCCGAATTCATCAAAGTCTTATCCACATTTTGATTTTTATTGAAATTTCTCCAAATTTTATCACAAAATTTGGGGCTTTTGTTAAAAAGCCCTCTATATGGTATCTATCATCATGATGGCAAGATATGGCATTACCATTGAAAAATTCTTGAGAGTTAGCTTCTCCATTTGGAAGACGAGGATTTAGCTCATACTTATGCAGGAAAACGGATGGAGAGTTTTGTCCAATAACAAGCCGGAGCACGTTCGGGGCAACCCACAACTTCACCAAGAATGGCTCAAGAAGAACAAGAGTGTGCTCAACATCATCCGGCTCGGCCTCTCTAACAACTTTCTTCATTAGCTTGATCTCACAAAAACAGCAAAAGAGGTATGGGATGGCCTTCAAGTCACATTTGGGGGAGATATTAAAATAATTCATGTTTATTTTTAAATATATAATTATCTGCTATCTCCTACAATTCTTTGGAGACTCTTAAGCAACATCTTAATCATTTAAGTCTCCTTTACCAACGATTGACCACTCTCATTAGTCATCTAGATGAGGACGATAAAAAAGGTTGTACTTCTTAACAACTTGACGAAAGAAGCACAATTCAATGAAACTGTGACAACTTTAAAGGTGGCTCGAGAGACCAAACATGAGGAGATGATCACCATCCTTTTGAAGGATGAAAGGTCCAACAAAGATTTTGACATAGCACCGGTAGCTTTCTACACTAAGAAACAAATGCCCAAGTGTTCATATTGCAAGCGTATTGGTGAAATTGTTGACCAATGCTACAAAAAAAAGGACAAGTAGCAGCATGCCCACTATGCTATAGCTCACACCTTATTTGATAGTGATCCTGACGAGCCACCTACTACTTCTGATAAGGCCCTTAATGTATCTATTTAGTCATTGTCTTTTGGCAATGATGAACCCTATCAATATGCATTTTGAATTCAATCATAAATAAATAAATAAATAATGTGTTTGGAATTAGACATTGACCATGCTAATGAATGCATTAAGACCCTTTCAACACATCTATTTACTATGTGGGGCACTCTACCCAGATTTTTATCTGAAAAGATTTGGTGAATAATTTTGAAACCCGAGTATCTCTTGGAAACTTTACCTCTAAACTCTCTCTTTATGTGCCAAGATCTACACAGGTATCAATACCTCATCTAGCTTCTCAACCTCTAGCTAAATTTCAATACATACATCCTTTGGCACATCACCTTAAAAAGACCTCAACAAGCTCACATGAAAGGAATCATGTATTCGCTAGTGTGGTGGCAATTTCAATCTATAAGCAATATCATTGATCTCTCCAACACCTAGAAGGATCCATAATAACACATAACTTTGGATATAATCTCTCGCTACCTTTCATCTTTTCCAGCCTTGCTTTTTCAAAATGCAACAGTAAATAATCACCCTTTGCAAACTGCAAAGCACCCCTCTTTTGCTTTTCCTGCAATGGCTAAAGTGCATACTTAACCTTCACATAGGCTGCATCCATCTTCTACACATAATGATCAGCCTCAAAGATCTTATCTTCGATGTGCAAGATAGAAGGCACCTTTTTGCCACCCTTAACAACTTCAAATGGAATCTTACCAATGGAACTATTGTATGCAAACTCTACCAGAGGCAAGTACTACTCCCATTATGTCTTATGCTCTAGCACATAGCACCTCAAGAGATCTAAAACTGTGGAGTTGGCCTCTTCGTACTGACCATCTATCTTTGGATGGAAGGATGAAGAATACCTATATTCTCAAACAGCCCCTTCCAAAACAAATTGGTCATCCATGGATCTCTATCACTAATGATTGACTCTAGCATGCCATGATACTTAATACATGTTGCAAAAACAATCGTGCCATATGATCTGCCTTTATCTTCTTCCTCGCTGAAATGAAATGGGTCTACTTATTTAACCTACAAATGACAGCCCATATCCCATAATTCCCCGCGAGTGTCCTATGAAGATCAAAGATAAAATTCATCGCAATGCTTTGCCAAGGCCGATCAGGTGTAGGCAGATGCTGTAATAAACTTGACACCTTCTGCCTATCATACTTAACTTTTTGACATACAATGCATGTACGAACAAACTCCTCAACATCGTGCCTCCAAGCAGTCAATAGAAAAAGTACTTCACTACCTTAAATGTAGCATCTATACCTCTATGCTCTACATAAGAAGGAGCATGACTCTCAATCATTATCTTTGGCCTCAACTCCTTTGTAACACAAATTTGCTTGTGCATCATCAAAAAACCATCTCGAAATACATAGTGCTCTTGCCTCTGGCCACTGCAAAGGTAATCATATACCATCATTCCCGTAGTTGTCTTAGGAAGATCAAATATAAAATCTATCACAATTCTAAAACACAATGCATGTGCAGACAAATATATTGTTACTAAATTGATTGCTTATTGCGCATTCTCTATTTAGTAAATTTATGTCAATAAATTAATGACTCACTTTTCTTGAAGTGTTGATGATGATCTAGCATGGCCATGAGACCATTTAGAGACCAGTATTCCTAGTGCATCACTTAATGGGATGATCGGAGCGTTGTGACGGGGATATTGGTATAGGCAATATAAGCTATGAAGGGGGAAGGAAGTGTCTGTCAAGTGTAAGAGTGTACACAAGAACCAAGGAGTTACACATAAATGAAGATGGATTGAGTTTTAAGAAGAGGAAGTGCATTAGCATTGTGTATATGTATTTATGTGTGCATCCGAGGACACCTGGGAACGTTTACTTGTGTGTAATGAGCATTGCATTCATTTGGGGTCATCCCCTTCTTTACAAGTCAAGGTTCAAGGTCTTTTCTCTCTTAATGAATTAAGGAGAGAAATAATTCTTTCACTAAGAAAGACGAGAAAAGTAATTCTCTCACTAAGAAAGACGAGAGACGTGATCCTCTGGAAGTGAGGAGAGAAATGATTTTCTCTTTCTAAGGTCTAAGATGACACAAGCTTTTGTGTGGAAGTTAATCTTAAGGTTGAGGCCCAAGGCAATCTAATGAACTCTCCTTATCTATGGCTCAAGGTGGTTGCATGGACCATAAGTTAAGAATAGAGTTTAGAAAGTTGCTTTTCTTAAAAATAGACATGGTGAACCCATTTTTAAATTATCTCGCGATAGCTCAAGGTGGTTGCATGGACCATAAGTTAAGAATAGAGTTTAAAAAGCTGCTTTTCTTAAAATAGACATGGTGAATCCATTTTTAAAATATCTCGTTATAGAAAGACGATCTCTAAAAATGGCCCGCGAGGATTATCAAAAACGACGAGATCTATAACTTTTGTGTTGGACGTTTTTCCATCCGAGCAATGCAAAGAGAGATATTCCAAAATTGGTGCTGCAGAGTAAGTCCTGGAACAGCCACATCTTGCATGAAGATCAACCTTTCCAATCTTGGCACTCAAGTCTCTCTCCAAGAAGAGAAGCTCTTGGAGCCTATAAAAGGGAGGCTCTCCTTGGGTATGGAGGAGGTAAAGGAAGCATCACTTTGCATACATGCAAGAGGAGTGACGGCGGTTCGAGTCTCACAAAGTGCTGCGGAAGCTCTACTGAAATCAAGTTCCAAGAGGAGATCCATACACATATTGTGTAGGAGAGAAAGTGCAAGTACTGCGGAAGTTCTGCTGAAATCAAGCTCCAAGTGGAGATCCCTACACATATTGTGTAGGAGAGAAGGAGAGACTCAAAAAGGATCAAAAGGTGCCACCTTCCAAGTTATGCAAGTGTTAGCCGGTTGTATACCGTGCAAGGAACCATGATCTTGTTCCCAAGATCTACAAGTTAAGAACTGGTTTATGTGTAACAGAGGAACTTGCTCCTTGTCAATAATATAACTCCACAAAGGGGGGGACCGACCCATCTTCCAGTCCCTAGTGTGTTGTCAATCTCTCCATCTCTCTCTCTTTCTCTCTACATCTTTCTTTTCTCTCATCTCTTCTCTCTCTGCGCCAGTGTGATATTCACCAAATATCTTTTCAGTATGGAAGAAGGTCCAGCGTGTATCTCAGATCTTATAACAAATATCATGTCTCAAAGCAAGCCAATAGAAAAAGTGTGCCACTTCCTTAATTGTAGCATATTGAGCCCCATATATAAAATGGGTTTTGCACATATACACAATGTTATGTGGATCAATAACCATTCGACCCTCTGCATATTGAAGTCTAATCATAATCTCCCAAGTAGGAGAAGCATGCAAATCCCAAAAGAATTTATGAGATTGGTAGGAAGCTTCTTGCAAATTCTCAATCACAGTTTTTAGTTTAGCCTACTAAAAATCTCAATTGAAACTACTGAATAAGATCAACCAATCTCACAACCAATGGAAGCACAAATGTATCATCCAAGGATTCGAGCAATAAGAAACGAATCAAAGCTAGTAATTCTTCTATAATCCATCTGTTAGTTCAGGGTTCACACGCACACTCAACACACATTCACAGGAGTGAACAAGTGAAGAGCAAGAGTGAAGAGAGTGTTGGAAGGTTACATCCACTATATGAAAATGAATGAAAGTACAATCCCTAAGATAGTAAGTATAACACCCACTAGCAAGTGTTCACATAGGGAAAAAGCCCTTCTCTAGCTAGAAGGTAAAAAGTGTCCCTGAGATAAGAGAGCATTCACACAAGAACTTAGAGGAACAAGATAAGTATAACAAAACCTCCTAGAGTGAATGATATGTGCGTATATAAGGAATAGGCAGATTAATCTCCACATGGTATCAAGCCGAGAGCCTTGCAAAAGGCTTCAGACTTCTCTCTAGAGAGAGCTTTTGTAAACACGTCTGCCAAGTTGTTCTGTGTAGGGACATAAACCAAGTCAATCATCCCTGCATGGAGCCTCTCTCTGACATAATGATAATGTACCTCAATGTGCTTAGTGTGAGCATGAAAAACTGGATTCCTTGCAACTACCATGGCACTCTGACTCTCGTGTAGATAGGAGTGGGTGATTCCTCTCCCACACTAAGATCGACCAAAAGGCATCTGAGCCATACATATTCCAATGTAGCTATAAATACTGCCCTATATTCAACTTCACAGCTAGATGTGGCCACTGTAGACTACTTCTTGCTCAACCAAGAAATGCATGAAGCACCAAGCATGAAACAATTGCCACTAGTGGATAACCTTTTGTCAAAACAACCAGCCCAATCACTGTCTATAAATGCATACAAGTAAAGAGTAGTGCCTTTAGGATAGACAAGGTATCCTAAAGGCCCAATGTTTCAGTGTCTTTGAGATAACAAAATACATGTTTAACTACTTGCTAATGTGTAGTACTAGGGTGTGCATAAAGCGTGCCAACTAGGAGACCCCAAACTGAATATACCGCCATGTATTACACAAATACAATAAAAAGCCAATAACTTGCTGATAAAGAGAAGCATCAAAAGATTCTCCTATATCCTCAAGTGTAAACTTGTAGCCTGTTGTCTCAACGGGAGTAGAGATAGGCTTGCAGTCTTTTATCTGAAAACGCTCATGGAGCTGCCCGATGTACTTAAACTACTACAAAAAATTGCCATCCTAAACTATAGTAAACTGTATACCAAGATAGTAGTGTAAGTGGCCAAGATCTATCACATCAAAAGCATGCTGCAATTCAGCTTTTAAAGCTGAAATATGTCTCATGAGGTCCAATTGATAGCATATCATCCGTATAAAGAATGAGAATCAAGAGGCTATTACCATCTTTGCAGGCATAAAGTGTGCTCTCAATGTGTGAATTAGTGAAGCCAAGAGCAATCAAGCATGCATGTATCTTCTCATACCATGCCCTAGGTGCTTGCTTTAAACCATAAAGGGTCTTACGCAAACGGCACACTTTGCTTCCTGACCCTTTCTAAACAAAGCCAAGAAATTGAGTGACATAAACATCCTCACCAAGATCGCCATTCAGAAAGTAGTCTTCACATCCAACTAATGCACATGCCAATCATAATGAGTAGCCAAAGCAATGACACTAAATGGTGGCCATACGTGAAGTAGGTGCAAACGTCTCATCATATTCAATCCCATGCTATTGGGCATACCCTTTGGCAACAAGACATACCTTGTAGCGATCAATGCTACCATCAAATCTCCATTTTAATTTGTAAACCCACTTAGTACCTATAGTACACTTGCCAACCGGCAATTTATATTACTCCCATGTGCCATTTTTATCAATAGAGTTTAACTCTGATTGCATTGCTGCTATCCAATATTCATTTTGTAAAGCATCATGTAGAGTGTATTTACTTTTTCAATAAAGATGGATGACAGACTTAGGCAAGAGGATTTAGATCCATTAGAGTTCACAAGATGCTCTCGACAAAGGATTGGAGTTGTGGCTCATTGTGATAGGACTTGATACTTAGACCCAAATCCTTAAACTTGTATGGAAGATGGATGGAGGCATTGGGCATATAGGAGGAGGCCGCTATTGAGACTTTAGTGGGATCCTGAGGAGTGGATATGGAGAGATCCATTTGCAGAGATGCCTCAAGATGTCCCCTTGTTTGGCTATACCACTAGGTTGGGGAGGAAAATACAGTTGAGTAGGACCAGAGTGGTGCTGCAGTTGAGCATTGCACTATCCACAGTATATCCCAAAAAACACACCAAAGGGGCAACAAGGTGGGCAAGCATATTGAACTTCAATGGGAAATGATCTGACAAAACGTATTGTTGTAGCACCCAGATGTCCAAAATCTCTGGTAGGAAAGCATCATTGTGCATAATATACATGCAATCCAAGCGAGCATGTGGCAGAGTATTGTGTTAATTGAAAAGTAAAACCCCGAATCCAATGGGCGAAGCCAAGAACAAATGTCTTGCTTCAAAATAGCAATATGAAAATCATCTCACACACGGCTCTCAAGTGTATCCATCAGTGAGTGCTTGGAGAGAGACTGCAAATGATGAATACACATACATATTGAAATCTCCCATCAACACTCCTCGTGTACCAAGAGACAAGCAAGCTACTAGTCAATCCCATAGATCCCATCTAAACAAAGTCATTTGGTGCATAGAGGCCTACTAGCCATAGTACCTCCCCTTCAAATAGAATTTCAATGATCAAAGAGCAGCCATGGACATCATTCTTAACAAGGACCAACTGAAACTTTCATCCATGACCATAAGCACACCTGAATAGCATCAAGCTAAGCCCCTGCATGGAACAAATGGAACCCATGGCAATCCACGATTTTGTTGGCTTTATCGTGATTTTTATGCTCAAGAGCCATAACACATCCCATTGATTATCATGCAAAACACGCCACATGTCATGCTACTTGCTGCCTCAAACTATACTTTTGCAGCCAAAATATCAAGATTGCTCGTCCAGAAAGTCAGTCAATACTGCAAATGAGTTCTAAGTCCCTACACTCCATTTTGGAGGTGGAGGGATCATTTCCTTGATTCTGAGCTGCCCTTGGGTATCAACGATCCCAAGGGATGATCACTTTACCACAAGAATCAAAAGCAAGCTGCACAAGAGGGTCCCATGAATGGTCAGCAAAGCCTTCTAGGAGCAGAAAATTTTCAAGGGCCCATCGACATTATGGCAATAGTAGTAGATACACACAATACCTTATCTTTGCAATGCATATAAGGGGTCTTGTGAAGTGCTAGGCATAGTTACTACCGAGCTTACATCAGATTTTTACCTCTTCTAGCATGGACATCAACCCAATCCTAGTCAAGGGAAATCAAAAGCTACATAGGCTGTTTCCCTTTATCCACAATAGTCCACACTAGCACCTCATTTGCTTGAGGGCCATCATCCATAGGAGCATCATTGACTAGTAAAGCCAAACCCCCATCCACAACAGTGCTCTTCTCCGAACACTCAACCCATGAAATACCCTGATTGCCCACAAGAAAAATAATGCCCTTCAAAAGTTTCCCACTTCAAACAATAGTGCAATGAAGGCATTCCAAGACAATTGAAGCATAGCCAATCGAGCCTTTTGCACAAGTTATCCCATAGCATACGCATGCGGTTGTGGTTGGCAGCCCGCAAGCTAGGGAGAACCAAAACTGTGCCAATCACTCCCATAGCATCCTTAAGCAATGGCCGATAGACTATGGGATAATATTCAACTTCAACCCATACCGGGCATTCCTGCTGAAGCAACCATTGGAAGTCCGCCAACCGTCTCTAAGCCACTACATGCACCAAGCCTCTAGCAAAGAACAATGGAACTCTAGCCAAAAGATCATCTTGAGTGCTTGTCAATTTGAGCATTACCTCATAGAAGTCTCGTAGGCCAACAAAGATCTCATCGACATAGTATCCCTACAAAATGGAGTTTAACCATTGGTGGATCCAAGAGAGCACTGGAATCCTATCGATGAAAAAAAGGATGACCTCTCTTTCATAAAAGGTTGAAAAAGAACACAATACAATCTTGCTATCCATAGTAGCATCCAAAACATCCTCTTTGTCCTGGTCTGGAAAGGAGTCCTGGTTGTGTTGAACATATTCACCCAACAACATATCGACAATTTCCAAGAGATGTTCCCAATCCAAGTCCTAGGACTCCTCAACAACTGAAGTCACCTCTACATAAGGCAAGCACAATGTTTGGATTGTGGAGGGGCTTAGAATCTTCCATTACATCATCAGGGGTGTGCTCACTACACTCCACTGCATCAAAGACATGTTTATTGTGTTTAACAGGGGGTTGCACATCAGAGCCGAGCTGGACCTCAGGACAAGGGGCAACCATCTCCATACAAGGAACCATTTCTTCCTGCTCATCATCATCCCGAATCAGGCCCCAGGGCATCCCCTACCTGGTCTATAAAGGAACCATTTCTTCCTGCTCATCATCCCAAATCCGGCCCCAAGGCATCCGCCACCTAGTCTATAAAGGCCGTATTTAGCTCTGGCATGGTGCGAAACCTAGGTATTCATCTGTTGTCTGTCCTTGAGCCTCTCCCACCTGCTGGAACACAGAAACCCCTCTGGCCCACTTGTCTATCTGCAATCCCTGTGGTTGTCTGAAATCTTCAACCCATCTGTGGTTGTCTAGAATCTTTAGCCTGAGTACATCATTTGTCCGAAAGTTGCAGTCCCTCTGTGGTCATCTGGAGTCTTCAGGCTGCACACATCTATGTCGTGCAGGTCTGCAGGTTGTCAGGGCATTTGCTTGCTTCTCTCTGTTATGCCACCGCTGATTGAAGATGACTATCCTGGCAACCTGGTTGCCTACATGAATTGCACCTATCTGACAGCTACATATCAATCACAGAAGACCAACCCAATAGCTACCTGTCCTCTCTTTTTTTTTCGTAAAAGGTAATTGTATTAGCTACGAAAAAAGGTACAAGTTTACATGATTACAAGATACACAATGGCTGTACGCCAGCGTGTGTCAGCTGTTAGTACAAAACCCGGACAGAGATACACAAGTCATGGCAAAGACGGAGTGGAAATTGCCATATGCCAGGGAAGTAAGTCTTCCCGAGGGAGCAAGTCAGAGTGCCGAATGAGATCTATTTGCCAAAGCAAAAGGCCTTTAAGCCTGGCAATGTGTCTCGGAACATTAGATGCTGAATCAAAAAGAAAGGCATTCCAAGTGGTCCAATTGTGCCAGCATCCCCGGTATCTAAGAAAATGGAACAAGATCTTCATATGCAACTGTGCCGGTGTAGGGTATTTTGGGCGTACAAAAACCCAATCGAAAGGGCTCAGCGAGAAACCAACCACCGCTCACCAAACCACTGACAAAAGCTACCTGTCCTCTCTTTTTTTCGTAAAAGGTAATTGTATTAATTACGAAAAAAGAGTACAAGTTTTCATGATTACAAGATACACGAGGGCTCTAAGCCGACGTGTAAGATCCCAGTACTAAGCCACACAAAAGTTACACTAGTGATGGCAAAGACCCAGAGGAAATTGCCATATGCCAGGTAAGCAAGTCCTCCCGAGGGAGCAAGTCCGAGTGTCGAATGAGATCTATCTACCAATGCAAGAGACCTTTAAGCCGGGCAATGTGTTTCGGTACATTAGAGGCGGAATAAAAAAGAAAGGCATTCCGAGTGGTCCAATTGTGCCAGCATCCCCAGAATCTGAAGAAGTGAAACAAGATCTTCATATGCAACTGTGGCGGTGTGGGGTATTTTGGTCGCACAAAAACCCAATCGAACGGGGTGAGCGAGGACCCCACCACTATACGCCAAACCTGTGACAAGAGCGACCAGATCCTCTTGGCCAACGGGCAAGAAATAAATCGATGCCGGGCCGATTCCATAGTAAAGGTACAGAAGAAACAATTGCCATTCGAGATTCGACGCTTGGAGAGGGCCGAGGCAAGAGGAAGACCACCAATCATCACCCGCCAAAGAAAGACCTTGCATTTGAACGGTGTCTTATTCAACCAGCCCTCCATCACCGTTGCCTTCCACCATGACTGAGATTTCCGCAAACACCATACAGAATTAGCTTTAACAGCCAGCCATTGATGATCTTTCATCAGAAGATGATACACCTGATTAGCAGAGGCCTTTTCCAAACTCAACTGGCCTGCAAGGTCCCAGTCCTGCCAAGGACGATCCACCGCAAGGGCAGGAAAAGGTTGCCTAGCCTGAAGTACCAGCAAACGCTGCTTCCATAAGTCATGGTAGCCACGCGGGATTCTGAGAAGTCTCGTGGCCGTATGAAACGATGCGAAGACATTACGACTGGCAAGGGTGGCGTCCGCAACGGAAGTCACTCCCAGACGGGCCATGCAGTTAAATTTTGGTCGAAGCTCATGTTTGTCTTCCCACGAAAGTAATCTTGAGACTGCCAACAATTCCAGTTGAAAGGAGTTAGCATACAAGTGGTCCTCCGCTGGATGCCAGCTCGCCTTTTGGAGCACTGCTTTCCAGGAGCCGACCAAATGCAATAATAGAGAGGAGGTGGGGCTGGAAAACCGAGAGTCTGCATTAAGGACATGCCACCAGGAGCCCCGAATTTGTGTATTGCCATGTCGAAGCCCGCTGTCCTCCAGAAAATAACGGGCTATAATGGTCCACGGGTGATGATCCACGCACATAGCGCGAAAAAGTGACCAACGAAGGGCCTAGCATATGAGTTTCAGCATCCAAAATAGCCCCACCACCCAAGCGTTTGGGGGTACATGTATGTGACCACGAAATCCACGAAATACCTGCGTGCAATGAATCCTTCTTCCATAACATGAAACGAATAGGGCGCGTGAGAGCCTTCAAAGTAGTAGGAGTCCAGGGCAGCAATGGCAAGAAATATGTGAGCATTGGCAGCATAATTGTTTGTGCCACTTTGAGGCCGACATGAAAGGGCCACGCTTGCGACTTCCAATACATAAACTTAGTTGCCAATTTCTGTGAAATCCACTCCAGTAGCTGCTTTGGCTGAACATCAACACCCAACGGGTACCCAAGATGCCTGACAATGGAGCCACGGAGAACAACCTGACCCTGCCAACCCAATGACTGTAAATCCGACTCCGTGCAGCTGAGAATGGCTGATTTGAAGGCATTGATGCGAAGACCCGAAGCATGACCAAAGAGTGTCCAACATCTAATGCCTTGCGAATGTTGTCCTTGTCTGCACGCAAAATCATAAAGCTATCATCAGCCAAAGATTGGCTAATTAAGTGCTGCCCCAAAGGAAGAGACAAACCGGCTAGCTGATCAGAAGCTGCCATTGAAGATAACATTGAAAGAACCGGGTGAGTCGCCAGGGCAAAGAAGAGAGGACTCAAAGGGCAACCCTGTCTCACCGCGCGTGCAAGGACAAATGGCTCTGTAACCCCACCATTGAAAATAACACGCGAAGAAGCCTCAGCACGAATGGTGTAGATCAATCGGGACATTCGCGCCCCAAAACCCATAGCGGACATAAGTTCAGCAATGAAAGACCAATCTAAATAGTCAAAGGCCCTTTCCAAATCCAACTGAATCGAGCCCATCAATGAAATTGGTCTCCGCTGTTGCAACATTGACGGCGAAGGAACCTTTGGAAGCAATTTGATAAGGCCTTCTTTCCATGAGGAAGGCATGACCCCTGTTTCCCAAACCTACTAAAACATAGCCACCAATGGCTTCACCAGTTGCGTAGCCGAGCACTCAAAGAATTCATTGGTGAGGCCATCCCAGCCAGGGCTTTTATTCTTGGGCAGATGCAACAAAACATCCATAACCTCCTCCTCACAAATATCTGCCTCCAAGGTAGCTCGCATATCAAGTGGAACCTGATGGCGGACCAGATCATAGAAAACTGAACGTGCATACGTAACCTGGTCAGAAGGCGACGAAGAAGAACCAAGAAGATCCCGAAAATAATTCTTGCACATATCGACAATGGTGTGCGGATCAGTAACCATGCGACCTTCTGAATCCTGAAGTTTGGTCATATTTTCTCGAGCAGGAGAAGCATGCAAGGCGCGAAAGAACTTATGAGTCTAGCAAGGATTATCTTGCAAATTGTCAGTCAAATTGTGTAATTTGGCCTGCTGATAGGATTTCAACTGAAATTCTTTAATAAGATCAGCCAAACGCTGCGCCAGTGATAATAGAAAATCATCATCTGGGGTATCCACCAGAAGTGAACGAACCAAAGCCAGTAAGCCTTCCGCTGCATGGCGACGCCGCCGACAAATTAAGGCATGATGTATCCCATACTGGCGAGCGACCCGTTGCACATTAGAGACCAGTCGTTCAAAAGAAACTGTGCCCTCAGAGGCAAAGTCCAATAAAAATCTCTCAATCAATTGCTGCATATAGCCCTGAAAGATTGAATGCTTCAAATAAGAAGAGTTGAAACGTAAAGGGAGTCTATCCAACAACTGCATAAAAGGTGCAATGGGTTGTGCCAGTATCTCAAGTTGGAGAGGGAAATGGTCGGACAAGGCATATTGCTGCAATACTTTCATTTCCAGCATCTTAGGAAGAAAGTCATCATCCTGCATGATGTACATTCGGTCCAACCGCGACCATGTAGATGCATACTGGACTGAATGAAAAGTAAACCCTGGAGAGGACGGATGTAACCAAGACCATAGATCTTGCTTAAGAGCCGCAAGAGCAAAGGCATTCCACACCCGACTTTCCGGAGCATCCATCACCGAATGCCCGGAAGTGGACAGGGAAGAGTCAACACACATATTGAAATCTCCCATCACGAAACCCCTTCTACCGAGTGACATGGAGCTCTGCAAAGTCTTCCAAAGATCCCGGCGAGATAAAGGGTCATTCGGAGCATAGAGGCCCAGCAACCATAAGATCTCTCCTTCAAATAAAATTTCAATTACCACAAAGCAGCCCTGCACATCATTTTTAATAAGAATAGGCTGATATTTCTCATGGACAATCATAAGCACTCCAGAATAATGCACAGCATGTGTCCTTGCATAAAATAAGCGAAAACCATGGCAATCCACCACTTTTCCTGCATCATCGTGACTCTTGTGCTCCACCGCACACAAGGCATCCCACTGATTCTCATGCAAGGTAGTCCACATGGCATGTTGCTTATGGCGAGAACAAATGCCTCACACATTCCACGTGGCTATCTTCATATATCTGAAAAAAGAAAAATCAGGAAGGAGGCACCGCTTGCCTCGATTTCACCTTGTCTGCTAGAATGTCAAGGACACCATCATCCAGAAAATCAGCTAAGATTGCAAAAGAAATCGGCCCGCCAGCTTTAGAAGTACATGGGATATCCACTGTCTTAGGGGTGGCGCGGGGATAACGACGATCCCAGGGTGTAATCACATTGCCTTTAGAATCAAATGCCAACTTAGCAGGCGGGCCCTTGGGCCCGTCTGTATATACTTTCCTCATAGACTGATTACGGGGAGCAGAAGGAACCATAGTACGCGCAACATGCTGTGAAGAGGACATTTCTTTCCTGCGCATTGAATCCTGTGACACAGCAGGCCCAGAATCCGGCAAAGCAGCATCCAACTTCTTACCTTTTTTGGGACGTGCCTCTATCCATTCATTGTTACGAGAATCCAAACCCAAAACCTGTTGTTTACCTTTATCCAAAACACTGGATGGCTGGGTTTCCTCCTGTGAGGGAGCATCAAGCACCATGTCATCCCTAGGCGGCACAACATGCACATTATCTGAAGACGGTTGCCTATCTGGGCATTCGGCCATAAAGTGTCCCAATTTACCACACGAAAAGCAGTGTCCCGCAAAGTTACCCCATTTCAAGCAAAAATGTAAAGGATGCATGCCAGAGCAATTAAGGCGCAGCCATGCAAGCCTCTTCCTGGTAGTATCCCATAACATACACAAACGGTTTCTATTCATTGCCCTTAGGCTTGGGGGGACCAGGACCGTTCCCACTACGGCCATGGCATCCTTTAACAATGGCCAATAAACAGCCGGGCAATTTTCCACCTCAACCCACACCGGGCATTCACGTTGAAGCAGGCGCTGAAAGTCTGCCATAGGGCGCCATGGCACGACATGGACCAAGCGGCGATCAAAGAATAATGATAGTTTGGACAGGAGCTCAGTCCGATGCTTGTCCGAGTTCAGGAGTACCTCATAGAAGCCTTGAGGTCCAACAAAAATCTCCTCAACACACTCCCCTTGCAGTAAATGGTGCAATCACTGGCAAATATGGGAAAGCACTGGGATCCTGCCAGTGAAGAAGAGTATAACTGCACGGTCATAAAACACTGAAAAAGAGCGCATGACCGTTTTCGGATCCACCATTGCCTCCAGAACCTCTTCAGTTCCCGCGTCAGAAAAAGCTTCATGATTATGCTGGACATAGTCGCCAAGCAACGTATTGGCAAACTCCAGCAAATGCTCCCAGTCAATCTCTTGGGAATCCACAGAATCAGAGGCCACCTGAGCATACGAACGATCCTGATGATCGATTATCTCTTCGGGCGTAGGCTTGGAGCGTTTACCCGTAGGCTGAAAGTCAGGAGCAGGTGGCATCTCCTCTGTACACGGCACCATATCCTCCAGTTCCTCTGCATCAGAATCCGGACCAAGAGCGGCTACCGTTTGTTCAATAAAAGCCATATCCAGGCCAGCCATGCTTCTCTCTGATCAGAGGCGGGACTGCAAAATCAGTGCACCACCCGGATGCAGCAACCGGACTGCAACGGAGAACCGGACCGACACGCGCAGATGAACCGGGGTGCTGGGCAACAGGTCAACCACAGGTGAGGCTTACACACGGCTGCGGCAGGCCTGCACGCTGCAAAACTAGGGTACCGCAGGGCTGCAGCCACAGGGCCGCAACTGGGCGCCGGTGCAGAAGAGGACAGACTCGAGCAGGTGAGCCCCAGATCAACAGGGTGGGCGAAAGCCGTGGGAGTCTGCAGCGAGGCTCAGCAGGCGAGTGGCTGATGTCGCGACGGGATGGTCCGGCAATAGGCGCAGGAGGCGAAACGTCCGGGCGAAGGCGGTTGTCTCGCGCAGGAAACGGGGCTCCAGGGGACGGCGGGTCATGTCCAGCAAGCAGCAGGGGGTGACAGGGTATTGACTGGTAGGCAGAAGCGGGGCGCAATGAGACGTTGGGGCAGAACGGACCCAGCACGAATCAACGGGACGACGTCAGGCAGGGCGCAGGGCAGGAAAACACGTCCGCGCGTCAGAAGGCAGCAGAACCGCCATCGCTCTCTCTCTCTCTCTCTCTCTCTCTCTCTCTCTCTCTCTCTCTCTCTCTCTCTCTCTCTCTCTCTCTCTCTCTCTCTCTCTCTCTCTCTCTCTTTTTTCAACGTGTGGGAAATCCCCCGTACTAATGCACTAAAAAGGTTACACCAATCATGGCAACGACCCAGAGGCAATTGCCATATGCCAGGGATGCAAATCCTCCCAAGGGAGCAAGTCGGAGTGCCGGATGAGATCTAGCTGCCAATGCAAGAGCCCTTTAAGCCTGGCAATATGTCTCGGTACATTAGAGGCCGAATGAAAGAGAAAAGCATTGCGCGTGGTCCAAATGTGCCAGCATCCCCAGTATCTGAAAAAGTGAAATAAGATCTTCATATGTAACTGTGGCGGTGTGGGGTACTTTGGGCGCACAAAAACCCAATCGAAAGGAGTTAGTGAGGACCCCACCACTGCGCGCCAGATTTGCGACAAGAGTGACCAGATATTCTTGGCGAGCGGGCAAGAAAGAAAATGATGTCGGGCCAATTCCGCAGTAGTGGTACAGAAGAAACAATTGCCATTCGAGATTCGACGCTTGGAAAGGGCCGAGGCAAGAGAAAGACCACCAATCATTACCCGCCAAAGAAAGACCTTGCATTTGAAAGGTGCCTTATTCAGCCAGCCCTCCATCAGCGTTGCCTGCCACCATGACAGCGATTTCCGCAGTCCCCAAACAGTATTAGCTTTCACACCCAGTCATTGGTGATCTTGAATGAGAAGATGATACACCTGATTAGTAGAGGCCTTTTCCAGACTCAACCGGCCTACAAGGTCCCAGTCCTGCCAAGGACGATCCACAGCCAGGGCAGGAAAGGGTTGCCTACCTTGAAGCTCCGACAAAAGCTTTCCCCATAAACCACGGTATCCGCGCGGGATCCTGAAAAGTCTCCTTGCAGTCTGAAACGATGCGAGGACATTGCGAGTGGCAAGGGTAGCATCCACAATCGAAGTCACACCTAACCGGGCCATGCAGTTAAATCTCGGTCTGAGCTGATGTTTGTCTTCCCATGAAAGTAATCTCGATATTGCCAACAATTCCAGTTGAAAGGAGTTAGTCTGCAAGCGGTCCCCTGCTGGATGCCAACGGGCCTTTTGGAGCACCACTTTCCAAGAGCCGACCAAGTGCAGTAACAAAGAGGAAGAGGGACTGGAAAATCGAGAGTAAGCATTAAGGACATGCCACCAGGAGGCCCGAAGCCGTGTGTTACCATGGCGTAGCCCGCTGTCCTCAAGAAAATAACGAGCTATGATGGTCCACGGGTGATGATCCTCACACATGGCACGAAAAAGAGACCAACGAAGAGCCAGCATATGAGTTTCTGCATCCAAAATAGCTCCACCACCCATGCGTTTAGGGGTACATGTATGTGACCATGAAATCCACGAAATGCCTGCCTGCAGTGAATCCTTCTTCCATAGCATGAAACGAATGGGATGAGTAAGAGCCTTCAAAGTAGTAGGCGTCCACGGTAGCAATGGCAGGAAATACGTTAGCATTGGTAGCATAATTGTCTGAGCCACTTTGAGGCGGACATGGAATGGCCACGCTTGCGACTTCCAATACATAAACTTCGCCGCCAGTTTTTGTGAAATCCACTCCAGTAGGTCCTTTGGCCGTACATCCACCCCCAATGGGTATCCAAGATGCCTGACAATGGAGCCACGGGAAACCACCTGGCCCTGCCAGCCTAATGATTGTAAATCAGGCTCCGTGCAACTGAGAATGGCTGACTTAAAGGCATTGATGCGAAGACCAGAGGCCTAACCAAAGAGCGTCCAAACATCTAATGCCTTTCGAATGTTGTCCCTGTCCACCCGCAAAATCATAAAGGTGTCATCAGCCAAAGATTGGCTAATGAAGTGCTGCCCCAAAGGAAGAGACAATCCTGCCAGCTGAGCAGAAGCCGCCATTGAGGATAACATTGAAAGGACCGGGTGAGTGACCGAGCGTGCAAGGACAAATGGCTCTGTAACCCCACCATTGAGCATAACTCTTGAAGAAGCCGCAGCACTAATGGTGTAGATCAATCGGGACATCCGGGTACCAAAGCCCATAGCAGACATGAGATCTGCAATGAAAGACCAGTCCATATAGTCAAACGCCTTTTCCAAGTCCAATTGAATCAATACCACTTCCTGACTGGAGTGCCGCGCATAGTCAATAGCCATTTGCGCATTTAAGATATTATGCAGAATGTTGCGGCCCTTAATGAAACCATATTGGAGAGGATGCACAATAGCTGGAAGGTGCTTGTGAAGCCGATTCGCCAGCACTTTGGAGAAGATTTTATACATCGAGCCCATCAAAGAAATTGGTCTCCAGTGTTGCAGCTTTGACAGCGAAGGGACCTTTGGAATCAGTTTGATAAGGCCTTCTTTCCATGAGGAAGGCATGACCCCTGTTTCCCAAACCTGCTGAAACATGACCGCCAATGGCTTCACCAACTGCATGGCCGAGTTCTCAAAGAATTCATTAGTGAGACCATCCCAACCAGGACTTTTATCCTTAGGCAGGTGCAACAAAACATCCATAACCTCCTCCTCGCAAATATCCGCCTCCAAAGTGGCTTGCATATCAAGTGGAACCTGCTGGCGGACCAAATGATAGAAGACCGAGCGGGCATGCGTAACCTGGCTAGAAGGCGAGGGAGAAGAACCAAGAAGTTCCATAAAATAATTTCTGCACATATTGACAATGGTCTGCGGATCAGTGACCATGCCACCTTCCGAATCCTGGAGTCTAGTCATATTTTCGCGAGCCGGAGAAGCATGCAAGGCGCGAAAGAACTTATGAGACTGGCAGGCACTATCTTGCAATGTGTCAGTCAAGTTATGCAGCTTGGCCTGCTAATAAGATTTCAACTGAAACACTTGAATAAGATGGGCCAAACGCCTCTCCAGTGACAGTAGAAAATCATCATCTGGGGAATCCACGAGCAAGGAACAGACCAAAGCCAGTAAGTCCTCTGCTGCATGTCGATGTCGCCGACAAAGAAAGGCATGATGAATCCCATACTGCCGAGCAACCCGCTGCACATTAGAGAGCAGCCGTGCAAATGAAGCCAAGCCCTCAATAAGAACCTCTCAATCAATTGCTGCATATAGCCCTGAAAAATTGGATGCTTCAAATAAGAGGAGTTGAAACGTAAAGGGAGCCTATCCAGCAACTGCATAAAAGGTACAATAGATTGTGCCCGCATCTCAAGCTGGAGGGGGAAATGGTCCGACAACGCATATTGCTGCAAGACCTTCATTTCCAACATCTCGGGAAGAAAATCATCCCCCTGCATGATATACATTCGGTCCAACCGCGACCAAGTAGTTGCATATTGTGCGGAATGAAAAGTAAACCCTGAAAAAGAAGGGTGAAGCCACGACCAAAGATCTTGCTTAAGTAGGCGCAAAGCAAAGGAATTCCACACCCGGCTTTCCGGCGTATCCATTACCGAATGCCCTGAAGTGGACTGAGAAGAGTCAACACACATATTGAAATCTCCCATCAAAAACCCCCTTCGGCCAAGTGACATGGAGCCCTGCAAAGTCGACCAAAGATCCCGTCGGGATGCGGGATCATTCGGAGCATAGAGGCCCAGCAACCATAAAATCTCTCCTTCAAATAAGACTTCGATTACCAGAAAGCGGCCCTGCACATCATTTTTAACAAGAACAGGCTGATATTTCTCATGGACAATCATCAGCACGCCCGAATAGTGCGTAGCATGTGTCCCTGCATAAAACAGACGGAATCCATGACAATCCACAACTTTTCCTGCTTCACCGTGACTTTTGTGCTCAACTGCACACAATACATCCCACTCGTTCTCATGCAAGACAGTCCACATGGCATGTTGCTTATGGCGAGAGCAAATGCCTCGCACATTCCACGTGGCTATCTTCATATATCTTCAAAAAAAGGAAGTCAGGAATGAGGCGCCTGTTGCCTCGATTTCACCTTTTCCGCGAGAGCATCCAGGACACCCTCATCCAGAAAATCAGCCAATACTGCAAATGAATTATGGCGACCTGCTTTAGAGGTAGAAGGAAAATCCACTGCCTTGGGAGTGGGGCGGGGATAACGCCGATCCCAGGGTGTAATCACATTACCTTTTGTATCAAACGCCAGCTTAGCAGGTGGGCCCTTGGGGCCGTCTGTATAGACTTTCCTTGTAGACTGATTACGGGGGGCAGACGGGGCCATAGTACGCGCAGCCTGCTGTGAAGTGAACATTTCTTTCCTGCGCATAAACGTGCGCACGGAATCCTGTGAAGCATTAGGCCCAGGATCCGCCAGGCCTGCATCCAACTTTTTATCTTTTTTTTGACGTGCCTCAATCCAATCAGTGCTACGGGAATCCAAACCCAGGACCTGTTGTTTGCCTTTATCCACGACATTAGGTGGCTGAAGGGCCTCCTGTGTCGGGGCATCAAGCACCATGTCATCCTTAGGCAGCACAACCTGCGTATCCTCGGAAGACGGTTGCCTTTCAGGGCATTCGGCCATAAAATGCCCCAATTTACCACATGAAAAGTAGTGTCCTGCAAAGTTGCCCCATTTCAAGCGAAAATGCAAAGGATGCATGCCAGAACAATTGAGGCGAAGCCACGCAGGCCTTTTCCTGGCCGTGTCCCATAACATGCATAAACGATTTCGATTCATAGCCCTGAGGCTTGGGGGAACCAGCATGTTCCCACAACTGCCATCGCATCCTTCAACAATGGCCAATAGACCGCCGGACAATTGTCCACTTCCACCCACACCGGGCATTCTCGTTGAAGCAGACGCTGGAAGTCTCCCATAGGGCGCCATGGTACCACATGGACCAAGCAGCGATCAAAGAATAATGGCAACTTGGACAGGAGCTCAGCTCGATGTGTTTCCGATTTCAATAGCATCTCATAAAAGCCGTGAGGTCCAAGGAAGATCTCCTCAACACACTCCCCTTGCAATAAATGGTGCAACCATTGGCGAATATGTGAAAGCACTGGGATCCTGCCAGTGAAGAAAAGTATAACGGCACGGTCATAAAACACCGAGAAGGACCGCAAAACTGATTTCGGGTCCACCGTGGCTTCCAGCACATCATCAGTTCCCGCGTCAGAAAAAGTTTCATTATTATGCTGGACATAATCGCCAAGCAGAGTATTGGCAAAGTCCAGCAAATGCTCCCAGTCAATCTCCTGCGAATCCATAGGATCAGAGGCAACCTGCGCATAGGAACGTTCCTGAGGACCCATTGGCTCGTCAGAAGTATGCTTGGAGCGTTTGCCCGCAGGCGGCAATTCAGAACCCGGAGGCATCTCCTCCGTGCACGGCACCATATCCTCCGGCTCCTCTGTATCGGAATCAGGGCCAAGGGCTGCCACCGTCCGGTCTAGAAAATCCATATCCAGGCCAGCCATATTGCTGTCTTCTCTCTGAAGAAGTCGTCAGGCGGCAGTCGTCAGATGGGTCTCCAGGCGGCGCGTAGATCTAGGCGATCCTCTCTCTCTCGCTCTTGGCTTCCTTAGCTAGGGTGCGTTGAAGACTTCCCGGACAACAGGTCTGTTTCTGCCTAGGGCAGAGAGCTCTCTCTCTCTCTCTCTCTCTCTCTCTCTCTCTCTCTCTCTCTCTCTCTCTCTCTCTCTCTCTCTCTCTCTCTCTCTCTCTCTCTCTCTCTCTCTCTCTCAGGCAGCAGACACAGTACGGATGCCAGACGGGGCAACAGCTGGGGTGTACTGGTTAGCGGGATAGCTGGCGAAGCCTGTTGAAGAGGCCGGGTGTGCAGCACGTGATCAGCGAAGAAGAGACTGCCTGACGAAGAAGAGAACCAGACGTCAACGGTGTTGCAGCGAAGAAGAGAACCAGCACGTGATCAGCGAAGAAGAGAACCAGACGTCAACGGTGTTGCAGCGAACAGGTGATCAAGCGACGGGGATGCAGTGAACAGGCGATGATGGTGCAGCGAACAGACAACGGCGCAGGTCCATAAGTCAACGGGGAGGGGGGCGCAAACGGTCGACAAGTAGGTCAACCAAACGAAACGCTAACGGCAGGGTTCGACGTCGACGTCAGGGGTAGGAAGCACGTCGCCAGGTCACAGGGGCGCCAGGTCCGCCATCACTTCACCTTCTCTCGGGACATTCTCTCTCTCTCTCTCTTTTTTTTTTCGTAAAAGGTAATTGTATTAATTACGAAAAAAGTACAAGATTACATGATTACACGAGTACAAGAGGCACGAGGGCCAAAGGCCAACGTGTGGGAAATCCCCGGACTAGGGTACTAAAAAGTTACACCAATCATGACAAGGACCCAGAGGCAATTGCCAAATGCCAGGAATACAAATCCTCCCGAGGGAGCAAGTCAGAGTGCCTGATGAGATCTAGCTGCCAATGCAAGAGCCCTTTAAGCCTTGCAATATGTCGCGGTACATTAGAAGCCGAGTCAAAGAGAAAAGCATTTCGGGTGGTCCAAATGTGCCAGCATCCCCAGTATCTGAAAAAATGGAATAAGATCTTCATATGTAACGGTGGTGGTGTGGGATACTTCGGGCGCACAAAAACCCAATCGAAGGGAGTCAGTGAAGACCCCACCACCGCGTGCCAGATTTGTGACAAGAGTGACCAGATATTCTTGGCGAGCGGGCAAGAAAGAAAACGATGTCGGGCCGATTCCGCCGAAGTGGTGCAGAAGAAGCAAGTGCCATTCGAGATTCGACGCTTGGAAAGGGCCGAGGCAAGAGGAAGACCACCAATCATTACCCGCCACAGAAAGACCTTGCATTTGAAAGGTGTCTTATTCTGCCATCCCTCCATCAGCGTTGCCTGCCACCATGACAGTGATTTCCGCAGGCCCCAAACAGCATTAACTTTCACACCCAACCATTGGTGATCTTTAATGAGAAGATGATACACCTGATTAGTAGAGGCCTTTTCCAGACTCAACCGGCCTGCAAGGTCCCAGTCCTGCCAAGGGCGATCCATAGCCAGGGCAGGAAAGGGTTGCCTACCCTGAAGTTCCGAGGAAAGCTTCCCCCATAAATCACGGTATCCGCGCGGGATCCTGAAAAGTCTCCTAGCAGTCCGAAATGATGCAAGGACATTGCGAGTGGCAAGGGTAGCATCCGCAATCGAAGTCACACCCAAACGGGCCATGCGATTAAATCTTGGTCTGAGCTGATGTTTATCTTCCCACGAAAGTAATGTGGATACCGCCAACAATTCCAGCTGAAAAGAATTTGTCTGCACGCGGTCCCCGACAGGATGCCAACGGGCCTTTTGGAGCACCACTTTCCAAGAGCCGACCAAATGCACTAACAAAGAGGAAGAGGGACTGGAGAATCGAGCGTCAGCATTAAGGACATGCCACCATGAGGCTCGAAGCCGTGTGTTACCCTGGTGGAGGCCGCTGTCCTCAAGAAAATAGTGCCTCGCATAATCAATAGCCATTTGCACATTCAAGATATTGTGCAAAATGTTGCGTCCCTTAATGAAACCATATTGGAGGGGGTGCACAAGAGCTGGAAGGTGCTTATGAAGCCGATTTGCCAGCACTTTGGAAAAGATTTTATACATCACGCCCATCAACGAAATTGGTCTCCAGTGTTGCAGCTTTGACGGCGAAGGGACCTTGGGGATCAGTTTGATAAGGCCTTCTTTCCATGAAGAAGGCATGACCCCTGTTTCCCAAACCTGCTGGAACATGACCACTAAAGGCTTTACCAACTGCGTGGCTGAGTGCTCAAAAAATTCATTAGTGAGACCATCCCAACCAGGACTTTTATCCTTAGGCAGGTGCAACAAAACATCCATAACCTCCTCTTCGCAAATATCCGCCTCCAAAGAGGCTTGCATATCAAACGGAACCTGCTGGTGGACCAGCTGATAGAAGACCGAGCGGGCATGCGTAACCTGGCTAGACGGCAAGGAAGAAGAACCAAAAAGATCCATAAAATAATTTCTGCACATATTGATAATGGTCTGCGGATCAGTGAGCATGCGACCTTCCGAGTCCTGAAGTCGAGTCATATTTTCGCGAGCCGGAGAAGCATGCAAGGCGCGAAAGAACTTATGAGACTGGCAGGCATTATCTTGCAATGTGTCAGTCAAGTTATGCAGCTTGGCCTACTGATAAGATTTCAAGCTAAAGACTTGAATAAGATGGGCCAAACGCTGCTCTAGTGACAGCAGAAAATCATCATCTGGGGAATCCAGGAGCAAGGAACGGACCAAGGCCAATAAGTCCTCTGCTGCAAGTCGACGTCGGCGACAAAGAGAGGCAGTGTGAATCCCATACTGCCGAGCAACCCGCTGCACATTAGAGAGCAGGCGTGCAAACGAAGCCAAGCCCTCAGAGGCGAAGTCCAATAAGAACCTCTCAATCAGTTGCTGCATATAATCCTGAAAATTTGGATGCTTCAAATAAGAGGAGTTGAAGCGTAAAGGGAGCTTATCCAGTAACTGCATAAAAGGTGCAACAGATTGTGCCCGCATCTCAAGCTGGAGGGGAAAATGATCCGACAACGCATATTGCTGCAAGACCTTCATCTCCAGCATCTCGGGAAGAAAATCATCCCCCTGCATGATATACATTCTGTCCAACCGCGACCAAGTGGTTGCATATTGTGCAGAATGAAAAGTAAAACCTGAAACAGAAGGGTGAAGCCACGACCAAAGATCTTGCTTAAGTATGTGCAAAGCAAAGGAGTTCCACACCCGGCTTTCTGGCGTATCCATTACCGAATGCCCTGAGGTTGACTAAGAAGAGTCAACACACATATTGAAATCTCCCATCAAAAACCCTCTGCGGCCAAGTGCCATGGAGCCCTGCAAAGTCGACCATAGATCCCGTCGGGATGCGGGATCATTGGGAGCATAAAGTCCCAGCAACCATAAAATCTCGCCTTCAAATAGGACTTCAATTACCAGAAAGCGGCCGTGCACATCATTTTTAACAAGAACAGGCTGGTATTTCTCATGAACAATCATCAGCACGCCCGAATAATGCTTAGCATGTGTCCCTGCATAAAACAGACGAAATCCACGACAATCCACAACCTTTCCTGCCTCACCATGACTTTTGTGCTCCACTGCACATAATACATCCCACTAATTCTCATGCAAGACAGACCACATGGTATGTTGCTTATGGCGAGAGCAAATGCCTCGCACGTTCCACGTGGCAATCTTCATATAGTTTCAAAAAAAGGAAGTCAGGAACGAGGCGCTGTTGCCTCGATTGCATCTTTTCCGCGAGGGCATCCAGGACACCCTCATCCAGAAAATCAGCCAATACTGCAAATGAATTCGGGCGACCTGCTTTAGAGGTAGAAGGGAAATCCACTACCTTGGGAGCAGGGCGGGGGTAACGCCTATCCCAAGGAGTAATCACATTGCCTTTCGCATCAAACGCCAGCTTAGCAGGTGGGCCCTTGGGGCCCTCGGAATAGACTTTCCTTGAAGACGGATGACGGGGGGCTGACGGGGCCATGGTACGCGCAACCTACTGTGAGGTGACCATGTCTTTCCTGCGCGTGTACGTGCGCACGGAATCCGGGGAAACATGAGGCCCAGGATCTACCAGGCCTGCGTCCAACTTTTTACCTTTTTTTTGTCGTGCCTCAATCCAATCAGAGCTAGGAGAATCCAAAGCTCGGACCTGTTGTTTACCTTTATCCATGACAGTAGGTGGCTGAAGGGTCTCCTGTGTCTGGGCATCAAGCACCATGTCATCCTTGGGCTGCACAACCTGCGCCTCCTCAGAAGACAGTTGCCGTTCCGGGCATTCAGCTACAAAATGCCCTAATTTACCACATGAAAAGCAGTGTCCGGCAAAATTGCCCCATTTCAGGCGAAAATGCAAAGGATGCATGCCAGAGCAATTGAGGTGAAGCCACGCAGGCCTTTTCCTAGCCGTATCCCATAACATGCATAAACGGTTTCGGTTCATAGCCCTGAGGCTTGGGGGAACCAGCACTGTGCCCACAACCGCCATCGCGTCCTTCAACAATGGCCAATATACCGCTGGACAATTTTCCACTTCCACCCACACCGGGCATTTGCGTTGAAGCAGACGCTGGAAGTCAGCCATAGGGCGCCATGGTACCACATGGACCAAGCGACGGTCAAAGAATAGTGGCAACTTGGACAGTAGCTCAGCTCGATGCGATTCCGATTTCAACAGCACCTCATAAAAGCCGCGAGGTCCAAGGAAGATCTCCTCAACATACTCCCCTTGCAATAAATGGTGCATCCACTGGCGAATATGTGAGAGCACTAGGATCCTGCCGGTGAAAAAAAGTATAACTGCACGGTCATAGAACACCGAGAAGGACCGCAAGACTGATTTTGGGTCCACTGTCGCTTCCAGCACATCATCCGCAGCCGCAGCAGAGAAGGTTTCATTATTATGCTGGACATAATCGCCAAGCAGAGTATTGGCAAAGTCCAGCAAATGCTCCCAGTCTATTTCCTACGAATCCACAGGTTCGGAGGCAACCTGCGCATAGGAACGGTCCTGAGGACCCATTGGCTCGTCTGAAGTGTGCTTAGAGCGTTTGCCTGCCGGCGGCAGTTCAGAACCCGGAGGCGGCTCCTCCGTGCATGGCACCATATCCTCCGGCTCCTCTGTATCGGAATCAGGGCCAAGGGCTGCCACCGTCCGGTCGAGAAAATCCATATCCAGGCCAGCCATACTGCTGTCTTCTCTCTTTCGCTCACGCCCTCACTGCAACAGCAGGATGTACTGTCTACAGTCTCTGCTCTTTCAATAATCTGCTGCCTCCTAGGCACAGATCTGTCCTTGTAAAATGTCTATCTGTCTGTCCCTAAACTGTCGTGTCCCGGCCTGTGCAGGGACATATTCTGCAAGCACACCCTTTGATCCTGGCGATTCTCTGGTCAGGGCTTCCACGATGCAGCGCAGCACGGATACAGGTAGACAGTGTGCAGGTCGCGTTGGCGGGCCAGGTAGGCAGTGTGCAGGTCACGTTGACGGGAACACTGGCTGTCTGAGTGGCGTTGGTCCTCTGTCTATCTCTGCACCTTAGTGCAGAAGAACAGGAGCAGCGGGGCAAATCTGTTCTTCAGCGAGTAACAGGTCTGGTTGTCAGACAGGGAAGCGGGCTGCCACAGGAGGCGCCCGCAAGCAGAGTGACAGGGCCTGAGCAGGAAACCGCTGCGGGACAGGCCTATTCTTCAGCGGGCAACAGGTCCGGTTGTCAGACCGGGCAGCGGGCTGCCACAGGAGGCGCCGCCTGAGCAGGAAACCGCAGCGGGACAGGACTGCTCTTCAGCGGGTAACAGGTCTGCTTGTCGGACAGGGCAGCGGGCTGCTACAGGAAACCCACAGGCAGGGCCACTCTCTCTCTCTCTCTCTCTCTCTCTCTCTCTCTCTCTCAAAATGTGTTCAGCAAACTAGAGCACAAAAAAAAAAAAACCTACCTGTCCTCTCTCTCTCTCTCTCTCTCTCTCTCTCTCTCTCTCTCTCTCTCGTGAAGATAATTGAATTAAGTAGTAAATATTTTACATCAGACCATCAGGTCAGCTTAGAAAATAGCCGAAAATAACAGTCACGAAGGAAAATCTACACTAACTCTAACACAGAAATATCACTAGGGCAATATCAGGAAGAACCACGTCAGCGGACACCATAGAGGTGATTTTCCACAACACTAAACCCTGGATTCCGGCCACATGACCATGAATCCCAAATACTCAATCAAAAATGAAGGCATTCCGAGTACACCAAATATGCCACAAGGCTGTCCATCTGAGGAAAGGGAAAAGGCAGGAATAATCTGAACTCAGAGGTCATGGAGGTCATCTTCACTGGGAGAGAATTCTCCTCCTTGCGAGAATCCGGGGGGCGCCAAACCGAAAAACGTAACATCGCCTGCCAAGATGTGATCATAAGGGAAAGGAGAAAAGACTGAGAGACCTTAATAGATCTTGTGGAGTTAAGCACATGCCACCAAGAAACATGAATAACCGTGCTGCCATGAGAAATGCCAGTCTTTTCTATAAAGCATTTTGCTATATCTGTCCAGGGATGAGACTGTACACAAAGAGCCTGCAGAAGAGCTCTATTGGATGTTAATGTCCTCTCTCTCTCTCTCTCTCTCTCTCTCTCTCTCTGTGTGTGTGTGTGTGTGTGTGTGTGTGAAACACCACATGTTGCTGTCTAAAGTTGCTAACGTTGTGTTCAACTCTGCAGGCTCATGTTGCAAAGCGGCAACCTGTTTCGGAAAAAGGCACACAAGGCTGCCCAGAAGGCTACGTTTGGCCTGTAGTCTGGCGATGACATCGTAGTTCTACAGGTCGCGTGGGTCTACAGATGACGTTTCTACGCTGGAGATTACGCAATTGGCAGGAAAGGACGTTGGTCTGTCGCCTGTCATGAAGACTTGCCACCCGTTCCCTTACCTATCGTAGTCGACTCTTTGATCTATCATGCCACATATGCCGGATGCTCATCGACAACTTGGCTTATTGGATTTCTATTCCACATGATGTGTCTGGTCTACTCACCCCAACTACACAAGTATGACGACTCCACATCTTGATCCATGTCCTGGTTTATTATGGTTTCCACATCTTGATCCACCATGATTCTATGGATTCAGATCCACATCCTCTATACCACAAAAGTTTTTTAAGCCCTTCTACTGATTGAAACGTCAGTTTACATCACCACATGGACTATTGTTACTAGAGCATACACAAACTTTAAGTATTTCCTTAAAATCAACATATACAGATATTAGGAACAACCAACCTTAGCTAAATACAACTACTCAATGGCTCAAACTCTGATCTTAATACTTTTCAATAAAGAATAACTTCAAATATACACACTTACCTGTACATTTTTCAAGCTTTTTATAAGAGTTGCAAGGATAGAGACCTCCAAATCACTTGAATTCTTCAGGAGGTTTTTTATTGTGCCTTCCAGCTGTAGTAGGCACCATAAAACTCATGATTAGTATTTCCTCCCTGTGTTATTGAGAACATCCAACTTACTACTTCACAAACATTGCTGAGGCAAAACTTTTAATCCATTGATCAGCATATTGGTTTAGAAAGAAGAAATCATGAGGATGTTCGAGACCTTCAGACTCATGGGGTATCTTCTTCAAGAAGGAAATCTAAAAGAAAACAAAACAAAAACATATCGATATTTCACTAGCATGGACATTTTAGAACTTTATGTTATAAATAAAAACTCCGTCAATTTCGGCACAGCCACTAATTTTTCCGAAGACCTCATACATATGTTTCAACATAATTCCCCTTGTGTCCTTCATGTTCTCCATCTCAGAACACTCCACTCTCGTTTACATGATCTCAAGAAAAAGACGAAGAGCGTACTAGGGCCCACCATGTCACTGGGGATTTGGGGGCAAAGTTGATCCACTGAGCACTCCCAAATGAAGTGACAGGTTTACTGGGATCAGCACACATTTTTAAAGTCATCTTCATCCTATACTCAATCCTATACTCAAATGAATCTTCATCGTTGTAAAGTTTCAAGCCGTTCTCATGGTTGAAGATTTCTGAGAGCACATTGACATGAGCATCAATAGGTTCCATCTTCCCTTTCTGTTCCCTCTGAAATGATATTCCTATGAACTGTAATGAATGTCAAAGGAACCCTTCCAAAGAGCACAGGGCAGGTCATTTTGATGCGAAAATTCTCCCTTTAGGGATAAAGCTAAATACATCAGATTGTAAATGCTTTGCATTGGCACATTCCAGAATTACCTGGAATGTGGTTCCATGGTTCTAACTGCCCATAAGAGTGTGGATAATATCAGTACAGAAAGCAACCAATGATATATACAGCATAAACTGATATTATGCTGTCTTGCTTTCCAACTCTTACTTCTAGTGGTAATGATCTCCCAATTATTCTAAGATGACTGCAAATGCCACATGCCCACATGCTAGGGAGGGAACAACTTCTTGAAGTAAAAATTTCTTCATTTTGCCACGACATAACATAGGACCCATGCTTGAAAACATTCTCTGCCATAACATAAATGAATCTTGCTAGGGCACATTAAGCGCATCTAAGCCTTCATATACAAAAGAATTATGGCCCGGACATATCATCCAAGATACTGCTCTTGAAGTGATACTCAAAAGCTCTTTGGTTAAATGACCACGAACATAGACTATGATTGCTTAAATCAGCATGACTTGCAATTTCAAATGATGAAAAGTGATTCCATGAACCAGAATATATTAAGGTAGCCACCACATACAATGCACGATTGATTCACAACCAACCTTACTAATGTGAAGCTATGAGTGACATGATGTGCTCTGAAGGGCTGTGGCAAAGAAAAAAAGCTGACCATGACCATGGCAAACCACAATTCCATGCAGTCAAGCCTGTGTGCTTGCTGAATTCTCCTTTTTGATCACCCAAGCATTGAAGCTGCCCTTCAAGGAGCAACTTTAGTTTTGCAATACATTCATATAAGTTTGCATCATGTATAGGCAGTAAGTGTCTTACTACTTTTGGTTTAAAAAATTCTGAAGAGTATATATACACATGACCCATGTAATGTGGGATGACGGTGAACTACAAGGTTGCACTTTGTACGTGCACAGATTGGTTCCCTGCCATATCATATGAGCTGTACATTTTATACCTGAGCTGAAAATATAATGTCATGTTCCACGGTGTACCATATCATGGATCATACGCCAACTACAGGTACTAAAAATTTTGGGCTAGATTTAAAAAACAAAAATAGTTAGAAACACTCAATGTGTTGGGTATTTCACTCACACCTCACTTACGCCTACGCTAACATCGGAGTGTCGGTGATCAGTAGGACGTTGGGGCACTTTTTACTCTCGGTAGGAGAGGTTTTTTCCCCCAGGCTTATGGTATTATTTTATATGTGCTTATGACACACACTTACGGGCACTTACCGTGTTCGGGTGTGAACACCCCCCTACAACCCTAAGGTTTAAGGGTTGTACCTTGTACTTTCAGTTTACACTCTTTCAGTCTATTGCATTGGGTGTCGTGCTTCACTCTCTACTATCTATTGTTTTCTGTGCTGAGCTTTGATCCTGCCGTCCTCTCTCACATTTGGTATCAGAGCAGCATTGGCTTAGTTCAGCCGAGGTTCCGTTCAGCTTAGCTCCGCTCAGAGCCTGTGGGAGCTCCTCGCTCAATCCAACTCTGCCCCGTCGGATTCGACACGACTGCAGCAGCTCAACCAGCCCTGTCCTGCATCACTTAGTCTTGCACCCACCAAGCCCCGTGTGCTGCACCACCCGCCAGACAGCTCACGCCCTGCCAGTGCCTGCCTCGTCAGCTTCTCCAACTCCTGCCGCCTGGACCTCAAGCGCTTGACGCCTCCTGTCAGCCCCTGTGCCGCCCGTCTTCAGAGCTCAGCTCGTCATCCTCCAATCTGCCAAACGCTGCGCCCAGCATCAGCACCGCTGGTGACCCAGACGTCACGCCCGTCAGTCGCCAGCGCTGCCCGTCTATTGCGTCTCCTGTGCCGCCTGTCAACAGCTTTATCAGCTGCGGCACCTTAGCTAACTGGTCCTCTGCATCGCCCGCCAACTCGCTTGTGACGACTGGCCCGACTGCCCTCACGTCAATCACTTTGACCACTCCCCTGACACCCGCCTGTTGTCAGTGACAATTCGTCATTTCAGAGGTTTTTTTTTTTTAATTACCTTTTTTATACCAGAATTAATTTTTGGAAGAGGGGGTTCCCACGGCACAGGAACAGAATTTAGGACATGTGTCAAGGACACGGTTGATGCAAATTTCTGGGCACATTCATAAAAAATTTTGGGGCTTTTATGTTTTCTGGGAACATTGGCATACGCACTGCAGTTATAGTCACTGACAGACTGTTTTGACAAATCCGAGGAAAGGAAAATTTGGGGATTTTGCTGGTACAGTGTTGCTGAACACTGATTGCACGCTGGACTGCGTGCATAACGGACAGTTTTGAAAGAGTGCACCTCTGTACACCAATTGCAAAAAGTTATTTCCTGCAATTTCTGAAAATTTTCAGATTTCCAATGTAGTCCTGCTTCGACATTGCTCTTTTGCATTTTTTGGTAATTGAAAAATCATGGCAAATCAGGGAGGACATGTTTTCACCTATGTATCCAAGGAGGATAGATTGGATGGAAATAACTATTCACTTTGGTCCTTCATGATGAAGAATGTACTTGTGGCCAAAAATCTTTGGGATTATGTCAGTGGAGAAGAAGTCTACCTGGAGTTGTGGCTCCAGCTACTCCTACAAGAGGACGTGCACCACGGGCACCTCAACATGCTCCACTTGAGCCACTTCCCCAAAGAATAGCAGCTCAAAAAGCATGGGATACACGGGATGCACAGGCTTTGTTGCTGATTGCATTGGCAGTTCAGCGGTCAATCATCCCCACATTCGTTCAGCAGCTTCTTCACAAGAAGCTTGGCTAACTTTGGAGCAAATGTTTACAGGCAAGAATGAGACTCGTATCTCTTTCTTAAAGAAAGAGCTAGAGACATTGAAAATGGATGAAGGTGATTCTATTCAGGATCACTTTAACAAAATTCATGACTTGCAAGAGCAAGTCATGAATGTTGATGAGTACTATTTGGATGCACAGATGATATCTACCACTTTGAACTCATTACCTCCTTCGTACTTGGCTTTTCAAACGGCCTTAAACCTCACCATAAGGATTGCCGCGCAGCCAATCACTTTTCTTCAGTTAGTCAGTTTGCTTCTAGAAGAGGAGCAAACAGGGAGGAAAAGTGGTGTGGATACTATAGCCTCTAAGTACGCTTTTATGGCTAGACAGAAGGGCAAAGGCAACGAAGTGAAGAATGCTCCACAGAGTTCTGGGACTTTTGGCACATCACACGCAAACAAAAAACAAGGAGGCACGCAAGCCAAAAAGGGCAAATGCCATTATTGCAAGAAGCCAGGCCACTACATCACTGAGTGCAGAAAGTGCATTACTAAAGAGAAGAAAAAGGAGTCAAAAATGTCTGTTTCCAATGCTCCTTCCACTGCTACTAAGTCCGCATCCTTTGTTGCAAACAAGGACGATTGTTTTCACATGCAATTATGACACCTCTTGGGCAGATCGAGCATTTAGCTCTACTGAGGATGCAAGCACTTGGTTTTTTTACAGTGGTGCTTCTAGGCATATTACATCTCGCACAGATTTATTTGTATCAGTTCATGCAGCTCCAGTTCGCAAGTCTGTACAGTGTGCCAATAATGCATCATACCTTGTTCGAGATATTGGGGAGATTGTCCTCACAGCCATTGATGGCTCTATTCTCCGCCTACAAGATGCTTTATTTGTGCCAGGCATAAAGAAGAATTTGCTTTCTATCTCTTCTTTGGCATGTTGTGGATTGCAGGTCACATTTGATGATGACCGATGCATGGTGAGAGACAAAGAACACATGACTTTGGTCTTGACAGGCACTTAATTTCATGGGTTATACGAGTTGGATGCCCTTTAAGTTGATCAGTCAGTGTATTTGACATCCACTCTTACTCCTGCTATGATACAGGCACAGTTATGGCATGCTAGGATGGGGCATGTGAACTTTGGTAGCTTGATGCTCTTACAGTGTACGCAAATGCTAGATGGATTACCTCTACTGGAGAGACCTGCTGACCACTTGTGCGAAGGATGTATTTTGGAGAAAATGCATCGTTTTTTGTTTCCCCGTGATGTTGCTTTTAGAGCAACAGCCAGGTTGCAGTTAGTGCATTCAGATATATGTGGGCCTATGCAAACAAAGTCATTAGGAGGATGTTACTATTTTGTGACTTTTATTAATGACTTTACTCGATTTTGCTAGGTCTACTCTTTCGTTAAAAAGTCAGAAGTGTATGATGCATTCTTGGCTTTTATTGCACTTGTTGAAAACTCATCTGGTTGTAAAATTAAGACTCTCCATTCGGACCGAGGGGGGGAATACATGTCCTCTATATTGAATTCCTTTTTGAAATAGAAGGTCATTGTCCATCAGTACACTACTGCTTATACTCCACAACAGAATGGGGTTGCAAAGAGAAAGAATCGGTCACTTATGGAGATGGCCAGATGTATGTTGAAGGCAAAGAGCTTGCCTCACAATTTCTGGATGGAAGCCGTCATGTGTGCTTGCCATGTTTTGAATAGATGCCCCACCAAAGCTTTGAAGAAAATTACACCTTTTGAGTCTTGGAACAGCCGGAAACCCTCGGTTGGACACTTTCGTACCTTTGGGTGCCTTGCATATGCACATATTCCAAAGGTACTCAGGAAAAAGTTGGATAACAAGGCTGTTAAATGCATTTTTATGGGATATAGCAGTGAGACCAAAGGCTACAGACTCTATGATCTGTTTCGAAAAAGATGTTTGTCAGTACAGATGTACTATTTGATGAAAAATCAAAATTGTCCCTGGCTGGTTTAGACACATATCAGGCTGCCCGTGATGTATTTGAAGGGCTGCTGCCCATTACATTTGGTGATTCAGCTGGAGTTTCAACAAGTGAACTCAATGTTCAGCCAGCTACTCCTTTGGAAAATGCAGAAAATCAGCCATTGGCTGATCTAAATATTCAGCAAAGTGCTGAAACTGAAATTCAGTAAGAGCTTATGCATAATCAAAGGCAAGACAAATGCCTAGATGGTATTTATAGACTATGAAAGATAGTCATCTAGATGCACATACCCATGGCTGGTCGTACTAGAAGGCAAGCTCATATGCATGATACTGCACATACCATGGAGTTTGTTATGGCAGCAAGCACCCTTGATGATAAGGAGCCTGAATGTTTTGAGGATGCACAACAGAGTGTGCATTGGATGGCAGCAATGCAAGCTGAATTGGATTCTATCACTAAGAATCAAACATGGGATTTGGTGTCTTTGCCATTTGGGAAGAAAGCCATTGGAAAAAAATGGGTCTATAAGCTAAAACGGAATGCAGATGGATCCATTGACAAATACAAGGCAAGGCTTGTAGCTAAAGGCTATGCACAGAAGAAAGGCATTGACTATGAGGAGACATTTGCTCCCACTTCCATGACGACCATCAGGTCTATGGTTGCTTTGGCTGCTCATTATGGATGGATTGTGCATCAGTTGGATATTAAAACAGCTCATCTGAGTTTACGTTTTACGTATGTAAAGAGGGGGGATCCATGTTGATCATTTGTCTTGATGTTGATGATCTCTTGCTTATAGGGATACATGCTGATCAGATTTCAGCATTTAAACAAAATTTGCAGCAAACTTTTGACATATCAAACTTGGGATCTTTGCATTATTACTTGGGCATTCAGTTCATACATGA
Organism: Lygodium microphyllum; assembly: GCF_053477565.2. Lineage (NCBI taxonomy): Eukaryota > Viridiplantae > Streptophyta > Polypodiopsida > Schizaeales > Lygodiaceae > Lygodium > Lygodium microphyllum. The sequence goes on from NC_141158.1 coordinate 127,550,112, forward strand.
TACTAGAGGTATTGGGCTATCACATTCAAGATACATCAGTAAACTTCTTGAGAAGTTTGGCTTACAGGATTGCAAGCCAGTTTGTATACCAATGGAACCTAGACTTAAACTGTCATTACATGATGACAGTGATTTGTTTGATATACACACATATGCTCCAGCAGTTGGATGTCTTAGTTACTTATGCAACACTAGGCCAGACATACAGTTTGCAGTTTCAGCCCTGAGCAAATATATGCATCAGCCATGCATGTCACATTGGCAAGCTGTGAAGCATGTCTTCCGTTATTTGCAGGGTACTAGATCTCTTGGATTGCTTTATGCCAAGGGGGGACCACTATAGTTACATGCTTACAGTGATTCTGATTGGGCTAGTGATTATGATTCACGTCACTCCACTAGTGGCAATTGTTTCTTTCTTAGCTCGTCTTGCATATCTTGGCTTAGCAAGAAACAATCCACTATTGCCATATCGTCATGTGAAGCTGAATACAAGGCAACTTTCACTACCACAGTTGAATGCGTATGGATTAGACGCTTGCTTGCTGATCTGGATGTATCTGTTACGGAGCCTACTCCTTTGTTCACTGACAGTCCGAGTGCCATTGCAGTGGCACAGAACCCAGTGTTTCATGCACGCACGAAACACATTGAGATACATTATCACTTTGTCAGAGAGAGGCTACATGCAGGTGATATCAGCCTTGTCTATTGTCCTACCACCAGTAATGTGGCAGACATCTTCACCAAAGCTCTCCCTCGTGAAAAATTTGAAGCCTTTCGCTATGCTTTAAATTTGATCTCCTTTGGTGGCGGATGATCCTTGTACTCTTGATCACTCTTCACTCCAGGGGGGTTTGTTGGGTATTTCACTCACGCCTCACTTACGCCTATGCTCACATCGGATTGTCGGTAATCAGTAGGACACTGGGGCACTTTTTACTCTCGATAGGAAAGGTTTTTTCCCCCAAACATATGGTATTATTTCGTATGAGCTTATGACACACACTTACGGGTACTTACTGTGTTCGGGTGTGAACACCCCCCACAACCCTAAGGTTTAAGGGTTGTATCTTGTACTTTTAGTTTACACTCTTTCAGTCTGTTGCGTTGGGTGACGTGCTTCATTCTCTATTGTCTACTGTTTTCTATGCTGAGCTTCAATCCTGCCGTCCTCTCTCACACAATGTTCATAAAGAATGCCTCCTTGTACTTAGTGAGAACTACCATATAGGATTCATTATGCATGTCATCAATGCCTTGTACTTACAAATTAAAATATGAGTCATGCAACATTTTAGACACTTATTCAAGCTTATTTCAGCCTTCAAGTTTGCCTGGAAGCTAACTTGTAGAATTTTCAAAGTTTCATTGTTTGGAGTTGTTATTCATTCTATATTAGACTTGTCATTTGGTGTATTGTGCTTAAAAAATCAAGCTGCATATATTTTCTGAAAAATATTTGAAATAAAATCTATGAACGTACTCTATTTATCCACAATATGTACATTGTGCATGTGTGTGTAAAAGAGGGTGATGGGCTGAATCAGGTGCCTAGGAGGACTTTCGGATGTGATCTCTAACACATTGGCATGAAGCAAATTTTTCCTCTCTCTCTTCTACTCTTTGGAAGCAATGATGGGTTGGACATAGGACGTACATCGGTCTTTATTATGCTTATGCTCATGATATCCTCTTGGTCTCCAAGTCATGAGAGAGTCTGTAGCGACATTTCCATGCTCTACATGATTTCTGCACACAAAGGGGATTGACTACTAATCTTGCGAAACCCAAGATCCTGATCTTTCATAAATCAGCCCCAATACGGAGGAGGTCCGTCTTCACTCTAGGAGTAGGACACGTGGAGGTAGTGCATTCGTATATCTATTTGGGGGATTACATGTCCCATATCCGCTAGGAGATTCAGCATGTCACTCATATGAGGATATGCAACCTTAGCCACGCAGCCGGGCCTCAGCTCACACTAGCAGATGCAGCATTACCCATGTTGGAGAGACAGCCCCATCAAGCACATTTCCATGAGCCCTATACATGCAAGTGGTTGTTTGATGCATTGGTCACACTAGCCATGGCATATGGAGCACCTAATTAGACCCCTGCCACCTAGTTTGGCTACATCCCTATGGACACAAATTGAGAGACAAAATTTATCATCCTCTCATGGATGATCCACAGCAAATCATCAATACCACATGAGATCATCACAGTAGAGTTTGCAACACCTCTTGTGATGATGAAGGTCCTTTCTCAAACATTTGCTTCATACATAGAGTACGACATATGCATCTAGACAAATTGCCTAGGAAAGCCTTCAAGGCTTTTAAGCAACCAACACAAACAAGACATGAGAGCTCATGGTATGCACAAATGGAGCAATGGCTCATGGGATATGGGATCAACATTTACCACCTCCCACCCTCCCAATAAGATCCAAACTCCCCATCCATGCATCTCACATTGAGAAGAACCTAGTCATGACACAAGATCTCTATCAACTACACATATAGTATACATGGATTTCACCTTTAAGCCTTCCCTTGAAGATGTCATACTAGAGGGACCACTTTAAGTGGACCCCAACAAATGGTTTCATTGCGAGACGTAGGTACCTAAACATATGCATGGGAATCCTAGTACCCCAACACAATGTTTTGGGCAAGCCAAAATAGTATGGCTGTTTCGTATAGAAACAGTACGGTCAAAACACACAATCTGGCCACCCGTTTTCCCCACACCCACACCCCCCCCCCCCCCCCAACACACACCCCCCAAAGAAAACAAACAAATTGTACCTTGTGGCATCCTCCAATGCAACCGCTAGCCAAAGAGCCCCATGTTTTTCTACATTTTTCCTTTCTTCTCTCGTATCAACTTTTCTTTTCCTTGCGTTCTCTCTCTCTCTCTCTTTTTCATGAAGATAATTGAATTAGATAGTGAATATTTATATCTGACCATCAAGTCAACATTCTCTCTGTATCTCTTACTTTCTATTACATCAGACCATCAGGTCAGCATACTCATACTCTCTCTCTCTCTCTCTCTCTCTCTCTCTCTCTCTCTCTCTCTCTTTTTTCGTAAAAGGTAATTGTATTAATTACGAAAAAATGTACAAGTTTACATGATTACAAGATACACGATGGCTCTAAGCCAACGTGTGTAAAATGTCAGTACAAAACCACAAAAGAGTTACACAAGTCATGGCAAAGATGCAGAGGAAATTGCCATATGCTAGGGAAGTAAGTCTTCCCGTGGGAGCAAGTTAGAGTGCCAAATGAGATCTATCTGCCAATGCAAGAGACCTTTAAGCCTGGCAATGTGTCCCGGAACATTAGAGGCCGAATCAAAAAGAAAGGCATTCCGAGTGGTCCAATTGTGCCAGCATCCCCAGTATCTAAGAAAGTGGAACAAGATCTTCATATGCAACTATGCCGGTGTGGGGTATTTTGGGCGTACAAAAACCCAATCGAAAGGGCTTAGTGAGAAACCAACCACAGCTCGCCAGACCGCTGACAAGAGCGACCAGATATTCTTAGCGAGAGGGCAAGAAATAAATCGATAACGGGCCGATTCCACAGTAGTGGTGCATAAGAAACAATTGCCGTTAGAGATTCGACGCTTGGAAAGGGCCGAGGCAAGCGGAAGACCACCAATCATTACCCTCCAAAGAAAGACCTTGCATTTGAAAGGTGTCTTGTTCAACCAGCCCTCCATCACAGTTGCCTTCCACCATGACTGAGATTTCCGCAACCCCCATACAGTATTAGCTTTAGTAACCAGCCATTGATGATCTTTAATCAGAAGATGGTACACCTAGTTAGCTGAGGCCTTTTCCAAATTCAACCGACCTGCAAGGTCCCAGTCCTGCCAAGGACGATCCACAGCAAGGGCAGGAAAGGGTTGCCTACTCTGGAGCACTAACAAAAGCTGTTCCCATAAATCACAGTATCCACGAGGGATTCTGAAAAGCCTCCTGACAGTACGAAACGATATGAATGTTGGGTATTTGACTCACGCCTCACTTACGCCTACGCTCATATGGGAGTGTCAGTGATCAGTAGGACACTGGGGCACTTTTTACTCTCGATAGGAGAGGTTTTTCCCCCAGACTTATGGTCTTATTGTCGTATCTACTTATGTGCTTATGTTACACACTTATGTGCACTTAGTGTGTGTCGGGTGTGAACACCCCCTACAACCCTAAGGTTTAAGGGTTGTACTTTGTACTTTCCGGTTACACTCTTTCAATCTATTCTCTTGGGTGTCGTGCTTCACTCTGTCTCTCACTCTCACACTGTCTACTGAATCCCAGCTGCACCTCGATCCTTCCATCTCACATTTGGTATCAGAGCTCAGCTCTGAGCTCACCACCTGTCTGCAGTCTGCAGCACCCAGCTCCAGTCCCTAGTTCCCAGCACCGCCTATGGTATCCAAGTGCAGCCTGTCTATGGCACGCAACCTGTCCTTGCGCCTGTCAGTGAGCCAGCGCAGCTCCACCCGCCAGGCGTCACGTCAGCTGCAGACGCAGACGTCTGCCAGCGCGCTGTTCGTCAGCGCAGTCCACGTCAGCCCAGGCGCCGTTCGCTCGTCAACCGCTAGTCTCCTTCTCGCCATCAGACGCCAGGGCTCCACGTCGTCAAATGCCAGGGCCCCGTTTCCTGCGCCGCCTGCCTGCTACCATCAGCACTGTCGCCTGCATCTGACCAGTGACCAGCAGTCCGCCTACGCCGTCTGACCAGCACGTCAGCCTGCTCCACGTCAGGTACATTTTAAACAAAAATTTTGAATTTTAGCCCAGAACAAAGATCTGGAAGAGGAGGTTCATACGCGGCAAGCACAGCACAGGTGTGGGATAAATTTGATGCAAATTTCTGGACTGGATCATCAGAAATTTTGGGGCTTTTGTGTATTTTGAGGACAATTGCATATGAACTGCTGGTACAGTCACAAAAAGACTGTTTTGACAGACATTTTGGCAAAAATTTTGGGGATTTTGATATAACAGTGTTGTTGAGCCCTATTTGCACCTTGGGAAGCGTGTATTAAAAGACAGTTTTTTGACAGAGTACGTCCTTGCACATTAATTGCAGAAGCGTGCTTGCTGCAATTTCTGGAAATTTGCAGATTTCCAGTCCATACTGCTTTGACATTGCTCATTTTGTCTTTGGAAATTTGTCATCATGGCAAATCAGGGAGGTGATGTCTTTACGTATGTATCCAAGGAAGACAGATTGGACGGAAACAACTATTCGCTTTGGTCATTCATGATGAAGAATGTATTAGTGGCCAAGAATTTATGGGATTATGTCAGTGGAGATGAAACTCGACCGGGAGTTGTAGCTCCCGTTACTCCTCCTCCCCATGGCGCACGTGGACAACGGGGACCTCAGCCCGCTCCACCTCAGCCACTTCCTCCAAGAACTGCAGCTCAAAAAGCTTGGGATACACGTGATGCACAGGCCTTGTCGTTGATTGCTCTGGCAGTTCAACGGTCCATCATCCCTCACATTCGTTCGGCATCTTCTTCACGAGATGCATGGTTGACTTTGGAGCATATGTTTGCAGGAAAGAATGAGACTCGGATCTCTTTCTTGAAGAAAGAGTTGGAAACTCTGAAGATGCATGAGGGTGATTCTATGCAGGATCACTTAAATAAGATTCAGGACTTGAGGGAGTAGCTCATGAATGTAGATGAGTATTTTTCGGATGCACAATTGATATCCACCACCTTGAATTCCTTACCTCCTTCGTACTTGTCTTTTCATACTGCATTGAACCTCACCATGAGGATTGCTGAGCACCCACTCACTTTTATTCAGCTGGTTAGTTTGCTTCTCGAGGAGAAGCAAACACGGAAAAATAGTGGTGTGGATGCTATAGTCTCTGAGCAGAATTTGTGGCAAGACAGAAAGGCAAAAACAGCAAGGTGAAAAATGCTCCACAGAGTTCTGGCACTTCGGGCACATCGCAGAATCAGACACAAGGGGGGACACAAGCTAAAAAAGGCAAATGTCACTATTGTAAGAAGCCCGGCCACTATATCACTGAGTGCAGGAAGCGCATTGCCAAAGAGAAGAAGAAGGAGTCAAGAATGTTTGTTTCTACTACTCCTTCCACTGCTAGTGAGTCCGCGTCCTTTGTTGTGGACAGGGACTATTGTTTTTACACTTGCAGTTATGACATCTCTTGGGCCGATAGAGCACTTAGCTCTACAGAGGATGCTGACACTTAGTTCTTTGACAGTGGTACTTCTAGACATATTACATCTCGCAGAGATTTGTTTGCTTCAGTTAGTGCACCTCCCGTTGGGAAATCGGTACAGTGTGCTAATAATGCATCATACCCTGTTCGTGGTATTGGGGAGATTCAGCTCACAGCCATTGATGGCTCTATTCTCCGCCTGCAGAATGCTTTGTTTGTGCCTGGAATCAAGAAGAATTTGCTTTCTATTTCTTCTTTGGCACGTTGTGGTTTGCAGGTCACATTTGATGAGGACCGTTGCATGGTTAGAGATAAAGAACGTATGACTTTGGTCTTGATAGGATCTTTGTATCATGGTTTATATGAGTTGGATGCTCTTTCAGTAGATCAGTCGGCATACTTGACATCCACTCTTACTCCTGCTATGATACAGGCGGAGTTATGGCATGCTCGTTTGGGGCATGTAAACTTTGGCAGCTTGATGCTTTTGCAGCGTACTCAGATGCTGGATGGCTTACCTCTCTTGGAGAGACCTCCTGAGCACTTATGCGAGAGATGCATTTTAGGAAAAATGCATCGGTTCTCATTTCCTCGTGATGTTGCTTTCAGAGCAACAACCAGATTGCAGTTGGTGCATTCAAATGTTTGTGGGCCTATGCAAACCATATCATTGGGCGGTTGTTATTATTTTGTGACATTCATTGATGACTTTACACGTTTTTGCCGGGTCTACTGTTTGAAAAAAAAGTCAGAAGTGTATGATGCATTTTTGGCTTTCAATGCACTTGTTGAAAATCAATCTGGATGCAAGATTAAGACTCTCCGTTCGGACCGAAGGGGGGAATACATGTCCTCTATGCTGAATTCCTTTTTGCAGCAGAAGGGCATAGTCCATCAGTATACTACAGCCTATACTCCACAGCAGGATGGGGTAGCAGAGAGGAAAAATTGGTCACTCATGGAGATGGCCAGATGTATGCTAAAGGCAAAAAGCTTGCCTCATAGTTTTTGGATGGAAGCAGTCATGTGTGCTTGCCATATTTTGAACAGATGCCCTACCAAAGCCTTGAAGACCATCACACCTTTTGAGGCTTGGAACAGCCGTAAACCTTCTGTTGGTCACTTTCGTACCTTTGGGTGTCTTGCCTATGCCCATATTCCACAGGTACTTAGAAAAAAGTTGGACAACAAGGCTATTAAGTGCATTTTTATGGGATATAGCAATGAGAGTAAAGGCTACAGACTCTATGATCCCGTTACAAAGAAGGTTTTTGTCAGCAGGGATGTTTTTTATGAAAAATCAGAATTATCCTTGGCTGGTTTGGACACATATCAGGCTGCCCGTGATGTTTTTGAAGGGCTGCTGCCCATTACTTTTGGTGATTCAGCTGGAGCTTCAGAAAATGAACCTAATGTTCAACCAGCTGCTCCTATGGAAAGTGCAGAAATTCAGCCATTAGCTGATTGGAATATTTAGCATCATGCTGAAACTGAAATTCAGCAAGAGCTTGCACACAGTCAGGATGCTAGACAGCTACCTAGATGGTATTTGCAGACTATGCAAGATAGTCCTTTGGATGCACCCATGGCTGGTCGTACTAGAAGGCAAACTCGTTTGCATGATTCAACACATACCATGGAGTTTATTATGGCAGCAAGTACTTTTGATAATGAAGAGCCTGAATGTTATGAGGATGCACAACACAGTGTGCATTGGATGGCAGCTATGCAAGCTGAATTAGATTCTATTACTAAGAATCAAACTTGGGATTTGGTGTCCTTGCCATTTGGGAAGAAAGCCATTGGAACGAAATGGGTCTACAAACTGAAAAGGAAAGCAGATGGATCCATGGATAAATACAAGGCACGGCTTGTAGCTAAAGGCTACGCACAAAAAAAGGGCATTGATTATGAGGAGACATTTGCTCCTACTTCCCGTATGACGACCATCAGGTCTATGATTGCTTTGGCTGCACATTATGGTTGGACAGTGCATCAGCAAGATATCAAGACTGCATTTTTACATGGGGAACTTCAGGAGGAAGTTTATGTACAGCAGCCCATTGGTTTTGCAGTTGAAGGCTCAGAACATTTGGTATGCAAGCTCAAAAAGGCACTATATGGTTTGAAACAAGCTCCTAGAGCTTGGTATGCAAAAATAGATGCTTTCTTGCTTGGTCAGGGGTTTCTAAACAGCTCATCTAAGTCTACCCTTTATGTATGTAAAGAAGGGGGATCTATGCTGATTATATGTCTTTATGTTGTTGACCTTTTGCTCACTGGAACACATGCTGATCAGATTTCAGCATTCAAACAAAATTTGCAGCAAAATTTTGACATGTCTAACTTGGGAGTTTTGCATTACTACTTGGGCATCCAGTTCATACATAATGCTTGAGGTATTGGGCTATCATAGCCAAGGTATATTGGGCAGCTTCTTGAGAAGTTTGGCTTACAGGATTGCAAGCCAGTTTGTACTCCCATGGAACCTGGACTGAAACTGTCATTACATGATGACAGTGATTTGTTTGATATACATACATATGCTCCTGCAGTTGGATGTCTTATCTATCTCTGCAATACTAGGCCGGACATACAATTTGCAGTTTCAGCTTTGAGCAAGTATATGCATCAGCCACGTATGTCACATTGGCAAGCTGTCAAGGGTGTTTTTCGCTACTTGCAGGGTACTCGATCTCTTGGGTTGCTTTATGCCAAGGGGGGACCACTGCAGTTACATGCTTACAGTGATTCTGATTGGGCTGGTGATTATGATACATGTCACTCCACTAGTGGCAATTGTTTCTTTCTTGGCTCTTCTTGCATTTCTTGGCTTAGCAAGAAACAATCCACTGTCGCCACATCGTCATGTGAAGCTGAATACAAGGCAGCTTTCACTACCACAGTTGAATGCGTATGGCTTAGACGCTTGCTAGCTGATTTGGATGTATCTGTTACGGAGCCTACTCCGTTGTTCACTGACAGTCGGAGTACCATTGCAGTGGCACGGAACCCAGTGTTTCATGCCCGCGCGAAACACATTGAGATCCATTATCACTTTGTCAGAGAGAGGCTACATGCAGGTGATATCAGCCTTGTCTATTGTCCTACCACCAGTAATGTGGCAGACATCTTCACCAAAGCTCTTCCTCGTGACAAATTTGAAGCATTTCGCGATGCTTTAAATTTGATATCCTTTGGTGGTGGATGATCCTTGTACTCTTGATCACTCTTCACTCCAGGGGGGTTTGTTGGGTATTTGACTCACGCCTCACTTATGCCTACGCTCATATGGGAGTGTCAGTGATCAGTAGGACACTGGGGCACTTTTTACTCTCGGTAGGAGAGGTTTTTTCCCCCAGACTTATGGTCTTATTGTCGTATGTACTTATGTGCTTATGTTACACACTTATGTGCACTTAGTGTGTGTCGGGTGTGAACACCCCCTACAACCCTAAGGTTTAAGGGTTGTACTTTGTACTTTCTGGTTACACTCTTTCAATCTATTCTCTTGGGTGTCGTGCTTCACTCTGTCTCTCACTCTCACACTGTCTACTGAATCCCAGCTGCACCTCAATCCTTCCATCTCACAATGAAGACATTGCGACTGGCAAGGGTGGCATCTGCAACTAAAGTCAAGCCCAAACGGGCCATGCAGTTAAATTTTGGTCTGAGCTCATGTTTGCCTTCCCATGAAAGTAATCTCGAGGCTGCCAACAATTCCAATTGAAAAGAGTTAGTATGTAAGCGGTCCTCCGCTGGATGCCAACGCACCTTCTGGATAACCAATTTCCAAGAGCCGACCAAATGAACAAGCAGGGATGAGGAAGGACTCGAAAACCAAGAGTCTGCATTAAGAACATGTCACCAGGAGCTCCAAATTTGTGTATTACCATGCAGAAGCCCACGGTCCTCAAGAAAATAACGGGCTATAACGACCCACGGGTGATGATCCACACACATGGCACGAAAAAGAGACCAACGAAGTGCCAGCATATGAGTTTCGGCATCCAAAATAGCCCCACCACCCAGGCATTTGGGGGTACATGTATGCGACCACGAAATCCACAAAATACCTGCATGCAATGAATCCTTCTTCCATAACATGAAACGAATGGGCCGAGTGAGAGCATTCAAAGTAGTAGGAGTCCAAGGCAGCAATGGCAAGAAATATGTGAGCATTGGAAGCATAATTGTCTGAGCCACTTTGAGGCGAACATGGAAGGGCCAAGCTTGCGACTTCCAATACAGAAACTTAGCTGCCAGTTTCGGTGAAATCCACTCTAGTAGTTGCTTTGGCCGAAAATCAACACCTAAAGGGTACCCAAGATGCCTAACAAAGGAACCACAGGGAACAACCTGTCCCTGCCAGCCCAATGACTGTAAATCGGACTCCGTGCAATTGAGAATGGCTGATTTGAAAGCATTGATACGAAGACGAGAAGCATGACCAAAGAGCGTCCAAACATCTAATGCCTTGCGAATATTGTCCTTGTCCGCACGCAAAATCATAAAGCTGTCATCAGCCAAAGATTGACTAATGAAGTGCTGTCCAAAAGGAAGAGACAATCCGGCCAACTGAGTAGAAGCTGCCATGGAAGATAACATTGAAAGAACCGGATGAGTCGCCAGGGCAAAGAAGAGAGGACTCAAAGGACAACCCTGTCGCATAGAGCGTGCAAGGACAAATGGCTCTGTAACACCACCATTTAGCATAACTCGCGAAGAAGCCACAGCACTAATGGTGTAGATCAAGCGGGACATCCGAGTACCAAAGCCCATAGTAGACATAAGTTCTACCAGTCTAAATAGTCAAAAGCCTTTTCCAGATCCAATTGAATCAATACCACTTCTTGACTAGAGTGCCTTGCATAGTCAATAGCCATTTGCACATTTAAGATATTATGCAGAATGTTGCGGCCCTTAATGAAACCATATTGAAGAGGATGCACAATGGCTGGAAGATGCTTGTGGAGCCGATTCGCCAGCACTTTGGAAAAGATTTTATACATCGAACCCATCAAAGAAATTGGTGAGAACTCTCAAAGAATTCATTGGTGAGACCATCCCAACTGGGACTTTTATCCTTAGGCAGGCGTAACAAAACATCCATAACCTCCTCCTCACAAATATCTGTCTCCAAAGTAGTTTGCATATCAAGTGGAACCTGATGTCGGACCAGATCATAGAAGACTGAGCGTGCATGCGTAACCTGGTCAGAAGGTGACTGAGAAGAATCAAGAAGATCTAGAAAATAATTCCTGCACATATTGATAATAGTCTAAGGGTCAATGACCATTCGACCTTCTGAATCCTGGAGTCTAGTCATATTTTCTCGAGCAGGAGAGGCATGCAGAGTGCGAAAGAACTTATGAGTTTGACAAGCACTATCTTGCAAATTCTCAATCAAATTTTGCAATTTGGCCTGCTAATAAGATTTCAACTGAAACTCTTTAATAAGATCAGCCAAACGCATCGCCAGTAACAGCAGAAATTCATCATCTGGAGTGTCCACCAGCAGAGAACGAACCAAAGCCAGTAAGTCCTCCGCTGCATGTCGACACCACCGACAAAGAGAGGCATGATGGATCCCATACTGCCGAGCAACCCGCTGCACATTAGAGCGCAATCGTTCAAAGGAAGCAGTGCCCTCCGAGGAGAAGTCCAATAAAAATCTATCAATCAATTGCTGCATATAGCCCCGAAAGATTGAATGCTTCAAATAAGACGAGTTGAAACGTAAAGGGAGTCTATCCAGCAATTGCATAAAAGGTGCAATGGGTTGTGCAAGTATCTCAAGCTGGAGAGGGAAATGGTCCGACAAGGCATATTGCTGCAAGACTTTCATTTCCAGCATCTCAGGAAGAAAATCATCATCCTGCATGATGTACATTCGGTCCAACCGCGACCATGTAGTTGCATACTGCGCCGAATGGAAAGTAAACCCTGTAGAAGAAGGGTGTAGCCAAGACCATAGATCTTGCTTAAGTACAGCAAGAGCAAACGCATTCCACACCCGACTTTCCAAAGCGTCCATCACCGAATGCCCTGAAGTGGACTGTGAAGAATCAACACACATATTAAAATCCCCCATTAAAAAACCCCGTCTGCCAAGTGACAAGGAGGTCTGCAAAGTATTCCAAAGATCTCGGCGGGATAAAGGGTCATTCGGAGCATAGAGGCCCAGCAACCATAAGATCTCTCCTTCAAATAAAACATCAATTACCACAAAGCGGCCATGTACATCATTTTTAATGAGAACGGGCTGATATTTCTCATGTACAATCATAAGCACACCAGAATAATGCCGGGCATCTGTCCCTACATAAAACAAGCGAAACCCATGGCAATCCATAGCTTTTCCTGCTTCACCGTGACTCTAGTGCTCAACCACACACAAGACATCCCACTGATTCTCATGCAATCCACAACTTTTCCTGCTTCATCGTGACTCTTGTGCTCAACCGCACACAAGACATCCCACTGCTTCACCGTGACTCTTGTGCTCAACCGCACACAAGACATCCCGCTAATTCTCATGCAATACAGTCCACATGGCATGTTGCTTATGGCGAGAACAAATGCCTCGCACATTCCACGTGGCTATCTTCATGTGTATTCAAAAAGAAAATCAGGAACGAGGCACTGCTTGCCTCAATTTAACCTTTTCTGCTAGAATGTCAAGGACACCCTCATCCAAAAAATCAGCTAACATGGCAAAAGAGTTCTGACGGCCAACTTTAGAGGTAGACGGAATATCCACTGTCTTGGGGATGGAACGGGGATAACAACGATCCCATGGTGTAATCACATTACCTCTAGTATCAAAAGCCAACTTAGCGGGTGGGCCCTTTGGACCGTATGTATATACTTTTCTAGTAGACTAATTACAGGGAGCAGAAGGAACCATAGTATGCGCAGCGTGCTCTGAAGACGACATTTCTCTCCTGCGCATATATGTGCGCATGGAATCTTGTGAAACATTAGGCCCAGTATCCGCCACGCCAGCATCAAACTTTTTATCTTTTTTGGGACGTGCCTCTACCCAATCATTGCCATGGGAATCCAAACCCGAAACAGGTTGTTTACCTTTATCCAAAACTTAAGGTGGCTTGGTTGCATCTTGTGACGGAGCATCAAGCACCGTGTCTTCCAAAGGCAGCACAACATGCTCATCATCTAAAGACGGTTGCTTCTCCGGGCATTCCGCCATAAAATGCCCCAATTTTCCACGCGAAAAGCAGTGTCCTGCAAAGTTGCCCCATTTCAAATGAAAGTATAAAGGATGCATGCCAGAGCAATTAAGACGAAGCCACGCAGGCCTTTTCCTAGCAATGTCCCATGATATACACAAACGGTTACGATTCATGGCCCTTAGGCTCGGGGGGGGGAACAGAACTGTTCCCACAACGGCCATGGCATCCTTTAACAATGGCCAATAGACAGCCAGGCAATTTTCCACTTCAACCCACACCGGGCATTCACGTTGAAGCAAGCGCTAAAAGTCTACCATAGGGCGCCATGGCACAACATGGACCAAACGGCGATCAAAGAACAATGGCAGTTTAGACAAGAGATCAGTCCGATGCTTCTCAGATTTCAACAGCACCTCATAGAAGCCTCGCGGCCCAACAAAAATCTCCTCAACATACTCCCCTTGTAGTAAATGGTGCAGTCACTGGTTAATATGGGAAAGCACTAGGATCCTACCAGTGAAGAAGAGTATAACAACACGGTCATAAAACACCGAAAAAGAGCACAAGACATTTTTTGGGTCCACCGTGGCTTCTAGAACATCTTCAGTTCCAGAGTCACAAAAAGCTTCATGATTATGTTGGACATAATCGCCAAGCAGAGTATTAGCAAACTCCAGCAAATGCTCCCAGTCAATATCCTGAGAATCCACAGAATCAGAGGCAACCTGAGCATAAGACCGTTCTTGATGACCCATTGTCTCTTCTGAAGTATGCTTGGAGTGTTTGCCCATTGGCTGAAAGTCAGGACCAGGAGGCATCTCCTTTGTGCAAGGAACCATATCCTCTAGTTCCTTTGTATCAGAATCCGGACCAAAGGGCTGCCACCGTTTGGTCAATAAAAGCCATATCCAAACCAGCCATGCTTCTCTCCTCTCCCTCCCTCCCTCCCTCCCTCCCTCCCTCCCTCCCTCCCTCCCTCTCTCTCTCTCTCTCTCTCTCTCTCTCTCTCTCTCTCTCTCTCTCTCTCTCTCTCTGTGTGTACAGATCCGTGGGCACTCTAGTCAAGACGCTGCCTCTCTGACAACTGTCGGACTTAGGGTTTACAGCAGCTAGGCGTCTCTCTCTTTTTTTTTTCGTAAAAGGCGTCTCTCTCTCTCTCTCTCTCTCTCTCTCTCTCTCTCTCTCTCTCTCTCTCTCTCTCTCTCTCTCTCTCTCTCTCTCTCTCTCTCTCTCTCTCTCTCTCTTTGTCCAAATCCGTGGGCACTCTAGTCAAGACGCTGCCTCTCTGACAACTGTCGGACTTAGGGTTTACAGCAGATCTCTTTTTTTTTTTTCGTAAAAGGTAATTGTATTAATTACGAAAAAAATACAAGATTACTTGATTACAAGAACATGACGACAATCCAAGCCATCATGTGAAGAGGTGCTAAGTACTACAAGTTACAATTTCATGGCAAGGATGCGGAGGAAATTGCCATATGCCAAGGACGGAAGTCCTCCGTAGAGAGCAAATCAGAACGATGGAGAAGAGCTAACTGCCAATACAAGAGGCCCTTAAGCCTTACAATATGCCGCTGAACATTATGGGCAGAGTCAAACAGAAAAGCATTCCGAATGGTCCAGTTATGCCAACAGCCCCAGTATCGAAGAAAGTGATACATGAGCTTCATATGTGGCTGTGCAGGAGTAGGGTATTTGGGCTGGCCCAAAACCCAATCAAAGGGACGCAGTGTGATACCAACCACCCCTCGCCAAACGGCCGACAAAAATAACCAGACTTCCTTAGCGACGGGGCAAGAAATAAATCGGTGGCGGGCGGATTCCATAGTAGTGGTGCAAAAGAAACAGGTGCCATTGGAGATTCGTCGCTTGGAAAGAGCCAAAGCAAGCGGAAGACCCCCAATCATCACTCTCCAAAGAAAGACTTTGTATTTAAAGGGTGTCTTGTTGACCCAGCCCTCCATCACAGTTGCCCTCCACCATGACCGGGATTTGCGCAATCCCCATAAAGCATTCACTTTAGTAACTAGCCATTGATTATCTTTAATCAGAAGATGATACGCTTGGTTAGCAGAAGCTTTGCTCAAATGTAGCCGGCCTTGTAGGTCCCAATCCTGCCAGGGATGATCCGAAGCAAGAGCAGGAAAGGGTTGTCTGCTCTAGATCACCGTCAAAAGCTGTTCCCATAAAGGCCTATATCCACGAGGGATCCTGAAAAGCCGTCTAGCAGTACGAAACGATATAAGCACATTGCGACTGGCAAGGGTGGCATCCGCAACTGAAGACAAGCCCAAACGTGCCATTCGGTTGAATTGTGGTCTAAGCTCATGTTTACCTTCCCACGAAAGTAAACGCGAGACTGCCAGTAATTCCAATTGAAAAGAGTTAGTAGCCAATCGATCCTCCGGTGGGTGCCACTGAGCCTTTTGAAGGACGTGTTTCCAGGAAGACACCAAATAAGTAAGCAGCGATGAAGAAGAACTGGAAAACCGCGAATCAGCATTCAGAACGTGCCACCAAGAACTCCGGAGTTGGGTATTGCCATGCCGAAGCCCATGGCCCTCGAGGAAATAACGGGTGATAGCGACCCACGGATGATGATCATCCGAGCACATGGCGCGGAAAAGGGACCAACGAAGTGCCTGCATGTGAGTTTGGGCATCTAAAATAGCTCCGCCACCCATGCGTTTGGGGGTGCACGCATGCGACCAAGAGATCCAGGAAATACCTGCATGCAATGAATCCTTCTTCCATAGCATGAAGCGAATAGACTGAGTGAGAGCATTCAGAGTCGTAGGAGTCCAGGGCAACAATGGCAAGAAATATGTGAGCATTGGCAACATAATGATCTGGGCTACTTTGAGGCGAACATGAAAAGGCCAGGCCTGAGACTTCCAATACATAAACTTGGCCACCATTTTCTGAGAAATCCACTGCAGAAGCTGCTTTGGGGGAACATCAACACCCAAAGGGTATCCAAGTTGCCTGACAATGGAACCTCGAGGAACAACCAGACCCTGCCAGTCCAAGGACTGCAAATCCGACTCCGTGCAACTTAGAATGGCTGATTTGAGCGCATTGATAGGAAGGCCTGACGCCTGACCAAAGAGACCCCAAACATCCAATGCTTTTCGAAGGTTATCCTTGTCCACACGCAAAATCATAAAAGTATCATCCGCCATGGATTGGCTAATGAAGTGTTGTCCTGTAGGAAGCGACAGTCCGGCCAACTGGGAGGAGGCGGCCATATGTGATAACATGGAAAGAACTGGATGTGTTGCAAGGGCAAAGAATAAAGGGCTCAAAGGGCACCCCTGTCGGACAGAACGGGCAAGGACAAATGGCTCAGTAACACCTCCGTTCAGCATGACTCGCGAAGACGCCGCAGCGCTAATGGTGTAGATCAGACGAGACATCCGAGCACCAAAGCCCATAGCAGACATAAGGTCAACAACAAAAGACCAGTCCAGATAGTCAAAAGCCTTTTCCAGGTCCAGTTGAATCAGTACCATCTCCTAATTAGAATGCCGGGCATAATCAATGGCCAATTGGGCATTCAAAACATTGTGTAGAATATTTTGGCCCTTAATGAAACCATACTGGAGAGGGTGCACAAGGGCAGGGAGATGCTTATGGAGCCGATTCGCCATTACTTTGGAAAAGATTTTGTACATTGAACCCATCAAAGAAATGGGGTGCCACTGTGTCAACTTAGATGGCGAAGGAACTTTTGGAAGCAGTTTAATAAGTCCTTGTTTCCATGAGGGAGGCATGATCCCCGTTTCCCACACCTGCTGAAACAAAGCCTGCAATGGTTTCCCCAGTTGGGTAGCAAAAGCTTCAAAGAACTCATTGGTGAGACCATCCCAACCCGGACTTTTATCTTTGGGCAAGTGTAACAAGACATCCATAACCTCTGCTTCACCAATATCTGACTCCAGAGTAGCTTGCATGTCCTGCGGAAGCTGATTGCGGACCAGGTCATAAAAAACTGAACGGGCCTGAGTAATTTGGGCGGAAGGTGGAGAAGCGGAACCGAGAAGGTCACGGAAATAATTCCTGCACATATGCACAATAGTCTGTGGATCCAGGATAAGGTGGCCTTGTGCATCCTCGAGTCTGGTCATATTCTCTCGAGCAGGAGAGGCATGGAGAGCTCGAAAGAACTTATGGGTCTGACATGCACTATCTTGCAAAGTCTCTGTCAGATGTTGCAATTTGGCCTGCTGATACGATTTTAACTGTAATTCTTTAATAAGATCGGCCACCCGCATGGCCAGTGCAAGCAGAAATGCATCATCCGGAGTGTCCACCAGCAGGAAGTGAACCAAAACCAGCAGGTCCTCCGCTGCCTGTCGACGGCGCCGACAAAGAGAGGCATGATAGATCCCATATTGCCGAGCAACCCGCTGCACATTAGAGAGCAATCTTTCGAATGACGCAGTGCCCTGAGAGGAAAAGTCCAAGAAGAATCTGTCAAGCAATTGCTGCATATAGCCCTGGAAAATTGTATGCTTTAAGTAGGACGAGTTGAAACGCAAAGGGAGTCTCTCCAGAAATTGCTTGAAAGGGGCAATGGGTTGTGCAAGCAACTCGAACTGCAGAGGGAAATGGTCCGACAAGACATATTGCTGCAACACTTTTATTTCGAGCATCTCAGGCAGAAAATCATCATTCTGCATGATATATATACGGTCCAACCGCGACCATGTTGTGGCATACTGGGCCGAATGGAAAGTAAACCCTGGAGAAGACGGGTGTAGCCAGGACCAAAGATCTTGCTTAAGAACAACAAGAGCCAACTCTTGCCACATACGACTTTCCAGCGCATCCATGACCGAGTGTTCCGATGTAGACTGGGAAGAATCAACACACATATTGAAATCCCCCATGAAGAAGCCCCGTCTGCCAAGTGACAAGGAAGTCTGCAAAGTCTGCCAAAGCTCCCGGCGAGATAACGAATCATTCGGAGCATAGAGGCCAAGTAACCATAGGATTTCCCCTTCGAATAAGATTTCAACCACCAAAAAGCGGCCATGAACATCATTTTTAATAAGAACAGGCTGATATTTGGCATGTACAATCATGAGCACACCCGAGTAATGCATGGCCTGTATTCCTACATAGAACAAACGAAAGCCATGGCAATCCACAACTTTACCGGCATCACTGTGACTCTTGTGCTCAACAACGCACAGAACATCCCACTAATTCTCATACAATGCAATCCACATGGCATGTTGCTTGTGGCGAGAACAAATTCCTCGCACATTCCACGTGGCTATTTTCATGTGTATACAAAACACAATTAGGTACGAGGCACAGCTTGCCTCGATTTGACTTTGTCGGCGAGAATGTCCAGGACTCCCTCATCCAAAAAATCCGCCAACACCGCAAAAGAGTTCTGAGGACTAGATTTTGAAGTAGACAGCATATCTGCTTGCTTAGGGTTGGAACGTGGGTAACGACGGTCCCACGGAGTAATAACGTTGCCTCTTGTATCAAAAGCCAGCTGGGCAGGTGGACCCTTTAGGCAATCCGAATACATTTTCCTGGCAGGCTGATGACGGGGAGCTGAAGAAACCATAGCAGGAGCAGAGCACTCGGAAGACATCATTTCCTTCCTGCGCATATAGGTTCGCATGGAATCTTGTGAGGTAGTAGGCACAGTACTCTCCATGCCAGCACCAATCCTGTTGCCTGTTTTTGGATGAACTTCAACCCAATCAGTGGCACGGGAATCCAAACCCGAAACCTGTTGTTTGCCTTTGGCCAGAACTTGGGGCGGGTGGATAGTATCCAAGGACGGAGCATCACACACCATATCTTCCATGGGCGGAGCAACATGACCCGCATCTGAAACGTGTTGTTGCTCTGGGCATTCAGCCATAAAGTGCCCCAACTGTCCACAGGAAAAGCAATGGCCTGCAAAATTGCCCCATTTCAAACGAAAGTGTAACGGATGCATACCAGAGCAATTGAGGCGTAACCACGCAGGCCGTTTCCTTGCAGTATCCCATAACATGCACAAGCGGTTGCGATTCACAGCCCTGAGACTGGGAGGGACCAGAACCATGCCCACAGCGGCCATAGCATCCTTCAATAGCGGCCAATAAACAGCCGGACAATTTTCCACTTCTACCCACACAGGGCATTCACGTTGCAGGAGGTGCTGGAAATCTGCCATCGGGCACCATGGAACCACATGAACCAACCGACGATCAAAAAACAAAGGCAGTTTAGACAGGAGAGCAGCACGGTGCGTCTCTGTTTTCAAGAGGACCTCAAAAAAACCGCGGGATCCAACAAAAATCTCTTCAACACATTCCCCTTGTAGCAGACTCTGCAGCCATTGGCGAATACGGGAAAGCAGCGGGATGCGACCAGTGAAGAAGAGTATCACCGCGCGATCATAAAATACCGAAAAGGAGCGTAGGACAGTTTTTGGGTCGACGGTAGCTTCCAGAACATCGTCTGGAGCAGAGTCAGAGAAGGCTTCCTGATTATGTTGAACATATTCACCAAGCAGAGTGTTGGCAAATTCCAACAGATGCTCCCAGTCCACCTCCTGAGAGTCCACAGAATCCGAAGCAACCTGCGCATAGGAACGATCCAGAATAACACCTATCTCTTCCGGGATATGCTTGGTACGTTTACCCACAGGCTGGATGTCAGGACCCGGGGGCAATACTTCAGGGCACGGAACCATATCCTCCGGTTCCTCAGCATCCGAGTCCGGGCCAAGTGCTGCCACCGTTTGGTCTATGAAATCCACATCCAAACCAGCCATCGTGTACGACGAGCTGATCTCGAAGAAGGACTGACCGACAGTGCAGATCAGTGTCAGCTGCGTTAGAAAGCTGCACCCCTATAAGCTGGTTGCGCACACGGCGGAGGACAACCCGCAGGACGTCACACGGACAGGTTGCAGGCATTAAAAGTCTGGGACGACCACCACGGTGGCTGACGGGCGAGGGCAGCGTCTCTCTTTCTCTCGCTCTCTCTCTCGCGCCTTCTCAGGCAAAACAGGACAGGCACTGGAGCAGCGGCTTCAGGCGTAGCCTGTCCCAATATCGCGAGTGACAGGGCACAACCCTGACAGTGCACGTGCAAGAGGGCGAACCACAAGGGGGGCAGAGGACGTCAGGGCTGGACAGGCGACGAACGAAGGCAGGGGCGGCGACGGTCAACAGGGCTCAAGTCCGACTGCAGGACGGGCAAGGCAGCAACGGCACAGGGCAGGGGTCGGGCGCGGGCAGAAACCCTGACGCGCAGGGCGGACGGGCGCCAACCAGGCGGACGACAGCGACTGCTGGCGAGCAGGCGCCCGACGGGCCAGACGGGCGCAGGATGAAGCGGGGGGCGAAACGGCGAAACGTGACAGGTCAGACGACCGTCGGTAGGGCGGCAGAAGCAGGCAGCGCCATCGCGAGCCTTCTCCCCGCCATCGCGATCTTCTCTCTCTCTCTCTCTCTCTCTCTCTCTCTCTCTCTCTCTCTCTCTCTCTCTCTCTCTCTCTCTCTCTCTCTCTCTCTCTCTCTCTCTCTCTCTCTCCCTCCCTCCCTCCCTCCCTCCCTCCCTCCCTCCCTCCCTCCCTCCCTCTCTCTCTCTCTCTCTCTCTCTCTCTCTCTCTCTCTCTCTCTCTCTCTCTATATATATATATATATATATATATAATGGGTAATTGTATTAATTATGAAAAAAAAAAGTACAAGATAACGAGATTACACAGTACAATCATGCTCTAGGCCATCGTATATGGACCAAGTACAATGGATTCAGCAAGGACAAAAAGACGAGAGTGCAGGAGGCACCCCGGGACTAGACAACCAACACAGATCAAGAGTGTGGACGAGACATGGCTGCATGAGCCCAGGCCTTCGCTGCCAAAGTCTCCAGTACTCCATCTTCAAAGAAGTTTCCTAGCACTGCGACCAACCGCATAAAAAGCCACCTGGGCTAGAGGATCGCAGGCACATGGTTGTCGCTGTTGCTGGTTGAAGGGTTGCGGATCCTTAGTTAGGGGCAGCAGGGGCTTGAACAGTAGGGGCATAGAAGACTTGTCTCGCCAATGTGAGTAAGTGCAAAGAGAGGCCTGTGACGGGGAAGGGTTAGGAGGCACCAGGGCCAATGGGGCCTCCTTCTCTTTGCCTTTAATTTGTTGAGTTTTTGTCCATCCTTGTGTCTCCAAGGCAGACAAAGGAATTGGTACTTGGCCTTAAACTCGTCAAGTGGAACAATCTGTTGCTCAAAGAGCACGGGGATGCAGTTTGATCTTTATGTTGGGTTGGGTATTTCACTCACGCCTCACTTACACCTACGCTCACATAGGAGTGTCGGTGATCAGTAGGACATTGGGGCACTTTTTACTCTCGGTAGGAGAGGTTTTTTCCCCCAGGCTTATGGTATTATTTCGTATGTGCTTATGACACACACTTACGGGCACTTACCATGTTCGCGTGTGAACACCCCCTACAACCCTAAGGTTTAAGGGTTGTACTTTTGTGCTTGCATTCTACACTCCTTTCAGCTATCGCATTGGGTGTCGTGCTTCACTCTTTTCAGCTATCGCATTGGGTGTCGTGCTTCACTCTCAGACTGTCTACTGTTTTTTGTGTTGAGCTTCGATCCTGCTGTTCTCTCTCACATTTGGTATCAGAGCAGCAGTGGCTCTGCTCAGCTAAAGCTCTGTTCATCTAATCTCCACGGTTCTCCTCAGCTCAATCTTGCCCCACAACCTGTAGTAGTCACTAGCATTCTGCTCGTCAGCTCTGCAGTTCATAGCCTGCTCAGGCCATGTCAGTTGTTAGTCTACAGCTGCCACGTCAGCCGTTAGTTATTGTATACTTCACCAGTGCCCTCTAGCAGCGCTGCCTGCATTTGCTTCCTGTGCCGTTCGTCATCAGTCGATCGCCCTAGCAGTAATGCCTGTCTTGTACCCTCATCATCTGTGCCCCTGCCCCTACCTCTGCAGCTCATTTGTACCCGCCAAAAGAGCCACCTATGCCTGCTGAGCGCAGCCTGTCGTGCCCCACCAGACATCAACTGTCACCAACTCAGCCTGACTGAAGCGCCGCCTGTACCCGTCTGTGGTCAACGACAGCTCGTCATTTCAAAGGTTTTTTTTTTCACTTTTTAATACCAGAATTAATATCCGGAAAAGGGGGTTTCTACGCAGCAGGCACAGCATTCAGAAACGTGTATGGGATACATTGGATGCAAAAAAAATTGGCACATTCATAAAAAATTTCGGGGCTTTTATGTTTTCTGAGGACATTGGCATACGCACTACAATTACAGTCATAGAAAGATAGTTTTGAACAACCCTGAGGCAAGAAATTTTCGGGATTTTGCCGATACAGTGTTACTCAACACTGATTGCACCTTGAATTGTGTGCATTAAAGACACGTTTGACAGAGTCCATCTTTGTACACTAATTGCAGAAAGTTATTTCTTGCAATTTTTGAAAATTTTCATATTTCCAGTGTGGTCCTGCTTTGGCATTGCTCTTCTGCCTTTTTTTGGTAATTGATAATCATGGCAAATCAGGGAGGAGGTGTCTTCACCTATGTATCCAAGGAGGACAGATTGGACAAAAATAACTATTCACTTTGGTCCTTCATGATGAAGAATGAACTTGTGGCCAAAAATCTTCGGGATTATGTCAGTGGAGAAGAAGCTAGACCTGGAGTTGTGGCTCCACCTACTCCTCCTCCAGCAAAACCTGCACGACGAGCACCTCAGCTTGCTCCACTTTAGCCACTTTCCCAAAGAACAACAGCTCAAAAATCATGGGATACACGGGATGCACAGGCTTTGTCGTTGGTTGCATTGGCAGTTCAGCAGTCAATCATCCCCCTCATTCGTTCAGCAGCTTCTTTACGAGAAGCTTGGCTAACTTTGGAGCAAATGCTTGCAGGCAGGAATGAGACTGGCATCTCTTTCTTAAAGAAAGAGCTAGAGACATTGAAAATGGATGAAGGTGATTCTATTCAGGATCACTTTAACAAAATTCAGGACTTGCGAGAGCAACTCATGAATGTTGATGAGTACTATTCGGATGCACAAATGATATCTACCACTTCAAACTCATTACCTCCTTCGTACTTGGCTTTTCATACGGCCTTAAACCTCACCATGACGATTGCCGCACAATCAATCACTTTTCTTCACCTAGTGAGTTTGCTTCTAGAGGAGAAGCAAACACGAACAAATAGGGGTGTGGATGCTATGGCCTCTGAGTAGGCTTTTATGGCTAGACAGAAGGGAAGGCAACCAAGTGAAAAATGCTCTGTAGAATTCTGGGACTTCTTGCACATCACAAGCAAGTAAAAAACAAGGAGGCACACAAGTCCAAAAGAACAAATGCCATTATTGCAAGAAGCCACGCCACTACATCACTGAGTGCAGAAAGTGCATTGCCAAGGAAAAGAAAAAGGAGTCAAAAATGTATGTTTCTGATGCTCCTTCTACTGCTAAGTCCGTGTCTTTTGTTGCAAATAGGGACTATTGTTTTTACACATGCACATGCACTTATGACACTTCTTCGGCTGATCTAGCATTTAGCTCTACTGAGGATGCAAGCACTTGGTTTTTTGACAGTGGTGCTTCTAGGCATATTACATCTTGCACAGATTTATTTGCTTTTGTTAGTGTTGCTCTAGTTGGCATGTCTATACAATGTGCCAACAATGCATCATACCCTGTTCAAGGTATTGGGGAGATTGTACTCACAGCCATTGATGGCTCTATTCTCCGCCTACAGGGTGCTTTATTTGTGCCAGGCATAAAGAAGAATTTGCTTTCTATCTCTTCTTTGTCACATTGTGGATTGCAGATTACATTTGATGATAACCGATGCATGGTGAGAGACAAAGAACACATGGCCTTGGTCTTGACAGGCACTTAATGTCATGGGTTATACGAGTTGGATGCTCTTTCACTTGATCGGTCAGTGTATTTGACATCCACTCTTACTCCTGCTATGATACAGGCACAGTTATGGCATGCTAGGATGGGGCATGTGAACTTTGGCAGCTTGATACTCTTACAATGTACGCAAATGCTAGATGGATTACCTCTACTGGAGAGACCTCCTGACCACTTGTGCGAAGGATGTATTTTGGAGAAAATGCATCGTTTTTTGTTTTCCCGTGATGTTGCTTTTAGAGCAACAGCCAGGTTGTAGTTAGTACATTCAGATATATGTGGGCCTATGCAAACAAAGCCATTAGGAGGATATTACTGTTTTGTGACTTTTATTAATGACTTTACTCGATTTTGCTGCGTCTACTCTTTGGTTAAAAAGTCAGAAGTGTATGATACATTCTTGGCTTTTATTGCACTTGTTGAAAACCCGTCTGGTTGTAAAATTAAGACTCTCCATTCGGACCGAGGGGGGGAATACATGTCCTCTATGCTGAATTCCTTTTTGAAATAGAAGGTCATTGTCCATCAGTACACTACTGCTTATACTCCACAACAGAATGGGATTGCAAAGAGAAAGAATCGGTCACTTATGGAGATGGCCAGATGTGTGTTGAAGGCAAAGAGCTTGCCTCACAATTTCTGGATGGAAGCCGTCATGTGTGCTTGCCATGTTTTGAACAGATGCCCCACGAAAGCTTTGAAGAAAATTACACCTTTTGAGTCTTGGAACAGCCAGAAACCCTCGGTTGGACACTTTCGTACCTTTGGGTGCCTTGCATATGCACATATTCCAAAGGTACTCAGGAAAAAGTTGGATAACAAGGCTGTTAAATGCATTTTTATGGGATATAGCAGTGAGACCAAAGGCTACAGACTCTATGATCTGTTTCGAAAAAGATGTTTGTCAGTACAGATGTACTATTTGATGAAAAATCAAAATTGTCCCTGGCTGGTTTAGACACATATCAGGCTGCCCGTGATGTATTTGAAGGGCTGCTGCCCATTACATTTGGTGATTCAGTTGGAGTTTTTGCAAGTGAACTCGATGTTCAACCAACTACTCCTTTGGAAAATGTAGAAAATCAGCCATTTGCTGATCTAAATATTCAGCAAAGTGCTGAAACTGAAATTCAGTAAGAGCTTATGCATAATCAGAGGCAAGACAAATGCCTAGATGGTATTTACAGACTATGAAAGATAGTCATCTAGATGCACACACCCATGGCTGGTCGTACTAGAAGGCAAGCTCATATGCATGATACTGCACATACCATGGAGTTTGTTATGGCAGCAAGCACCCTTGATGATAAGGAGCCTGAATGTTTTGAGGATGCACAACAGAGTGTGCATTGGATGGCAGCAATGCAAGCTGAATTGGATTCTATCACTAAGAATCAAACATGGGATTTGGTGTCTTTGCCATTTGGGAAGAAAGCCACTGGAATAAAATGGGTCTATAAGCTAAAACGGAATGTAGATGGATCCATTGACAAATACAAGGCAAGGCTTGTAGCTAAAGGCTATGCACAGAAGAAAGGCATTGACTATGAGGAGACATTTGCTCCCAGTTCTCACATGATGACCATCAAGTCTATGGTTGCTTTGGCTGCTCATTATGGATGGATTGTGCATCAGTTGGATATTGAAACTGCATTTTTACATGGGGAACTTCATGAGGAAGTATATGTATAGCAGCCCATTGGTTTTGCAATTGAGGGCTCGGAACACTTGGTTTGCAAGCTGAAAAAAGCTTTATATGGCTTGAAATAAGTTACTAGAGCTTGATATGCAAAGATAGATGCTTTTTTGCTTAGCCAAGGGTTCATAAACAGCTCATCTGAGTTTACCTTTTACGTATGTAAAGAGGGGGGATCCATGTTGATCATTTGTCTATATGTTGATGATCTCTTGCTTACAGGGACACATGCTGATCAGATTTCAGCATTTAAACAAAATTTGAAGCAAACTTTTAACATGTCAGACTTGGAGTCTTTGCATTATTACTTGGGCATTCAGTTCATACATGATGCTAGAGGTAAACTTCTTGAGAAGTTTGGCTTACACGATTGCAAGCCAGTCTGTACACCAATGGAACCTAGACTTAAACTATCATTACATAATGACAGTGATTTTTTTGATATACACACATATGCTCCAGCAATTGGATGTCTTATTTACTTATGCAACACTAGGCCGGACATACAGTTTGCAGTTTCAGACCTGAGCAAATATATGCATTAGCCACGCATGTCACATTGGCAAGCTATTAAGCGTGTCTTCCGTTACTTGCAGGATACAAGATCTCTTGGATTGCTCTATGCCAAAGGGGTACCACTGCAGTTACATGCTTATAGTGATTCTGATTGGGCTAGTGATTATGATTCACGTCACTCCACTAGTGGCAATTGTTTCTTTCTTGGCTCGTCTTGCATATCTTGGCTTAGCAAGAAACAATCCACTGTTACCACATTGTCATGTGAAGCTGAATACAAGGCAACTTTCACTACCACACTTAAATACGTATGGATTAGACGCTTACTAGCTGATCTGGATGTATCTATTACAGAGCCTACTCCTTTGTTCACTGACAATCACAATGCCATTGCAGTGGCACGGAAGCTAGTGTTTCATGCACGCATGAAACACATTGAGATACATTATCACTTTGTCAGAGAGAGGCTACATGCAGGTGATATTAGCCTTGTCTATTGTCCTACCACCAGTAATGTCACAGACATCTTCACCAAAGCTCTACCTCGTGACAAATTTGAAGCATTTCGCAATGCTTTAAATTTGATCTCCTTTGGTGGCAGATGATCCTTATACTCTTAATCACTCTTCACTCCAAGGTGATTTGTTGGGTTGGGTATTTCACTCACGCCTCACTTACGCCTACGCTCACATAGGAGTGTCGGTGATCAGTAGGGCACTAACACCGCCTACAACCCTAAGGTTTAAGGGTTGTACTTTGTACTTGCATTCTACACTCTTTTTATCTATCGCATTCGGTGTCGTGCTTCACTCTCAGACTATCTACTATTTTCTGTGCTGAGCTTCGATCTTGGCGTCCTCTCTCACACTTTATCCACGGGTTGGTCCACCACTGCACTTTTGCAGTCCACGCATTTTTCTATAAAGTGACCCAATTGACCACACGAGAAATAGTGGCCAGCAAAAGTACCCCACTTGAGCCAAAACCACAAATCCCTCATACCACTACAATTGAGGCACAACCAGTTAGGCCTCTTCCTAGATATGTCCCATAACATGCACAAAGGATTCCTATTGGCTGCATTCAGACTAGGGGGGACTAACACACAACCCACCGCAGCCATAGCATCCTCAAGAGAAGGCCCCAATAAACTGCCAGCCAACACTCAACTTCCACCCATACTGAACATGCGTGCTTAAGCAAACATTGAAAGTCTATCATACCACGCCAAGAAACTGTGTGCATTACTATTTCTCAAAGAAAAGCAACTACTAGGTGAGAAGAAAATCTTGTGTGGAAGGAGAACAGAGAACCACCTCATATAAACCACGCAAACCAGCAAAAATCTCCTCCACATAGTTAGCATGAAGAAGCAAAGTCAACCACTAATAGATCTAAGTGAGGACAAGAATCCAACTGGTGAAGAAGAGAATGACACAGAACTCGTGCAAAGCAAAAAAAAGAATGAAGAAGCTACTGAGTGTTCGTTTGAGTATCCAAAATCTCCTCCTTCTCGCAAGTAGGGATGACTCTATGATTGTGCTCGACATACTCCAAAGGGAATTTGCAAACTCAAGAAGTTGTGCCCGATTTGGTTCTTGTGAATCCTGCAACGATGATGCCACTTAGGCGTAGGAATGTTGTGGGGAATCACTTGGGTTAGGAGCCTTGGCGGCGATAGTAGATTGGTCATGGAAATGCTCGTCACTTGCCTGCACTGTCCCCAGCAGGGTTTGCAGTGCTTGGTGACTACCTTAGTTGAGCCAACTGATGCTATACCTACACAGGCCTGCTACAGAACCACCAACAATTATGCCTGCCTACTACCACACAGCTGATGTCTGCTATATCGCTCCTCTATGTGGGGCCAATCTGCATCAAAAGACCATAGACAAGCCATGAGCTGTTGATAGCTTCTACCTCCTAAGGTTTGAAGATGGCTCTGACGGATCATCCCCCTAATTTTTTGGGTCCGGACTTGTACATGCAAGAAGCTGATGTGGAAGAAGAGATGGTGCCTTGCACCAATGAGAAGGCTTTGATCTCTTATGAGGATCAGAGCCTTTTGTTAAACATAGCAACCTCATACACTCTGCAACACCATTTTGGAGTGGATTATGAGGGGCGGTAATAACTCTTTTTTAATCCCTTTGCTGTCACAAACGTCCTGAAAGGCTTTGGACACGTATTCTCCACCATTATCAAAGCAAAGTCACTTTAATGTCTTGCTAATCTGATTTTCAGCAAGTGCCAAGAATTTTTTACTTTATCCAAGGTCTCGTCTTTACTACGGATTGGATAAACCTATACTTTGTGTGTGCCATCATCAACAAAAGTAATGAAATACTTCTTTCCCCCTAGAGATAACCCTGGCATCTGACATACATCTAAATGTACCAACTCTAAGGGTGAAGACTTTAGAGAAAGAGATTTTTTATGTGACATTTGAGCATGCTTACCATTGATCACATTGTCTAAAATCAGCATACCTCAAAGACGGCAAACAACCCAAACGAGAAAGCACTTCCATTCCAATTTAACTCATGTGTCCCAATCGGCTATGCCACAAAGAAACACTTGGTTGCTAGGTTATGGCGACTACATGGTCACGAACACAAGATACATACAAAGGATACAAAGTATCACTTTTGGAGCCCTTGGCAACAATGCGAGAGCCCTTACAAATATTTCATTTGCTATCCCTAAAGGTGGTGTGATAGCCTTCGTCATCTAGCTTCCATATGCTTATCAAGCTCTTCTTGAGCTGAGGTACATGCCTCACATTATGCAAAACAAACACGGAGCCATGCTGAAATTCCAATTTCGCATTGCCAATACCTGCAATTTTACATGCATAGTTAAACCCCAAGAGGGCAATACCACATGTACCACCATTCTAGTTAGAAAACAACTCATGATGTGGTGTCTCAAGAAAACACCCACCTAAATCAATTATCCAAGTGTGCATGTCATCATCAGAATCTACGATCAATGCATGTGCACTCAAAAAAGAAGCAAGAAGTACATCACCGTCATTGTCATTCTTATGAGTGACTACATTTACCTCCTCTATTTTCACACTACTTTTCTTTGCAAGCTGGCTGTCCTTTTTCTCAGCCTTGTTGTCTTCAGTGTTTTTGCATTTGCCTTTCTCTTTCTTCAATTGAAAAATCCCATTTATAGTGCCCTTTCTTGCCACAATGATGATACTCCACATTTTTTCCACAAGACTTGTTCCGTGCTCTATTTTCAAAACTGCCCTTTTTCTGAAATCTGCCCCTAGTGCCAAGTGGGGCAAGCAATTTTCTTCACATCGACCACAATCGAGGTCCTCGACTCTTAGACTGGTTTAGTGATCGCTTGTGGCAAGGCATAGCCTAATGGACTTTACCACATGAACCATTTTCTTACCGAAGCCAACTGAGATGATTCGGAGTTCCATCGCTTCCAAGCCTTGGCCACCACACGAGAGCCCACAGACTCTAAGTATCTTTAGCATTTTCATTTAGGACATCTTGGCTACAACTCTCTTTATGAGTTGTTGCGTCAAGCGATGATTGAGGGCCTTCCGTGCCTAAAACTATCTTGAGAGGTCTGTGAAGTATGTCAACGTAAGTAGTATCATACACGCTTCTCCTGTACTCTATTACCTGTGCTGAGACACCCCTTAGGCTCATTAGTTTAGATCTTTGTGGTCCCACATTCACTGCCGCGCCTTGAATGGTGCACTATACTTCTTTTTGATAGTGGATGATTTCTCTAAGTAAATGCAGGTGTGCTTCCTCAAGCACAAGTCAATGCCTTCACTTATTTCAGTGTTTGGGTGTTGCTAGTTCAGAACTAGATGGCTGGTCGTTGTATGGGTGCTATAAGGAGTAACTCTAGTGGTGAGTTTACCTCCCATGAGTTCTCTAAGTTTCTACAATAGCATGGCATTGCACGCCAACTCACCTCTACTAACTCCCCTACACAGAATGGAGTCAGATAGCGTAAGAACCAGACAATAATAAACATAGCATGCTCTATGTTATTTGCAGCAAAGCTTCTTAAGCGCCTTTGGGTTCAGGCTGTTAACACTTCAGTGTGCATCCTTAATCGATATCTGACTACGACTGCCCCTAAACAAAGTCCATACAAGGCATTTTACGTTCTTGGCCTATTGTTTCTATAATGAGGACGTGAAATTTTGAGATGCTTCAATCTTGCTAATAACATTTGATTAAGTTATTAATCAAATGTACAAGGTTGTTTAAGCACATGTGATGCACTGGGGTGACAAAGGCAAAAGTTGTGATAAGTTATGCTAGCTCGGCTTTGGGGGTCAGTTGGTGTCACTTTTGACCCTAGGTATTCCAATCTCGTCCCAATCTAAGGAATCAAGCTAAGGTTGTTGATGACTCTATGCCCAAGAGGTCGAAGCCGGCTGCCAATTGTTAGATTTAGGGTTGCAAGAATGCAAGTGCATAGCTAGGAGAAAAGGAAGCTTGAGAGAGCATAACTCAAAATGTATTGAGAGATGTGTAAGGAGATGACTTACAAGACTAAGTATGTCCTAAAGTGAATAGGCATATATACAAGGCTAGGGGAAAAAGACCTCCTAAAGAGGGAAAAAACTGCCCAGTGGTCCTAAGTGTGTTCACACACATCACTACCAAAATATGGTAACAGTTGTAAGCAATTATACAATGATTGCTGATGAGATCTTCTAAAAAAGGTAAAAGATTACCACAAACTATATGATTTCTTATTTTCCAAATGGTCCAAACTGCCCAAAATCTGACCTAGGCCAAAAAGTGAGAAAAAACTCTTAAGAATTGGGCATATAATGCCAAATAGCCAATAGTGTTTACCAAATGTAGCAAATGTACCTACTTGATTTTTCCTTCTAGTTGCATGCAAAATTTGTACAATTCTTGGGTACCAACTTGATTTTTCCTTAATCGCATGCAAAAGTTGTATGCTCATGTGAACTATTTTTGAAGGTTTTCAAGTAATGGTGCTATTGGAAAGATTACTCTTTGTGCTCTTTGGATGTATGTTTGAGTTGTCGACAAAGTGCAAGCACTTTAGGACTATTGTTTGATTCACCGTCACTAACAACTGTCAACGTGTGTGGGTAAGGCCTTCTTGGAGCTTGTTTGCTCTTGTGATCTTTTTTTCATTATAAAACACACAAGGGAGCTGTATATTGGTTGCTTGTGACTAGATTGGTGTTGGTTCCAGCCTTCTAGGCAACACATTCCATATTTTGGTTCAGGTTTTAAGCTATGCTTATAGATTGTGCTATAAATGCGCAATGGTGGTTTTTTTTTCCAAGAACAAATTGTTATAATAAGTCATGAAACTAGTAATAAAATAATCATTTCTTGCGAAACCATAGGCGATGGAGGATAAGGTGAGAGGGTACTTATCCCCTACTTTGGTTCATTTTATCAGTTATGCTTATAAATTCTTTGAATATTATAAATGTGCAATTGTTGTGATCAAGTCTTAAAACTAGCACTAAATGTGCTCCAGCTTGTGAAATCACAAGTGATTGAGGATGAGGTGGGAGGGTTTGGGTGAATGTGATTAGGAAAGATCCACTAAGAAAATTCTTGATTAGGGCAATCAGAACAAAGTTTCTCTTGGCTTCAAGTATATGATTAGGTGATTGAGGATAAGGTGCGAGCTTGTGAAATCACACGTGATTGGGGATAAGGTGGGAGGGTTTGGGGGAATGTGATTAGGAAAGATCCACTAAGATAATTCTTGATCAGAGCCATCAAAACAAATTTCCTCTTGGTTTGAAGTATATGATCAGGTATTATCCATCCAATTACTAATATAATATTGGAGGAAAACAACCTTATCCTCTTTGGTGTGTACTATAAGGGGTCACTATCCCTGCCTCCCTTCTCCATTAGACTATCTCATAGCCATTTCCTCTACTCGTGCTTTCACCCTTCCCTCCCATCTTCACACCACACCCTCTCTGCCCACACACTATCTGACCCCCCTCCTCTTAGCACCATACCCTCCCTCATTGTTGCGTTGTTGTTGGTTGTGCTAACCTATATACATGTATGCACCACTACCCCAAGATCTTCTCTAGTCTTCTTTTCACCATTGAATTTTGAAAGCTTTGCTGTCATGAAAAGCTTCTTCAAAGCAAATTTAGCAATATCTTCTTGATTGATCAAAAGGTGAAACCCTAGCTTAAACAATCACGTCTGAAGGTCAATATGATTCTAAGGCCCAAGCATCCATACCTCCACCCTTTCAATGCATTAGTGGTGTCCTCACAAACAACTCCTCTAGTTCACACCCCCGCCCCCCAGCACCACCCAGATGGAAGTACCGGAGTGTTTGGACCTTCACAGAACTTTCAAATGGAAAATTGTCAAATGGCATGGAAAAGACACAATAGAAAGGGACACAGAATCACAATAAGGAAACCTTGTATTATTGAAATAGAAATGTACAAGACATGTGGTATGCCTCAAGACTAAACCCTCATGATGCCGCACATGTGAGGGATCATCATTGAGTATGGGGCATCATTTGTAGAGTTTCTTGCTTAAGCTTGCCACTACCCGCTATATAGGTGCATTTGGCCCCACCACCAATACATATGTTCAAAGCCCCAAGTGGGGGCAAGGGTTCCCATAAACACCCCCTGGCACCCCCCTTTTTACCTTGTGTCATAACATCCTACCCAATCACGATCTGTGAAAGCATGCAAAGTAAGTGAAGTGTCAGCCCTATAGAAAAGGACTAAATTTTGATTGCCTTCCACATAATAGGAAGAAACATTTCACTATCAGCCAATGCTGTGAACTGGATTTATGCATGACTTTGATCAACTGACTAACAACATATTGAATGTCAAGACGAGTGTGGCATAAATAAATCACGCATCCAACTACTTGTTGATACAAAGTGGCATGAAAGGGATCACTGTCAAAATAGATGAAAAATGAAAGCCAAAGTGTAGGTTCTGTAGGACTATTTGGAAACCCAATGCTGTAGAAAATAAAAATGTATCTTGCATACCATTCAGGAGTCACTTGCTTTAAGCCATAAAGGGCCTTTTGTATGGGCATACAGTAGTTTCAGAACCTCGAACCTCAAAGCCAATGTTGATAGACATTCAGAGGCATATGAGCAGCATAGCTATGACTCACTGAATGATAGTAATGCGACGATGTGGGAGCAAATGTTTCCTCAAAGTGGATACCTTGTTGCTGAGCATAATGCTTGACCCAGAGTTGAGGCCTGAAGGCCTAACTGCTAGTAATGGTGGTGCTACTACTAGTGGTGTTGCTAGTGGTGTCACATCCACCAATTCAACATCCTGAGCACTATTGTTGCTACACCTACTGCAAAGTGGACTAGATGGGAGCAGAGAGGCCCAAGCATGTGCATTAATTGCTTGTCAGTTAAGAGAACTATTATCCCTCATCCCAGATCTTGCAAAACAGCCAAAAGTGCATTGGATTAGTCAGCCTCTTCGTACAAGGTTTGCAATGAAGCGAGAGTTGCTACTAGAAGATATCAAGATGGATGAGGGGATGGATGCATTCATTACTTGACACGTGTCAAGGATTTAGAAGAACAACTTGCAAACATTGATGAAACTGTTTTGGACAGTCAGCTTGTGTCCGCTATATTAATAGACTCCTTGACCCTTATCAAACCTTTCGTACTACATCGAGATTGGTTGCCATGAGGATGCCAGTTATTACACTCGTCATCGGATGGTTACGAATTGCTTCAAGAGGAGCAGAGTCGCCAAAATTGACAAGCCCATGGGGGAGACTTGCAATTACAGGCTTATAGTGATTCAGATTGGGCTAGTGATGTAGGCACTAGGAAGTCTACTAGTGGACACTATTTCTTTCTGGGTCATTCATGCATTTCATGGCTAAGCAAGAAACAGCCTATAGTGGCTACCAACAATGTGTGCAACCTTACACATTCCATTGTTATCATGAAGGCTGCCATGTACTCAGCCTCAAAGGAGGATCTACATTTACTATCAGAGGATCCTACACCCATTCTTTCTAACAGTTAGAGTGGTATTGCAGTGGCACAAAATCCTGTGTTTCATACTCGCACGAAATATATTGAGGTGCATTACCATTATGTCAGAGAGAGATACTATGCAGGAGACATCAGCTTGATGTATGTTTCTACACAGAAAAATTTTGGAGACATTTCACCAAGGCACTACCTTGTGAGAAGTTTGAGGCATTTCGCAAGTCCTTAAACTTGCTACCCTTTCATGATTGATCATTCCTGTACTTCACCACATTGGCACTATAGGGGGGTGTTAGAATTTGCCAATTCTATGGGCAATGCCCAATGTTTTAGTGTTTAATTATTTTTCAGTTCTTAGTGTTAACACAACTAAAGTTATAAGTTGTGTCACCACTCCTAGAGTTTTAGAGACAGTTAACTCTAGTTGAGTTAGACCTAGGTCTATCTTAGACCTATCTTATACGTTTCATTACCATTCTTTCAGTTCATCAAGTACACTCTACTCTTTCGCTTCAACACACACTCATTGTCTCTATTTCTCTCCTTCATAGTTGGCTATCATTTTCCAACACTGATCCCAAACTTATACAAAAGCATAGTTTCTGAGCCGCAGTAACAACCATACTCATCTACATACATTTCATAGTGACTAATACACTGAATAGTGCTAGCAGGCATACTGACAGCACAATACCCTGCATAAATGCTGAATACATTTGAGATCCACTACATATGAGAGTTGTCCACAACTGGCAGAGTGGAAGTGCTACCTACTCCTTGAGCATCAGGCAATACTCCGAACCTATGCTCTACTAAACCTGACTGAACCCAAACTGAAGTCGGCTATAACTGAAAGACATCTAGGTCAAGCTGCAACAACTAAGGATGATCTACCAAGTCATTCTCTTCCATCCACTTTGCATCTATTGATAAAACAATGCTAAAGCTTCACCAAGAAGCATATGGAAACTTTACCTCAAACTTAACTTGCCTCAAAACCTCCACTAGGTTATAGGTCTTTCTTCTCTTACGCATTGCGATGCTTTATACTTTCACATTGTTGCAATTTCAACTTAACTAATATGCAACATTGCATCCAATTGACTAGCCTTTGTCAAAAGATGACGTACCAACGAGACAGTAGGGTTTGCGGGGAGGAACACGGAGTGAACTCAGCAAACATGGAGAAGAGAAGAGAAGAGAGTAGAAACTCTGATGAATGGAATAAGAAAGTTCTGAATCATGGAGTAAATGTGATACAAGGGAACAAGGGTGCCGTAGCACAAGGAAGATGATGAAGACAACCACGAACCACGAACCACAATGTCCTCCTAAAGGGGTGTGAGGGTAGTGGAGAGGCTCGAGAGAAGAGATGACGGACTGAATGAATCAGCCGTGAGGAATGAATGAGAGAGTGGCCTATAAATAGGCATAGTCAGTCTAGGATGGCGCCCCTTTTTGGGACTACAAACCCTAAACGCAAAACGCAAAAACACAAAAACGCAAACTGCGGGTGAAGGGTGAAGGGTTTCTCAACACCCCCTCTCAGGCCCAAAAAGGGGAACAAGAGTAGAGTGAGGTGGAGATGCAATGCTACATGCTGAAGAATGCTCATGCAGTAGGTGCCACTTGGACAGTGTCTCTCGTGGAGAAATTGTTCACTCGCCCAAGCACCCTGGTACAAAGATGATGAAAACATGCAATGCATAGGAGGAATGTCGGACTTTGTGTGGTGCCGAGAACCATAAGGATATGCCCGTACTCGATCTCGGGAGGTGGCTCCATGTTGACTAAGGGATGAAGAAGATCCACCCTATAATCTGAGAATACCACCTCAAAGGAGACCTTTGAAGATAATCAGGAGACCGGATAAGCTGTAGAACCCAAAACACAACCTCAAGAGAGAAGCCACTAGCTCCGTGCACCCATGTTAGAAGGAATATGAAGGCCTAGTCACCAAGTCATTGCTGAAGATCCAAGGGCCCCGATCTAGGTAGATCCTGAAGATCCACGGTATCACTAGAAGAGATGACTGGTCGAAGATAGCCACCCAAAGAAAGGAGAGGATGGGTGAAGAACTTCATGTGGAGTAGGTTTCCCCTCTGAGGTGGGAGGTGGAGGGGCCCCCGCTGAAGTCAAAGAAGAAGTAGATGCCCCCTCTGAGGGCAAAGAAATAACATCCCCCTCTGAATCTCCCTCTGAAGTAGATAGGGAGTCCAAAAACTCATAGATTACGGACTCTGAAATGTCTGATGATGAAGAAAGTGCTCCCAGTCGTGTCGAAGAAGGTATTTGGGGTGCCGAAGAGCTCCCATAGGTAGCCTCTCGAACCTAAGTAGTCGAGGGTGGGAAAAGATGGGGCTCAGAATGAGCAAGAGGTGGGCAATAGTCGCCATCTCTCAGTGGAGCAGATTGGGTAGCCGAAGAAGAGGAAGGAGTCGAGTAACCACTGTCGCTCGAAGGAGCAAACTAACGAGGAGACCGTATCAAACAATCACTGTCTCTTGATGAAGCGGACTGCAGATCTGTAGGTCGTGGAAGCCATTGTACCTGAAAATAAGTGGGAGAAGACTACCGCTGGCATTGCGACGATCTCCAGGAGGTAAGGAGTCCCTTTGGTAGATGTAGATTCTATCCAGTCTGGCCCAAGTATTTGGATGCTGCAGAGAGTGATAAGTATATCCGGCTTGTGATGGATACATCCAAGACCACATATCCTACTTCAAAGATACCGCTGCAAGAGCATCCCAAGTTTGTCGCTCAGGACCATCCATAACCGAATGTGGAGAGGTCACCTGATCTGCAAAAACACATGCATTAAAGTCACCCATAATAAAGCCTTGACGAGCCAAGGCAAGGCAATGCAAATCATCCCAAAGCTGACGACGATCCCTTGCATTAGAAGGAGCATATACGCCTACAATCCACAAAACCTCCCCCTCATAACAGATTTCCACGATTAGAAATCGGCCGCAAGTATCTTGAGAAACCAATGCTGGTTGTTGCAGGGAGGATTTGACAAACAACATAACTCACGATTTACATGGAGCGCGACCACTAAAAAAGACCGCATAATCCTTATACACATAAGAGGATCCAATCAAAGAATGTTGTTTGTGCTCCACAACACAAAAAATATCCCAATTTCCGGCAAGCACAACTTTCCACAACCGATACTACTTGCTACCCGAAGAAATACCTTTTACATTCCACAAAGCAAGTTTCATGATCAATCAGAAAATAAGAAAAACTATTGAACCATCGCTTTCCCTTTCCCCTTTACATCAATAGCCTTGGCAGCCTAGAATCTCTCCATTTCAGTACGTATAACATCTACAAGATCTGCTCTTTGCAGACCCGCAATCGAAGCTCAGGAAGGAAACTGTAGTTGCTGGGAGCGGAAAACATCTCAAGGAGGCACAAGCCTTCCACGAGCATCGAATCGCAAGGCTGTAGAAGTCTTTCTATCCTCCACTACTGGGGTA
Source organism: Lygodium microphyllum (assembly GCF_053477565.2). Taxonomy (NCBI): domain Eukaryota; kingdom Viridiplantae; phylum Streptophyta; class Polypodiopsida; order Schizaeales; family Lygodiaceae; genus Lygodium; species Lygodium microphyllum. The sequence continues at coordinate 127,588,176 of NC_141158.1, forward strand.
CGCAAAGATTGAGGTTTCATATAAAAACCTCTACCTCTGCATTGGAAGGTCCGAGTGATTGGGAGCGGCGAAGAATGGGCAAGATTCAATCGAGAATCTTGCCTAGCATTACGACAAACCACAGTGACCCAAGAATCCTCCCGAGGAGAAAAATTCTACCCTACCACAGTCGAAGGACGCTCCCCACACTCGTGGGGGTCATTCTTCTTGGCTTCCTCACCACCTTGTTGGGGAAGGTGCTCTGGATCAGGTACTCTTTGTTGAAACATGTGCTGAGAATGGTGGTCTTGCATTTCCCTATCTTGATCCATAGGGCCCTGCACTACCTCCGTATTCTTGCCGCATTCTGAAACGAAATGGCCCAACTGGCCACATCTGAAACAGTGTCCTACAAAAGTACCCCATTTCAACTCATACACCAACGTTTGTAAGCCTTAAACTTCAAAACGAATTTTTGTCGAGCGAGGTTTTGCCTATATCCCACAGCATACATGCCCTGTTCCTATTGTGGGAAGCCAGCCGAGGTTCCACCAAAACCTCACCAAGGGTTCTCAGTACCATAGGAGGAGTCTCCAAAGATGCGCAGGAAAATCCATCACCTCTACCCAAATTGGGCAAGCCTGTCTCAGCATGTCCTGAAATTCAGCCATGGGCCTCCAAGGGACCACATGAACTAGCTGCCCATCCAGAAACAAAGGAATGTGTTGCATAACAAGAGCCCGTACTTCCGCAGAATGAAACAGAACCTCAAAGAACCCCTTCGGGCCATCATAAATCTCTTCAACCAGGGGAACCCGCATATGCCCTGAAGCATCATCTGGGCATTGTTCAAAACTGACAAGCATAGACTGCAGCCAAGCACGAATTCTGGTGATCAAAGGAGTCCTTCCAGTAAAATAAAATATGGCTGTCCTCTCATGGAAAGCAGCTATCTGTTGTAGGACCAGGTCGAATCTCACGACTGCTACTACTTGATCCCCTTTTGGTAATGTGTTAGCTTTATCCTCATTACTGTGGAAATAATCTGACATAAGATGATTGGCAATGGCCAGCATAAACTATAAAGACCCATTAGATTGTGAACACGAAACATGAACCTCAGGCTGAGGCAAATTTGGGCCAAAGGCCGGTTCTTCAACCGACATCGTAAGACGTTTGCCCATCTCTTCACTATTCAGCAACGGCCCGAGCTCATCTGCCAACGAATCACCATCCCAATTAGCCAAGTCTTTGTCATTCCCTTGCCCGATCTACTGATCGAGAAATGCCATATCGATACCATTAGATTCTTGCAAGTTTGCCATAGCAGAAGCATATTCCAATCCCAAAATTCTTCCTCTGTCTCTCTCTCCCTCAATGCAAAACCCACGGAATGTGCTGCAGGCTCTCTGCACAGGTCTTGGAACTGCAAACTAACGGTTCGCTATAACCAGGCTGTCTGAAGTGGCCTTCAAGCTCTCTCTTTTTTTTTTTCGTAAATTGGTCGTAAAAGGTAATTGTATTAATTACGAAGAAAGTACAAGATTACATGATTACACGAGTACAAGAGGCACGAGGGCCATAGGCCAACGTGTGGGAAATCCCCGGACTAGGGTACTAAAAAGTTACACCAATCATGGCAAGGACCCAGAGGCAATTGCCAAATGCCAGGAATACAAATCCTCCCGAGGGAGCAAGTCAGAGTGCCTGATGAGATCTAGCTGCCAATGCAAGAGCCCTTTAAGCCTTGCAATATGTCGCGGTACATTAGAAGCCGAATCAAAGAGAAAAGCATTTCGGGTGGTCCAAATGTGCCAGCATCCCCAGTATCTGAAAAAATGGAATAAGATCTTCATATGTAACGGTGGTGGTGTGGGATACTTCGGACGCACAAAAACCCAATCGAAGGGAGTCAGTGAAGACCCCACCACCGCGTGCCAAATTCGTGACAAGAGTGACCAGATATTCTTGGCGAGCGGGCAAGAAAGAAAACGATGTCGGGCCGATTCCGCCGAAGTGGTGCAGAAGAAGCAAGTGCCATTCGAGATTCGACGCTTGGAAAGGGCCGAGGCAAGAGGAAGACCACCAATCATTACCCGCCACAGAAAGACCTTGCATTTGAAAGGTGTCTTGTTCTGCCATCCCTCCATCAGCGTTGCCTGCCACCATGACAGTGATTTCCGCAGGCCCCAAACAGCATTAACTTTCACGCCCAACCATTGGTGATCTTTAATGAGAAGATGATACACCTGATTAGTAGAGGCCTTTTCCAGACTCAACCGGCCTGCAAGGTCCCAGTCCTGCCAAGGGCGATCCATAGCCAGGGCAGGAAAGGGTTGCCTACCCTGAAGTTCCGAGGAAAGCTTCCCCCATAAATCACGGTATCCGCGCGGGATCCTGAAAAAATTTTTCAATCTCTCTCTCTCTCTCTCTCTCTCTCTCTCTCTCTCTCTCTCTCTCTCTCTCTCTCTCTCTCTCTCTCTCTCTCTCTTTTTCGTAAAAGGTAATTAATTACGAAAAAAGGTACAAGATAACTTGATTACAAGATACATGACGCCAATCCAGGCCATCATGTAAAGAGGGGCTAAGTGCTACATGTTACAAAGTTATGGCAAGGGGGCAGATGAAATAGCCATAAGCCAGGGACGGAAGTCCTCCCTAGAGAGCAAATCAGAATGCCGGAGAAGATCTAACTGCCAATACAAAAGGCCCTTAAGCCTCGCAATATGTCGCTGAACATTATAGGCGGAGTCAAAAAGAAAAGCATTCCTAATTGTCCAGTTATGCCAACAGCCCCAATATCGAAGAAAATGATACATGAGCTTCATATGTGGCTGTGCAGGAGTGGGGTATTTGGGCTGCCCGAAAACCCAATCAAAGGGGCGCAGCGTGACTCCAACCGCTCCTTGCCAAACAGCCGACAAAAAGAACCAGATTTTTTTTGCGACAGGGCAAGAAATAAATCTGTGGCGTGCTGATTCCACCGCAGTGGTGCAAAAGAAACAGTTGCCATTGGAAATTCGTCGCTTGGAAAGAGCCGACGCAAGCGGAAGACCACCAATCATCACTCTCCAAAGAAATACTTTACATTTGAAGGGGGTCTTGCTCAACCAGCCCTCCATCACAGTTGCCCTCCACCAGGACCGGGATTTTCGTAGGCCCCATAAAGCATTGGCTTTGGTAAGTAACCATTGTTGATCTTTGATCAGAATATGATAAACTTGATTAGCAGAAGCTTTGCTTAAAGGCAGCCGGCCTTGTAGGTCCCAATCCTGCCAGGGATGATCTGAAGCAAGGGCAGGAAAGGGTTGTCTGCTCTGGAGCATCCGCAAAAGCTGTTCCCATAAAGGCCTATATCCCCGCGGAATCCTGTAAAGCCTCCTGGCTGTACGAAATGAGATAAGCACATTGCGACTAGCAAGGGTGGCATCCGCGACCGAAGACAAGCCCAAACGAGCCATCCGGTTGAATTGTGGTCTAAGCTCATTTTTGCCTTCCCATGCAAGTAAACGCGAGACTGCCAATAATTCCAATTGAAAAGAATTCGTAGTCAAGCGATCCTCCGCTGGATGCCACTGAGCCTTTAGAAGAACCCGTTTCCAGGAAAATACCAAATGATTGAGCAGCGACGAAGAGGAACTGGAGAACCTCGAATCAGCATTAAGAACATGCCACCAAGAAGTCCGGATTTGGGTATTGCCATGTAGAAGCCCATGGCTCTCAAGGAGATAGCGGGCTATATCGACCCATGGATGATGAACCGAACACATGGCGCGGAAAAGAGACCAACGGAGTGCCTGCATGTGAATTTGGGCATCTAAAATAGCTCCGCCACCCATGCGTTTAGGGGTGCAGGCATGCGACCACGAAATCCAGGAGATACCTGCATGCAATGAGTCCTTCTTCCATAGCATGAAGCGAATAGACTGAGTAAGAGCATTGAGAGTGGTAGTAGTCCAGGGCAATAATGGCAAGAAATATGTCAGCATTGGCAGCATAATTGTCTGGGCCACTTTGAGACGAATATGGAAGGGCCAGGCTTGAGATTTCCAATACATAAACTTGGCCACCATTTTCTGAGAAATCCACTGCAGAAGCTGCTTTGGTGGAACGTCGACACCCAAAGGATACCCAAGGTGCCTGACAATGGAGCCACGAGGAACAACCAGACCCTGCCAGTCTAAGGACTGCAAATCCGACTCCGTGCAGCTGAGAATGGCTGATTTGAGCGCATTGATGCGAAGGCCGGAGGCTTGCCCAAAGATGCCCCAAACATCCAATGCGCGCTTGAGGTTGTCCTTGTCCTCCCGCAAAATCATAAAAGTATCATCCGCCAGGGATTGGCTAATGAAGTGCTGTCCTGAAGGAAGCGACAGACCGGCCAACTGAGAAGAGGCTACCATATGGAATAACATGGAAAGAACTGGATGTGTCACGAGGGCAAAGAATAGCGGGCTCAAAGGGCATCCTTGTCTGACGGAGCGGGCAAGTTCAAATGGCTCAGTAACACCTCCGTTCAGCATGACTCGCGAAGATGCCGCAGCGCTAACGGTGTAGATTAGACGAGACATCCGGGGACCAAAGCCCATAGCCGACATAAGTTCAGCGACGAAAGACCAATCCAGATAATCGAAAGCCTTTTCCAGGTCCAATTGAATCAGTACTACCTCCTGGTTAGAATGCCTTGCATAATCAATAGCTAGTTGAGCATTCAATACATTGTGCAGAATATTTCGGCCCTTGATGAAACCATACTGAAGAGGATGCACAATGGCCGGGAGATGCTTATGAAGCCGATTCGCCATTATTTTGGAAAAGATTTTGTACATTGAACCCATCAAAGAAATGGGGCGCCACTATGTCAACGTAGATGGCGAAGGAACTTTTGGAAGCAATTTAATAAGGCCTTCTTTCCATGAGGAAGGCATGATCCCGGTTTGCCATACCTGCTGAAACAAGGCCTGCATTGGTTTCGCCAGTTGGGTAGCAAAAGCTTCGAAGAACTCATTGGTGAGACCATCCCAACCCGGGCTTTTATCCTTGGGCAAGTGTAACAAGACGTCCATAACCTCTGCCTCACCAATATCCGACTCCATAATAGCTTGCATGTCCTGCGGTAGCTGATTGCGGACCAGGTCATAAAAATCCGAACGGGCCTGAGTGATTTGATCTGAGGGTGGAGAAGTGGTGCCGAGAAGGTCACAGAAATAATTCCTGCACATCTGCACAATAGTCTGCGGATCCATGATAAGGTGACCTTCTGCATCCTCAAGTCTGGTCATATTTTCCCTAGCAGGAGAGGCGTGAAGAGCTCGAAAGAACTTATGGGTTTGACATGCATTATCTTGCAACGTCTCTGTCAGATGTTGCAGTTTGGCCTGCTGATATGATTTCAATTGGAATTCTTTAATAAGATCCGCCAGTCGCATGGCCAGTGCGAGCAGAAAGGCATCATCCGGAGTGTCCCCCAGCAAAGAACGAACCAAAGCCAGCATGTCCTCAGCTGCCTTGCGACGCTGCCGACAAAGAGAGGCATGGTGGATCCCATACTGCCGTGCAACCCGCTGCACATTAGCGAGCAATCGGTCAAATGACGCAGTGCCTTGAGAAGAGAAGTCGAAGAGAAATCTGTCGATCAATTGCTGCATATAGCCCTGAAAGAGGGCATGCTTCAGGTAAGACGAATTGAAACGCAAAGGGAGTCTCTCTAGAAATTGCTTGAACGGGGCAATGGGTTGCGCAAGCAGCTCAAGCTGCAGAGGGAAATGGTCCGACAGGGCATATTGCTGCAATACTTTTATTTCGAGCAGCTCAGGAAGAAAATCATCATTCTGCATGATATATATACGATCCAATCTCGACCATGTTGTTGCATACTGGGCAGAGTGGAAAGTAAACCCTGTAGAGGACGGGTGTAACCAGGACCAGAGATCTTGCTTGAGGACGTCAAGAGCCAACGCCTGCCACATACGACTTTCCGGCGTATCCATCACCGAATGCTCCGATGTGGACTGGGAGGAATCCACACACATATTGAAATCCCCCATGAAGAAGCCCCGTCTACCAAGTGCCAAGGAGGCCTGCAAAGTTTGCCAAAGCGCCCAACGAGATATGGAATCATTCGGAGCATAGAGGCCAAGTAGCCATAAGATTTCGCCTTCGAATATAATTTCAATCACCAAAAAACGGCCATGAACATCATTTTTAATCAGAACAGGCTGATATTTGTCATGGACAATCATGAGCACACCCGAATAATGCATGGCCTGTGACCCAGCATAAAACAGTCTAAAGCCCTGGCAATCTACCACTTTTCCGGCTTCATCATGACTCTTGTGCTCAACAGCGCACAGGACATCCCACTGATTTTCATGCAACACAGTCCACATAGCATGTTGCTTGTGGCGAGAACAAATTCCACGCACATTCCACGTGGCGATTTTCATGTATACTCCAAGCAAAATCAGGTGCGAGGCACTGCTTGCCTCGATTGGACTTTGTCAGCGAGCATGTCCAGGACTCCCTCGTCCAAGAAATCTGCCAACACTGCAAAAGAGTTCTGCGGACCAGATTTGGAAGTAGACGGCATATCTGCTGGCTTTGGGATGGACCGGGGATAACGACGGTCCCACGGGGTAATGACATTACCTCTGGTATCAAATGCGAGCTTCGCAGAGGGACCCTTAGAACGATCCGAAGACATTTTCCTGGCGGACTGATAACGGGGGCCAGAGGAAACCATAGCAGGAGCCGAGCGCTCAGCCGACTGCATTTCCTTCCTTCGCATGTATGTACGCATGGAATCTTGAGATGTAGTAGGCACATTGTTCTGCATGGCCGCAACAACCCTGTTGCCTTTTTTTGCACCTACTTCCACCCAATTATTGGCACTAGAATCCAGACCCGCAACCTGTTGTTTACCTTTGGCCAAAGCTTGGGGCTGATGGGTAGCATCCAGTGATAGAGCATCACACACCATCTCCTCCATGGGCGGCACAGCATGGCCATTATGGGAAGTGTGTTGCTGTTCCGGGCACTCGGCCATAAAGTGCCCCAATTGTCCACAGGAGAAGCAATGCCCTGCAAAATTGCCCCATTTCAATCGAAAGTGTAAAGGGTGCATGCCAGGGCAATTGAGGCGTAACCAGGCAGGCCTTTTTCTTGCAGTGTCCCAAAGCATACACAAGCGGTTGCGATTCACAGCCCGGAGACTGGGAGGGACCAGAACAGTGCCCACAGCGGCCATAGCATCCTTCAATAGTGGCCAATAAACAGCCGGACAGTTTTCCACCTCGACCCAGACCGGGCATTCACGTTGCAGCAGACGCTGAAAATCTGCCATTGGACGCCATGGAACCACATGAACCAATCGGCGTTCAAAAAACAAAGGCAGTTTCGACAGGAGAGCAGCACGGTGCGTCTCTGATTTCAACAGGACCTCAAAAAAACCCCGGGAGCCAATAAAAATCTCTTCAACACAGTCCCCTTGCAGCAGATGTTGCAACCACTGGCGAATACGGGAAAGCAACGGGATTCGACCAGTGAAGAAAAGTATCACAGCGCGATCATAGAATACCGAAAAGGAGCATAGGACCGTTTTTGGGTCCACGGTGGCATCCAGCACATCGTCAGGTGCAGAGTCGGAAAAGGCTTCCTGATTATGTTGAACATAATCACCCAGCAAAGTGTTTGCAAATTCCAGCAAGTGTTCCCAGTCCACTTCCTGAGAGTCCACCGAATCCGAAGCAACCTGGGCATAGGACCGATCCTGAGAAACGCCTATCTCTTCCGAAGCATGCTTGGTACGTTTCCCCGCAGGCTGGATGTCAGGACCAGGGGGCATCTCTTCATTGCATGGAACCATATCCTCGGGTTCCTCCGCATCAGAATCCGGGCCCAGTGCTGCCACTGTTTGATCTATGAAGTCCAGATCCAAACCAGCCATCGTAGATGATGATTTGCTCTCGAATGAGGACTGACCCTCTGTTTTGCCGTCTCTCTCGCTTTCCCTTTTTCCTGTACCGAGGCGCTGTCCAGGGGTGCACTCAGCAAGGAGAGCTAATGAAAACCGAGGTTTACCTGTCTCCGTGCAGGGGCAGACAGACGAAACACAGGCCGGGCGGTCTCCACAGCAGGACGGGACAGGCTGGGATGTCGGTTAGGGGTCCGTCAGCAGCGTCCGGGAACAGGGCGTCAGGAGGATGCTATCCTGGATAGGGCAACAGCGAGAGGGCAGCTAGGCGTTGACAGGGCGGCCGGAACAGAAGATGCGAGCTCCAGGGGTAGGGCGACTGCTCCCGCCGGCTCCAGGAGCAGGACTGCCTGACGACGGCACCAGGGATGACGCCCGCAGCGCAGGGCGCAAGCGTGGCTGGTCGGAGGAGGCAGAGACGCAGGCCGCGATGGTGGCGACGAACACGAACGCCTGGCGAACAGGGGCGACGACGCGCCTGAGGCAAACGCGGGGCGGCGACAGATAGGGTTTTGCAGGCGGCGGCGGCGCAGGAAAACGCGCCCGCAGGTCGCGCCAGACCTAGCGATGGCAGGGCGGCACGGGGCGGGAGCAGCAGCCCGTCATCGATCACTTCTCTCTCTCTCTCTCTCTCTCTCTCTCTCTCTCTCTCTCTCTCTCTCTCTCTCACTGTCAAGCCTCTCTCTCTCTCTCTCTCTCTCTCTCTCTCTCTCTCTCTCTCTCTCTCTCTCTCTCTCTCTCTCTCTCTCTCTCTCTCTCTCTCTCTCTCTCTGTGTGTGTGTACAAGCGCAGGTCTGCTCTCTTTATCAATGCATAGGGGCAGATTGCACATGGAATAGAAGAAAGTCCAGACCGCAGGCTCTGTATAGGGGCGCTCAGAGGGTGCATTGAAGACTGCCCGAACAGCACGTCTATTTCTACCTAGGGCAGAGTTGTCTCTTCTCCCAAGGCAGTGTCTGTGTCTCAGGAATAGATCTGGACGCCACATAAACCGCAGGCCGCAGAGCAGGTGTATTCGCGGATGACAAGTTGCAGGCGTGCAGGGGCAAAGATCGCGAAAGGCAGAAACGGACCAAGCAAAGACACAAAAGCAGGGACCCACAGTACCTTTTTCCGTCTACGCCCAAGAAGAAAAGGCCGAAGTGCAACCGCAGTATAGGAGGCAAAACGAGACGGGCAGCCGTCAAGCATGGCGCAGTCCACAGATAGCAGCGGAACACGAGCAAGGGCGAGGCGGCTTCAGGTCAGGCTCCATCACGTCCTTCTCTCAGGATCTCCTTTGGGCCTCTCTCTCTCTCTCTCTCTCTCTCTCTCTCTCTCTCTCTCATCCAACCCCCAAAAATGCTCTCTGAGTTTGCATGAGCTTTTTTGCCAAGTGGCAGCCATTATCCAGTCATTTAATCAATTTTCAAAATTAAATCATCCTAAAAATTAATTTCAGCCCTTCTAACCCTGCCCAAAATTAAATGTGCCCATCCATAATTAAATTGGCTAGGCCATTTGCAACCTACAGTGGTCCCCAACCTTTGTTGACCCTTAGACTAGCACTAATTAATTAATTAATGCGAGTCCCTAGTATCCCCCACTAACACTTATTTGCCAAACAACTGTGCTAGGGTCAAAACTGACACTAACTAACCCCAAAAGCCTAGTTGGCATAACTTATCACAACTTTTTCCTTTGACACCCACTACATTCTCCGGGTCCTTCGCCTGTTACCGTGAAATAACAACGATGTCTATCACATGTGCTAAACAACCTTGCACATTTGATTAATAACTTAATCAAATCTTATCGGCAAGATCAAAGCACCTCAAATTTTCACATCCCCATGACACAGACCTATAAGACTCAACAACCATCTATCAATGTGGTGACTGGATGTACTTGAAGATTTAAACAAAGACTTGAAGAGCTTTGGATACATGTTGGGTCCTTTCAAGATCATTGACAAGCCTTCACTGTTCAATTATACGTTAGACTTCTGACTCATTGGAAGATGCACTCTACCTTTCATGTTGACCTTCTCTTCACCTACCATGGCTCCGAGACTCTAGTTCTCCCCTTATAAGCTCAAAATGTCGTTCGCAAAAACAAGTAGTTGCAGCTTGTCATAGAGCCAGAACAGTTTCTTCTGCATCAGTTCAAGCGCAGCACCCTGCTGTAAGAGTTCCTATTCCTGGTCAAATTCATGAGGCCAATCAGTGAACCCTTGTCAATGAATAAGTTAGACATGGTCAAGGATGGGGACTGCAGGCTCTGTTCCTCTACAAAGAGAGCAGCAGTCCTGGTAGAGGAGAGTTTTACCAGCATAGTACCTGATGATGTGGCAGGCAATTGGATAGGTGGCAGGAGCAGCCATTCAGAAGCAACCAAGATTGGAGGTGATGACATGAAAGGTTGATCTGCTGCTACACGGCAGTCCAAGTGACCAGTCAACCAGATTACTGCCAGCCTGGTCAGCTATCTTTTTGAGGGCTGCAAATAGTCAGCTCGTTCCAGTCTTGTAGAGACAATGAGATCAGTTATATGGTCATCGCCAGAAACGTGGACATCTAAGTTCCACCAAAGGTCCACTTGCCTTTACATATAATCTTCCCTTACTTATGATTCCATTCATATCCAAGAGGTTCACTCTTTTCTTCTTCTTGGTATTATGACAATGATGGACAAAGGGAAGCCAGGCCTACCCCATGGACCCATTGTTATGGAATTTCATGTTAAGAAACTTGGTTCAAGCTATAGGGGATTGATCAAGACAACTGAAAGAACCACCACAAGGCCCATAAATATTTGTCACAGCCTTTTAATAAACAGCATCCTGCAAATCTTACAAAGAACATATGTTGCTAGCAACACAATTTGAACCCCTTGCAGCTATTCCATCAAGGAGCACTGAATAAGCAATGTCAAATCACTAATCAAGATAGAAACCTATTAAGGAGACACATCCGGCAGAATCAAGTATATCTTGTAGTCATGAAAGAGGTTCACCAAGACACAGATTTTTAAAGAGGCTCACTTAATTGCTTAGGTTGCAAATGGTCCACGGATATGCATAGTTAAATGACCAATACTAACCTTAACTGCCTCTACATTGACCATTTTAGATCTGGCCTGCCTGCGTAGGTCTGGGATGCCTTCCGTCTCCCTTAAAGCCTACATAATCATGAACCAATGTGCAGTTTAATCAGTTTGTTCAAAAGATAGTGTGGCCATGTCAGGGAACTGAAGTAAAACTGTGGCAGTGTTTGCACATCAACTGCAACTTTCTCTTTGGGAAAGGACAACTCCTCTAATAACCACAGGAACTATGAGTATGTTCAAGCAAAAAACATAGCAAGCAGATGGATTGAACACGTAAATCATAATTTTATAACACACATTCCAAGCTAGTTTGATACTAGCCTCGGATCTTGTGTCAACAAGGACAATGTTGCCTTCTTTCCTTATTAGGTCCAATGCTGCAGCCGGTGCCAAATCACCAGAATAGCCACCATATCTCGATCTCCAGTAAAGTACTCTATGTTTGTACAAAGGGAAGATGTATGATTCTCATTCATTGTTAAATAAGCTTTGGTTATACAAAAAAACAAGCATATTACAAGCTGTTATAGTGTGAAGGTATCCAATGTAAAGGCTCAGTTGTACTAACCCTAAGAATACACTTCCACCAAAGACCACAACAACTGAAATAATTGGATTTTCAGGATCGATACCAACATTCTTTTCTGCATCTGTTACAACAATATAAACCTGCAGGGAATATGCCACGAAGGAAGAGTTTGAGCATATCCATCATGAGACAATAATCCTCCAGTGAGCAAGTCGTACCTGCTGCAGCGCAGATTGTACAGGTCCAGAGATATAGTTCAAACTGCTCTCTACACTATCAAGATATACCCGCAAATTTTCTGGGAGAAACTCTTTGCTGGCAGCATACCCCTTGGTAACCAAACTTCCAACCCCTAAGAGAGCTGTGCCAGTCACGCTCTCAACAGTTGTAACTACGCCCTTAAGCACATTATTTGCCGGTGTGCCTATCCGGAAGGGACTTGTCAATGCATTAAGAAGGCTGTCTTGTGAGCTCACAACTACTTCATTGGGCAGAGCAGAGTCAGGCTCTGACCCAGTTGTACGCTTTAAAAATTCTACAATTGATCCATTGACATTGTCATATGTTGACTTCAGAGCCATGCTTGCACCATCTACCCAATTCTGAATAGAATCTTCAAGCTTGCTTATTGTACTTTCAACTGCAGACTTGGCCTCCATTATGCCATCTGAAACTGACTTGGAAGCCTGAGATACTGAATCTATTGAACTCTCTGAATCCATGGAACTAGTTTTTCCAGAGAGCATTGCTTCATATGCTTCCTTGATTGATTTTGATTGCTCGTTGAGGACAGAGTCCTTTGCACTGTTTAAAGCTTCCTGAGAGCTTTCAATAACTGAATTCATTGGTGTCTTTGCATTAGACCTAAGACTTTCCGTATCTAAGCTTTGGTCAATTGAGCTGGCTTCAAAAGATGGCAGAACTGCATCTTTGAAGGGTTCCTGCTCTCCATTGACAACTATGTTTGCAGGTTCCTTTATGTCTTCCATGACAGAAGATAATCCCTGAATATTTGAAGGCGACAACTGCAGTTGTTCTAAGGGAACAGTTTCTCCTTTGATCACTGTATCTTTGAAGGATTCTGGGTTTCCATTGACTATTACATTCGCAGGTTCATTCAAGTCTTCCATCAGAGAAGGTACTCTCTGCATTTCTGAAGGAGAAAACTGACCTTCTGCTGGCTCTCTATTGAGCACTGCACTTGCAGGGTCTTTCAAACTTTCCAGCGGTGAAGTTCCTTCCTGAAGTTCTGGAGGAGAAGTCTGGACTTCTGACGAGGAATCAGGTGATGTTTGGGCCATTTCAGAAGTGTAAGTATATGCTTGCATCCTTCTTGTGCTTCTTTTTCGTAATGATTGTACTCGTGTACCAAGCTGAAGATTTTCAACTTGAAGGTGGAGATGTGGTGCACCCATAAAACCATGTTTGAAGATCTGCACACCAAGAGTTCAATGAGGAAGCAATCTTGAGAACAGGATCATACAGAGCATCTTAACCACCAGACATCATTCATCTTTGACTTAGGTACTGACTGAAAGCCTTGGAATCACACTTGAAGCTTGTAATTAATAAGATTCTCAAGCATCCACTGGAAATCATGCAAGGTGGGGAATTCTACCAGTACCCATGGCCCAAAAAAGACATTTACCCTTGTATTGAGTGTTATCTCTGAGATACAGATAATGCCTACTATCACAAAACTGAGAGTTTCTACAGATGTTTTAGACAGGAATGTTGCCTAAACATGGACTCTGTGAAGGTGTAGCTTGTAATGTTTTGCATACGAGCACTAAAATTCATATTTCTTCTTTCACACTCAAAAAGACAGTTTTGTAGATAGATGTATTCCAAAGATGGAAACTAAACTGACCTCATGGTGGGCCTTGGTACCAAATCAGCCTCGAAAGGAAGCACAACTTAAACAAGCCCACTAACCAAAACGAACCCACTTAGAATATTGTTCTTATATACATACATCTATATGCATAAATGTATATAAATACATGTATGTCTATGTGTGTGTATGTGTGTATATGTATGTATATATGAAAGACATACCTGCCCTAGCTGGGCCAAAGATGTAACAATTTAGTAGTCACGCTCCTCTCAATGAGTAGGACCATCCAAATCCCATGGGAAACACACAAGGCATCTTTAGCTATCTAATTAAGTCCTAATGCACTATGAGGACATATACAATCATCTTCTTTAATTAGCCCATTACACTAGTTCCTTCACATAATCTTAGGCATTGACCCAAAAACAATTGTATACAATCCTTTAGGAAACAATCATTGAAAACAATTTGAGTTGCACGTACAGCATGCCCCCTTAAGGACAGATATCCATTCACCAAATACCCCAAACCTCACAGTCTCATAAACCAATCCTTCTAGACTCATCCCTTCTAGAATTAGGTCTTCCAATGCTGGCAGACATTGGGCCCATAGAAGTTTATATCTCCATTGTAGGACCAGCTTGAGAATGCCTAGAGCTTCCCTAATTCTCAAGCTGCCATAAGATTGAATCTTACTCTATGGTGGTCTTTTCACCAATTGACCTTCAGCCAGCGTATCGAGTAGTGCCCTTTGGGTTCTGTCACACCATGGAGATGGTTCCACAACCAGACTTGCATGCATTGGGCATGGGCACAAGGTAACAGGGCCACCAATTCATCTTAAATGAGGACATGAAGACTATGGACAGCATGCTATCCACCACAAGCCTGCTGAGGTAAATTTGCCATAACTTTTGATAGCCTACTCCGAATGGGGCATGCCCCATGTCAAAAGGTAGCTTATGACAAGCTCTTTCAGCCTGTATAAAGCTCTTTGCTGTAATTAATGCAGGTATAAAACTGTTCTAAAACAAAATGCAATGTGGGGGTCAAAACAGGGCATATCCATCTAGCTCCAGCTTATTGGGCCTCTCTTAAGTGGGGAAACTCTTCCACGATAGTGGCTGAGTCTGAACCAGGCACGCCTTTAGATCGAGCAAGAATCCTCCCCTCAAGAAGTAATTATCCTTATTATCAAATCAGTCAACCACCAGGACACCCACTAATACTGATGATCATGAAGCTGCAGCTTATGGTGATGATGGCAAGTCCATTGATCACTAAGTGGTGAAGGTTGCAAGGTGCATGGCAGCACTCGCACAATTCATAGCAGCTTCAGCTGATGGCCTCCTCAAGGCATATTAATCACCTTTTTTCAATGCCTTTGTATTGAATCTTGCTTAATGTAGTATTTGATGTTTTCATCTTACTTCTTATCTTTTCTTCTAATAGCTATTATACTTTACTACTATAGTTATTATTGTTACTTAATCGTAACTCAACTATAAACATCATAAGAATGGCTATTATTATTCATATGGCCTTAATGTTAGTATAGATATTACTGGAGCTAACATTATTGTTCTAGCTGTTATTATTATTGTTCTTTATAGGCCTTGCTATTACCATTATTATGGTCATTAATACTGTATTTAATGTTGTCATTGTTACTACCATTATTGGTTATCATTATCCGATAAGGCTTCTTGGTGTACGAGACTATGGTCCTAGCACATTGTGCTTTTGCACTATCCTTGAGGATTAAGGGCTTGATAATCAAAGAGTTCTACAAGTGCTACACACAATATCATGCTTCAGATTATTGCACAAGGGTGAGGGGTAGGGCATACAAGTGTTATTCTTGTTGTGGAAACTGGGTACAGTACCATATGTACAGACACACACACACACGTGTATATATGGGTGTATTATGGACCAATCTGGAAGCCTCTTGATGAGGGGTTGAACCAGTTTAGTGCTTATTGCCATGTTTGTTTTCACCAGGTCCTGCCATCTTTTGCACTCAATCATCGTCATCTTTTTTATGTTTGCCAAGAACTTGATCTTTTTTCCAGTTCAGCTTGTAATAGTTTGAGCACCAGCCAGAGAAATTTAAGTGCAGGCATGCAGTCCAGGTGGGCACAGTGGTGAAATGGCAGTCTCATACGATGCCAACTGCAGCCGGTCGGTGGCTGGCTGGTCTGGGGCACCTCCTAAAAATGAGCACTTTGATCTTCTCCCTTTTCCATCATCATTGGCACAAGTGACGATGGCACAAACATCCAGATGGTCCATTTTGTGGTTCGAGATATCAAGAGCAAGAGTGATCATGGTTGACCTTGGCTGATCACAGACCTGTCCAGGACTGGATAACAGGCATCCTTTGTGACAACAGAGCACGGGGTGTGCAGGACTAGAGATGGTGGGCTGGAGTGCAGTCTGAATTCAATGTTGGCAGCCTTTTCTTGGTTTTATCATGTACTCATCTCTACTACTCCAAACATGTGTGTGCAAACAACGGGGTCAGGGTGAGAGTCCATTTCATTTTGAAGCCCAAGTTTCCTTGGGGAACTTGCATACCCAAGGGGGGGGGGACTTTTGTTGCATCTAAGGGAGCTAATGAAACTAGCCTTCCTCCTTCAAAAGGGTGGTAAATAACCTTACTAAGCACTAATTACATCAAGCATAAGATTCACATAAATTGAAATACAGAAATTATCGATCAATCTTGGACAGTGAACAGGGTTGGCCCCCAAATTTGGTTCCCATTGTGGTATCTCTTTAACTTGTATTGCAATCGGATGAAGTACACTAAGATTGTTCCAATCTCTTTCACTTTCCACAATGCCTCTTGCTATCATTAAAGACCAACGAGCCTTCAATGTCGAAACCAATTTACCCCTTGATTTGAAAGGGGTCGGCCTTCAATTTTGCCCCAAACTTGATGGTGACTGGCTGGCCTCTTGAATTCTCTGAAATCTCAAAAATTTAGCTACTGAATTTCAAGTGCTAGGCCTTCAATTTTTGGACACACTTCCTGATGTGGTTGGTAAACCGTAATTGTTGTTAACCCTCAAAAGACCAAGACGGAAAAATCCGGAAAAACCGAAGTGGAAGATAGTCCCAAGCCAAGAGGAAGACAGGGGACAAAGGCGCACTCATAAAAAATTTGAAGATACAAAGCGCAGGAAAAAATTTAAATGTAAGAGGAAGCACACTAGAATAAGCGCACCTTAATATTTTAGCAAGAAAAGCGCCAGGCGCATTATAATTTATTTTGTAAAAGAGCGCAAGCTCTCTCCCGTGCAAGTTGTAAAGAATGAGAGGCACGGGCTAAGGCCAATGCTAATAGGAAGGAGGAAAAAAAGTGGAGGAAAGGCCGGACCAAAAAAGGGATGGCCGCCCAAGGAGGACATAGGGCATGTATAAAAGTCAAAAAGTGAATGGAGAAGCTCATTTTTGGTGTGTGGTCAAACTTGCTCTCTTCTTGCTCTTTGCTCTTGCTTCCTTGTGTATGAGAGAGGGAGAGTGTGTGTGAGAGAAAAAGGAACCGTGAAGAAGCTCTTCTTCTCCTCTCTTCATCATCTTCTTCTTCTCTTCTCCTTTCTTGCATGCATGGCTATGGAGTTCGAAGCTTGGAGCTTTGAGATAGAGCTTATTTGAAAGCGCATCTTGGATCATGGAGCTACCGGCGGCAAATGCATGGGAGGAGGCAACTCGATCTCATTTAAAGGTAAGCTCACTATATTTGTATGTGGAAGAGTGCACATGGCTATGTGAGAGATAGCCATAGCTCTCGACTTGAAACATTTGAAGCAATAAGCTGTCCATGGGTCCTCGCGGTGAGCTCATGAGAGTGGCAACATTTTGGTTCTATTGCCGAGACCAACAAATTCAAGCTCGAGTGATAGAGTAGGTGTTTGTCTCCGAAACGGCGCTTGGTTTTAGATAGGAGGTTTGGGAAATAAGGAGAAAAAAAGAAAACAATAAGTCTCTATATAACTAGGAAACAGGGGAACAGCGAAAGAAATGGCAAATATTTTTAATGTCTGGGAAGGAAAATAGAGAGTAAGGGAAGAAAGAGAGAAACAAAAGGTGAGACAGGGGGAAGAGAGAGCTAATTTGCACACTGAGAGATTGAGAGAGATAGAGAGCTATAGGTTGAGAGGCAACAACAATAGCAATCCTTAGTATCGTCACATTCAAGTGTTCTAGGTATGCACTAAGTCTCCCCCGATGTTTGTTGCATTAAGTCAGAACCCTAGGTGCATTAATAGGCAGTGCATTGGATTGGTTTGTGTCCATTTTGTGCCATTCCGTGTTTTGCCATGTGCCGCTCAGATGGCAACCACAGGCCTCTGACGGTCGAATCCTCCTCAGACCAAACGTCCAAGTACCTTTAGTACACTCGAACGTCCAACTCGAACAAGAATCCACTCAAACTCGAACCATTTTCGAGCCTCAAACGGCCGACCCTCAAACCTCGAACAGCCGACTCGAACACTCAAATGAGCACCCCTCGTTCGAGTCCAAGTTTGACCACTCGGATGGCCTCTTCTTTTAAGAGCCCACTCAGACAGCCGAATCTAGGTCTCGGACGGCCCAGTCTGGGACTCGGACGAGTTGTCGTGAATACCAATTTTGACCATTTTTTATCATTCCAAGACCTGCTAGGGCCAACACCTAGCTGTCCAACAATCTAGGTTGGAACCCAAGCTTGCAAACAAGACTATAGAGCTGATTCTCACCAGAACTTTAACCTAACAGTCCAAGAGTAACTGAAATTACTGACCACCGACCACTCACCCCTAATAGAGACTCAATTTGACCACCTAAGCCGATTACACATCAGACCACCTATCGCAACCTGGAAGGGACCCAAAATCAACTGTTAGGAGTAATCACAATTTGCACAAAAGAGCTGCAATTGCGTGAAACTGACTAGATGTGATTGACTTCAGCGAAGATCGCACCCTGCACCATAAACACTTAAGTGCATGTGAAAACTAAAAATCTCGATTTCGCACAGTTCACATCAAGTCGTACTACTCAAGCATGTAAGTGTGTATACATTTGCAGACTAATTGGATTAACAAAAAACACACTAAAGGGGATTAACGAACCCACCAGTAGGAGTGCAACCCCGAGAACCAAACGATTGACTTAAGACACTAGAAACAAAGATTTAGGGGAGACAAAGCCATCAAACCACTGACGGAAGAAAGGACTAGCTAAGATTAGAGACACATCTTTAGCCGACCTAGTCGACCTCATAGAAATACCAGTGGGTCAAGAGGCAACAACCATGGCAGGTACCAACTAGAACAAGTATGACCTTAACCGTGACCTTAACTTCAATGTAGCAGGGTATCCAGATGACATTCGGCTACTTTTCACACAGTATAACTAGCAGACAAGGATAGCGCATCATTGCTAGCCGATAGGCTGGGAGTCACCCCAAATACCAAGAGCCAAATGAAGATATCCATAGTGGTCAAGCAACTCAATAAATATCAAGCAGGCAATAACCCCCTACAACTTCATCAACAGTTTAAGCAGGTGTGCGAGGCTAACAACCTCATGGACCCCACTCAACGAGCACAAGCATTCGATCTTTGCATGGGAGACAAGGGATGGACTTAATTACCAATCTAGATAATATCAAACGCAATAACTTCACCCATCTAAAGGATCTCTTCATCAAGAGATTCTCAGAGGGCAAGATACTCTGATTACCTCATTGTTAAGCTAAGGAATGCTAACCAAAAAGACAAAGAGGACATGGAGACTACATTACACATGTGAGGAGTCTCTACAAGAGGATATCTGCAACTGAGCGACCCAATGAGAGAGCAATCTCCACTGTATTCATTAACGTGATCCACAACGAAGAACTCTATAAGACCTTAGCGAGCAACTCGAACCTGCAAAGGGATGTGCTCGCAAGAGTCTTTGAGGAGGCCATACAAGTGGATGACTTGCTCAAAGAGAAGCTCAAGGGCTACGCAGCAAGGGAGCAACACGTTTAGAAACACTGAGAGAACCGCAACACTTAACGAACAAGCAGCTCCCAACAAGCAAGATAAAGAAAAGAGTGTCGACTAAACCCAAGTCTGAGTTGACCAAACTGCAAGAGTCAATATGAAGGCCAGTACAACCTCACGTGCAGTGTGTGCATTGTGAAGGGAACCACCTGTCATCTAAATGTCCCGATCCTAGATCCCGATATTGTGCCAACAGCAAAAGATTCGAACATGATGCTATGCACTATCGATTGCCAAGACGGTTACCATACCAGCAACCCTATAGTCAACCATTAGGCAGCCTTACTTCAGAAGGGAAGCCCCTCTAGCTTTACCTGCACCTAACAATTCAAAGCTAGTTGCTCCAAGAATCAACATCAACCCAATAAGAATCCCTAGACCGCTAGGACCTATAGTGGTCCGCCCACCAAGCAATGCTCCAGTACACTTTATAGAGGAACCACTCGAGAAAGACTCATGCGTGAATCCTTATGCCTCTTATAACGAGGAGGATAATCCCAACTTAATGGACTTTAAGCCTATGCCGGACATGGCTTTAGGCAAAGGGAGAGGTAAAGGCCTAGGAGAAGGTCAAAACCATGAGCCCATAGCATGTTGGACGTGTGGCCATCCAGGGCATATCTCATCATGCCGCCCTCAAAAGGAGCAAGCAAATAGAAAGAAGGTCGACATGAGGTGTCCCGAATGCAAAGTCACACATCTTTTCGCAGATTGCCCTAGGCGAAAACCCTCCACTAGCTTGGCAATCGTGTCATCTATACTGCCACTCAGACTCTTTTGTGTTGAGTCACCGGACAACAATGCCACATCCATCCCCATAAATGTCATGACACGAGCCCAAACAAAGTAGACGGGTATCTCATTACCTGAACCTTGCAATCTAGATGCAGCGTCTATAGGGAAGAAGAGTCAACCAAGGAGAAAAAAGAGGACTAATGCAAATGTAGCACTCAAAACAGAGAGTGTAACCACCTTAACAAACGGAAAGCAAGTTACTGATGCAGAAGAAAAACATCTACTCCTAAGACAAGAAAGAAGGGAACTGCTAAGGTTGGAGAGTACCCTAACCCCAACTAGCAACTAAAGACTGTGGATAAGATCAAGGAATGGATAAAAGAAGCACAAGCTCACTTGCAAGATGTTGAACCTATCATTGAGAATGAGATCAATGAACTCTCAACCATGAGCCCACCAGTCTCTCCCACATACTTGAGAGCAAGAGAGGCAGCATCACCACATGCATAGCCCCATAGGTAGAGCATGGATGCCATGAATAGACGGGCCGCCCAATAGCATTGGCAAGAAGCCCATGAAGCAGAGGGAAAAACAGTTGGTAATTTATTGACCACAGTTATATCTACGCCCGTAACATTACCACTGGGAGAATTGCTTAGGCAAAATCCTACATTGTGGCAAGGGTTAAAGCAATGGATAGAACAACTGATAGACATGAATCGCAAGACTTGCCTGATCATGACACTATGACGCACATACTTAGCCCATAGTTGTACTCGTACGTAGTACGAACTCCTTCGTACTATACGGTTCGTACCGTACCGTATCGAACGAATTTGTACAAAAAAACAAGCTTTTTTTTTCTTTTTTTTTGTGCGTGGTTGTTGTTGTTAGTGGTGGTTTGGGTTGTTGACTGTTGTTGTTGTTGTGGTGGTGGTGATTTTGTAGCCTTGATCGATCAACCAAGAAAGGGGGTGGAAGCTTGATTAGACTCCTCATACATGTTTTGTTATGATTTATCCTAGAGCCAAAGGCCATACATAAGGTATTCAAGCAGTTCCATACATTTCTAATTGATGTCCCATCATTTTTCACAATAACATCAGAGGCTGAATCAAAAAGAAAAGCATTCCAAATGGTCCAATTGTGCCAACAGCCCCAATATCGAAGAAAGTGAAACAAGATCTTCATATGCGACTGTGCCAGTGTGGGGTATTTGGGCCGCACAAAAAACCCAATCAAAAGGGCTTAGCGAGAAGCCAACCACTACTCACCAAACCGCTGACAAGAGTGACCAGATTTTCTTAGCGAGAGGGCAAGAAATAAATCAATGACGGGCTGATTCCACACTGGTGGTGCAAAAGAAACAATTGCCGTTGGAGATTCGACGCTTGGAAAGGGCTGAAGCAAGAGGAAGACCACCAATCATCACCTGCCAAAGAAAGACCTTGCATTTGAACGGTGTCTTGTTCAACCAGCCCTCCATCATAGTTAACTTCCACCATGACTGAGATTCCATAAATCACCATCAAAAGCTGTCCCCATAAATCACGGTATCCACGAGGGATCCTGAAAAGCCTCCTAGTTGTATGAAACGATATCAACACATTGCGACTAGCAAGGGTGGCATCTACAACTGAAGTCAAGCCCAAGCGTGCTATGCGGTTAAATTTTGGTTTGAGCTCATGTTTGCCTTCCCAAGAAAGTAATCGCGAGGCTGCCAACAATTACAGTTGAAAAGAGTTAGTAGCTAAGCGGTCCTCCGAAGGATGCCACTGAGCCTTCTGGAGAACCAATTTCCAGGAACATACCAGATGATCAAGCAAGGATAATGAAGGACTAGAAAACCAAGAGTCTGCATTAAGAACATGCCACCAGGAGCTCCAAATTTGGGTATTACCATGCACAAGCCCGTGATCCTCAAGAAAATAACGGGCTATAAAGACCCATGGGTGATGATCCAAGCACATGGCACGAAAAAGAGACCAATGGAGTGCCAACATATGAGTTTCGGCATCCAAAATAGCCCCACCACCCATGCGTTTGGGGGTACATGCATGCGACCAAGAAATCCATGAAATGCTTGCATGCAAGGAATCCTTCTTCCATAACATGAAACGAATATACTGAGTAAGAGCATTCAATGTAGCAGTAGTCCAAGGCAGCAACGGCAAGAAATATGTGAGCATTGGCAACAAAATTGTCTGAGCCACTTTGAGGCGAACATGGAAGGGCCACGCCTGTGACTTCCAATATAGAAACTTAGCTGCCAGTTTCTGTGAAATCCACTCTAGTAGTTGCTTTGGCCAAACATAAACACCCTAAGGGTACCCAAGATGCCTAACAATGGAACCATGGGGAACAACCATTCCCTACCAATCCAATGACTGCAAATCTGACTCCGTGCAACTGAGAATGGCTGATTTCAAAGCATTGATATGAAGACCAGAAGCCTGATCAAAGAGAGTCCAAACATCTAATGCTTCGCGAAGTTTATCCTTGTCCGCACGCAAAATCATAAAGCTGTCATCAGCCAATGATTGACTAATAAAGTGCTATCCAAAAGGAAGAGACAATCCAGCCAACTGATTAGAATCTGCCATATGGGATAACATCGAAAGAACCGGATGAGTCGCAATGGCAAAAAAGAGAGGACTCAAACGGCAACCCTATCTCACAGAGCGTGCAAGGACAAATGGCTTGGCAACGCCACCATTCAACATAACTCGCGAAGAAGCCGCAGCACTAATGGTGTAGATCAAACGAGACATCCGAGTACCAAAGCCCATAGTAGACATAAGTTCTACAATGAAAGACCAGTCTAAATAATCAAAAGCCTTTTCCAAGTCCAATTGGATCAATACCACCTCCTGATTAGAGTGCCTTGCATAGTCAATAGCCATTTGCACATTTAAGACATTATGCAGAATGTTTCGGCCCTTGATGAAACCATATTGAAGAGGATGCACAGTGACAGGAAGATGCTTATGGAGCCGATTCACCATCACTTTGGAAAAGATTTTATATATAGAACCCATCAAAGAAATTGGATGCCAATGTTTCAACATAGACGGCGAAGGAACTTTTGGAAGCAGTTTGATAAGTCCTTTCCATGAGGAGGGCATGAACCCCGTTTCCCAAACCTGTTGAAACATAGCCGTCAATGGTTTCACCAGTCGGGTAGCAAAAACCTCAAAGAATTCATTGGTGAGACCATCCCAACCGGGACTTTTATCGTTGGGCAAGCGTAACAAAACATCCATAACCTCCTCCTCACGAATGTCGGTCTCCAATGTAGTTTGCATGTCATGTGGAACCTAATTGCGGACCAAATCATAGAAAACTGAGCGGGCATGAGTAATTTGGTCAGAAGGTGAAGAAGTAGAACCAAGAAGGTCTAGAAAATAATTCCTGCACATATTCACAATAGTCTGAGGATCAATGATCATTTGACCGTCTGTATCCTGGAGTCTAGTCATATTCTCTCGAGCAGGGGATGCATGGAGAGCTCGAAAGAACTTATGAGTCTGACAAGCACTATCTTGCAAATTCTCAATCAAATTTCGCAATTTGGCCTGCTAATAAGATTTTAACTGAAACTCTTTAATAAGATCAGCCAAACGCATTGCCAATGGCAGCAGAAATACATCATCTGGAGTCTCCACCAGTAGAGAACGAACCAAAGCCAATAATTCCTCCGCTGCTTGTCGACGCCGCCGACAAAGAGAGGCATGATGAATCCCATACTGGCGAACAACCCGCTGCACATTAGAGAGCAATCGTTCAAAAGAAGCATTGCCCTCAGAGGAAAAGTCCAATAAAAATCTATCAATCAATTGCTGCATATAACCCTGAAAGATTGAGTGCTTCAAATAGGACGAGTTGAAACGCAAAGGAAGTCTATCCAGAAATTGCTTAAAAGGTGCAATGGGTTGTGCAAGCATCTCAAGCTGTAGAGGAAAATGGTCCGACAAGGCGTATTGCTGCAACACTTTCATTTCTAGCATCTCAGGAAGAAAAGCATCATCCTGCATGATGTACATGTGGTCCAACCGCGACCATGTAGTTGTATACTGCGCAAAATGAAAAGTAAACCCTATAGAAGAAAGGTGTAGCCATGACCAGAGATCTTGCTCAAGTACGGCAAGAGTAAACGCATTCCACACAAGGCTTTCCGGAGCATCCATCACCGAATGCTCTAATGTGGACTGTGAAGAATCAACACACATATTAAAATCCCCCATCAAAAAACCCCGTCTGCCAAGTGACAAGGAGGTCTGCAAAGTATTCCAAAGATCCCGGCAGGATAAGGGGTCATTTGGAGCATAGAGCCCAAGTAACCATAAGATCTCTCCTTCAAATAAAACTTCAATTACCACAAAACGACCATGTACATCATTTTTAATAAGAATAGGCTGATATTTCTCATGTACAATCATAAGCTCACCCGAATAATGCATGGCATGTGTCCCTGCATAAAACAAGCGAACCCCATGGCAATCCACAACTTTTCCTACTTCACCGTGACTCTTGTGCTCAACAGCGCACAAGACGTCCCACTGATTCTCATGCAATAAACTCCACATGGCATGTTGCTTATTGCGAGAACAAATGCCTCGCACATTCCACGTGGCTATCTTCATGTGTATTCAAAAAAGAAATCAGGAAGGAGGCAAAGCTTGCCTCGATTGAACCTTTTCTGCTAGAATGTCAAGGACTCCCTCATCCAGAAAATCAGCTTACACGGCAAAAGAGTTCTAACGAGCAGATTTAGAGGTAGACGGTGTAGCCATTGTCTTGGGAATGGAATGGGGATAACGACGATCCCATGGGGTAATCACGTTACCTCTAGTATCAAATACTTTCCTAGTGGGCTGATTGCGAGGAACAGAAGAGACCATAGCATGAGCAGTGTGCTCTGAAGACAACATGTCTTTTCTGCGCATATAAGTACGCAAGGAATCTTGTGAAGCATTAGGCACAATATCCGCCATACCAGCATCAAACCTTTTACCTTTCTTGGCACGTACATCTACCCAATCATTGTCACGGGAATCCAAACCCGAAACATGTTGTTTGCATTTATCCAAAACTTTAGGTGGCTGGGTCGCATCCTGCGACGGAGCATCAAGCACCATATCTTCCATGGGAGGCAAAACATGCTCAGCATCTGAAGTCGGTTGCTTCATTGGACATTCAGCCATAAAATGCCCCAATTTTCCACACGAGAAACAATGCGCTGCAAAGTTACCCCATTTCAAACAAAAGTGCAAAGGATGCATGCCAGAGCAATTAAGACGTAACCAAGCAGGCCTTTTCCGAGCAGTGTCCCATAACATACACAAACGGTTATGATTCGTGGCCCTTAGGCTTGGAGGAACCAAAACAGTGCCCACAATGGCCATGGCATCCTCTAACAATGGCCAGTAGATACCTAGATAGTTTTTCACTTCAATCCACACCGGGCATTCGCGTTGAAGCAAACGCTGAAAATCTGCCATTGGGCACCATGGCACAACATGAACCAAACGGCGATCAAAGAACAATGGCAGTTTAGTCAGCACATCAGCACGATGCCGCTCGGATTTCAACAACACCTCATAAAAGCCTCGAGGCCCAACAAAAATCTCTTCAACACACTCCCCTTGTAGTAGACTTTGCAGCCACTGGCGAATATAGGAAAGCACTGGGATCCTACTAGTGAAGAAGAGTATAACCGCACGTTCATAAAACACTAAGAATGAGCGCAACACATTTTTTAGGATCCACAGTGACTTCCAGAACATCTTCAGTTTCAGAGCCAAAAAACTCTTCATGATTATGTTGAACATAATCACCAAGCAGAGTGTTGGCAAATTCCAACAAATGCTCCCAGTCAACATCCTGAGAATCCACAGAATCAGAAGCAACCTGAGCATAAGAACGTTCCTGATGATCCATTGTGTCTTCCGAAGTATGCTTGGTGTGTTTGCCCGCAAGCTGGAAGTCAGGACCAGGTGACATCTCCTCTGTGCAAGGAACCATATCCTTTGGTTCCTCTGTTTCAGAATCCGGACCAAGGGTTGCCACCGTTTGGTCGATAAAGGCCAAGTCTAGACCAGCCATATTGTATCACCACTTTAACCCAAGATCTAAAGCTATTTACACGGCGCTCTCTCTCTCTCTTTGTGCAGGCCGTTGTACCTTAGGTCCTCTACACAAGTCTATATTCTGCAGTACTGTTTGTACAGACTTTAACACAATCTGTCTCCTTCTGGGATTAGAGCAGGCTGTCACAAACAAATCCTCGGAGTCAAACACAAGGCAGTGTGCCAGAGGAATGTCAGGATGCAGATCAGGTCGATGATGATACCCGGGGGTGCGGGGACAGAGTGCGTGCAGGACAGAAAAAGGACCTCTGGAAGGCAAGGGCAGGATTTGACGTGTCGGGCAGGGAAGACAGCTCTCTCTCACTCTCTCTCTCTCGCATTCCTTCTGTACGTAGGGCCAGGTTCGTCGGGCAAGGAAGACGGCTCTCTCTCGCTCTTCTCACTCTCGCGTTCCTTCTATACGTAGGGCCAAGTCGAACCTGTACGGCCCTGAGGGAAGAACTCAGGCTATGCACAGGGCAGGGAGGCGCGCCCACAGAACAGGGCTAATCTGATCCACCATCGCTTCGTGTCACCATCGCTCGCTCGATCGATTCTCTCTCTCTCTCTCTCTTTTTTTTTTCGTAAATCTCTCTCTCTCTCTCTCTCTCTCTCTCTCTCTCTCTCTCTCTCTCTCTCTCAACCTTCTCTCTCAAGCATACATGCCTCTTATTTGTATGATCATTCATGTATGATGTATCCACTCCTATGTATATACCCTTAAGTTGTAGCACATGTTGCGCATGCGGCATATGCCATAGAGGTTTTGGCGTGTTACCCTCAAGTATTGATCTTATATACTCCAATAGCATTGCTATTTAGACTTTAAATATCTGTTCTATCATCTATAGTTCAAAATAATGAAGTTAATTTTTTTTTCATACTAATATCGTACCGTATCTTATAAAATCTTCCTATAAAAAATCAAAGAGGATCTCCATGGATTTAGTTTTGGATTACTTAGGACAGAGAGCATATGACTCTACATGGGTAATTGTGAATAGAACCAAGATGGCTAGTTTTATTCCAACCTCATCTAGTGTTAAACTCCAAATCGTAGTGAACCTTTACGAATTGTACAGCCTTATCACAAATATAGTTTCAAATCGGAATAGTTTGGAGGGCTGTGGCACCAGATATCCTAGGAGTCAGATGATAGTTTTGGTGCGAGACACCCGGGAATCGACAGACTTACAGTCTTGTTAAGGGGCAGCCTTTTTGGTCTAAAATATGTGATGACCTCCTGGACTATGCAGCCATAAACAATAAATGCCACTTCAATAAGGCTAGAAGGCTTCAGGTACCATTTAGTACCGTAATTTATCATACCGTACCGTACCGTACTTTTCGTACCTGACAACAATGACTAAGCCTACGTTGAATCCAATGTCTAACTCCCTACAAGTGAATGCCTTTTGGAAAGGCAGATGCATGCAATCTTACCTATTATTGCCCTAGGGGATACTGCGCGGAAGGGGATAGTAGACACAGGAGCAGGAGTTAGTGTACTTAGCCATGCAGTCCTACAAGCTTAGGGAAACCCACTGGTGGAAACCGCACCGTTCAATGTCACTCTAGCGAACAAGATGAAGTTTAGACCCTTCAGGACTCTGAAGGATTGGCTTTAAAGATAGCAGGAATTCAATTCTCCGTGAACCTCATAGTCATGAAAGAAGTGGATTATGATATCTTGCTAGGTAGACCTTGGATAAGGAATGCCCAAGTGATAGAGGATTGGGGTAATGGCTTGATATTCTTAGGCAATAGATACGAAGCAATCCGATTAGAGATGGACACTTGGGAAACCTCACCAATGGACCTAGATGTCATCTCTGCCATATTAAAGGGTAGAAGCGAATATGGATCTATAACGAAGTACATTTTTTATCCTGAGGATGAGCGCGACTAGATGCATGTGTTGGCAACCATTGACCTCCCATTCTTGGATGATGAGGATGAATATAGACAAGCTATAGACTCAACTAGCAAACCCAACAAAGCCATCACTTCTAACCTACCCATAGTGCCTCTATGCATGATGGCCGGAAGTTCCATCAACCAACCAATACCAATCACCTATCATGTCCCAACTAACAAATTGGAACTCCATAGAATCTTCAAGTACCTGTCAAGTAAGCTAGCTCACAACCCAGCTACAAACCTAAAGCCCCTCAAGGATCTCATGGAGAGTAAGGAGTAGCAATGGACTAAGGTTCATGACTTAATCCTATCATACAACTAGACTCTCATGACAACTGAGAAAAAACTTAAGAATAGGAACCCTGAAAACAACGCGTAGTTAGAGTATGAGGATTCTGATGTGATGAGTACGAAGACTATTGTTCCATCAATGAGAAAAGTGAAGAGGAAGTGGAGACCATAGAATATGACACGAATGGAAGAGTGATTGAGCAAATCAAAGCAGATTCAAAACCTCGAGAGATCAACACTTTTAGAGTAAACAAAGGAGTTATCAAGGTAGATTGCAATCGAACTTCGCTAGAATGTCTAGAGATAGTAGATTATAAGCAAGCGAGATTGGTCCAGTATGGCACCACACCATTATTTGGAGTGGAGTCAACCTCAGAACTACGACCACCAAGGGAGACAGCCTCTTCCAGCGAGGATTGTGAGTACAACTCCGAGTCAAAGGTGAACTCTAACAGTGACCCCGAAATGCCTTGACCACCTGGGACCAGATGCAACAAGGGGGACCTCCCAGTTCACCTAAGACGCAAGAGGCTAAAAGAGGAGAGAAGGAAACAGTCGAAGTCTTCAGAAGCTGACGGATAAAAGAAATCTTAGGACTTGCCCACGCGCTTCGCGAAGTTCAAGAAGGGTCATAGAATAGTGGTGTTAGTAGGAGCCAAGGCGGAAAGGGCAGGCAAGTGAACCCATCGAGGGACCGGCCAAAGTTAAAGACGTCAACTTGGCAAGGGAAGGGGACAAGCCTTGACCCGTGTACATAGCAAACAACCTAACTAAGAAGGAGAAGAATGATCTCATAAATCTCTTAAGGGAATTCTCCAAGGTGTTCGCATGGTCCTTAGACGAGCTGAAAAAAATAGATCCGAGTATCATGACTCATAATATTCCCATGACCCCCGATGCAATACTAGTTAAGCAACGACCATATGCAATGAATCCCAAGCATGCACATGCAGTGAAGGAAGAGATTGATAAGCTATTGAATGCAGGATTCATTTACGAGATAGAGCACGCAGACTGGCTATTACCCATAGTAATAGTCATGAAAAAGAATGGGAAGATTCGAGTATGCATAAACTATAAAAAGGTCAGTGCATCTACAAAGAGAGACAACTACCCATTACCGTACACTGAGCACATGTTAGAGAGAGTGGTAGGAAATGGAGCCTACAGTTTCCTAAATGGCTTTTCAAGCTATAACCTGACCAATGCCCCTGCTACCTTCCAACGCCTCATATATGCCATCTTCAAGGACATGCTCAAAAAATGAATGGAGGTATTCATCGATGACTTGTGCATCCACACCAACTAGAAATAGCACTTAGAAAAGCTACAAATAGTCTTTGAATGGTGTAGGCAATACGGTCTCTCACTGAACCTCTTGAAGTGCCAATTTTGGATGAAGCATGGCTATATTTTAGGGCACATTATGTCGAGAAATGGGATAGCCACAGACTTCTCGAAAGTCAGGGTAATCATAGACCTTCCCTCTCCAGCCAACTTCAAGGAAGTTCAATGCTTCTTAGGCCACACAGGGTACTACTAGTGGTTTGTGTTGAACTATGCATTGATTGCTAGACCCTTCTACAAGCTATTGATAGTATTCGAGTGGACTGAAGAATGTCAGCAAGCCTATGAGAGGCTTAAACATGCTCTATGATACAAACATCCATGGTCACTTTGACGACTCCATCATATATAACCCCCGTACTACTACCTTAGCATGTACATATTGATGCATCAAAGTTTGCCGTCGAGACAGTGTTGTGCCAACCTGGTGAGCATAACCTTGATTATCCAGTGAGCTTTGCTAGCACACAACTCACTGATAGAAAAATGAACTATTCCACAACTGAGAGGGAAGGGTAGCCATGGTGTTTGCTATAAAGAAGTTTAGACATTATCTTCTAGCGATGCTCTTTACCTTCTTCATGGATCATCAAGCATTGCTTTATCTTGTGAACAAACCCTGTGCCACAAGACCCATTCCTCGATGGTTACTTCTGCTTTTGGAATTCGACTTCTCTGTGATAGTGTGCAAAGGTAAACAGCACTATATGGCAAATCACATGTCCCACATACCCACAATTGAAGCAGTTGGACAAGGCATCATTGATGACCTACTGGATGCACATCTTTTTAGAATATACAGCGAACGAAATTTGTTTAGAGCAAACCTCACACTGTATTGGGCAGATGACATGATCCACATCCTAGAGAATGGATTGCCTAAATGACCCATAGAAAAGGCTAGGTTAAGAAGCCTAATCTTGAAGATCCAACCCTATCTCTTGATTGCCGATCAATTGTATCGATTAGGACAAGATGGACTCTTAAGAAGATGTGTCTGCAAACATGAAATGCATAATGTGCTCACGAAAGCACATGGCGGGATTGTTGGAGGACATTTCAACGGAGACATCACTGCACGCAAAGTGCTCCAGTCTCAATTGTGGTGGCCAACGCTATTCAGTGATGCAACTAAGTTTATGAAACACTATGATGAGTGCCAACATACCAAAGTCCCTATTCGTAAGGACAAAATGTAGTTAACCCCAATGATTGCACGCCAACCATTCAAGAAATAGGGAAATGACTTCATTGGTCCAATCAGCCCTGGAGCACAATACTCACAAGCCAAGTACATCATTGTTACCACAGACTATCTCACCAAGTGGACAGAAGCTCGAGCAACTCGCAAAAATGATACTAGGACCACGGCCAAGTTCCTTTGGGAGCAAGTAATCTCATGGTTCAGTTGTCCCATAGAGTTGGTCAGTCACCAAGGCACACACTTCATCAATGGAGTGATTGCTCACTTGCTATCCACCTTCTTGATAATCCACAGGAAGTCCTCTCACTATATTATCCTCAAGCTAACGGTCAACCTGAATCTACGAATCAGATCTTGGTGAATGTCCTAACAAAGGTAGTCTCTGTGTCCGACAGTGACTAAAACAATAAGCTCATGGCACCTTGTGGGCATATAGGACGGCCTTTAAAACGGCCATAGGATAGCAAACCCTTATCTACTAGTAGAGTTCTTTGTTCTAAACTTGAGAATAGCAGTCTAGGAGAGATGGGAGGGCAAGGAAGCATAAATAAATTGGTTAGTAGAGCTAGAACGCTTATCTGAGACTCGTCTCATTGTAACCTATGCCCTAATTTGTGAGAAAGCGCGACCCAAGAGTTGGTTTGACAAACACATCAAACAACAAGACTTCAAGCAAGGAAACCTAGTCTTACTGTACTCTCTTAAGGGATATAAGCAGAAGATAAAATTCAAGGGATTGGGATCTTTCCAGGTTCGCAATATCAATAGAACAAGCAATGTGAAACTCAAAACCCTAGAGGGGGAGGGCATAGGCTTTTTCAACAGAATTCGCATAAAAAAGTATTACCCTCCATCATATCCACTCCATGAACCTCCAATGATAAAACCACCAATGAATGTGAACATTGCAACAATCACTAAATTAGAGGATGAGAATGAGAAAGCAGTAGCACCAGTCTACTTGCGTATAACAATGGCTACACAAAAGGCATACCCCTTTGACGTACTAATTGATGAGGGAGCTAACTCTAACATCTTAACACATGAACATTGAGCCGCTATGGGTCAACCCCAATTGCAACCAACCAATGCAAAACTCAACCCATTCGGGGGGCAGTCCTATTTACTCTTGGGAAAGTGCAAACTAATGGTTTCTATCGAGACTGAGAGTCTACCCGTCATCTTTTATGTGCTACCTAACAAAGTGTTAACAAGGAATCATTGTTGGGTCGCGTATTCAAAAACAAGTTCACTATAATGTTGACTATGACTCGCAACATATTCACCTTGCCATAGACAATGTTAGAATAGCAACAACTTTCACTAAGGGCACCACGGCCATCCTAAAGCTTGCAGTGCCACCGGTAGTTAAACCTAGTGTCAACCCTAAGGAGGGGGTTAGTGTACCACAACATGTACCCATAGTAAAGTCCCACCAACATCTGGAGACCACAACCAAAGCTATGATCCAAACAATCAAGTGGGTTCCCAAGCATAGACCACAGCCTCACAAACGCCAATCATTTGAAACTCATAGTTTCCATGCCTCACACTCTAGACCTAAATGAAGGAGTTGGCACTCCTATAATTCACAGGTGATTAGGCCGAATTGGGTCCCAAAAG
This sequence comes from Lygodium microphyllum, assembly GCF_053477565.2. Lineage (NCBI taxonomy): Eukaryota > Viridiplantae > Streptophyta > Polypodiopsida > Schizaeales > Lygodiaceae > Lygodium > Lygodium microphyllum. Next base: position 127,620,872 of record NC_141158.1, read on the forward strand.
CCCTATTGCATGCCCAAGGTTACTACGAAGGTAACACCTTGGTGTGGCTGCCTAAACCCAGAAGTGCCATGTATGCCCCTCCATCTCATGCTCCAAAAAATAAGGCTTAAAAACGTAACACCAAACATGGTAGGAGAAAAACCAAGAGGAAGGGTGCTCAATCCATGAGTGCTCTAATGGTCTATCAACCAGAAGCTCAACCCAATCCCAATGTGCACCCAATCTTTAATGAGCTCCCACCTAATGACTCTGATGTGATCACCATTGCAAAAACTGACGACTGAGCATCAACCAAACTCTAAACTTCTCAAACAAAGCTCATCAAACCCAATGAGAATCCTAAGGTGGAAATACCACATACGAACTTGTCCAGTCTAACTAAACCAAAGCCACACGCAAGCCTTAAGCCATCGTAGCAACGACGATCCATTCTTGAAGTAGCTTCCAACATGGCCATGGACACAGGGGATGACTTAGTAACATGCATCCAACAATTGGACTCAACTTTCACGCTGTTTGCTAGAAGTTACGAAAGTTTGGACCTCAGCCTACTGGACGAACCCATAGCAAACGAGATACGTTCCTTGCCATGTTCTTGGAAAGAATACAAATTCGTTTTTACTAAGGCCTCCACCATTGCACAAGAGATGATTGCCAATGAAATCTCATGAGAACAAGCCTTAAGCCAACGCTTAATCACATTCTATAAGAAGAGCAAAATTCCCATGCCACCACAAGAACTTGCTAAGCTCCAACGATTAGTTGAGTCTTAGTCTAACTTCTTACGCAAATGGTATACTTTGTGCATTTCATGGGCTCAAGAGGCTTATCAAATCATAACTAATGTGGAGCAACGATGTGCATCAAGACTTGCGAGTATGACCCGCGACACATGTGGCTCCAACTTCATTTAGGGTATTAGCCATGACAAGAAATTGGCCATTAAACAACAATATCATGCTACATCCATACTTGGATAGAATCCTAACCGAGGAGGAACTCCACATTGCAAGCCGAATCAACTCAAGTGATCTCTTGACCGACATATTGACTTACATCACACACGTGGGCATTTGTCCACAAGATATGCATTGTTATGCAACACTAGAGTATAACCCAACATTTTACGACTAGCTCTTGTACAAGTAAGGCACACCATGGACGGATTGAAGGCCCTTACACCTTTACTTCCACAATCCTAGAAAGGATTCTCCTCATTTCCAAGGGGAAGGGGATAAAGTGAAAGGTGAATGAAAAATCGAAATAGGAGTTGAATTTCAAAGAAAAGGATGAATGGAATTTCCTTCTTCATTTAGTAAAAATGCTCCATGAAGTCCTATGTAAAATGTATGGATCAATTGATGTGGAAATCCTCATTTCGTAAGTTATACATTTCATCATCTAATAGTGTTTTTTCTAATCACTTTACCTTCCGTGCAAAAAATGTCCTTTAAGGAGAACTAATTGTGAGCTATTGTGCGGTAACATGAACCCAAATGGCAAGGCAATAGGATAAAACCAACAAGCTCCCATTCTCCAAGGAGAAACACAAAAAATACAGCTTAGCCATGGAGATGCACGCCTTCAATCAACTAAAAAACCGCAGCATCCACAACCTGGGAGGATTGGTGACATCTGAAGAGGCAATCAGGCGGATAATAGAACAATGCAGTCTTGCCAAGTACCTGGAGAAGGTGGGACAAGACATCGACCATAGCAAATACATTGAGTTCTTGAAGACCTTTGAACAGTGGCATGGTAACAATCAAACAGGGAAATGCCACTAGAAATTGAACTTAGCCTAGAAATTGTGGAGAAGGCCTTGGGGCTAGTGGACAAGTCGGAGAAGAGGCCTGAGAGAGATGTCTATGGGATATTGGGAACGGACAAGAAGAAAGTCTACACAAACGACGAAATCAACTTGGCTAATATCCCCGAGCCCACCATCAGACTCCACGCGAAGATGATCCACATCCTCTTCTCAAGCCAAAGATACAACGCCCTCATGAACAAAATAGGAGTGCCTTTGCTTGAAAGCCTTGCATCAAACGCACTGGACAAGGTGAACTGGAATATCTACGTCCGAAAAACAATCCAACCATCAGCAAAGGTGCTAGCAACAACGCCAAGGGCAGCAGTAGCAAGGGGAGAGTCTCTAGCTACAATAGCAGAGTCAAAAAGGAAAAAACCAGCATCTAAGGCATCAACCATAGGGCTCTAAGGGGTGCTAACATCTATAATCCAAGCAGCCTTGGGGGAGGTGGAAAGAGAAGTAGTAGTAGAGGAAACCCCTGAACCATCTCCGGTCAACGAGGAGCATTGCTTCCCCACTCTAGTGAGCCCTCCCGCTTTGTTCTCAGCAGAAGAGCAGGGGGAGAAAGAATTCAACAAAGATCAGTAGGAGAAGGCAGAACAAGCTGCTAAGGAGAAAGAAGCCGGCTGCACCACTGAACAACAAGAAGCCTTAAGTGAAAGGACAGTCAGCAAACAGCAGGGCTCAGAGCTGTCAAGTCAAGAAGGAAGAAGAAGGATCACGTTGAAAATCCCTATCAAGAGAACCCGGTCCACCACAGAAGAAAACAGAGAATTGCAAAGGGTGAAAGAAGAATCTAGGAGACTTGAAGAGAAGCACAAGAAGAAACAAGAAGAAAGACTAAGACAAGAGGAGGAGCAAATAGCTTTCGCCATTAGAAGATCAATGGAGTAACCCTCCCGATCTCAAGAGTTGGTTATGATGAGCCCCACACCGGAGGACATGCCAAGCACCAGTGCTGCTGTAGAAGAGGCCAATGGTGGAAGGCAAGGGAAACCCCTTTACACGTAAATCCACCAGCCATGGTCACTCCAACAATCACCCCAACGCAAGAAACCACGGAAGGGGCAGTTAATGAAAGCAATGTCATGGCTTGGGTGCACTACCTTGTAAGCAAAGTGCAAGAAATCACAGCTACGCCAAGCGAAGGAGCCCCACTTGCAGAAACTAAAAGACTAGCAGCAGTTGATGCTGAATCACGCCAAGGGCTGAAGGTGGGGTCCGCCTAGAAGTATCAACTACTTCAGTGCCCTCATCCATGCACAACATAAAAGAGTACAACGAGCTAGTAAAAGAACTATAGAGGCAACTTGACAAGGGCCGCACTCGCTGAGCTAGAAGAAAAAAAGAATACCTTCACAACCTATTGCCTACAAAAAACAAGGCAGAATACCATAATAACTAGGGAGGTGATAGCATTAAAAGAAGCTTTAAAGGCAAGGCAGGGCGAAGAAAGTCTAAAAGACTTATATGATGAAGAAAGGGACAGCCGCATTGTCTAGAGGCACAATGCGCTCTTGTATCTTAGGACAGGCAACGCCTTGAAGAAGAGGTCGATAGGTTGAAGCAAGAAAGAGAACATCTATCAAAAGAACTTTAAGAAACAAAGGCACAAAGGGAGCACGAAGCATAGAGAAAGATGGCAGAATTGCACAACCAATCCCAAGTAGCTCTCCATGAGCAGACAATCCTAAAGAAACAAGTAGAGTGTCAAAACCAAGAAAAAGAACAAATGAATATATTATGACGAGACCGAGAGCAGGTCATCACCACCAAGGGTTGGAGCAGATGAAAGAGAAAGCGAAAGAATGGGCAGCCAGGAATGAGAATAGAATTAAAGACTTAGCTTACCGATTGGCCCATTCAGAGAGTGAACACCTCATGGCAAAGAGCAAAGCTGCAACGGTAGAAACAAGGATACTGGAGCAACAAAGGGCCTTTTTAAACACATTGCTAAATGTAACCGAGTCAAGAGAGGAAGAGACAATTGAGGAAGTCAAAAGGAAATTAGACCTCGCAAGGAGAGCGCTTAAGCACGAACTCCATGAAAAGGCACCCAACCCTAGCACTAGCTTCGGAGTGGAGGAGCAAAGAGCCCATTTGATTGCAGCTAGATTAACCATGCAAAAACTCGAATTGCTAGGGTTTGGGGAGCCGAAGCAACGAGCACAGCCTCTCCCACAAGAGCTGACAGAGCCAATCCATGAATAGGGGCCAGACTTTGAGCCTGACCACATTGAAGAAGAGCAGCTGCATGAACCTAGCCCCCCTCTACAACCATAAGTACAACGAGAAAAGCAAGGGGAGGAAGCCATACCACCCGAAAGAATGGTAGAAATGAGGCACAAACGGAGAGAGCAGGTAGAACTAGTACGCAGAAAACTCCAAGCCAAGCCGCTACAAGTTCCACATGTGGCCATCCCTCAAGGAGAGGAGTGCGACCCAGTAAACTGGGGCTAGGAACTTACAATGTGGGAGCAGTGGAAAAATCGCAGCAACCCCTTCGAATTCACCTTCACCTTTTCTCGAACGTTGGACAAGGTATTATCTCCAAGGATGGTGGAGGACATGATAAAGCTCTTGGTGAGGTTGGGGAAGAGATCATTGGAGGAGAGAATGAGAGACCCCATGAGGTGGCAATAGGAGCCTGCGGATTATTGAAAAGACAAGGCGGTGGATATGCCTAGGAAAGTGAAAGGGTATGAGGCTCAACCTAAGTGGCGCAGAAACATCTAGGACTCTAACTTAGAGGCCTGGATGGCTTTCTGTAGCACCCTACCACACGAGAGGGATGATCCTACCTACATGCCTTACCCACGTAGGCTTGGAGTTGATTTCAACCGAGAGGTGCATGGTAGATATGACTTTCCTATGATCTACAATGTAAATGCTGTGTCTCCAGAAGAATGCCTAACCTTCATAGAAAGGAACTTCCACCGATCAATAGCAGGCTTCCTTAGAGAATTCTCCTCTTGCCTAAATCTAGCTTTCATTACCACCTGTAATTATCTATGTCTTTTGAGAATACTACTAAAACAAAAGTCTACTACACAGTCACAGCAGTTACCACCCCTTCTTTTTTATATTAATACAGGAATAGATAGTTGCACAATGGTCTGCCTCATGATGAGAGCCACCCTCTTGCCAGCATTTTGTATGAGCCTATTAGAAGATACGAGTGACAATAGATTCACTGGGTGCAACTACCCATTTTTGTCATCTACGCCCCTCAATGTAAAAGTTAACTTGAAGGGCTACATGCAAAGTAGGGCCTTCCTAGGCAAATCCCTTAAGCCTCCCACAACTTGGCCCCTGCCCATGAATAAGATGCCACCTAATGTGCTCCCTTTGTAATTTTTTTAAAGAAAAAAAAAATTAAAAAAGAAAAGAAGAGAAAGAAATGGAAAAGAAAGAAAACGAAAATGAAATCCATCCATTTGTACCCTATGAGCATCACAATCACTACACCTAGGGACGACCCTAGCCCTCCCCCACTTCACAACGTAAGGCACATCAAGCACAGCACCTTCCTTTACACAAACCAGATCCTCAAGTATGGAACAACACCTTAGGCTTGCCTATGGTCGACCCATCTCCCAGTTCCACCATCACTTGCACAGTGCATTGCACGATAATATAGACACAACCCCCTAGAAAATACACTCTTCTTCCTTTTAGGTACTTTGTACGGCAATGTGGCAAGCCAACAACTACGGAGGCCTTTTTCAACCAACCATCTATCTTCAACATCAGCAACCTTCAAAACCTACTTCACAGAGCGTCTCCAATATAACCTACCTCTCCAAAGGCCCCCAAGAACCATTCCACACCAACCCTTAACATTTTCAGCCCGTACTATCAAGTGCCATAGGACTAACACTCAGCTAGAAAGGGGATAATGTTGGCCCTCAAAAGACCAAGACAGAAAAATCTAGAAAATCGGAAGTGGAAGACAGTCCCAAGGCAAGAGGAAGACGAAAGACAAAGGCGCACTCAGAAAAAATTTGAAGACATGAAATGCAAGAAAAATTCTAAATGTAAAAGGAAGCGCACCTTAATATTTTAGCAAGAAAAGCACCAAGCATTTTATAATTTATTTTGTAAAAGAGCGTCGGACTCTCTCCTATGCAAGTTGTAAAGAATGAGAGGCATAGACTAAGGCCAATGCTAATAAGAAGAAAAAAGAATGGAGAAATTGACAAAGGCCATACCAAAAATGGGATGGCCACCCAAGGAGAAAATAGGGTATGTATAAAAGTCAAAAAGTTTATGGAGAAGCTCATTCTTGGTGTGTGACCAAACTTGCTCTCTTCTTGCTATTTGCTCTTGCTTCCTTCTTATGTATGAGAGGGAGAGAGGGAGTGTAAGAGAGGGAGAGTGTGTGTGAAAGAGTGAGGGACCATGGAGAAGCTCTTCTTCTTCTCTCTTCATCTTCTTCTTCTTCTCTTCTCCTTTCTCACACGTATGGCTATGGAGGTCGAAGCTTGGAGCTTGGAGATGGAGCTTGTTTGAGAGCGCATCTTGGATCATGGAGCTATTAACGGATACATGGGAGGAGGCAACCCAATGTGATTCAAAGGTAAGCTCACTACATTTATGTGTGGGAGAGTGTGCACAGCTATATGAGAGATAGCCATAGCTCTCAACTTGAAACGCTTGAAGCAATAAGCAGTCCATGGGTCTTGGCGGTGTGCTCGTGAGAGTGGCAACAATTGCTATTGTAAATTAGGGTTTACGGCAGAAATTCTTCAATTACACACCCTGGTGGGACTGAATTAGGCTAAGATCACTTGAGAAAAGCTATGAATTGGCTGAGAGAATAGAAAGAAAGCTTAAGGGAGAGAAATTTCAGACTTTTGTTGCCAAAATCTGATCAAATCAGCTGCCGCCTTGGTGTGACAATAACCAGCAGCCAAGTCCACACGAGCCAAATCTGCTGTCACCAGCCCCTGTAGGGGTCAGATTTGCTGTCGCCAGCTCCTGTTCAGCTGTCATCTGATCTCTTGGGCTCTCCATATGCTGTCACTTGTAGCAAAATGATGATCTCTAGCAGAAATTTTGGCCTACTAGTAGGACCAATGCACCAAAATCCTCTATAAATAGAGTCTACTGTGGACATCCTTTAACCCTTGATTAATCATCTCACTTCAGCCCTCAACCATCAGCTTTCTACCATCACACTGCTGCCCATACCCCCTCCGGAGCTGCTATTGGTTACCTCTCACTGTCACCATCATCCTACCTACTCCTACCCATGTGGAGGACATTGCCATTGATGGAGGACAGGGAGGACACCTTCAGCCGGCTGTCCAGCCTGTCACCTACAGCCACAACCTCATTTGCTATGTTTCTGGAGGCTGGTTGCTACCGGTAACCCCATCTAATGTCACCTACAGCTACGACCTCATTTGATGTGTTTCTGGAGGCTGGTTGCTACATTTTAGACCTGCTACCGGCAACCTAATCTAATGTCATCATTTTGGCACATGACAACTTGATCACAAACTGTTCTAGCCATTGCCAACCCCACTTTTTGCTGACCCACAGACCCCTTGCAGTCAAGATCATCATCTGCTGCTTTATAGACAGCTATCGTCATCATCAACATCATCATTGGTGCATTTTTCAGCCTCATACCCTGCATTTTTTGCCACCTACACTTCTAGGATCTAGATAACTATGGAGGACTACATGTTGCTCCCTCTATTGCCAAAATCATCTTCATTCAAGCCTGATGGACTAATCCTGTTGTGTTTTTGAGTCCATCACAAGTAAGACACACTCTTGGAGCTATTGCCATTGTCTCCAACACTCTCAGCTCACCTCATCCCTGGCCTTGGAGACATGGAGGTTTGAGGCCCCATGTCTCATATTCAACATATCAACATTCATTCATCCAAGTTCTCTACATCTTGAGTTCAATATACACACTATCTTAGAAGTACATTTTGTGTTTCTCTATTTGTGCTTGAGCATTTCTTTACAACCACATGGCAAAAGGAAACTCTAGACATGGTAGGGCAGCGACTGACAATGGCAAAATAGGATGCATTTAAAGGACAATACCAACATGGACACCTAGAGAAGCAATTGTGATCACCTAGGGCTGGCAATAAGCAGCTCAAGCCTGCATTTTGGGAAAGGAAAAAGGCGTGCAGTAATAAGGATGTTCACCACAGGAGCACAATAGTTGCCAGGCAGCAAAGTAGTCCTGTGGTGATTTGGGATCAGATGTGTGTGAGATAATGGGAGGATTATAGAGCGAAAACACAACGTGCATAAAACAACTTAGAAACTCAAAGAATTAGTGATGAATGAGATAACGGGGGGTCTCAGGAAACAGAGGTTGTCCAAGGGTCACTATCTCTCATGGAAGCAAGCTGAAGAATGGACCCAACTACAGCGATCCACCCATGTCAATGATTGGGCAACATTGGAGGGAGTGAAACACAGTCCTCCACGCAACAAAACATCCTAATGTTCTCATCAAAGTGAGAGAAGACCTTTTCCTTGTTGGCTCATCTTACATTATTTTTTCTGGGATTGTGGTCTTGATGTATGTTCTTGAGTGCAATATTTACATCTAGCGGTTCTTTGGGCCTCTATTGCGGAGAGGGATCTTGAGAGAAATCTTAGATAATGAGCTATCTCCTAGTTCATGCATGCTTGTACTTTATGCTTCTTGTACATAAGGTAACCATCAGGTATGCTCATACTCATGAGAAGACTTCCACATTTGTTGCGTGGTGAGCTTTGTCCACGACGCATGTAACTTTGGTGTGCGATGGCTTATGCATCATTTTCCTACACTGGGCCTATTGGTGGTGCTTCAGGCTCAGCCTGCTTCTCTGAAGTGAATGTAGTAGAGGCCTATACTAGAGTGTCCATTGTCAACTTGTTCCTCTTCGATATTCCACTTATGCACAGAGACAAGGTGTTAAGAGGTCATAATTGCGTTTCATGTGTGCCTACCTTAAGAGGACCAGGTGCCTCTCTTTTGGGCCGTTTGTGCGTTCCCCTTGTGGGGCATCCATATTTGGATTGTGCTTGCACTTTTTCCTTTGTGGGATCACTTGTACTCTCCATTGTGATTGTCCTTGGGCCTAAGATCCTTGCTGTTGGATATGGAGAGAGCTACTGTGTTCTTGCTTCCGCCTTGCTAAGGTGATAATTGTACTTGTTTGGGTTGCACACTAGCTGATTCAGTTCTGTTGCGCTCATTTGTTCTTTATGCTTTATGTGTTTTGTGTTTCATCTCCATGTTTTTCGAACTTGTGTTATCCTTGATCCTGGGCCTGCCCAGAAACACCAGAGCTTGACATGGGCAGCACCCAACCCAGTGACCCAGTCCATCATATTGTAACGGTACACAAAGGACACTAGTGAGTGTTGGAGGAGTGTTGCTGCTGTTGTCGATGATTGTGAACGATTGAAGGTCGATCGCTGTTACTGTAAGAATAGTTCCAACGTTGAAAACAAGAAGAAACAACAAAGACCAGTCAAACTTCTCTCTCATGCTCTGATTGTGGTGCTGAAATGTCGTTAGTATCTCTTGTTCATTGAGATTATTAAATGTGGGATTAACTGCATCTAGCATGGCCGAGGCAGCAGAGAAGGGAATTCCCCCTCCCATACCTCAAGGCATTAGAGTGAAATTGAAGCCTCAAAGGTCACAAGAGAAGCAAAAGAGGGCAGCTGATCGCCATAGCCATGCATTCGAGATTGCAGAGGTTGATTGGTGCGAAAGAACAGAACACGGAGGAAAAGAGTGATATGCGACGCAACATTGGCTTGCAATTGAAGAGTTCAAGCAATAAGCGTGTATAGTCCAGAGACAAAACCAATCAATGTATGGGAAAATGAGAGGAGCACCTGAGGAAAGGAACCGAGTCCGGCAGCCTGGTGATGATGAGCGTTGATTGTGGTGGACTGCAGCGCCATGGCCGAGAATCAGAGAAGGACCCTACCCTCGCCCCCCCTCCAGCTTCTAGCTGGACTGAGGACCTTGTGTATTGTTATTCTTTCTCGCCCATCTTCATCGATCAAGGGACTGGATGTTGGTTCCACCTTGGCAGTTGCCCTTTGGCTCCCCTCTCCCACGTCAGCCTCCAGCATAGCACGTGCCAGCCACAAAAATTCGTTCCTTCATCCACCACTCGTCGTGAGTCGTGTGCACTTTTTCCTTCGTGTTGCAGGAGTGTATTCCCATGCGCGGGGAGGGAGACATCGACTCCCTTTCATTTTTTTGACATGAGAGAGTGAACCTATGTCTCCACTTTTCCTGTCTGGTGCAGGAGTGCATTCCCATGCGCGGGGAGGAAGACATCGACTCCCTTTCATTTTTTTGACAAGAGAGAACTAGTCATGTGACCATTTGAACCTATGTCTCCACGGATCCAAATTGCCTAAGTCACTAAAACTATACCACTAATGCAATTGAAGAATGACGTGTGCAAATGGATAGGGGACATTAAGCAATTGGCCACATTACCTCATATCTTGATTAGTCGTCGATGGTACTAGGAAGACCATGTGTTAGTCTTGGACACCTTGGTGTCGTTTTTGCTTTATTGAACTTATATAATATAACACCAATATTAGAGTCCATGAATTTGTGCACATGTGAAGGCTCAAAGCTCACAGCCTACGTGTTTTCTTTTTTATACCCTTTCCTATCAAAACAATGTGCATTCTTTTTTGTTTTTACCCTATAACAAGGGCTCCCTATCACCAAGAGAGATTTGGGAAGAAATAATAAAAATGCAATATTCTTCCCAAGGGTAGGCCATTAGCCCCTAGGATACAAGAATCCATTCTCAACTCAATTAAACAACCTGAGACAACAAAAAGCATTCTTGTATCAAAAATAAGGAGCATTGTAGTGACATGTACAGGCTTTTGAAACTTTTACCAATACATCAAAACATAAGATAAACAAGCATTAAATGAGCATAAAGGCTAAAGGCTTCCATATAAGTATTTGAAAGAGAAACACTAAAGGCAATCTATATCTCATCTATATCAATACTTTATACAACTAGTATGCAAGCAAGTGGATGGAGGCATGCAATCCCTCTATAATATCATCAAGCCTAAATGCATAGATCCCAAGCTTGCAAACTTCAATGACAAGTAATGTTAAATGATGTTTTTTTTTGGAGGTCCCTTCAGTAATACAAGTTGTTGTCTCAAGCACATATTACTTCAATAAGAATGTTAAGAAAGGTTGATTACATCACCCAACTATGAATGTTAAATATTGTTTTTTTTTGCGGTCCCTTTGGTAATACAAGTTGTTGTCTCAAGCACATATTACTTCAATAAGAGTGTTAAGAAAGGTTGATTGCATCACCTAGTTATGCTAAATTCACTTCAGCAACTCTCAATAGACAATCTTGAAAATAAAGTAAGCACACAAAAATGGTGGAGTTTGGGACTTGCCATTATACAATTGATTAGGATGTGGACCCTAAAATATCAGAAGGTGAAGAAGAAGATGTCATCAAACTAAAGAGTGAAGATGGAGTTGCACTGACATGAATTGAACTCAAATTTTGCACTTTGTGAGACAAAATGTTCTACATGCTGCTTTTGAAAGTAGAAAATTGTGAGTTGGCCTATTAAGCATATTCAAGTACTCAATGGGAAGTTGGACTTGCAAAATGTGCCTAGAAAACCAAGAATTTCATGTCATGTTGTCATTAGCCAAAGAAGTTGAATAACACAAATATGTATACAAGAAGTACATACAATCTAAGCATGAACTATCTTTAAATGTCTACAAACATGAAAGTCTTATGAATCAGAATAACAAAAAATTTAAGCATGTACTTGCTTTGAGCTTCTACAAATGGAATCATGAAAGTGGAGCTCTCTAAAGAACATCATGAAAATTTTAAAAAATCTATCATTTGTCACCAATAAGCCATATCTTCATCTCTTTTGATATAGAAAACCAAGGAATAGAAGAACAACAAGAACTGCACACATGACATGATCTATGACAACATCGCTGTGATATCTCATGTCTACGAGTTGAAACCTTACATGATCTCTATTTCTTTTGAGATTTCATGTGTATGTCTATGGGATGTGCCTGTCAATGTCCATGATAGTTATACTTGATCTGCCAATGTATGTTGGGAGTTTTAAAGTCATTTCACATATCAATTGCGTTCGAATATATCATGTATACCTTGCGAGGTATCTAAATAGCCACTTCAATATCCAAGGCTAAATTTTGAGTGAGGTTTGAAGTGTCTAATGCCTCCAAGAATGTTGGAACTAAAACTCAGGGAAACTAGGGTCAAACACAAGGGAGAACTTCATAGTATATGTGTGGATGCACGTACTCTACAAAATTGGGTGAGATTTGGGACTATTATACTACTATTATATAGGGAATTGCAGGGCTGAAGTGTTATGATTAGAGTTGGCATAGGATTTTACCTTAATTTAGGTCCTATCCCTTACATATTGAGTACTCAAAAAGAGGGTTTTTGCGAACAAATTTGAATCTCTATTTTCCTACTATTGTAGGTGAAAGAATGCAAGGATTTTATGCTGAAATTACATGGGTTTTGAAGTTTTTATTCATCGAGTACACTGTTCTTTGGGCTGATTTGATTCAAATGTGTCATAGTGCTATATTGGGCCTATTTTAAGGCTCTACATGCATTGTTTATGTAGAAATTGGTCTACTATTGTCACTAAGGCTTTTGGATTAAAGTGTTTATATTTGAGCTATCCACCTAGAAGTATTGTTTGGCTACTCTATTGTCTTGGTCACAAGGTTGTAAGTATGGAAATTATAGTGAAGTTATATAGAGATTAAAGCAATGGATCTGCAAGTAATTCAATATATTGTTTGATTTCTCTCTTGCATATTTATTTGCCTACATTTTCTTTTGTCTCTCATCTGTCAAATCATATTCTTAAGACCTTGGTGGTTTTAGGCTTGACAGTCCTAAAAGGTGAGAAGGATCAAAGCTTGCACGCGAGCTATGGCGGGAGAGCAAGAGCAAGAAAGAGAGAGACAAGAAATGGGAACTCCAACAATCACAATGTGTGACCGGGCCTTCCTTTATTCAAACTGTCACTAAAAGAATAAAGAATAAAGTGACGTGACGGGCGCCCGCCACCTACAGTGTGCAGTGGCGGGTACTGTCAGTGTAGTAATACACGGGGCGACACGGCGGAGGCGCCTTTACCCCCAACAACCTCCCACTTAAAGGCGAATCTGCCCTAGTGAGAGAGAAAAGAAAAAAGAAAAGACAGTACAAATGTATATAGGTACAAGGGATGAGTAAAGGTGACATCTCATCCAACGCCCATCAACCTCCTGAGGAAGGCAAAGCGCTCAGTAGTGAGGCTCTTCGTGAGCAGATCTGCAGGATTCTCGTCAGTGGAGATCTTGACAAGATCAACAGACCTGTCCTCCACGACACCAAGTATGAAGTGATACCTCACCTCAATGTGTTTCGTCTTCGCATGGAAGACCGGATTCTTAGCCAACTGAATGGCACTCATAGAATCTGAATGCAGTGTAGGTGTAGCATCAATCCCAAGGTCAGCAACTAGACGGCCTAACCATATGGCCTCCTTGCAAGCCTCAGTGGCTGCAACATACTCAGCCTCAGTGGTAGACAAAGCCGTACACTTCTGAACCCTGGACATCCAAGAGACAGCCCCTCCAGCATGGGTGAATACATAGCCAGAAGTGGACTTCCTACTATCTGCATGTCCTGCATAATCGGAGTCAGTGTACCCCACGACCCCTGTATCCTGGCTGCCATAGCAAATACACATATCTGCTGTGCCCTTCAGGTACCTCATGATACCCTTCACGGCATCCCAATGTCTGCTGCCAGGTGTAGCCATATAGCGTGCCACAACACCAACTGCATGTGCAATATCTGGACGAGTGGCTATCATGGCATACATCAAACTGCCCACAGCTGAAGCATAAGGGATCTTGGCCATCTCGGCCCTCTGCTCATCTGTCTATGGACAATCGGCCTGTGATACCTTCACATAAGAAGGTAATGGACAGCCAATAGGCTTTATGTCCTACATGCGGAAGCGCTCAAGGACTTTATGAATGTACTCCCGCTGTGAGAGATACAAAAGCCCCTGATGCCTATCGCGCTTAATGCGCATCCCAAGTATATGTGAGGCCTGTCCAAATCCTTCATCTCAAAGCTCTTCTTCAGCTGAGATTTAAGAGCATCTAGCTCATCATGAGCTTTCCCTGCTATCAGCATATCATCAACATAGAGTACCAAGATAAGCAAACTGCCATCACGGGCTTTCTTCGTGTAAAGACACGGATCCATAGCACTCCTGTTGTAGCCCTGTGACTGCATAAAGGCATCAAACTTATGATACCATTCCCTAGGTGCCTGCTTCAAGCCATACAAGCTCTTCTTCGACTTGCACACTAGGTGCTCCTTGCCAGGTTCTGCAAAGCCCTTAGGCTGATCCATATAGATCTCATCATGCAAGTCCCCATATAGAAAAGCCGTCTTGACATCCATCTGATATAGATCTAAGTCAAGCTGTGCAACCAAAGCCAAGACTAAGCGCAGGGTGGTCATCTTAACCACAGGAGAGAAGACCTCATCAAAATCCACACCATGTTCCTACTTAAAACCCTTTGCTACCAATCTAGCCTTGTATGCCGGCTTGGGGTGTCCAACAGTACTTTTCAGCTTGTACACCCACTTGCATGGCAAAGCCTTCTTGCCCTTAGGCAAGGCAACCAAATCCCAAGTCTCATTCTTATGCAGGGAGTCTATCTCAGACTGCATAGCCCTCTCCCAGGAGTGACGGTCATCCCTGCGCATAGCCTCATCATAAGTGAAAGGCTCTCCTGCATCTGTAACCAAAACATAATGCATAGAGGGCTGAAATCTGTCAGGTGGACGTCTGTCTCTAGCAGACCGTCTCACCGCAGGCTCTGCTGCCTGTCTAACTGCTTGTCCAACACCCTGGCCCTGTGGAGGAACTGCTGCAGGCTGTACTACTGGCTGTGCTGGAGCTCTAGGCTCCTCCTGAAAGATCACTCTACGAATCTCAACCACCTTCTCAGGCTGCCTGTGCATCTTGTCTTCATGGAAGACGACATCATGGCTGCGTACTATTTTCTGCGCCTACGGATCCCATAGGCGATAGCCCATCTCTCCTGACTCACCATAGCCAAGGAATATGCATTTAATGCTCTTTGGATCCAATTTACTCCTCTTTTCCTTGGGAACATGGCAGAATGCCTCACATCCAAAGACACGGAGATGCGCATAAGAGGGTGGCTTACCAGCCCAAACTTCCTCTGCAACCTGGAAATCCAATCCACTAGAAGGCGATCGGTTTATGACATGCACTGCCGTACTAACTGCCTCAGCCCAAAAGCTCTGTGGTAGGCCTGCATGGCTAAGCATAGAGCGGGCACGCTCCTGAATAGTCATGTTCATGCGCTCAGCCAAACCATTTTGGGCGGGGGTGTAAGGAGCGGTCAACTGACGCTTAATACCCCTGTCATCACAAAACTGCTCAAAAGCACGTGAGACATATTCTCCCCCATTGTCAGTCCTAAGGCATTTCAGCCTATACCCAGTCTGGTTCTCAACAAGAGCAAGCCAATGCTGAAAGACTGCCAAGACATCAGACTTTTGCTTTATGGGATAAGCCCACACTTTCCTAGAAAAATCATCAATGAAGGTAACAAAGTACTTCGCGCCACCCACAGACATACACGGCATGGGCCCACAAACATCTCAATGCACCAAAGCCAAGGGCTCATTCATGCATGGCCTACCCGATTTCTTATGCGTAGACCTATTCTGCTTACCATAAAGACAATGATCACACGAGTCAAAACGTGCATAGTCCAAAGGCGGAAGATACTGCAAACCAGATAACATTTTCATTCCCTTCAAAGACATATGCCCCAAACGGGCATGCCAAAGTGATACATGTGGGATAGATCTTACTGCCAAAACATGGTCTACAGAAGACCCAGATACAACAAGAGGATAGAGGCTGCCAGCCTTGGCGCCTCTAGCAAGCACAAGTCTGCCTTTGGTAATTTTCCACGCAGAATCCCCAAAACAGACATGAAACCCTGCATCATCCAACTGTCCTGCAGACATAAGATTGCGCATAAGCGCAGGTACATGACGTACATCCCTAAGCAAAAAGGAACTGCCAATGGAAAACTGCAACTGAATATCTCCACAGCCCACAATATCAAGAGACCTGTCATCTCCAAGTCTGACTGATCCAGATACAGTACGGTAAGAGTGAAACCACTCACGATAAGGTGTCACATGGAAGGACGCACCTGAATCCAATAACCAGCACTGTGCATACATACTAGGTGTCTCAGTCAAGTGTGAAGCATCAGAAGAACTAGCTGCAAGTATGAACTCATCACTACCATCGGAATCCTCGGTCTACATGACATTAATTTCTTCAATCTTGACGTTGGACTTCGCAGGTACTATGCTGCGATCAGAGGACTTCTCCTGCACTTTCTCTTTGCCTTATCCTTGAGCTTCTCATTGAGCAACTCATGACACTGTGGTCTAATATGGCCCTTTTTCCCACAATGATGACAAGTGACATTTGCATTGCGCCCACGCGACTTACTACGCGACTTGCCACGAGATTTAGACCGACCCTTCTGCGAGTCACGGCCTCGGCCATTACCACGGTCATACCTGTCATTCCTGCCTCTAACTGTCAAAGCATGACTACCATGAGAGGCATCCAAGTTTTTGCGATTCACCTCTTCCTGAAGAAGAGCACTCTCAACATCTGCCAAATTTAGAGTAGCACTAGAGGCACATAGGGCCGTGCGG
Organism: Lygodium microphyllum; assembly: GCF_053477565.2. Taxonomy (NCBI): domain Eukaryota; kingdom Viridiplantae; phylum Streptophyta; class Polypodiopsida; order Schizaeales; family Lygodiaceae; genus Lygodium; species Lygodium microphyllum. Next base: position 127,637,543 of record NC_141158.1, read on the forward strand.
AATACATCCCATGACTCATTCAGAGTCCCAAGCAAGAAAAGAGGAGTTACTTCTTCTCCAAAGGTGATATCCTGCGAAGTCAGGTTCTTCAGTATAGCATGGAACTGGCTCAAGTGAGCAGACATAGTCACATTATCCTTCATGTGCAGATCCATAAGCTGCTTCAACCAGTACATCTGACTCGCCGGACTTTCTTATCATAAAGATTCTTGATCTTATTCCATAGATCCCATGCACTCTATGCTTCCTCAAATACATTATAATGTACCTGTTCAGTGAGAGACAATACAATCGTGGACTTGCATAGCTCATCAAGTTCAAGCCAGTCGTCATTGTCCATTGTTTCAGGCTGCTCCCCACTCAACCGAAGTGGCTTAATCTGAGATTTCTGCACCAAGACTTGCCAAATTTGACTCTTCCAGTAAGAGTAGTTGGTACCATCCAACTTTGTAATGTTAAAGATGGCACTATCATGCGAAGATGACGCCATTATGCAAGCTGGAAATGCCCAAACAGTCCAAAATTGCTTGCTATTTTACTGCAGAAACTGCCCAAAAATGACCAAAACGGGGTCCAAAGGGCGAGCAGAGTGTGCCAAAAGTTGCTGCCCACTTAGTACTAGGTGCGGTACACCAAATCAGGATATTTCAGCATGAAAAGTACACCTCAGTCCACCAATAACTGCTTGCTGTAATAAATTGCAGGTATGTAGTCTAGAGAGCAAACTGTCCCAAAATAGGATCCAATGTCAAGCAAACAATGCTAGGTCCAAAGCCGGCATAATACGGACATAAGCAAGGCCAATGATAGTGAAAAGAACATGAGCTCAACATCGAAGCATGTCAAAATAACATCTGCCAGTGAAAGGCACACCCCCAGACACTCTAGGCAAGGTGTTCCTGTAACTGCCAAAAACCTGACACAAATAGGTGTCTGGTGAAAGAGAAAGATCCAAATATGAGACTCAACTCATAAGCATCCTGTGAACCAAGAGTACATCAATGCATATCCATAAAGATCGGAGTATGATCCCAAAGTCTCAATGCGTATGTAGCTGCTCAAGACATAAACTGCTCCAAATACATGTAAGTGCTCCAATAGCATGCAACTGTCAAAGGTCAAGCAAGCATGTAAAATGCTCCCACTGGCACAAAAGGCATACAAAGCGAGCTCAGAAGCTCAAACAACCCAAGAGAAAGCACCAGTGATAAGTGACCCTGTCAATGCATCAAGCGCATCCAAGAGAGCATGACATACATGAAGCACCAATCGTATTAACCATGAAGCAATACATAAGCCCAAATAAGCTCTCGGTCAACTCAATGACATTCAAATAGCAACCAAGATCAGTGATCAAGTAAGCCGGGAATGCTCAAATACATCCAAATCCAAGCTCCAAATGTCGGTATGGCATACACGAACCAAATAGCATATGTCACGAACCAAAGCATGTAATGCAAAAGCCTAACTGTCAAGCAGAGACATGAGGCATAGGCGGTCCACGAGCATGCCTAGTCGGTCCAAATGCCAGTGAAGACGGAGCTAATGCGAAGCTCAAAAGCATCCCATAATCTCATACATATGCTCCAAGTCGTCCCCAAATGTCAGAGACATCATGCCAAAGCTCAAAGCATACATCCGGTATCGGTAGGTAAGTGCCAAAGCATGTAAAGTACCTTCAGCCCATTGTTATTCCAACATGTATTTACTGTTCTAAACAGTAGATTTCAGCCCCGTATTCAAGCCAAAATCACTCCAAGTCGTCCCCAAATGTCAGAGACATCATGCCAAAGCTCAAAGCATACATCTGGTATCGGTAGGTAAGTGCCAAAGCATGTAAAGTACCTTCAGCCCACTGTTATTCCAGCATGTATTTACTATTCTAAACAATAGATTTCAGTCCCAAATTCAAGCCAAAATCATGGTCAAACCAAATGCATACATCCCCAATACATCCGGGTAGGAAGTAGACCGCATACGGGCATCAAATAGCTCCAATGGAATGAGGCATAAGCAACAAATGTCAGTGTCAGGGGTGCTGCCCTGTTTCCAGCACTGTTATGCAGTGAATGACAGTTTCAAAACTGAGAATGATCAGCTCCCAACCTCAATGTCAAGCCAAAGCATCAAAATGACATCCAAAAATGGCTCAAATGCCCTCCAAATACCCCAATGATGAGTGCTCCATGAGCAACAAAGCATTCATCTGTAAAACGTGGAGGTCAAAGTCTGAAAATGGGTGCCATATTCAGCGTGTTGAGGCCTGGAGTCCTGCTTTAATCACGTGGCTGAATGTTGAGTGTGGGGGGGCTCAATGATGGCCCAAGGTAGGCACATACCAAGCCATGAAGGCCCAATGCAAAGGGGAGGGAAGATATGAGCTATGGAGCTCAAGAAGAGTGGCTGCCCTTTGTTCCTGCCCTGTTTCAAACTGAGAATACACTCAAATGCCTGCAAATGCTGAAGCAATACCTCAAGGGCAAGGCCCTGATGAAGCTCAAGAAGGCCGGGATGGAGCTCGGGAAGCCGGGGAGAGTCGGGAGCTCAAGAGGTCGGCTATGGCTGCCGGGATGGAGACCTAATGCATGAAGCGAGTCGATGCGAAGGTCGGGAAGCATCGAGTCGAGCTTGAGCAAGAGAATGCCAAGCTCTGATACCAGTTGAAAGGTGAGAAGGATCGAAGCTTGCACGCGAGCTATGGCGGGAGAGCAAGAGCAAGAAAGAGAGAGACAAGAAATGGGAACTCCAACAGTCACAATGTGTGACCGGGCCTTCCTTTATTCAAATTGTCACTAAAAGAATAAAGAATAAAGTAACGTGACGGGCGCCCGCCACCTACAGTGTGCAGTGGCGGGTACTGTCAGTGTAGTAATACACAGGGCGGCACAGCGGAGGCGCCTTTACCCCCAACAAGTCCCCCCAACATTTGGTGAACACGATGTGAAAGGCACACTCCATAGTTGAAAGATGGGAGACCAAACTAAAGAGGTTGTCAAAGCAAGAGATATCAAGGATTTCATACGCACTTATGAGATGATCAAACATGAAGAGGTGGTTACCAAAACTTTGTAATAAGTAATTGCGAAGATGAAGAAATTTGATGAGAGCAATATATCTAGGTTTCTACATATTTATGCAAAAAAACTAGAGATAGCCAGTGTTTCAGCTAATGATATGCCTCAATATTTTAATAGGATTATGGATTATGAGCTATGAACCCAAACAAATGCAATTTACACAAAGCATGGATGGACTTGGGTCGCAATTCCAAGAAAGCCCTAAAAGATAAATATTACATTAGGAATGCTAACAAGGTTATGAAAATGTATTTTCTTGAGTGGGTTGACTTGCCAAAGGGCTTTCTACTTCAAAATTGCAAAGGGCATTCAAATAATGTTATAACTAGTTGAGTGCTATAAAGCATTTTACTCTAGAGACAAGGAAGATTATTTTATTCTTTCAAGCTACAAAACCACCATTATAGTTTGAATTGGAAAAACTCTTGGAAGATGATACAACATAGCAGGGTCCTAAGACAAAGTAAAATGATGTTCAAGAAGTTGTTTCTAAATCAATGAAATGGCAGAGAAGAAGGGAGCATTGAACTATGCCTAGGGATATTACTAGTCTATCATGGAGAGCTCTAGTGCTAAGGAAATCGCAGACAATGCCTTTTGTTGTTCCTTCAAAGGATGATGTAATTAATGATCTTATCAAGAATATGTGGGGTTTACATATTATGCTTGCAATACTTAAAGATCCAAAAAGATCAAAAGCTCTAAAGGCTTTGCCTAGGGAATCTTAAATGTATTTGGTGTGATAGTCTACATCATAATCATAGATATGTGATTTGTATAGAGAGGCTTTGTGCAAAAATATGATTTTCTTGTATGAAGGTAAGATTCATGCTAGTCAGATAGGATTGCCCCTTGCGATGAATTTCAAAAAGGGAGGTATGTTGAAAATTCTTGATGATTTATTTATGTGAAATGCCTATCTAGTAGTGGATGTTACAACCTATGGACTCTTGATAGAAGAAGCTTTAGATAATATTGCTAGTTCATGCAAGAAAGCTAAATTTTGAGCTCGTATCATGCAAACTATGGGTAAGGGAAAGTTCCTTTAAAAAAAGTTGAATAATGCATGAGGAATATCATGGAAAAGACTGGAGGGGATTCACCTATGGATTCATATTTAGTTTATGCATATTTGGCAAAGATACAAAATACATATGTTATTGTTAAAGACAAAAAGAAAAGGAAAGACGGTGAACCTAGGACTTCCAAGAGGGTAACTACACTGGGTGGCAAGACTAAGCTTGAGCAGTCTATGTCTTCAGCTAGGCCTACATTAGAACATGCCATGTAGGATATTTAAAAAGAGCAAAAGGGGAAAAAGCAAGAAAATCCAAAGTGCAAAGAACTAGGCTACATGTTGCTTTCAAATATAGAGATTGCAAAATATTTCAAGATTCAAGAGGAGTGTATTCTAAACAATAAAGTTGAATTTACTATGGCAAGATACTTGGCATCACGACGAGGGAGTTTCATGAGGAGATAACATAAATTATCAAAAGAAAGAGACAATTTGTTGGACAGTCATCATATGCTATGATATTGGATGAAGAGGAAACATGTTTACGGGGGGGTATACATGTGATTTGTGAAGAAGATAGAGGTGCTAAAAATGATTGTGAAGAAGCTGAAAATGTCATAATTGACAGTGTAGACACAAGGTAGGCAGTGATTGCAGTAATACAATAAAGGGTATGTGGCCTATGCATTATACAAATGATGATGCTTTAGGTATGACTAGAAGTTTGTATGCAAATGGAAAATGGCCAGTGGATGTTGACCATAGATGGAGAATGCAGGCAACCAATAACTCAGTAGGAGAGTCATATGCGGCCTATCTAAATGTGAAGGTTTCTATAGATGATGTCCAAGATGAGCATCATTTCTTTGTGTAGAATACTTCTTCTTATCCCACAATTCTTAGACAGCCTTACATTACTTCTTCGCATATGGAGACTAAGGTTTTGGATGATACTTTAGATTATACGCCAATCAAGAGCAAAGATCTAATTGTTTGTATATAAATTATGCTAGGCCCAATGCAAAAGTGTTTAGAGAATCGAGTTTTTAGTAATGCAAAACTATGGTGGTGCTAAGAGGAAAAAGCTCTCACCTATCACTATAGGTGCATGTGCTTTTTCTTCACCGTCTTTAGAATTTTCAACAAAAGATTCCATATGTTATCAAAGAGTTGCAAACATGAATATGGTAGTAAGACAATAATTTAATCGGGTTCAAGCACTATCGCCATAAAATGGAGTGCAACCATACTCAGAGTTGACACAGGTGGACATCAACATCCTACTCTGCAATCATCATCTGTTGTACAAAGCTCGACATAGCTACAACAACGAAAAATCATATGCTAAATGTACTTAACAAAATAATCCCAAATGTATATTGCTATATGAAAAACAATAGAACTTTCTCAACAAAGACAAAAAGTAATAACAACATAGTACTCGAGGACAACCAATGAGGGATTACAAAACCTTTATAAACTCAAGACAACCAATGAATATAAGACAATGGCAATACTACTACCAAATGTTGTGACTGAGGATAATACAAGTGTTAGGTGTACTACTAGATACCACTCAAGATGCCAGTCCTCATCAAATGACTATGGCTGAAGGGACACATGAAACTTCTAACATATGAGCATGGGAGCCCTTTTGCCTTCGAATCCTAATTTCCCTTGGATACTTGATCCCTTGATCTCCCTAGATTGTGCAACCATTGATCTTATTGCTCCCTTTCTTATATAGCCTATTACCTACTGTGACATTCTCTCTCTGCCCATATGCCGTGCCAGATGGACTTCACTACCTTTTCACCAGTTGGCTCATTAATGAGTTGTTGGTGGACTTCACTACTACAGCCTTTAACACTAGCACACACGGTGGACTCGGACCCACAAAATTACTCTCACATGTGTCACCTTCATCCTCTATATTGAGCGCATCGTCCTATTGGATCTGGTCTGGGGATAGAGGTGGGGCGATGAGGGTCGGAGATGGGATGGGAGGCAGTAAGGGGTGAGGGGTTTGGTTCTAGTTCGAGTTTATACCTGGACTCGACATTGAAGAGGGCATGGATGTGGTGCCATCGCTTAAGGGAGAGGGCTTTAGACTTGGTCAAGCGGTCCTAGAGTTGGTTAATAGTGGCTACCTTCAGGCTGTCAAAGGTGGTAGCAGAGGGGTCTTCAGAGAGCGGATCATCAAGATTAGGATCTCTACCTCCTTAATCCTTGCTTAGATCACTAGGATTTTGGATTTTTCTCCTAGATTCGTGGAGGATTCTCTCGTGAGTTTGGCCTTAGACTAGAGGTGGTGGGCTGGAGGCAGGCACTCGGATGGCACTTTGGTATAGAACGTCGGTCTTCTAAAGCCTGGCCCGAACGGGGAATATCAATCTTCTTCATTTTTTGTACTACTTTGACTCATTGTTCCTCTCAAATGTGCTGCCAACCCAAAGAAGTTCAAATTCTGCCTTCTAGTCTCGTCAGTTTAGGTCAAGCATTGTCTATTGTAGCACCTGGATCCTCTCCTCTACTTTGGCATTCCGCTGCTCCAGTGCTTGGTAGTGCTCCATCGTGATCTTCCACTTTGGTTTGACAAAACTAATGCCAATGAGGAAGTCAAAGAAGTCTAGAGCCGAGGGTTGTGGAGACGTATCCTCCTCAGTCTCAGGGTATTGATGGGCTCCTCCATGGCAACATTCTCCAACTCTAACTACTATTCTTTACTCTTGACATCATCAGCAAAGGCCAGCTACACCTATTGGCATGCCTCCAACCTTTGTCCATGTTCCTAGAGAGCAGTGTCCTTCCTTCTATCAGAGTTGCTCTTGGAGAGGGCGATGTTGGCTTGCTTGAGGTAATCCACTTGGGCAATGAGGTCCTGCTGCTAATGCTGGTGCGCTTGGTCAAGAACCCATTGATGAAGTTCAATGATTGGTGAGCCATCTCCCAACTGAACTTTGGGGGGATCAGCACCAATTGATGAAGTTCAATGATTGGTGAGCCATCCCTCAGCTGAACTTTGGGGGGATTAGCACTAGTTGTTGAGACAAGTTAGCGGGGAGGAGGAGGTGCCATCTTGACTGATGAGGGTAGGAGAGAGGCTAGGGGGTTTGTTGTCTTTTGGGTTCTCCTCCTCCTGTTATCTCTTTTGACCCTTGGACTTGAGTAGGGCGAGTTCCACAAAGAGGCTAGTAGTAGAGGTGGATTTTCTAGGGGATTGGCAAGATTGGTGCTCCTAGGATGGTTGTCTTGCTCAACAGGCTACTTGACGGTATCGCTAGCCGACTGTCCTCCTTTTTGAGGACTTGGTCTTCAACGCACAGCTCCATGGGAGGTTGACAAACGTGGTGAGCTATAGGGAGTTGGGCATCTGCAAGGGCCTCAAAGTTTGGGGGGAAACCTCCTCAGTTGTGACTTGGAAGGTTGCCATGGCAATAAGATGAAGGAAGGGCAAGACACATAGAAAAAAAGAGAAGTGGAAGTAGGTTTGTGTACAAGTGTTGGGCAAGAAATAAGGGTGTTGAAAAGGAGGATCTTTCTTTAAAAACTGTATGGTTAATGCAAAAGGACTATTGCCAATGCATGCGCACCACATCAACAACATAGGCCATAACAAGACATGATTAGAATGGATTTTTCAAGATATCATGGTGCCATCCATTGTATGAGCTAATGAGTGGGCCTCATAAATGAATGCTATGTCAGCAAGAGTAGTTAATTTTGGCAACTAGTCAATCTGTAGGTCGGGAACTAGTGGGGGATAAAATTCAAAATTCAATTGTGAAGGAGTGTTGAGGGAACCTAGTTTGATAGGGAATGGGCAAGCATTGGAAGCCTTTAGCATGATAGGGACATAGTTGGAATCCATTAACAAGCTTCAGCAAGTAGCAGCTTACCCAGTAGATTGATTAGATGGAAGGAATTAGTGTCAGAATCATGAAAGTCCCAAAAAGGACTGCTCCATTGAAATTCAACTTGCCCAAAAGCTTGCCCATTCATGTCTTAAAGACCAAGACGAGTTGGCCCTCTAGAAAAGTTCTTTCTTGGATAGTCTATCCACTTGGTGCTTTTGTTGAGCTTGCACTTCGAATAAAATGTAGGTGTTGTGGATCCGTTCTTCCTCTATTTAGGCAATGGCTTCCATCCCAAATGGAAATGATTCCTCTGAGAGTCGAAAACTTGGCACTGCATACTCGAAGGGCATAATGGCTTCTAGACCAAATACTAATTTATATGGAGTCATGCTAGTAGCGACCTTGAAGGAAGTACGGAAAGCCCATAGTGCTACATGGAGCTTGATATCCCAATTTTTTCTATTTTGATCTGACAACTTGGTTAAATTTTTACACAGGACCTTATTGGTTGATTCAGCTAAGCCATTGGCTCTTGTGGGTAATAAGAAGAAGACTTTTTATGTGCAATGAGAAAAAATGAGATGAGCTCTTTGATGACCTTATTGACAAAGTGTGTACCTCTGTCACACTGGCCAATTCAATTAGAGTTCCATACCTGGTGAAGATATCCCTAATAAACATTTAGCAACTGATTTGGTGGTATTGTCTAGTAGAGCCCAGGCTTTTATCCATTTCATACAATAAATTATTACAATCATGAGATACTTATTTTTTATGCAAGCAGTGATAGGATAGATTAGACCAATGAGGTCCACATCCCATTTTTGGAAGGGTTTCAAAGGTAGGATTGATTGGAGCAACAAGCAGTCTCTAGCACCAGGCCAATCCAACCTTTGGCAGAAATCGCAATGCTAGACCCACTTGCGATGAGCATCACCATGCATGGTCGACCACCACGAGCTAGCTTGCTGGATTTTATTTGTTACTTCAACAACGAAATGACCAACATTAATCCCTTGAGGAGCTTCCTCCAGGACAACAGGTTGCTTGCTCCATTGGGAGTACTACTCTTTGTAGCACTCCAGAGAGAGTGCGATAATACAATTGGCCCATAATAACCTCAAAATGGTGGCTCCAAAGAGCCAGTCGTTTCCATTGATCCTTCTGGAGATGGGGTGAAGGTACTTCACTCTCCTGGAAAGCCATCATTTCTTAATACCATGATCATGGAGGGTTTTGTGGCTCAAGCTCTAGTACATCTATTTCTACTGCAAATAATTGTGCATTTTGGAAGTAATCTTCGACACTAGTTGGAGGTTCTCCTTAATCAAGGCAATATAAAAAGTCAACAATGACATGCTAGGTGTTCCAAGGTGATGTATTACTATATATTCGAACTCTTGTAGCATAAGAATCCATCTGGCAAGTCACCTAATGACATGTTGCTACTTGACCAAGTAGACTTAAGCTGAATGATTTACATGAAAAAGAAAGCGTGTCTTAATTGAGTAAATCATGCCAAGATATTCTCTTTCGTTGACTCAATAGTTTCTTTATGCATTGGACCTTGCATAAAACATTGGACAAAACCATCCGTTTTCATCCTACTACATAAGCATACTACCAATAGTCATGTCAGAGGCATCAACAAATACATGAAAGGCTTTCGCCCAACATACCTCGTGGCAATGTGTGAGGCAGAGTTGGATGGCATCAAATGAAGCGTGGCTTTCTGAAAGACACTAAAATCATCTAGAAAGACTCTCATAAAATCAATCAAATAAGGCCCAAATGTCTCCTACATGTCTCTCTAAAAAGAGGCCAAAGCATTCTTGAGACAAACCACATTGCCATACAAACATACACTTCCCATGCTGTGATAAAAGCTTTTTTAGATTGATCTTTTGGAGCAAGTTGAACTCAGTTGTATCTAGTGAAACCATCAAGGAAAGAGTACATCTTGTGGCCAGCTATTCCATCCAATATAGTATCTAGATAGGGAATGGGAAAGGGATCCCAAATTGTGGCTACATTAAGCTTTCTGTAGACCACACATATTAGCAACTTCTTATTCTTTTTAGGAACTATGACAATCAGGGAAATCCGATCCACTTGATCTTTTGGAGTGATGAACCCAACTCATTGTAGTCAATCTAACTCCTCTTTGACCTATTTGGGCATGTGAGGGCTCATCATATAGCATTGCATCTGGACTAGGACAACATCCAATTTTTGAGGAATCCGATGTTGATAGAAGTGAGGATCTAGTCCTTTCATCTCTGAGTATTCCCAAGTGAAAATATCGTTAAACTCCATCATTAAACTCATTTTGTCTTTTCTGGCGGACCAAGATATACTATGTCCAATTCATCTTCCTTTACCCTAATGACCTTTTGCATTTGCATCTCAAACTTGTGCTCTTGACTTAGGATTTCTTTTATGTCAATGTCAACAATATGATTATTTTTTGGCTCACAATCCAGGTTTTGTGTTCCAAAATTGTTTGGATTATTGTCCTTCTCTTGCTTCTCCATGACTTTGTCCAATAAACTTTGTGGTTGCATGTATTGTTCACTAATCTACAACACATTAATGAGACACCATGGCTATAAATCAACATTAGTCTTTAAGAATTCCTCTTCTTCATAATCACTTAAGCCTTTTACTATATTGACTATTTCAATGAAGCCGGTTTGCAGTGTGGTGCAAGTGGGCAACATTGATCAAGAACACAGTCACTTTATGTTTATTCCTACGGATTGTAAGTTTGTCTTTATCCTAGTTATGGCTGGAGTAGCTAAGGTCTTCCCAATAGTAGGTGGTAATCTTCACCAATATGCTCCATATTCAACACAACCAAGAAAACCAAAAATTGAATTATAGCAATTTCCAAAAGTACAAAGTGGATGATACCTAGAGGTCTTACCCATTACCAATTGGCCATTCTTACCAAGAAGGGGGATGGTTCCCAATCCATCAATCCCAATTCTTAATAAATAGCCAATGTGATGATATTGACATCGGATCCACTATCAAGTAGGACGTGATGGCACTGGCTCTTGTTGGATTTTACGCATTGTTGCCTTTAGAGCATGAGCCATCATAGCCACTACTTCTCATTCTCCTAAGATAGAGCACTCTAGATTAATCAACTTTAAGAGGTGATCCTTGAGAGTCAGGATATGATTCAAGAGCTCACCTAGTAGCATAATAGTATTCACTAACCCCCATCCGGTTGATACTTCAGACAAGTCCAGAATAGTTGAAGTGCTTGGCATGTTCCCTTCCATTGTTGTGGGCTTGGCATTATGCTATTGGCTTCTACTTTCTCCGAGATTAGCATCCGGGGTTTTACTCTATCTCTAACTAGGGTGGTCTTTCAAATTCATCTTGCAATCTTTACCAGGATTATCATTCAGTAATTGGCTCTTCTACTTGCTAGGGATAAACTTCTCACTACTTCTCTTTGTGAATCCCCGAGTGACTACATGGATTCTTCCCTCCATTGGGTTGTGGATCCTCTCTCACAACTTGCTTATTTTTCTCTTGTTTTGGGATTCTTACTCCTTGTGCAAATTCGTGCTACAGTTTGAACTTCATACACTCTGGGCCTATAGCCAATTTGGGGTTTCAGTGACTCCATGTTGGGTGTGGTGTCTTCCCCCCATGTGGCATTCCCTCCCATCTAAGCATCATAAGCTTAAGCGTCTAGACATTCAAATCTCCAATGTCCTTCTTGCATGCAAAACGGTACCATGGCCATCGCTAGGTTACTACTACTCCTGAATTGTGTAAGAAACTGCCGATCTCGAAGCTCGATTGGCCTGGAGTGTGGTCCATTGGCTAGAGGGGGATGCTTTGGTACCTTACCATCCTTGAGGATGGGTCATCTGGTACCTACCATTGTACTGGTGGTACTTGGTGTTATGAGTAGCCATATTGCAAATATTGCTCCATCATTGGTTTAGGCCGCATTTAGCCTAATTGTGTCTGGGATTATTGAACTATGTGCAACATAGATTTTTTATTTCATTTTGCTTAGTGTTTTTTAATGTTTTCTTGCCCTTGTCCTTCTTCTTACTCTTGGTGGGCCTTTTCCCCTCCTCTTTCGAGTCAGATTCTTCATTGTTGGATTCTACCTCCAAGTCAGAATCAAAAGTGGAATCACTATTGTCATCATTATGGTTCTTTGGAGTTGACTTATTGGATTCCTTTCCTTTTCCTAACTTTTCTTTGGATAGAAACTACTCTAATCTAAGAGCTTTCTTATAGAATGGATCTATTCTATAATTCAATAAATCATCAGAAGCAAATGCTTTCCAAATAAGTTTATTGAAACATTGAACATACAATGTATTCAACATCTTATCTTTTGGTTGAGAATTGGGGTCAATTCTATTGTTGAGAATAGTGAACTTGGCAATATATGCCTGGACTAATCAATCTCCTTGCTTAAAGTGACAGAGTCTTTCAAGTTTCTACACATCTGTTTTGTTGAATACAAAATGCGATGGGTGCATCATTCTAGGTTGGCAAACCATGTTCTAGGCTAGGTCGCAACCTCTTTTCACATCAAAGATTCGAATATGGCAATCTTATGAGACTCATTGACTTGACCAAGAAATTTGACCATGTATGCCACATCAAAGATTTGAATATGGAAATCTTATGAGACTCATTGACTTGACCAAGAAAGTTGACCATGTATCCCACATCAAACTGATAAATAAAGGCATCCAGATTCTCATTGTAAGTTCCAAAGAACAAAGGAAAGGAGATACTAGGTGGGTGAGCCATTGGAATGGAAAGTGAGGATGGAGTTGGGGGTATTGAGGGGACAACAACTTGATTAACAAAAGCCAAGAAATGACTTGTTAGGTTTAGTGGAGTAGTGGGCGAAATTAGGGAAAGATCAGATTCTCTACCAGTCGAAGGAGTAAAATGTGAACGGTGCCTTCAAAACTAGGGAGAAGATTATTGCACTTGAGATATATAATCGCTGAGGATCAAAGAAGCCTTAGGAAATGGTATTGTTGGGTACTTTTTAGACTTAGGCTGCCATGCTTGGCCTAGAGCCAAAACTGCATCGAGCAGACCATGAAAATGCATATGCATTCAGCTTAGTGTACTAAGGAACAAATCATGGTCACTATGTGTGATCAAGTTTGAGCACTACTGCCATAGAATGGAGTGTGATCATACTCAAAGCTGACATAGGTGGACACTGACATCCTACTCTACAGTCATCATCTATTGTACAAAGCTCGACATAGTCACAACAATGAAAAATCACATACCAAAATGCACTCAATAGAACAAACCCGAATGTATATTACTATATGAAAAACAATATAACTGTCTCAGCAGAGATGGAAAGAGATAAAGACATAGTACTTGGGGACAACCAGTAAGGGATCATAGAACCTTCATGAACTCAAGACAATCGATGAATATAAGACAATGTCAATACTAGTTCCAAATGTTGTGACTAAGTACAATACAAGTGTTAGCTTTGCTACTAGATAGCACTCAGTATACCAGTCTCAAAGGACTAGTCGAAGGAACACTCAAAAGATCTAACAGTCGAGCATGGGAGCCCTTTTGTCTTCGAATCCTAATTTTCCTTGGATACTTAATCCCTTGATCTCCTTGGACTATGCAACCCTTTATCTCATCGCTCCCTTCCTTATATAGCCCGTTGCCTACTGCAACATTCTCTCCGCCCATGTGCCGTGCCAGATAGTCATCACTGCTCTTGCACCCATGGATTGATTAATGCGTTGCTAGCGACTCCTAGCTTAAAAGGCTACTAACTATTGTCCCCTTTAATAGTATGTATACAAGATTGAGAAATATATGAGAGAGCATGTACTATTTCAAGATGATGAATGTGTTTTTGGTTTGTATGATGGAGTTTCTGATGTAGATACAGTGTCAAAAATTGCAGCCATACTAGGATCTGAGTAAAGTTTTGAGTCCAGCATTATACATATGAATTATTTGGATATGTTTCAAGTTATTGATTATTTTGTGATACAAAAAGAGTTATAAGATTATAGGATTGAAGTTAGAGTGTATACAAACTATACAACAATGGGCAAGAAGGTGAAACTAGTTGCAATACCATCGCCTCCTAATAGTGAGAAATTGATTGGATTGGCTTTTGAACAACCAAAACTTGAGGGATCCAAAGAAGATCAGTCATAAATTTATTCTGGATTTGCTCAAACAATTGAAAATTGGATATCAAGATTTTCTATTACCAATGGAGAGATAATGCTTTAAGGACCCTTTGAGGATATGCTATCCAAGCATGGCAAAGCTTTTGCATTTCAACTGCATGAGATAGGATTGATGATTTAAGAGTTGTTGCAACTATGGTTATCTTTACGATTCCACATATACCTTAGAACTTAGGCCTATTCTAGTTTTGAGGGCACACTTGCCTAAACTAGTAGATTTTTTGAATGAGAAGATAAGAATGGGAATACTAGAGCCCTCTTCAGCTCCATATTCCAACATGTGGTTCACTGTGTCAAAGAAGAATGGGATGTTGAGATTTATATAAGATATGCAGCTAGTGAATAGGGTGACCATCAAGAATGTGGGAGTAGGACCAATTGTAGATGAGTTTCTTGAAGTTTTTGTATGAAGAGCCATATATTCATTAGGTGCTTTGTACTCAGGCTATGACTAGTTTCAGTTGGCACTTGATAGCAAAGATCTTACCATGATGAAGACTCCATTGGGTTTAGTTCACATGTGTACTTTGTCTCATGCAACTACAACTCTATGATCCATATGATGAATGCCATGAATAAAGTGCTCAGAGATTATATCGAGCATCTAATTATGCCTTTCTTGGATGATGTACCCATAAATGGTAAAATATTAATATGCATCTCCATATGCATGGTGCCTTTCTTGTATGCAAATATAATATGAACTAGACTTTAGAGTGTGAAGAGATGAGGATGATTAGTTGGATGGATAAGGATCTGAGGTGGCAAGTCAAAGAGGACTCAATACAATGTATCCAATGTACTTATATGCCTATTTAAGAGACAAGCTCTATGCAAAGTGTGTCTCTATTTTTCTCATTCTATCAAACTTACGGATTTATTTATCTATGAGCCTCCATGACTATTCTATTCTACATTTGATTTCAAAGCCAATGATAGATAGGTAGAGACATTGTTTTTCCTTTTTTTTTTGGAGTAAGAGATTTTTATTTTTAATTTTTAAAAGTGTACTATCTCATCCTTATCATATCCTTCTTCTTCTTCTTCCTTTACACTATCAATCTACCCTAGATTGAATGTGCCTCTCACTTGTCCCTTATTGCTACACCTCAACCTCCTCTCCTCCTTGACATCCACCGCAAAATTGGCTACATTCCACTCCTACTATCAAACTCTCCAACACTCATCCTTTTCAACAAGAAGAAGACAAATGAATTCTTCTTTTGATTGCATTTGAGCTTCTTGCGAAGCCCGAAATTGACATTCCTAACCCTAGCCAATAGTGTGCATATCTAGTACTAGCTATATTTTTCTAGGAGCACCAATCTTGCATCATCAAGATTGAGGTGGATATAGCCAAGGGCACTACAAGCACAACCTGAAGAAGAAGTCGCAACAAAAGAAGAAGAAGTAGCACTTGAGAATGACACCATCACTCGCATCCTCTCATCCTCATCAAAATTGGCACGTCCAAGACATGCCATGGCTACAACAAGAATTTTTCTTTCTTCTTCTAATCAATACTCTGGAGTTTGTAACCTTTATGCTAATCTTTTAAAAAGTCTCTTTTCACACCTCTTGAACCAGTTCTATGTCTTGTTTGCATCATTCAAATCAAACTAGTTGTTTCTAACCCTGTGTTCACATTGAGGTTTTCAGAACTCAATATTTATAAGTTGAATTCACAAGTCCCATCAAGTCATGTATGACAAGAAGTGTGTATCAAGTCAAGGCAATGTATCCTCATATATTCATCTCAAACTCATCAAGCAAAAATAATTTTTTTAAATCATGAGGAATGAAGACCAAGACCAATACAAAGACAGACCAATGAGCACAACAAGAATGAGAAGACAAAAATCTAAGCAAAGACTGAGACAATATCAACAAACCCAAGATTACAAGACGATCAATAAATCAAAAGCCAAAGAAAATGGCCAAGCAAAGTAGCAACGTGGAGGAGCACCCACACAAGATGAAGACAAAGAAGATTGAGGAATCTAAAGGAAAAGAAGACAAAGCCCAACTACCCACTAGTAGTAGCAAAGAGGCACCTAGGGGGACAATCAAAGACCAAGGACAAAATTTCAAAACAAAGATAAACCAAGGAAACTAGAATCACATGATCACCTTGAAATAGTAGCCGAGAAGGTGCTAATGGGGGGTGTTAAACTATTTATATATGTGCCCATACGTGTGGTGCCTCTTATATGCAAATGTAATATGAACTAGATTTTAGAGTGTGGAGAGATGAGGATGATGAGTTGGATGGATAAGGATCTGAAGTGGCAAGTAAAAGAGGACTCAATATAATGTATCCAATGTACTCATATGCCTATTTAAGAGGAAAGCCCTATGCAAAGTGTGTCCCTATTTTTCTCATTCTATCAAACTTATGGCTTTCCTTATTTATGACCATCCATGACTATTCTATTCTATAATAAAGGGATGTGCAAAAGAAGAGAAGGATGAGGAAGTGGATGACCAAAGGATATAGGAATTTTGTGGTAGCCAATTGTGAAGAGGTATTGACCAGGCTTGAAGAAGTAAATTTGACACTTTTGGGACTGAAATCAATTTTTGGAGTGAATGAAGTATTGATAGTGGCTTATATGTGTGGGCCTTATAGAAGAAGGTCATCCCCTTTACTTGATTTGGATACTGTGGGAGCTTTCACTCACCCGCCAAGACCCATGGACCGCTTATTGTTTCAAGCGTTCCAAGCCGAGCACTAATGGCTATCTCTCACCTAGCCGACGTGCCATCCATACCTACGGGTGTAGTGAGCTTACCTCCGTGCCATTTGAGTTACCTCCTCTCCCGCATACTCCATTAGCTCCACGATCCAAGTGCAAGCTTCAAGCAAGCTCCATCCTCAAGCTCCACGCTCCAAGCTCCATTGCCGCGAGCAAGACAAGAGAAGAGAAGAGAAGAGAAGAAGAGAGGAGAAGATGGAGAGCTTCTCCTCCTTGGTCCCTCACCCTCACACACTCACTCCCTCATACTCTCACACTCCCTCTCTCAAGCACAAGCTCAAGCAAGCAAGAACAAGGAAAAGAAGAAGAAGAGGAGAACTACTTTTGGCCACACACAAGAATGAGCTTCTCATTCTCTTTTCAACTTTATATACAAAACCCTAAATCCCTTTTGGGCGGTCATCCCCTTTTCCCCTTTTTACATGGCCGGCCATAGCCTAGGCCCTTTTTCCCATTGTCCTTCTATCTTCCTAGCTTCCTTTTCACCGCCCATCTACATTTACGAATTGCACGGGTGAGAGCCTGGCGCTCTTTTACAAGATTTCAGGTATTTTAAAATTCGCCTTTCCCCTTTTGTATTTGCCTTGGACTTTTAAGGTTGCCCTTGCGCTTTTGGCCTTTTCTCCTATTCTTTCTTTAGTCGGGCTACCTTTTTCTGCCTTTGCCCTGCAAGAGTGTGGCATCAATGCTAATAGCAATGCCAATAGAGACGCCAACAAAAAATAGTGCTAATTAGTGTCACTATTGCTCTAATTTCTTGTAGTATTTATCCAAAAAGGTAAGTGCTTTAAGTCTAATGGCCAACTCAAGGGCTTAACTAAGAGAAGTGGATACCTAATATGGAAGAGTAGGCCAAAGAAAGAAGTCAATGTGGATAAGCTAGGGAGAAAGTAATAGAAGCTCATTCTTATGTGTGTGCCAATCACTTCCAAGCTCTCTTGCTCATGTTTACATTTTTGCTTGCTTCCATTTTGAGAGAGAGAGAGAGAGAGAGAGAGAGAGAGAGAGAGAGTGTGTGTGTGTGTGTGTGTGTGTGTGTGTGTGTGTGTGTTTGAGGCTAAGATTCAACTAAGACTTGCCTATTCATAGTAGACTTCTAGCACTCCAACCAATTAAGGTCAAAGTTGAACTCAACTATGAAATTCAAAATTTATTGATGCAATAGTCTTTTTGGAGACAAGCTCTACTAATTTTCTCTAAGACTCTCTTATCTATATCCTAATTTGTTGTTTCATAAGTTGGATGCAAATAATCTATGCAATCCACCATCTATTCAAGGATTAAAACTAAAAGGTGTAGCAAGAATGAGAGCACAAGCAAATGCAAGAGGATGCAAGAGCTATAAGGGTTCAATCAAGAGAGAGCAAGATGGCTTGTGGAAACTCCAACAGTCACAATGTGTGACCTGCCTTCCCTTATTCTATTTATGTGAAAGCGCAAGATGAAATTACTCAAGTACTATGTGGATATACTCTTTTTGGGACAAGTAGAGAAGTTCCTTAGAGTGATTATGTGTAATGCACATACAAGTATGTGAGAGGTATGCTCCATATCCTTCATCTCAAAGCTCTTCTTGAGCTAAGCCTTCAAAGTATCCAATTCAGCATTATCACTTCCAACAATGAGCATATCATCAATATATAATACCAAAAAGATAAGGCTACCATCATGGGCCCCTTTTGTGTAGAGACATAGATCTATAACATTGCAAGAATAACCCTAGAAATGTGTAAAAGCATCAAACTTGTAGTACCATTCCCTAGTTATCTCCTTGACTCCATAGAGATTTTTTCTCAACTTGCACACTAGGTGTTCCCTATCCTTTTCCATAAAGGCCTTAGGCTACTGCATATAGATATCCTCATGCAAGTCCCCATGTAAGAAAGTTGTTTTCACATCCATCTAGCAAAGATCTAGATCTAATTATACAACCAAGTGCAGAACTGTCATCTTGACCGTGGGGGAGAATATATCTCATCAAAGTCAACTCCTTTTTCGTATTTAAAATCCTTTGAAACCAAATGGGCCTTGTATATTAACTTAGGGTGACCAAGGATATTGTTTAACTTATACACACACTTGCATGGAAATGCATGTTTACCATGTGGCAAGGAAACCAAGTCCCATATATGCATACTGAATCAAACTCAAAGTGCATGGTTCTCTCCCAAGAGTGATTCTCATGTCTATGCATAGTCTCCTTATAAGTAATGGGCACATCAAAATTTGTCACTAAGTCATAACGTATAGAGGGATCAAAACAATTCAGAGGACATGAAGCTCTAGGAGAGCATCTGGTTGTGGGGCTTGTACTACCTATCCTCTTTATTTGATATCAGGATCTTGCACAAGAAGTAGATCCTGGGTGACTACATTATTAGTAGCCACAGGCTGTCTAACTGGGACTGGTTGTATTATAATAAAAGGCTCCTCCTAAAAGATCACCTTGTGTACCTCAACCACCTACTCTTGTCTCATATGTATTTGATTCTCATGAAATACAATGTCATGGTTGAGGATAACCCTTTAAAGCCTATGGATCCCAAATGTGATAGCCCAACTAACTTGCATCAACATATCTAATAAAGATGCATTTGATGGACTTCAAATCCATCTTATTGCACTCTTCTTTGGGAATATGGAAGAAAGCCTCACATCCAGAGACTCGAAAATTGTGCATATGAGGGAGTTTTACCAAACCATATGTCCTCTACAACTCTAGCACAAAGAGCATTGCATGGGGATGTATTAATCAAATGGACTACATTAGTAATTGCATCAATCCAAAGATGTTATGGTAAGCTTGCTTGACTAAGCATACTATGGAGTCCTTATTGAATAGTCCTATTTATATGATTTGCATAACACCATTCTAGGGTGGGTATACAAGGCGGTCAACTAACACTTAATACCTGTCTCATTACAAAACTACTCAAAGACCTTGGAGACATACTTGCTCTTATCGCTAAATAATAGGTATTTTAGCCTATGCCTAGACTAGTTCTCAACCATAGCAAGAAAGCATTGAAACATAAGTAAAACTTTTAACTTCTTCTTTATAGAATAGGTCAAACCTTATGCAAATAATCATCAATGAATGTAACAAAATACTTTGCACCATCTAATGGGACCATAAACATTTGAATGCACAATATTTAATGGCTAATCCACGCACATAGAACCAAAATTTTTATGCAAGTTACAAGTCTACTAGCCATAAAAACAATACTCACATTAATCAAAACATGAGTAGTCAAGAAGGTGGTAAATACTACAAACGAGTCAAGACTTTCATTCCTTTAAGGAACATATACCCAAGATGGTGATGCCAAAGAGATACATGTGAAATATCAATCACGACCAAAACATAATCAATAAATCTAGATACCAGCAAGAGATACATGCTACCAACCTTAGCACCTCTAGTAAACATGAGATTGCCACATGTAATCTTTCAAGTAGAATCACCAAAAGATACATGATACCTATCATCCAATTGTCGATAAGGCTTTTAGTCAAAGTTGGTAGTTTCTTTCCATGTAGAACACTTGACTCATTGAGGACTGAGCTAATGGATTGGTCTTCTTAGGGAATTGGCAAGACACAATAAGGGTAGAAATGGAAAGCTAGAAAACTACAATTATGGATCTTGATGCTACATTGAACATGTTGAGAGGAGACATAAATTGCACTACCACGATGAACTCCCTAAATAATTATAGAGGAAATGCACATTTTAAATATAAAAGTAAACTCTAAATCCTTGTAAAAGAGCGCCAAGCTCCCTCTTGTGCTACCATCAGTTTGTTGTCCTAGTTCAACCTTGACTCTAGTTTGACCCGGCCTCTAAAGCTAAGCTTGACTCTAGTTTGACCCGGGTAGCACTCTTTCCTTCCTATATTACGCTTTTGGCCCCGACTTAGCTTTAGAGTCTGCCTATGTGTCTTTGCTCCTTTTCCATCTTCTTCCCGCTTTTTCATTCATTCTTCTGCCTTCTTGGCTTGGGCATTCTTCCGCCTTCTTGGCTTGGGGTTAACATTACCCCCCTTCGAGATGGGTGCCAGTCCCATGGCACTCTTGGCAACTGATGGGTTTTAAGAGGCACTTAGCGAAGTAGTCGTGTAAGGGCAGGGACACGTGTAAACTTGGGTGCTCGTGGAAGCTTGGTAATAAGGTTTGTTGGAGAAGCCAAACGGATAGCAAGTGGTTGACGGGGGCCTCCGAAGTCGGTGGTTGGTCGCCTTTGTGATGCTTGGAAGGAAAGGGTACAGTGCTCTACCTAAGGGGGGTGTCTACCTTATTGTGCAGTGCATTGTGCTCGTGCTGGTGGAATGGGGAGTTGGGTCTAACCACAGGCTAGCCTGGGTGATATCCCACGCTTGGGGACCCCATTCATGCAAAGGGAGGTGCAGTGCAAGTAGCTTAGGGTGACAGGTCTAACCATAGGCAAGTGTTACCTCCCTAGGTATGTCCTGCCCTTGATGGGCCCTAAGCGTGAAGTGGGGGAGCAAAAAGAGCTAGGGGTTTAGGAGTAGAGCCAGCCGACCGAAGCCACCGAGCACGCCTAACTTGAGGACCCCTAGGTGCAGTGATCGTGCTTTATGTGGTGTTAAGTGCTTCTATAAGTGAGTTGTTTTGTCCATTCCATGCTTCCTTGGATGCTTTTTCTTTTTCTTTTTCTCTTTTGTTTTCTTTTTTCTTTTTTTTTGGGAATAGTATTACACTAGTAGAACGACATCCTGTACCTAATCTTCCTCGTCTGATTTAGGCGGAGAAGCGGGTCGGATGGATTTGCTAAAAAATATATGGCTTTGCATGTATTCTTTGAGGTTCATGCGGACGTGGAGGGAGGTGGTGGAGAGGAAGGGATGGTTGCACCTAGTGAATTGGCTGTCGTTCATATCCTCTAGGAGAGCTAGGCAAAAGGAGGGGAGAAGGCTAGCTCTCATCATTAAACGCGCCATGGCACAGCTATCAATGGCGTTAGGATCAAAAAAGAGGGGAGGCAAGCCACGCTCTTGTGGGGTCAGGTCCTGCTTGAGTAGTAACTTAAGTAACATAAGATAATTACAGGTAAATATAAAGGCTGGATCGGGGCATGAAGAGAAGTTTGCGAGAAAACGCATCATGGAATCATTTAGGCTTCCCGAGTTGAAAAGGAGGGCATGTTCGAAGGAGGCGGCATTGGAGTTTTAGATGATGGGGAAATCATGATGCCCATGGAGGGTGGCGACAAAATCCATGCCTACCCTACGAGGATATGCCATGAATGTGGGGTCATTCCTCTCATAGGGCAGGGTGTTACAAAAAGCCATCCAGGCGAGCATGCTAATGTCGCACACTCACCTCCTCCATAGGGATTGGCAATTGTAGCCCTGTATAATATGTGGTATGTTCCAGCCATTTATCTCCCAGTCGTCCGCCAGTCGCGATCACCTCCTCCATCACTTTGATCGGTAGGACCCTCCACAGGTTGTTAGGCATGAGGAAGCTGAAGTTGAATGGGTCTTTTTCTTTTTCTTGCCGTTCCCAAATCACTAGCTCCGCGTGGAATCCAGCATGGAGGTCATCGGGGCACAGTGAGAGGGGTGCAGACGGCTGCATGACCAGTTTAGCTCTTAGCTGCTTCCTAGTTTCTTCAACTAATTTTCTCTGTCTTTCCCTTAGTGTGGCTTGTATTTCCACGGATGGATCAATCTGTTTGTTGTTCTTGGACATGTGGCGAGGGGGGTTGTGGGATTATCTCTTCTCTGATTCTCCCCATAATGAATTCGATCAGCCTCCTCCCCCTACCGGTCTTCTATTGCACTCCTTCTTCAAAGCCCAGTGTGTCCAATTCCTGGGGGGTTAGGCTGGCCAGTAGTAGGTACTTCCATTGCTCTTCTAGGCTCAGCCTAACCTCCGCAGGTTGGGGTGGTATCTATAGCCCCGCATACAGGGCTCTGCGTGCAATGCTTAGTTTTTTCTGCACTACCTCCAATGACTCCTTTCCCTTTGGGTGGGTCGTGTCCAGTAATGTGTTGATGAAGGCCTGTTGTTGGGCACTAAAGGCTGTCTAGGCGGTGTCTGCTTTACTTTCTGCAATGATTTTTTCTTTCTCCACCAAAGCGAGGTGCCGTGCCAGTGTCTTCACCCTTTTCTCATTCTGCGATGCCCATTCCTTTGCTCTTTTGTTCATTTCTTCCATGCTTTCTCCTTGCTTTTGTGCCAGGGTTACGAGCTTCTGCTCCTGGGCTTTGAGTTCCTTGCTCATGTTCTCGTGCTCTTTTCTCCCCAAGGTGTAGTTGATCGATCATAGACTCGATCTCCTTTTGCTGCTGCTCCCTCTCTTGCTTTCTCTCCTCTTCTTTGGCATTCAATTCCTCCATCATTTGCTCAATGTTGGCGGTTTTCGCCTCCAATTCCCCATGTTGCATCAGGAGGAGCTTATATTCTTGCTGTATCTGCACCAGTTCTTGATTCTCATCCTCCAGCCGTTGCTTGTAGCTTTCTTCCATGTCCTCCTTGGCCTTTAATTCCTACTTAAGGCCAAAGATATGTCGTTGTTGCATGGCTATTGTGCGGGTTTTTTCAAGCTAGAAAGCGGCTACTGACTTCTTTTCCGCCACCAACTCAACCACAGCCATCCTCTTTTTCTCCTTAGCCCTCTCCAATTAGGAGAGTAACTCAGCGATATACTCATCGTAACTAGCTGGTGGCATCATTGTTGTGTGGGTTGGGATGGTCAAGGCTTCCACTCTCGGACGCTTCTAGCCCTGTCTCGACTCAGTATCTGTGGCTGGTCTCTTTTGCCCCGTGGCCATGGTCTCCATGCTCTTACCCTGGGCCATTTCTTTATTGATAAAATATTGCATCCAGGCCATGAAGTTGGAGACCTCCATGCTGGTGGGGATACTAGGGGTGAGGGTGGTTGGTTCGGTGGAGGGCACCATGAGGGTAGGGATAGGATGGAGAAGGGCCTTTCCTTTGCCTTCAAAGACAGTGGCCGGCATGACTTCTAGTACCTACGTGCTAGAACTAGGCCCTTCTTCCATCAGCGGGCTCCGCTCCCGAATCATCAGCCCTGCACTGCTGCTCAATGGACCGTCATGTGGCTTCGACTAAGTCCTCCTCCTCCTTGCTTCTTAGTTCCTCTTCTTCCTTAGTAGCTCTTCTTTGCCTTTCTTCTTCAGCTTTCCTATACTCTTCCTCCAGTTTCTCTTTTTCTTCGTGTTCTTCCCTTTTCCTCTTCTCGGCCTCCTGTTTTGACACCTTTTTACCCCTATTGACTTCTTCCTTTGTTTTTTCTTCTTCATGTTTCTTCTTCACTCCCTCTCCTCGGCCTCCTTGAGGGATTGTCTTTTTGCCTTTTCCAAATCCTCTTTTCTCCTTCTTGCGGCCTTCATTCGGCTTCTTTTTCTTTTGTGCTGTCTTCTTCTTGGGTTTCTTGGCTTACTTTTTGCCCGATTGTTCTTCTTGTTCCTGCCCTTTCTTATCAGTCTTGGTCCTGTCACTGGACCTCTCTTGGTCCTGGTGAGGGGGTGACATGTCAGGCATTTCTCCTTCCCCTTCTTATGCATCTTGTGTCTCTTTCACTGCCTTCTTAATAAGCGCAATCAAAATGCTTCCATAGGCAATAAACGAGGCATTGGACGAGGTCTTTTTTCTCTCTGTGGCCTTGGAAGCTAAGAACTCTCCTCCTACTAGCGTACTTCCTAAAGTCAGTGCTTTAGCCACCTGGTCGATGGTTTTGTGCACATAACCGTTCCAGTCGACTTCGTGCAGGGTGTGAGCTACTACGTTCTCCAGCACACAGGCACATTGATTCGATGCATTAAGGCGTTGTAGCGTTGGCTGGAGAAGAGCGCATGTACTAGCTTTGCCTGCAGTCTGACTTCTGCATCAGGGATGTCCTGGATGCTGATGCCATCATTAGTTAACACATCCTCCTTTTTCATTTTCAACATGGTGTACACATCCCTCTTCTGCTTCTTCTCTATCTTTGGCTCCAGTCCCAACGCCTTCTCCACCAAGGCAGGGGTTAAGTGAACATGTATCTGTTTGGTGTTTTCTCCCCTTTCTACCTTAACAGTGCTCCACTCATTGACAGGGTCGTAAGACCTGAGAAACTCCACACACTTTGTGTGGTTAGGTTCTTGCACAAATTTTTTGAGGTACTTGGTGAAATTGCATTGTTTGATGACTCTCTTGGCCGCACCCTCCTTGGCCACCACACCCTCTATGTTGTGAATGGTTCAAAACTTAAGCTGGTTGTAGCCGCGGCTCTCAAGAGTGATGCTATATTGTGCTCTTTCCTCTTCCGTGAACGGAAGTCGGTGGGCACGGTCTTGCTACGACATCTTTTGTTCCTGTCATAATCCCAAGTTTCCATTAGTGCTTCCAAATTAATAATTCGCAAGAAAAGTCATAGTTTAAAAAGAAAGACTCTATATGTTTATTGAATGAAAGCATTAAAATCCCATCCAATGTAGAATCTTCCTTCTGATTCTAACTTTTTGCCCTTTATTTCAAAGTTCTCTTGTCATTTTCCTACCTCACTCGTTGTTTACGTATTTATGTGTTTGCCTGATTTTCCTTGGTTTTAATTTGATTCACCTCACTCCCCTCCCCTCCTAGCTCGAGAAGAATCCTTCCTAGGATTGAAGCTTTTGGAGGTTGAGGACATTCTACAATGGGCCTAGGAGTTACCGGCGTAGGAACCGACTGTAGAAATCAGGATTGTACTCTAACTGAGCTTCGTGGTCTAGATCAAAAGGTCGAGTGCCCACGTGTGTAATGTAAGTGAGAACATTTGTTAGAAAGTCATCGGAGGCGACGCGGCTAGCAATATGTAGCTCTTCCTCAGTCAATAGGTAATCAAGGTAAGCGTGTCCCTTGATGTGCTCTTCCAGGGGCGGTCGCGAAGAGTGGTTAACACTCTATATGAGGTTGATGCGACATAAGTGGGGTCGTACTCCATTGTTTTAATTGTGCAGCACTGCTCAACGTTTGTCATGACTCAACACCCTTCTACTTCCCATTGCAACCTAAGAGTGTACCAGTGCCTCAAGAATGGGGATTCAGTCTCAGTAAGTTTGGATAATTCTGCAATTCCTTGGTCGGTGATGGTAGAAGTGGTTCATTGATCATATGACATGATGAGGCATTGTTTGAGGGCTTGCTCTTTAGAAATCTCACTATTGAGCAATACAATAGTGGAGTTTGCTGTCTTTGCGAAGGCAAGTTCAAACATCTCCCAAGAACAAGGCATCATATGAACTTCGGTTGCAAAAGGCTCGGGCAACAAGCCTAAGTCCAAGCGATCGTAGCTCAGAGCCAGCTCTCTGAAGGTGGCATCGAGCCGTCGAATGCAATCAACCATGTCATCCCCTGTATCTTCGGCTAGATTTGAGGCTAGTGTCAAAAATGCTTTCCGCTCATAGGAGGGTTTAAGACATGCTGGTGGTTGGGGTTTGATAGCTTTAGAGCCTTTGACAATGGATAGTTGTGGTTGCGAGTGTTCTTGAGGCTGCGGTTGGGCTTCCTGGCTTAGGGCTGGGGAAGTAGCGACTACTTCTGATGGATTGATGCCTTCAGAGTGGATCATTGTAGTCGGATGGGCTCTAACGGGTGATGGCTCATGTGACGATGTTTGTCGTTTGGGCTGATAGGCTTGTTCGACTCTCTTGGGCATGTGTGTGGATGAGCTTGATGGATGTGGACTTGGGGAGCACTGCGGTTTATGGTTTTGAGGTTCTATGGGGCTGGGGGTGATCAGGCTTGGGGGTAGCATAAAAGTGGTGCCCTTGGCCGTGTGAGCTTTAGGGATCCATATCCAGGCATTCCCCTCATAGTAGCCTTGTACGTGCAGGAGGGCTTTAGGGACCCACCTTTGCCTGATTATGCATTGATTTCTGTAACTACGCCTTGGTGTCCTAGGTTTAGAGCTTTGGGTCTTATGAGGTTGTATGCGATGACTCCTAGGCGGTGGTTGCGGCTGTTTAGGCCTCCATTGAAAACTAGACTGTTGAGCCTTAGCTTTTGCTGCCACGAATAGTGATGCTTGAGAGGTGGTGGGTGGTGGTCGAGCACTATCCTTCTCCTTATATTTGGCTGCTAATAGTTCTACTAGTGGCCATGTGGACTGGGGTGAGATCGCACAGCCCTTGCTGAAAGTTGTATCAATGCGGATGTTGCCTATGGCGAGGTGAATGCGCTGTAAGTCATAATCAACATTGCAACATGTTTGCTTCTTGAAGGTTCGCCCTAACAGCATCTCCGTGCCTGCATCCTTGGTGTCTAGCAACACATAGAAGATCATTCATACAGTCTCAGACTCGATAGAAATGGCGACCCTGCACTTGTCGAGAAGTGCATATGAGCGGCCCCCATATGGGCTTAATTTGGCGTTAGTGGGCTGTAGTGGTGGTTTGCCAAGTTAGGTCCAATGATCATGAGTCAAGTCATTGAAGTCCGCTCCCTCGTCAATTAAGCCATTGAAGATGCATGTTCACTTGGCAGTGATCGTGATGTGTAGGTATGCAGGCTCCATGGTTTCCTCATCCTCATCATCGATTTCGGTGATGGTGGCGACTTGTACCTTGACAGGCGGTTCCAACATTGGTGGCTCATGCAAAGGATGCATGGGAGGATAGTATTTCTTGACAGGGTTGCCATTGAAGAAGCCTATTCCCTCACCGTCTAGAGTCTTGAGCTCGACGTTGCCCGTTCGGCTGATCGCACGAACTCGAAAAGGCCCAAGACCCCTAAACTTCATTTTTTGCCTATACCCCTTAATTGATTATAGGAGCACTAAGTTGCCTTGTTCAAAGTCACGTCGCTTGACATGCTTATCAAACCAGCTCTTGCGTCGTGCCTTCTCACATATGAGTCCATGAGTGGCTAGAAGGCGAGTCTCCGAGAGGCGTTCGAGCTCGACTAGGCGTTGTGTCCATGCCTCCTTTCCTTCCCATCGCTCGTGAAGTGTAATTCGCAGGCTAGGCACGAAGAATTCTATGGGAAGAATTGCTTCGGTTCCGTAGGTCAACCTAAAGGGGGTCTATCTGACAACCGTTTTATAAGCTGTGCGGTAAGTCCACAAGGCTGCCATCAACTTGTTATCCCAGTTGCTGCATGAGGTAGAGACTACCTTGGTTAGGACATTGACAAGAATCTTATTTGTGGATTCTGCCGGGCCGTTTGCTTGAGGGTAGTATGGAGAGGATTTCCAATGGATAATCAAGAAGGTGGATAGGAGATGTGCTATCACTTCATTGATGAAGTGTCTTTCCTGGTCACTGACTAGTTCGATGGGGCATCCGAATCGTGAGATCACCTGCTCCCACAAGAACTTGGCAGTCATTCGAGCATCGTTCTTTCGTGTTGCTCTCACCTCTACCCACTTCGTTAGGTAGTCTCTCACCACAATGATGTATTTGGCTGCGAATACTATGCAGCGGGGCTAATGGGTCCTATGAAGTCAATTCTCCATTTTTCGAAGGGTTGTCATGCAATGATTGGGATCAACTCCATTTGAACCTTGCGAATCGGGACCTTCATCTGTTGCTGACACTCGTCACAATGCTTAACAAATCGTGCAGTATCACGGAACAGCGTTGGCCACCATAGTTGAGACTGCAACACCTTATGGGCCGTTGTGTCTCTGCTAAAGTGTCCACCAGCAATTCCACTATGTGCCTCTAAGAGCATGTTATGCATCTCATGTTCGCACACGCATTTGTGCAGCAATCTATCTTGCCTTAAGCAATACAATTGGCCTGCTATCAACTCGTAGGGTTGGATTTTGAGAATAAGTCGCCTCAGTCTTGCATTCTCTATCGATCGTTCAGGCAATCCATGCTCAAGCACTTGGACTATGTCATCTGTCCAATATGGCATTAGATCAGCCTTGAATAAATCTCTCTCACTAGAGAGGTTAAAGAGGTGGGCGTCTGGCAATTCATCGGTAATGACTTCTCCAGTGGCTTCTCCTGTGGGGATGCGTGACATATGATCAACCATGTAGTGTTGTTTTCCCTTCTGTACAACCACGGAGAAGTCAAACTCCAAAAGCAAAAGGAGCCACCAAGCTATGCGTTCTGTAGCGCAAGGTTTATTCACTAGATATAGCAAGGCTTGATGGTCCACAAAGAAGGTAAAGGGTGTAGCCAATAGATAATGCCGGAACTTCTTTACAGCAAATACCATGGCCAAGCTCTCTCTTTCTATCGTCGAGTAGTTCATTTCCATCTCAATGAGTTGTCTACTAGCAAAGCTCACTGGATAGTCTAGGTTGTGCTCGCCAAGTTGGCACAACACTGCCCCCACAGCAAATTTAGAAGCATCGATGTGCACATGGAAGGTAATGGTCCAATCTGGGGCTCATAGAATTGGTGCTGTAGTTAGAGCCTTCTTCAACTCTTCATATTCTCGTTGGCATGCTTAAGTCCATTCAAAGACAATCAACAGCTTGTATAAAGGTCTGGCTATCAATGCATAATTCAGCACAAACCGTCGATAGTATCCCATATGGCCTAAGAAGCATTGAACTCCCTTGTAGTTGGTTGGGGGTGGAAGGTCAACAATAACCCTGACTTTCGAGAAGTCAGTGGCAATGCCATTCTTCGACACCACATTGCCGAGGATGCATCCATGCTTCACCCAAAACTAGCATTTCAAGGGATTCAAGGAGAAACGATATAAGCGACACCGCTCAAAGACTACTCGGAGTTTGTTTAAGTGTTCCATCCAGGTCGAGTGAACACAGAGGTCATGACAAAGACTTCCAACTCCTTGCGAAGCATGTCCTTAAATATGGTGCACATGAGACGCTAGAAGGTAGCATGTGCATTAGTTAACCCAAAAGGCATGACTATGTAAGTAAAGATGCCCCACTCGGTGGCGAAGGCAGTCTTATGCATGTCGGCAAGATGCACTTGCACCTGATTGTATCCTAAGAAGCCATCCAGAAAACTGTAGGCCTCCTTGCCCGCCACTCTTTCAATCATGTGCTCGGTGTATGGCAATGGATAATTGTCCCTTTTAGTAGCAGTGTTCACCTTCTTGTAATTGACGCACACTCTAATTTTTCCATTTTTCTTCATCACGATGACTATGGGTGATACCCAGTCCGTGTGCTCAATTTCGTAAATGAATCATGCTCTCATCAGCATATCAATCTCTTCCTTGACAGCATGAGCGTGCTTTGGATTCATTGGGTATGGTCGCTGCTTCACCGGCACTACATTTGGTGTCATGGGTATATTATGAGTCACTACACTCAGGTCTACCCCTTTAAGCTCTTCCAGGGAGGACCAAGCGAATATGTCTACGTACTCTTGCAAGAGAGCGACAAGACTCATTTCTTTCTCCTCACTCAAGTCATCGGCAATGAAGTCTGGTCAGGGTGTCTCCCCTTCCTGGGCTAAGTTCACTTCCTTGAACCTGGCTAGTTCCTCGATTGGTTCGCTCATTTTCCCTTGCCGTTTGGCACCCAACAGGATCACTACCCTATCTCCTTTCTTGAATTTTGTAAATCGTTTAGGGAGGTCCCACAGTTTTCGATGTTCGTCTGTTCATGTGTCCCTGGATTGGTTCGCTCTTTCCTCCCTCAATCGTCTGCGCCTCAGGTGGACAGGTAGGTCCCCGTTGGTGCATCGGGTCTTGGGCAGCCTAGGTGTTTCTGGGTCGCTATCCGAGCTTACCTCCGACTCAGAGTCGAACTCGCTGTCTTTGCTAGAAGAGGGGGTCTCCCCTGGTGGTCACAGTTTAGATTGTAATTCTGCCCTAAGCACCGGTGTCGCTCCTGGTTGAGCTAGACCTACTTGCTCAAGGTCTATGGCTCCTACGTGTTCTAACCAAGCGTGATCACAATCCATGCGCATGATTCCTCGCTCTATCCTGTAGACACTTCTTTTTTGTGGCTTGGAGCCCGCCCATATTTGTTCTATTTCATGTCCCTCAATGTCATATTCTACTGTGTCCATCTCACCCTCACTTCCATCATTGAAGGATTGGCAGTCTTCGTGCTCGTTGGTCAGAGTCCTCTGTGTCAGACTACTCATCATCTCCTAGGGCTTGGTATATCTCTTGTCATTGATCAGGGACTAGGGCCTAGTTGTACATAAAGTTCAAGTCATGCGCCCTGGTCCATTGCCACTTAGATTCGCCTAAGAGATCCTGGAGTGGTTTGAAGTTTGCTGTTGAATTATCAACCAGCTTGTCTGTTAAGTATTCCAGAGCCTCCTGGAGTTCTCTCTTGTTGCTTGGCATTTGGAAGGTGATAGGATTAGGTCTCCCAAGAAGGGTTCCTTCCATCATGCAAACTGGTACAGAGGGCATGCCGTCAATCGTACCCATCATCTTGATGGCTTGCTCATATGCCTCTTGATCCAAGAACGGCAGGTCGACTGTAGCAAGGACATGCATCCAATCTCGCTCATCTTCTGGGCATGGGATATACTTGGTCAAGGACCCATAAGACTTCTTGACTTGAGCGTCACCCTTGAGCATCGCGGAGATGGCATCCAAGTTGACTAGTGAGGTCTTCCAAGAGTGCATCTCTACCCTCACAATTTCCGTCCTGTTGTCTAAGAAGATCAAGCTGTTACCCCAATCTTCGATATCTCTTGCATTGCGCATCCAAGGTCAGCTTAACAGGATATCGTAGTCCACCCCCTTCATGACTATAAAGTTGACAGAGAACTGGACACCTACGATTTTCACAGGCCAATTTTTAAGTACCCCGAATGGCTTCACTCTCATGCCGTTTGCTAATGTGACATTAAACTGAGCGGTCTCAACAGGTGGGGTTTCCCCAGGTCTGTAGTATTGCGTGGCTCAGCACACTAACCCCGGCTTAGACTCAGTATTTGTGTTTCTGTATCATGATCATGCAGATCCGCAGCTTATTATTGTGACCCCTCAACCCATTGCTTGAAGTCTTGCCATAGGGTGGGATGCTGCTTAAGCAGGTCTCCCAAGCTTAACGTCACAAGGATGGTCACTAGCGTGGTAAGGAGGCTGTCGGGCTGCTCATCCCTCTCCTAAACCAGATTGTCCTGGCCAACAGCCGTGATTGATTTGTGGGCCTACAACATCAAGGCTTGGCCTAAGGGGTGTTACCTGTGGTGCAGTTGCATCTCCTGACTTTTGTCGAGGGGGTGAGACCGCCGTGTTCATGCTGGTGAGATCATTGATCTCGTCCTCTAGGATGGGCTCAACATCCCTTAAGTGCTCTTGGGCCTCTTTCACCCAGTCCTTCACTTTCTTTATGGTCTCAAGTTGGCACTTTGGATGCAGGTACTGCCCTACCTTGCCACTTCCTTGTTCAGCCATCTTGGGGGCTGAAGTTTCTGCCTCTATGTCCGTGACCTTCTTTCCAACAGGTAGAGTTGTAGCACTCTCAGTTTTCAGTGAGATCTTAGCCTCCGACCTCTTCTTCCTTCACCTATGGCTCTTCTTCCCCATCGAGGCTGCATCGAGGTTGCTGGGTCCCGGTAGTGATATGCCGGCCTGCTTTGTCTGGGCATGGGTCATGACCTGCAACGGGATGGGTGTGGCCTCCCCATCAAGGTTCTCGACACCAAACAGCCCCAATGGAATAGATGGTACATTGGCTAAACTTACAGAAGGTTTTCGCTTTGGGCAATCGATAAAGAGATGGGTGATTCCACACTCAACGCACCTTAGGTCAGCTTTGTCTCTATTCTACTACTCCCTCTCGGGGCAACGTGATGAGATATGACCCGGGTGACCACAAGTCCAACAGATGATTGGATCCTGCTTCTGCCCTCCTAGGCCTCTACCTCGTCCTCTCCCCAATGCCATCACTAGTACTAATCGATAGTCCATAAGGACTACGTTGCTCTCATCGTCGTGAGAGACATAAGGGTTAAGTAAGTCTCTTCCTCATTTGGCTCTTCCACGTAGTGGACTGGAGCGTCACTCGGTGGATGGATCACATAGGGATCAGGCGGCCTAAGTATACCTGTAGGGTTTATGTCCACCCCAGGGACAGTCGGCTTAATGTCATTAGACACAGGAAGGTCCAATGGGGCTCCCCTTCTAAAGAGTGGCTACAGCCTGTTTGCTAGGTAAGGTTGACTGTATGGTTGGGAGTACAGAAGTCTCCTGGGCAATCTGCAATGCATGATGTCATGACCAAACCTGTTGTAGTTAGCATAAGGTCTCGACCAAGGGTCTTGACACTCGGTTGGCGCATTGGTCATCTCCACGGGTCTTGCAACTTGACTATCTCCATCTTGACATCAGCCAAGTCTTGGTTCGTCTCGGTGGCCTTCCCCTTATCTTGGGATGATGGGGCTATTCGTTCACTAGAGGCTGATGCTCTTTCCGAACTTCACGAGTTGGCTTCTTCTGAGTTGAGGCTCCTGGAGCTCCGCTCTTTCAGCTGATCATCAACTCTGATGGCTTCCTCAAAAACCCTAGCTAGTGCATCTCGCTGCAAGCTCGAGTTGGCTGCCAAAGCCTTATACAGGTTCTTGTTTCGAATTTCGCTGATGAACATAGTTGAAACTGCTCTTTCAGTCAGTCGTTCACCTATAGGGATTCTCCTGAAGAGGCTTCTCACATGGGTCACGTAATTGCGAATGTCCTCATTCTCTTTCTGCTTGATATTCATCAGTCGTACTAGTAGATTGTCGGAGTATCCAGGCTCAACAAATCTCTTAATGAAGAGATTCTTGAGGCCATTGAAATTTGCTCACTCTGCAGCGTCTAAGCTTGTATACCAAGTCCTACCCTTGTCGCCTAAGTAAAGCCCAAACGCTTGAGAGTGCTGAGTCAGGTCGTTGAGGCCATTGGCTTCGCAGACTTGCTCGAACTGCTCTACAAAGCTGTATGGATCATCATGGAGTTGGTACTTGTCGAGCTACTTCGCAACTATTGGGATTTTAAACTAGCTCTTAGAGCCTTGGGTCGCTCCTAATCCTGCCAATAGTGAGGTCACCAATGCTGCAGCACTTTGCTCTGCCGCGGTGTTGTCTAGCAATCGCTTCATGAGAAGCTCTCTCAACGTTAAGTCTTCTTTTAGGGCTCTCTCGTGATCCATTCAGTTTTTGCTGACTAGGTTCAGCACTCGATGCACCTCATGCAACTCCATGCTTTGCCTTTGACTCCTGGCTTGCTGGTCTCTATTGTATGCGGCTATGCTTTGCAATGCCTTATGGGCTAGCTTTCTCTCTTCTTCTAAGTCTGCGATGATAGTTTCTGCTATCCGACCGTGGTGCTCATACCGGGCATGCACATCGTAGCTGCTGACTAGTTGCTGAATAGCCTCTGGGAAGACACCTAATTCGAGTTCCTCGTTGGACCTACGGTCTAAATTTTCTTCTACCATAGTCAAGTTCTCGTGCTCCACCAAGCTATCGATCAGGTTGAGTAGGTTTGTCAATCCACTTCATTTGCATCGCTTGCTTGGTCCTACCTCGTGTATTGATGGTTTGTCTCTATCTGTGGGTTCTCTCCTATTCATGGGTTTCTTGAGTGGCTTATCTGAGTGAGTTCCTTAACTTATTAAATACAGTCCTCAATTTATCTCCACTTAGTGCGTGTGTTCTTTCTAGTGCACTTGTGCTTTTTCCTTAAGTGCACTTCAAGTGCGGAAATTCAAGGTGACTGCGGCAAATAGCCTCTAAGCGTCTTACGCACCCTCACTTTGTTTTGGGCCTGATAGGCTTTGTCAATCAATTCTCTAGCCGTCTTGACAGGATTTAGGGCTTTTCGGTTACGTTTTCTTGCCCGTTTTTGGGTCCAATCAGGGTTTTATGGCTCAGTGGGTTGCCTCTAGGTCTCTAGGTTTCTAGGCATCGCGACAGCCCACTCAAATTGTTAAGTGGCTACTCCTTATGATTTTGCCTATCCCGCGCGTCAGAATTAGGTTCTAAGCGTCAGGAGTGCTTGCAATAGTTTATGCTGTTGAGCTCTAACTGGGTCATGTCAAATTTTTGAAAAGTTGAGGCAAATACGCACTCGGCCCAACTGGTTCGAATTGCATGGGCCGAGAGCCGAACTGGTAAATGGGGCCGAGTGGACTTCGGGCCGAGTGTTGAGTTGGTCAAAGGGCTGAGCGCCGTCACTCGGATGGGCCAAGTGAACTATAGGCCGAGGGCCGATTAGGGTTTTCGGGTCGTGTGGGCCAAATGGCAAGGTTTGAGGGTCGAATCTGGGACTCGGCCTAACAACGGCCGCTCGGACGGGCCTAATGCGGCGCGACGAATGCTGTGCAACGATTATTTGAATCAAATCTCATGCTTCAAGCAATCACTCCAAGCACAAACTTCCAGATCCCAACTAAGGCACCAAGGGAAGTGATTGGTATACCTGGGGTGAGCGGTAGGCTCTATGGTGATGAGATCAAATCGAATCTTTGTGGGGGCTCTCTCTCTCTCTCTCTCTCTCTCACTGGAATGGTTGCAAATGAGCTCTCCCTTAGCCTCTTGGCTCTTAAACCCCCTCCCGGGTAAGGCTTTAACGCTCCCAATCACTCACTTGCCGACATTAAGCATCCCAAGTAAGCTTTTTGCCATTTTTTGCATGATTTATGCCATGTTTTGCCCTGTTTTGCAACACTAAACCCTACCCTTTCCCGGTTTGATTTCCTAATCCTATCCTACACTAAATGTAACAAGAATTGAAAGCAACAAACTGAAATGATTTCTCTCTATTTTCCAATCATCAAACAAACTAACTAACCCAAAATACTTACTTGTTTCGAAGATAAAAATACCCAACCTTCCTACCTATCTCAAGCTCAGTTTCGGGGATGAATCCCTTACTTCGATGCTCGATATGAGGCGCACAAGCGCTCAAGCTTGAGTCCATTGGTCCCAGCAACGATACCAAAATGTGGGAGCTTTTGATCAACTGCCAAGACCCACTGACCGCTTATTGTTTCAAGCGTTCCAAGCGAGCTCTAATGGCTACCTCTCACATAGCTGACGCGTCGTCGATCCTACGAGTGTAGTGACCTTACCTTGATGCCGATATGAGTTGCCTTCTCTCTCGCACACACCAGTAGCTTCACGATCCTAGATGCTAGCTCAAGCATCCTCAAGCCTCCTCCATCTCCAAGCTCCATCCACCATAGCCGCACGCGCAAGAGAAGAGGAGAGAAGAGAAGAGGAGATGGTGAAGAGCTTCACCCTCTTGATCCCTCGCTCTCACACACTCCCTCTCTCAAGAGCACACACAAGCAAGAAGAGGAGAAGAAGAGAAGAGCTCTTGTTAGCCACACACCAAAGAATGAGCTTTCATTCACTTTTTGAACTTTATATATACAAAGCCTAAAACCCCATGGGTGCCCATCCCTTTTTACATGACCGGCCATTGTGGTAAGGTCCCTTTTTCTAATTCCCTCTTCTTGCTTCATGCCCTAAGCCTATACCCGTCTATTCTTTTACAAGTGACACAAGAGAGAGTTTGGCGCTCTTTTACAAGAGTTTTTAGAGTTTTTTAGGCACCTTTCATTTAAAATTACGCTTTTGGCCCCGGCTTAGCTTTAGAGGTTGCCTGCGTATCTTTGCTCCTTTTCCATCTTCTTCCCGCTTTTTCATTCATTCTTGTGCCTTCTCGGCTTGGGGTTAACAGATGGCTAGTCAGTAAAAAAGGATGGGTGCCCAAAAAGGGAATTAGGGTTAGGGTTTTGTATAAAAGGAAAAAAGTGAATGAAGAAGCTCATTCTTGTGTGTGGCCAAAACTAGCTCTCCTCTTCTCTTATTGTTCTTATTCTTGCTTACTTGAGCTTGTTCTTGAGAGAGGGAGTGAGGGAGTGAGTGTATGAGGGTGAGAGACCGTGGTGGAGAAGCTCTCCATCTTCTCCTCTCTTCTTCTTCTTCTCTTATTTTCTATTGGCTCATGCGCGGCAATGGAGCATGGAGCTTGGAGCTTGAGGATCGATCTTGCTTGAGCTTGTACCTTGTATCGTGGAGCTACCAGAATGCTTGAGGGAGAAGGCAACTTGATTGAGCATAGAGGTAATCTCACTATACTCATAGGTGTGAGAGCGCGTATGGTTATGTGAGATGTAGCCATTGCACTTGGCTTGAAACACTTGAAGCAATAAGTGGTCTGTAGGTCTTGGCGATTGAGCGTGATCTCCCACTACATTTTGGTTATGTTGCTGTCAGGACCAACATATTCAAGCTTTGAGTGCTTGCACACTCTGAATCAAGCATTGAAGTAGGGTTTGCCCCGAACTGATGCTTGAGATAGGTAGGCAATAAGGGAGTTGAAGAGACATTCGATCTACTTTGCAAGTAATTTTTCCTGGATTTTTGGTTTTAGGGTAGTAGATTGGAGTAGTGTAAGTTATTACTTGTGATTTGAATGCATTTAGGTAAGAAAAAAATTAGAAAGAGAAATACATAACATGGTATCTACTGTAATAGTAGGCCCGAAACATGGAAAAAACAAGGCAAGAAGAGCTTTGATTCCTATGATCGGGTGGTGCATTCAGAGGCTGTAGGTGAGTTGTTTTGATTGGTTGACACCTTGTTCTTTGATTATGGAGCTTGTCAAAGACTAGGAGGAAGCATCGAGTGTGATACATTAAATTTTAATCGAGTCTGCACATGTTTTCGTTGTCATAGTCGGGTAGTCCAATTCCTAGAATTAGACAGCCCAAAATCGAACAGCTAGAATCGGATAGCCCAGAATTGGACATAGACTCCAGACCAGAATCGAACATAGACTCCAGACCAGAATCGGACAACCAATTCTGGGAATTGGATAGAAAAACTTGCAAATCAGATGGAAAACAGAATATCAAATTTTGACAAACTCTGACCTCACTGGATCCTATAGAGGCCAACCAAGCCCTAGCCATAGGATACCCCATTGGATCCCTAGGTGAGTGAACATGACAATAAAGCCAATTAACTCGAGAGCTAAGAACTGACGGCCTAGAAAATGATTGCAGCACTGACCCTCAGCCGATAGAGACCGAGACTAATCGACCAAACATGCGACCCCTCAAACCACATGTCTAAGATGCTATAGAGACTGTGAGTCTGTCACAGAGACTAGAACAAACCAAGTAGAGTGGTTGTTAAACACAAAAGGAATCAAGAAAGTGTATGCTACACTTTATTGTTTTCATTGGATTCACACACTGCATCAATTAAACATTTGATGCACATTAAAAAAAGCTAAAAGCTTGATTTCACATAGCGCATCTTGAAGAGCACACCACTAACATTTGAGTGCCCATAACATTGAGGATTGCTTTAAGTAACAAGGAACTTGCCCAAGATAAGATAAGATGAACAAACCCACTAGTAGGAGAGGAGACCCTAGACATCGAACAACGACCAATGACCCAATCATTGAATACTGAGAGACTTGAAGAATGGTCAAGCCAATTAGGGAGCAACAACAACAAGCATGATTAGGGACACAACTCTACCCTATTTGATCAATCTAATCAATGCTCTAGTTGCTCAAGAAGTCAGCAATATGTCAGGAACTAGCACCAACCCGAAAAATGATGAGCTTGACTTGGCCAGTTGTGACACCTAACAACTAATGACCCGGTATGGCGTGCAAACCAAAATGGAGCATCATGGTAGACTAGTCGAGGACATCTTAGCCAATCTAGAGGAGAGAAGGTTGGCAAGGAAAGCACTACAAAGCATGGCCGCCTACAATCAAGAGCAACGAGCTCAAAAGGTGAGACAAGACATAGAAATGCGCAAAGTCCAACATGCCTTATCCTTGCCAATAGAGCTAGGGCAAGACCTAATGCTGAGAGGGAGAGAGGCCTAGAGGCTTACAGGTTGATGTTATACTAAGTGAGCTTCTCGTAAAGCCACTCTTAAACGGCATAGCTCTGCGAAGCAAAGTAGGGCAGCTCTAGCGACTATGTTGCTAGCAAGACTAGGAATCACCCTAAGCTCTAGAAGCCAAAATATCAGCCCATACATCCCATATAGCTTTGTGGAGCAGTTTGAGCAAGTATGCGAGGCGAACGGCCTCATGGATCTTGCTCAATGTGCACAAGCTTTCAGACTTTGCCTAGGAGACAGAGTACAGACATGGTATACTAGTTCATTAAACAATGTTGAACACAATGACTATAATACCCTCAAGAGTCTCTTCATCTCAAGAGATTCTCTGAGGCGGGATACTTTGATAACCTCATCATCGTTAGATTAATGAACGTCAGTCTCACAGAAGGAAAAGGAGGATATCAGATTCTACGTTGCCCACGTGCAAAATCTCTTTAAGAGAATCCCAACCCCGTAGAGTGACCTAGTGAACGAGCGGTCTCCACCGTGTTCATAAGTGGAATCCAAAGCAAAGAGCTTTACAAAGCCTTGGTGAGCAACTCAAACATTCAAAGGGATGTGCTAGCTAGGGTCTTCAAAGAAGCCATACTAGTGGATAATCTACTCAAAGAGAGGAGCTCAAGACCCACAACCCGAGACATCACTACCCTCTAGAACCTTAGAAAGAGCTCCAACTACTACTAGTGAAAGATCTAGCCAAAGCACCCAAGACAAGGGAAAGAATGTCTATCAGAGCTAGGAGTTGGCAGACATGAAGCTAGAGTTGGTTAAGCTGCAAGAGATTATGAGAAGACTTGCATGGCCTCACTTGTGTAATGCGAGCATTGTGGAGGAAACCACCTTTTGATTGAGTGCATGGATCCTAGATCCAGGCCCAATGCCAATTGTGGTAGGTTTGGCCATGATGCAATGCATTGCCGATTACCAAGGTGATTGCCATACCCATAGGCATACAATCAGCCTTACTACTACCTAGGGACTAGACCACCACATTATGGAAGGGAGCTCCAATAGCTCTTCTAGTACCCAATGATTCAAAACATGTTGTCCCTATGATGGACATTAATCCCACAAGGATACCTAGACCACCTGGACCCATCGTGACCCATCCACCGACAACAACTAATGCTCCAATACATTACGCAGAGGAGCCCAACAAGGACGAAGCATACATAAACCCTTACATATCGTATAACAACAAGGGTAATCCCATCTTGATGGATTTCAAACTAGTGTTACTGATGGCATTGGGTAAGGGAAGAGGTAGAGATCTAGGAGGACAGAACCATGAACCCATTGCATGCTAGACTTGCGGTCACCTAGGACACATCTCATCTCGATGTCCCGAAAGGAAGCAAGATAATCGAGACAAGGCTAGCCTAAGATGCCCTGAGTGTGGAATCACACACTTATATGCTGTTTACCCTAGGTGAAAACCATCCACTAGTTTGACTGTCGTGCTATTTGTACCATTCGAACTCTTTAGAGTTGAAATACTTGACAATGAATCCACAATTCCGCTGAATGTCATGACCCAAGCACATGCAAAGCAGGTCGGTATTTCATTACCAAGACCTAGCAACCTCGATGTAGCTTCAATAGGGAAGAGAAGCCGGAGAAGAAGGAAAAAGCGGGATGAGACAAGGATTACGCTTAAGATAGATAGTGCCACCACATTACCAGAGGGGAAGCAAGTCACAGATGTGAAGCAAAGACATCTGCTCCCAAGATAGTAGAAAAGGGAAGTGCCAAGGTTGGAGAATATCCAAGTTCAATGCACCAATTAGAAGTGGTTGATAAGGTCAAAGAATGGGTGAGAGAAGCCCAAGCGCACCTAAAAGATGCAGAATCCATCATGGAAGATGAGATCGATGAGCTCTCTAGCATGACCACACTAGTCTTGCCTACTCGGTTCAAATCAAGAGATGCATCTACACCCCACATAACACCACATAGACAGAGCCTAGACGCCACACGTGGGTAGATTGTCCAATATCATTTGTAAAAGAGCGTAGAGCCTAATGAAAAGCAGGTTGGAAACTTGCTCATGATATTGATGTCAGCCCTTGTGACCCTACCTTTGGGAGAGCTGCTCATGCCAAACCCGATGCTATGGCAAGGGTTGCAACAGTGGGTAGAATGACATGATGAGGTTGGCATGACCAACTTGCCTGACCACGATGCAGTAATGCACATACCAAGCTTAACCTTAAACTCAATGCCTAGGTCTTTGCATGTGAATGCTTTTTGGGAAGGCACAGAGATGCATGCAGTCTTGCCTGTCAACACATTAGGAGATGCTACAAGAAAGGGAATTGTAGACACAGGAGAAGGAGTCACTGTACTTAGCCATGCAATCCTGCAGGCTTGGGATAACCCACATGTGGAGACCACATGTGGAGATCGCAAGGTTTAATGTCATGTTTGGCTAACGAAATGAAGGTCAGA
Organism: Lygodium microphyllum; assembly: GCF_053477565.2. Classification (NCBI taxonomy): domain Eukaryota; kingdom Viridiplantae; phylum Streptophyta; class Polypodiopsida; order Schizaeales; family Lygodiaceae; genus Lygodium; species Lygodium microphyllum. The sequence continues at coordinate 127,678,726 of NC_141158.1, forward strand.
CCATTTGGAGTGCTAAAAGATTGGCCCTTGAGGATAGCAAGAGTCCAGTTCTCAGTGAACTTCATAGTAATGAAGGAAGTGGACTACGACATCCTGCTAGGCCAACTTTGGATGTGAAATGCACGAGTGATAGAAGATTAGGGCAATGGTCTCATATTCTTAGGAAATAGATCGGAGGCCGTAAGAGTCAAGATGGACACTTGGAAGACCACTCCAGTGGACCTAGATGCCACCTCTGCTATGTTGAAAGGAGACTCACAAGTCACCAAATCCTATGGGCCACTAATGAAGTATATCCCTTGCCCCGAGGATGAGCAGGATTGGATGCATGTGCTAGCCACCATTGATCTACCATTCTCAAATGAAGAGGAGGAAAAAGTCACATCATCTTAGCTGCCACCGAAGAATAGGTTCCCACCATTAGTACCAATCTGGATGATGTCCATGAACTCTAGTAATCGACCAATACCGGTGCACCTACCACATGAGCCTCCAATGCTAAAACCCCCTGTAAATGTAAGAGTAGCAACCATCACTAAGATTGAGGAAGAGGGTGAGGAAGTAGTGGCACCTTCCTACTTGCACATATCAATGACTGCCCAGAAGACATGTCTTTGATGCACTCATTGATGAGGGAGCTGACTATAACATCCCTATGCACGATCATTGGACCCTCATTGGTTGGCCCCAACTGCAAGCTACCAATACTAAACTCAATCCATTTGGGGGACAGTCCTACTCACTGCTGGGAAAGTGTAAAATAGCAGTCTCTATCGAGATAGAAATCCTACCTATGATCTTCTATGTGATGCCTAACATCAAGGTTGCTGGTAAGGAATCACTACTCGGACAAGCATTCAAGAAACAAGCACACTGCAATGCTGACTATGACTTGTAGTGCATTCACCTTGCCATTGGCAATGTTGGAATAGTGACGGGTTTCAGCAAGGGCAGTTCAGCTCCATCAAAGCCGGCAATGCCACCGATGGAGGAACCTAACGCAAGGTCTAAGGAGGGGGGTCGTAACTTGTCCCATCCTTTTTGGGGTAAAAGGCCTCTGGGCCTGCCGGTGTACACTATGACCACCCATTCTTTATTCATATATAATATGATAGTGCAATAAGGCTGTCAGTTCAGTTGGACAGCACCTACATTGTGTGTGCTTCTCTCCCACACCTTCCTACATTGGACATCACCTACATTGTGTGTGCTCCTCTCCCACATCTTCCTCTTCTCCTTCTCCACTACCATTGCATCCCCTTCAATTGGTATCAAAGCTTTGGATCAGAGCTTGATCATGGAGCTTGGCCCCCGGCATTACTTTAGCCTAGATTGAAGACCTAGAGCTTGGAGCTTCAATGCTAGCCATCGTATCTTCCTCCCGAGGTAAGATTTCATCTCCCGTCTCTCCCCAACCCTCATAGGCTCTTTGCAGGTGCTCCTTGGCTTCATTGTGCACCTTGTATGCCCCCATTTGCCCCCTTATCCTCAGCATAGCTAGCATACCCCATAGTAGCAGCTCACGTTTTTTGTGTCCGTTTCAAAATCTAGCACAAAAATCCCATTTTTCTCATATCTCAGGCATCCCGATTTAGGCAAGGTAAGCATCTAACTTGGGGTTTTGGCATGCTCCGGACGCAATGGTGATGTCAGATCTGCCAAATTCTAGTCACAAAATTTTCTATAATAGATTTGAGTTGATTTACAGCAAGAAAACGTCATGCTCTTAGCTTATGTGATGCTCCCAAGGCTTGCTATTTTGATGCCCAAATGCTTTGGGGATGTTTGGCCAATGTTTTGAGATGCTTTGGGACTTGGTTTTAGCTTCCATAGCTCAATTTATGCAGGGATTTACTGATGTATATTGTTTGGGTAGCAAAGGTTTATCAAGGATGGCTTATGCATAATACTCTTTCTTGACATTCGAGTGTCTTGTTGGATATATTGATGCTTGGTCATCATGGTTTATGCCTGGATATGCTATTTGAGAGCTATTGAGCCTTGATTTGGATGCGGACACTTCGTTGTTGGTTGGGATTTATGCTACCTTGGTTGACTGGTTATTTTACCTCCAGTTTGGTTATGCCTATGGTCTATGGGTGCTCCCGACTACTCGAGATGATATGCTGATGTATTTGGATGATGCCACTTTGATGTTTATGCTCCCAAATGCTTCTTGAGCAAAGAGTAGAGCTCAATTCTTGGTTCATTGTCATTTTCTTTGCAGCTAGCATTTCACTTGACAAGGTTTATGCCCCATGCTACCCATTATGGGACTGATGTGTGATGTGGATGCTTTTGGGTTCAGCTGCAGTATGGAAGATGTTTGGGCTTGAATCAACTTGCATTTGAGAATTTTGTGGAGCAGTTTGCATTTGGTTGGCTTATCACTTATGCAGCTTGGATGCTATTTGGCCCTTAATGCCCCGATTATGGATCTTAGAGTTACTTGGATGCAAATACATGTTTTGAGCAGCACTTGCTCCATTGTCTTGGCAGTTGGTTATTGAGATTTCATTGCTCATTGATACTTGGTTCTTTGCGGGTTACTCCTTGATCACTAGACTTCTTGACAGTGCTTGGGTTTAGCAGTTATGGCTTTGTTGCTTCTGTGTTGCCTAGCTTCTATGCTAGTTGGGTTGCTTTTGCCCATATAGGTCAAAGAGCAATTGCTCTTGATGCTTACCTAGCTATGCACTTTGTTTACTGTCATGTACTTTACAGATCCACTTATTTGGATTTTATTGTACAGATAATTGGGCTTCTCCTGAAGCTTGACCATTGCAGGATCTTATGCCACTTACCGGTCTTGCATTGACTTGGATGCTACTATGTGGTCTGATGTACTGCAAAGTCATGTTTGCCATTATGGTTATGGGCTGATTTCATGGCTGAATACCGTATGGTCTTTTCACAGATGTCTTGGCCTTTACATTATTGTGGTTGGTTGTGCTATGCACTTAGCTACGAGTCTTTTTCATGTGGGAGCTTCTGCATCCCTAGTTGATACTTCTGTGCTTCCCTCTCCAGTGAGGATGAAAGAGTACTTGCAGCAGCATGCTTCTACCACTTGTGCTTCTATTGACAATTGTCTTGATGAGCAGGTTCCCTATGTTGGGACAGCCCTCGACTCCTTGAGCTCCGTGGATGCTATGGATAGCCCTATTCATGATGACTTGGATTCCTTGTTGTCTTCTACTGATTCTTCTTCCACATACGTATGCTTCCATTGTGGATAGCTTGGACATGTTAAAAGAAAATGTTTCAAATGGATTAGAGAGCAGCAGAGACAGAGACGGACTCGACATGAGCAGAGAGTCTGAGATACAGGAGGTGTAGTAGGTGTTACCACTATTACTAGTGGTGAGGCACATGTTGTTACCCATGATGATGCAGTTGAGCATGTACTCCTATCATCTAGTTTTCCTACAACTTTCTTGCTTAGTGATATGGCCTACGCCTCAAATTGGCTATTGGATTCTATGGCATCTTGCCATGTTACTCCACATAGAGCATGGTTCTCTACTTACAGGGAGTTTGATGGATGCATTTCTTTGGGCCTTGAGCATACTTTTGCTATTCTTGGTATAGGGGACATACACCTAGCTATGCCTAATGGGACTTCTCTTATGCTTAGGGATGTTTTACATGTTCCCATGCTCAGTAATATTTCTCTTGCTGGCTTAGGCTGGTTTCTTCTTCTTCCGCCTGAATACACAATCCATGCCTTATGGCTTTGTGAGTAATCTCGAGCTTCATCTTTAAGGTTTCAAAGGCCCCCTCCTCTTCTAGTTGCATGACATCTAAAATGGTGCCAAGAAAGGCACGTTGATGGGCTTTCATTCTCATATGTACGGCCTTTGCCATTGCTCTCTGCTAGCACTTTGTTGCCTCTAGCATGGGCCAGACGACTTGTCGATTCTTTCACTCTTCCCTTGTCTTTCTTGCTCTTCTAGCTCCATTAGCAACCCACACTCCATTTTCTTCATGCCTATTTGATGCTCTTCCTCTTTCTAAGCTTTTTTTGCATCCTCTATTTCAAGTTTATCCACTACCTCTTTGATCCTTTTCAACTTCTCTCTTAATTCTTCATGTTGCATGAGGATGAGCTCGTATTCCCTTTGCAAGTCTATCAACTCCTATCGTTCTTCCTCAAGCTTTTCTTGCCAATTTTCCTCTTTCTTTTCCTTGGCCTTGAGCTCTTACTTTAGCTCATAAATTTCCCTTTGGTACCCTGCTACTTGGTGAATCCTTTCCAACTGGAAGACTGCCAATGCTTCTCTTTCAACCTCCAATTCTGCCACAACTATCTTCTTTTCCTCCTTTGCTCTTTCTACCTATGCAAGAAGCTCCTTGACATACTCATCATAGCCCATAAACGATGGCATTGCTATAGGTATAGACGTTATCGATGCCTCTATCTTCCACTTCTTAGGATCTTGCCTTGATTTAGCATCCGCTGCTGTAGAGTCGCCGATCTCTTTATTCTAGTCATTGGAGCTCTTGCAGTCTAATCCGGGGCTATTTCTTGCACTTTATTCACTAGATATTGTACTTGCACTCTTTTTCTAATGCAATGATAGTACTCTTTTCTTTCCAGTAAAGTGTCATGTCACTGTCAATACACAAGATTGTGTTTATAAGTCCAAGTCTCAATCTTGGAACCTAATTCACTTGTGTAATAATATGTCCTAATTAGGGTCAATGTCTTCATGAGTTTCTTTTTCCTCTTTCAACCTCAATAGCTTTCGCATCAGCCATGCTCTAGATCCTGTGTATCTCACATGGTATCAGAGCTCAATTGAGCATGGCCCAACTCTCCTTTCACTCCTCTTAGCTCCTTTCCATATCTGCTCAGCTCAGTTTGAGTATTGGACCGTATCTCCAACTTCATTTGCATTCCTACCTTCAATGAAGCTTCCATGCCAGCCATAGCCAGCAGCACCCTGTCAGCTTGAAGCTTTCATATCTCTCTCTATAGGCAAGGAGAGGTCAAGTGCAACTTCTTGGTAAAAAATCAAGGAGATTAATCCACACCATGCCCGACATTTGCATTTTCCCAAATCTGGGCGTAGTTTTGATAACGACCACTTTGAAAGCTTAGATCTCTCAACTCGAGCAAAGTGAGTACAAACCCTCTTAGAGGGAGTTAGATCCATTAGTGAGGGTCCTCAATCTCAAAGGGTTTGAGTAGATTCGACCTGTGGAGCTCGTGGGAGCTCATTTACTAGATGTTGGTCCCTGTTTTGACAGGACATCCATAGCCACTTACCTTCAAGCTCATTTTTCCTTCATTTTCTCTCTCCTGCTACTTAAACCAAGCCAATGCCACTCTAATTTGAAGTTTTCAACAAGTATTCAACCATCAAATCAGCAAGGAGGGGAAGCTATGAAGAGTTTTTGAAGATCATCAAGTCAAACTCAAGCAACAAACATCAAATTTCAAACTAGTATCTTCTGATACTTCACTGCCATTGCTTGTGTCTTTTGACACATAAAAATATCAACTCATTGCTAGTTACTCTCAGTCATTTGAAGCTGATTTGTTGCTGGTCTCTCAAGTCAAACATGGGCAAAGATTCTCCAACTGCCCATTTCAAAGGAGTCGGGTTTCATACTTGGCAGACCCACATCAAACTAATCCTGATGAAGAAGGGCCTCTGGGCCATTACCATTGGAAAAGAAAAGAAGCCTCATGATGCGGATCTTGCTATCACTTGGCAAAAGAATGATGATAAGGCTCAGGCCAGGATACATGGAAGAGACTTGACACCTTGTTCAGTGCACAGTCTAAATCATCAAAGTATGGTCTCTTGATTGAGTTTTTCAGGCTTGAAATGAAGTCGAGCACATCACTTGCCACACATCTAAATTACATGGAAAGACTTCTAAACCAACTTGCAGGAATCAACACTAAAATGGAAGAAGATGTTTGCATTAGTGTTCTACTTAAGAGTTTGCCTCCTGAATATAATAATGTATCAACAACTTTAATCAACATGCCAAATCCTGAACTTGTTGATATCCAGGCATCACTGTTAGAGGAGGAAAAGAAGCTAAAAACTAAGGAAGAACCAAGTACCTCTAGAGATGAGCATGCATTATATGTTGGCAACGTGTACAAAGGCAAGAAGGATCAGCTCTTCTATGACTTCTGCAAAAGGATCAACACACCGAGAAGTTCTACCACGCCAGAAAGAGGTCCCAAAAGGCCTATCTAGTTGCAGTCAAAGAAGAATAAGAAAATGGAGCAAAGGAAGAAGAAGAAGAAAAAGAAGAAGACCACCAGGAGAAGGACAAACCTCATCGATCCTTCTATTCAGATAGAATTTTTTAATTTTGTATTTCCTAGCCCTATTGCCTCAAACATAAACTTGTAAACTCCTCAGTTATCCTTATAGTACAACCTTTGTACACTTTGTGAGGTCCCTGCTATAGCCTCTGGATGCTCATCATGTTTGTATTACCCACACTTAGCCTTTTCTACAACAGCCTCTAGTGTTTTTGCCATGTTTATGGTGTGCCCACACTTTCCAGGTGTTGCTTTCACTAAAGCCTCTACACACTTTGTACTTTTGGTTGTGATTGAGGAGGGGTGTTGAGATATTTGCAATCACACCTACTTTAGTCCCTTTGTGAGAAGCAGTGAGGGCTCAGGACCAGAATCCTATATGCACAATAGGAGAAAGTACCACCACTCAATTCCTATAAAGCATTGTACTTGCACTCTTTTTCTAATGCAATGATAGTACCCTTTTCTTTCTAGTAAAGTATCATGTCATTGTCAATACACAAGATTGTGTTTATGAGTCCAAGTCTCAATCTTGGAACCTAACTCACTTGTGTAACAATTTGTCCTAGTTAGGGTCAATGTCTTCATGAGTTTCTTTTTCCTCTTTCAACCTCCATAGTTTCCGCATCTGCCATGCTCTAGATCCCGCGTATTTCACATATTATAGTGCCATGGTTCCTATTAGCATCAAAGGTCCGTAGGAACTCCACGCACTTGTTGTAGTCAATAGCTTGTCCGACCTTCTCCATATACTTTCCTAGATTGCATTGATCGACAAGCCGCTTCACGATCGGTTCTTCCATGACTATGTTGTCCAAGTTCATGATGTTCCTGAACTTGAATCGGTTGAAGGCCCTTATTTCAACCGTTAGGTTGTACTTTGTTTGTTCTTCTTTCGTGGAATGTAAGCTTGCCTTTGTCCTAGCCTGCATTGTAGGTTTCTATCACAATATCACAACTCACCATTAGTTTTCTTGAGATAACTCTTGTGAGACGATAAGCAGATAATGAATGTAAGCTATGGAAAGGCAAAGCGCTTAAGTTTAGAATAAAGACTTTCGCTTCAAGTAATTCACACAATCCAAAAAAAATATGACAATTTTTCTCAATCATAAGTTGATTTTTATCCATCCTTTAAACATTGGTTGAGGTTTGAGACATGGTTTCTTTCCCACCTTACCCCCTCCCCCCTAGGAATGATGTGAATCCTTCCTCGGATTGGAAAATGAAGGGTTAAGGGCATTAAGTGTAGGATTTGCGGTGCTTCACTTTTGCATTAGCCAGGCGTAGATGTGTGGGTTAACTCCTCCAAGTGAGCATGACAGTCCATGTCATGAGGTCTAATACCTACGTGCGTAATGTAGGTCAGGACATTAGTTAGAAAGTCATCGGAGTTGATCTTGCTAGCAATATGTAGCTCTTCCTTGGTAAGGACTCGATCTAAATAGGGGTGGGCCATGTTATGATCTTCTAAGGATCGATTGCGAGTAATGGCCAATATTCTAAAGGAGGTAAGAACTACATAAGTAGGGTCATACTCAAAAGTTTTGATGATGTATCTCTGCTTGGCATTGGTCATGATTGGGCAGCCCTCTTGTTTCCATTGAAGACAAAGAGAGTACCATTTATGTAGAAAGGAGGAGTTACATATGATGGCCAGCTTTTTAAGTTCTTCTAGCTCTTGGCTTGTAGTAGAGATGTTGCTCTTGCTATAGGAGGTGATTAGCCTTCGTTTACGAGCTTGGTCACAAGAAATCTCAATCGCAATCAATTCCTTAGCTACCATGGGGACTTTAACGAACATGAACTTGGATTCTTCCCAAGTACATGGCATCATGCGTACATAAGTTGCTAAAGGCTCGTCTAGGAGGCCTAGGTCCAACCGTTGTAGCTTTTAGCAAGCATTATAAAGGTAGCATCCAAGTGTCTAATGCATGTGACCAAGTCATCCCCAATGTTGTCAACTAGATTAGAGGCTAATGTAAGAATAGATCTTCACTCATAAGAGGGTTTAAGACCTATAGGAGGTTAGGGTTTGACTGTGCTAGATAGCTCAGCACAAGTGGTGTCTGGCTTCGACTAATTCTTAGGATGCAGGCTAGCCACTTGTATGAGGGGTGTGGTTTGGGGTTCAAATGTTGTGTTTGTTGCTGGTTGTGAAGCCGTTGAGGCACTAGCAGCATTAGATTGAGTCGATTTAGGAGCAACCAATTGCAATTTTGGTCAGTAGACCTATTGAGGTTCAATGGGTTTGGTTTTTTATTCATTTGGATTAGCAAGTTTAAGTGGCTCACCAGTCTTGGGAGATGGGCTAGTAGCAAATGGCTAAGGGACATGTGTGCTACTCTTGGTTTTAGGCACCCAAATCCAGTTGTTTCCCTCATAGTAGCCTTGTGCGCGCAATAGGGTTGTAGTTGTTATTCAATGGTCTTGATTGTGATTGATTGATCGTGGCAGGGCGTCCTTAGACTATGTGTTAGGTACTACTATTGGTGGCACTGCAGGCTTGGATGGAGCCGTGTTGCCCTTGTTGAAAGCTATTACTATCCTCACCTTGCCAATGGCAAGGTGAATGCACTGCGAGTCATAGTCGACATTGCAATGTGCCTGCTTTTTGAAAGCATGTCCTAGTAGCGATTCCTTGCCTGCGGTCTTGGTATTAGGTAGCACACAGAAAATCATTGGTAAGCTTTCAGTCTCAATAGAGACTGCTACTTTGCATTTCCCTAGTAGAGGGTAGGATTGTCCCCCAAATGAGTTGAGCTTAGCATTCGTGGGTTGCAATTTGGGGCTAACCAATGAGAGTCCAATGCTCATGGGTAAGGATGTTGAAGTTAGCTCCCTCCTCAATGAATGCATCAAAAGTGCATGTCTTTTGAGTGGCGACTATGACTCGTAAATAAGCAGGTTCTACTGCCTCCTTGTCTGTATCCTTGATTTCTATGATGGTGGCTGCTCTCATGTTGACATGCGGTGATTGCAGCATATTGGCGGCTTGTGCAATGGATGGGTTGGGGGTAGTACTTCTTGAGACAGTTGTCGTTAAAGAAGCCTCTGCCCTCTCTCTCTAAGATTTGAAGCTCTATATTGCCTGTGTTTGACTAATATTGCAGACTTTGAAAGTCCCTAATCCTCTAAATTTCATCTTTTGCTTATGGCCCTTCACTGAGTATAGAAATACTAGGTCACCTTGCTCGAAGTCACACTGCTTGACATGCTTGTCAAACCAACTGTTGCAAATTTCCTTCTCACAGAACTTGAAGGGTGTTTGCCCAACTATCATCTCTTATAGGATGTCCTATAGGCCCATAATACTGCCATGAGTTTGTTATTCCAGTCGCTGTGCGAGGCAAGACTACCTTAGTCAGGACATTCACTAAGATCTTGTTCATGGACTTTGCCTGACCATTAAGTTAAGGGTAGTAAGATGATGATTTGCTATGGATAATCAAGAAGGTGGAAAGTAAGAGGGAAATCACTTCATTAATGAAATGAGCACGTTGATCACTAACTAGTTCAATGGGGCAACCGAATCATGAGATCACTTGCTCCCAAAGGAACTTGGCCATATTTCTAGCATCATTCTTTCTAATGGCTCGAGCTTTGACAGTACTGTGAACTAATACTAATTGGCCCAATGAAGTCAAAGCCCCAATTTTTGAATGGTCGGAGTGCTATGACTGGGGTCAACTCCATCTTGTCTTTACAAATAGGAACCTTAGTCCTTTGACACTTGTCGCAATGCTTTACAAATTTAGCAGCATCGCGGAATAGGGTGGGCCACCACAGTTGAGATTGTAGCACCTTCTGGGCCATAGTATCTTCGTTGAAGTGTCCTCCAACAATTCCATCATGCACCTCGGTTAGCACATCATGCATTTCATGCTCATATACGCATCTCCGCAACATGCCATCTTGTCCTAACCTATAGAGTTGGCTGGCAATCAATTAATAGGGTTGAATCTTAAGGATAAGGTGCCTTAGCCTAGCCTTCTCAATAGGTCTCTTTGGTAGTCTGTGCCCTAGGGTCAGTACTATGTTATTCGCCCAATAAGATGTCAGGTCGGCTCTGAATAAATCCTTTTCATTGGACATGCTAAAAAGGTATGCATCGAGTCTGTCACCTATAATGTCGTGTCTAGCGGCGTCTCTTATGGATATGTGGGACATGTGATCTGCCATGTAATGTTGCTTGCCTTTGCATATGACCACAAAGAAGTCAAATTCTAAAATCAGAAGTAACCATCAAGCTACGAGTCTACTAGTAGCACAAGGTTTATTAACAAGATAAAGCAAGGCTTGATGGTCAACAAAGAAGGTAAAGGGCATAGCCAAAAGATAATGCCGAATTTTCTTTACAGTAAATACCATGGCCAAACCCTCCCTCTTCATTGTGGAGTAGTTGATTTCCATATCCATGAGTTGTCTACTAGCAAAGCTCAGTGGATAATCAAGGTTATGTTCGCCAGGTTGGCACAAAATGGCTCCAACAATAAACTTTGACGCATCAATATGCACATGGAATGTTATGTTCTAGTATGGGACTCGTAAAATTTGTGAGTAGTGAGACCCTTTTTAAACTCCTCATAAGCGCATTGGCACTCCTCAGTCCACTTGAATACAATCAACAACTTGTAGAGTGGTTTAGCAATCAATGCATAGTTGAGAATGAAGTGTCGATAGTATCCTGTGTGTCCTAGGAAGCACTAAACTTCCTTATAGTTGGTTGGTGCTGGCAAGTTGACAATAACCCTGATCTTAGAGAAGTTAGTGGCAATGTCGTTCTTGGACACCACGTGCCCTAAGATACATCTGTGTTTTACCCAAAATTGGGGTTTAAGGGCGTTCAAAGAGAGAGTAGAGCCTACATCGTTCAAAGATTGTGTGAAGCTTATCCAAGTGTTCTTTCCAACTAGAGTGCACCCATTGTGTGTGTGTGTGTGTGTGTGTGTGTGTGTGTGTGTAATGTATTCTAACCTTCTTATATAATAAGGAGAGGTTTTAGGTGTTTGCCATGTGGAGCATGTGTAGACCCCTCAAATTATATTAATTAATACATTATGTATTATGTATTACAATATTACATACTATAATCTTCTTTGCACATGTGCGCACACGTACGTACGCACGCGTGCAGTGTGTGTGCACGCGCGTGCACGCACGCACACACACACGCACACGCACGCACACGCACACGCACACGCACGCGCACACACACGCACGCACGCACACGCACACGCACACGCACACGCACACGCACACGCACACGCACACGCACACGCACACACACACACACACACACACACACACACACACACATGTTTCAAGGGTATATGAGTGCACCATGTGGTAGACCCCCCAAAACCTCTCTTTAATGTATAAGGAGGCTTTGTTTGGCTAACTAAGACATTACAATGAGGCACACAGAAAACTTATCCCTATCAATCTTCATTTTTGCAAGTACCCTAATGTTTTCGAGTGAAAGGCTCCTCAAGGGATGGGCCTTTCTTAGGGGGAGGGCTTTTCCCAAAATTTTCCCTTCAACAAAGACTCACTCAAAACTTTTACATTTCTATTACTTAAAGCATGTTATTTGAGAAAATCTATATTGATCACTCTAATATTTATGTAAGGTACTTTTCTTGCTTTCGAATACTAGTCTTCACAAAACTATAATACATACAACATGATAAATTATTTAAAAATTAAAATGACATCTGACTTGTTAATTTATGAATGAAAATATAAAGGTGTAAATACCATCACAAAAAAGACACATAATTTTCGAATGGAGATTAAAGCTCAATCAAGCCAATCCATACTATATTATAATTGACTCATCTTAAGAATGTAAAATGAATCCTACTAGGCTTCAATCCTCTTCATTTTTCTCTTTTATACCATCTCCATTTTTCTTATTGTTTAGAAAGCTTAAAACCATCCATAATGAGTCATAATTGCCCCTTTTTTCCTAAACACCATAAGCTATTGAGAGTGGACCCACTCAAGACACTCATCCTATTTCAAAGATTTGATGCAAGTGGCTTGTGCAACATCATATCTTGCACACAAAGAGAGAGAGAGAGAGTGGACCCGCCCACGTCATTCCCTGTGGGACAAAAGCTTGGAAGCTTCTATTAAAGCCTTCATAAGCCTTGTTCTCCCGGACCTTCCCCGGTTTTTAAAAAAATCGTGACTGCAAGGCCTGTGTCCTGCGCGGAAGAGGAGATCTTGGACTGAGAGACTTCGAAACACGTGAGTAAACCAAGGGGGAGTTGCTGCGATGAAATTCACTGCATAAATGGCTCCGAAGCAAAAGGCGAGAGGAGCATACACGGGAGCTTCCACCCCGAGTACGCGAGTGAACAACGCCCTGACTCTTAATGCCCAAGTTCCTAAAATTAATTTTGCATGAAAAGGATGCATTAAGCATGTCATTAATTCTCGTAGGCAAGATTGAACACATTGGAATTTATATACTCGCATCGAATTACCAAGTTAAGTTGCATGACGAGTACTTGCATGGTCAAGGATAGTTGCACTCTTGAATGCATATTGCATAAGTTAAAAGGTGGATTTGTCTAAAGGCATCCTTGTTGGCTCGCGAAAAGAACAGCACATAAAACACATAAGGCACTTAGGTAATAATTTCCTAGTTGTGACTCGTGTATGAGATAATCTTAGACGCCCAGTGAATGATATCCAAATAGTCGCAATGCATGAAAAGGAAATTATGAACTTTGCAAATTGCATGCAAAGATGGTTATATTTTAGGTCGGGTTAAGTGCTAAAGGAAGGATTAAATTAATTATGGACTCATGGCATTCGCTCATGCGTGGAGTTCTTTATCAAAGTTTGAATGCATCTTCATTAAAAATATTAAAGCTTTGATTTCGTTGCATCATTATGGTTTAGGGCAAGGAAAAGAAAAGATCATTGTAAATCTTACAGCTGTATAGAAGGAAAATGTTTATAGTCTTGAAATCGCAACTTTGCATGGAATGATACATTGCATACATCTTGCAGTTCCTTGCATCTTTTAGGGAAAAGTACTTGCTAATTTAGAAGGAAGTATTTGCATCTTTAAAAGGGATGATCATCTCTAATCGTGGGTTAGTTAAATCAACTAAGTAATTCGCGTATAGTTGAGTTGCTCACATGAAAATCATAAAGGTACGATTAGATTGCATATGGCGATCACCTCAAAGTGCTAGGTAGGGTTAAGTTACATTAAAATTCTGCCTAATAAGCAACCAATAATGGCATTGTCTTTTATCGAAACATAGTACAAGGTAGCTTGTTTTGTTAAGTAGTATGTTCAACATCAATTCCAAGTTAACCCGTAAAATAACATTTAAAGGTTTGTTAAGAGGGAAGGATCTTTGGAATGAAGATAGGGCAGAAGTTATTCCATAGATAAAATTGCAGTCAAATTCAAGCTATAAGCAACAGAGAGAAAATGGGTGGAGGAAATATTATAGAAGAAGAAGTAAGTAATCATGGCTAGGTAACTTGACAATTAAAGTGGGAAAGTAGCAAGATTTCCATGTAGATGCATTGGATATCCATTCGAAGGTATCCAACAACTGGAAGGTTAGCTACCCACACACAAGTGTGGTCACATGGGGAAGGAGACTTTCTAAGGTTGCAATTCCAAGCCGTCGAATTAATGTTTTTCTTTGGAAAGTAGTGGCAAGAAAACTACCCACCAAAGATAGGGCACAGAGAATGATGAAAGTAAACATGAACTGTATTTTCTATGCTATGCATTAGAAATTATCAAACACCTTTTTTGGGCATGAAGAGATGTTAGGAGTTTATGGATGAATTTGAGAGATTGGTTTAAGAATGCAGGTCTAAATGACTTGGTGAAGACGAGGAATGCGTTTTTGAAGATCAAAGAAGATTGAATGTAGCATCCTTGAAGCTGTGGAATGTAGTGAGAGTGGTGAGTGATGATAAAGCATACATGAAGCAATCGAAACAGAGTGCTATTGAAGAAGGAATAAAAAATCCATGCTGAAGAATGTATACAAAGCCATTAGGAATGATAGCCTAGTGATGTTTAAGGTTTTTAGAAAGTGAATTCATATGTTTACAATAGCACACAAATTGCTTGCCAAAAGTGGCTAATGTTGTGCGTTAAAGCTTGCCGATGGATGTAAATAGCCTTTATTATTGTTTTGTTTAAGAAAAATATTAACAAAGCTACGAAGATAATTATGCTGCCTCTCCAACATACATATTGTATAGCACTCATATAGCTTTGCACAATCTATGTTCATGTAATGAATATTTCCGCCTCCATTTTCTTTTGCAAAAGAATCTAACCATTGATAACATTTTGTTTGTCACAACAATATTAGCCTTTTAAGAAAAGCATTACCATCACAACCACATGTAGTTTATCGAACCACAAGTACATACCATGACTTGCAAAGATTATCATGTACAATCTAAGTGCCCATTGTAATTGGTACGACATTGGATGTTTGAAGATTTGGTGTGGGGACCATGACAAGATTGGGAAAATCGACCGATTTTTGGTACATGATAGCTACTATAGTGCCTTCAATTTCTTGAATACTATCAACACCACGGTAGACGTTGCACTCCATGGAATGTGTTGGCAAGTTTTGGTTCAAGACCAGTTAAGTTTGCTAGGTTCTCCACTAGCCAAAGGTTCTACAGTTTCTTTCCACGATCATCGTGTGGACCGCGGGCTCTTGTAGACGGACGAAACCCCCAAACTCACAAAACCCTAGCCAACGGATATAAAGATTTACCTAACATCGCCTTCTCCTCTTCCTGCTCTTACTCTCGCGCTCTCTCTGCGCCTGCGTCTATGCACGTTTTGTGACTCGAAAGAACGACAGATTTCTAATTCTTCCTCTCACGCAGGCTTGTGTGTACAACACTGCGATACTCCGTTCGCTGGTCGTTGAATGGTACGCCTGCTACAGCTAAGCTGGGTATGATCAATCCGGCGAGCTGCTCTCCTGTCTTCGGTCGTGAGTAGTCTCGCAATTTCCGTCCCCCACATCTTACACACTAGGTCTCTCTCTTTCGCGGTCGTTTGCGTCGCAGTCCTTTCCCACAGAAAGGAAGTTAACGTTCTCCATGGGACCTATGATGATAATATCATTTTTGGAATTACCGTCTGAGATGCAAACTGTGCTGTTAATCAAAGGCACTGTCTGAGGTCCTTAGTTGCGGTTCTCAAAGAGTATCCAGTGGCTTTAGGCTAGCCAGAGGCTTCAGCCCTAGGCATGCAAGCGTTGGAGTTTGCCCGTGGAAGCGGAAGCAAAGCTGTCACTGGACACAAATCTGAAGCTGCAAGAGGACTGAATACTGATGTGCCTGTTGCCGCACTGGACCTATTCCTTTCGCCATGCGCAATATGGTTTATCACTGATAATTACATTGATGGCGCTCTCATAGTTAAAATGAAAGTCTTGTGATGAAATTCCTTTGGTTAGGGCTCAGGCTCCCAAAATTGTTGAAAGTAGGCGGCAGTACCTTCGTGGGGTCGGAATAAATGGTGTCTGGCGTCGTTTCAACAGAAAGATCACCATGCTGCCTTGATAGGACTCTGGACTGGTTAGTGTCGTAATCACAACCTTCTGATATCAATCCGGTTATTTAGGTACTTGTGAAGGTTGGACTCCTTACTAGGGACGAAATGGGTAGGTCCAACGGTCGCAAGGGACCAAATGGGTAGGTCCAAAGGGTTTGATGAAATTGCTCTTGTCTCATTTTGCTCGTCGCATGGTACTTAAATTTTGTTTCAGAATGCAGGGTTGGGCAACTCCAAGGCATTGACACCTATCAATACTGGCCACCTAAATTGTAAGTTGGTAGATTGCATTTATGATTGCAGTCCAAATTTATAAATGCATTAAGAAAATTTGTATAAATGGGTTTTTGGCCATGAAATTATAGCATAATTTTTAGCCATCAATATCGAAGCATTCGATCATGGATTTGAAAGATGAGATAGTACGAGAGCCTTAGTTCTTGGGCTGATTTGTTTGTGGTTCTGGGTAGGGTGGAATGTGGGTAATGAGGTAGACTATTTTTTGTAATTTCTGAAAACAAGAAATTGTTACATTGAAGAAAACTTCTTTCTGGGTTTGATGGAAGTTGGGTAGTGAGGTAGATTAATATGTTACCCACTATTATTATTATTGTTATTATTATTATTATTTTGCAGTCTCTGAAAACAAGAAATTGTTACATCCAAGAGAAGTGCATAAATTGTGCTTTGAAATTGTTACGGCAAGTGATTGAAGATTACCTACATATGCTCTCAAGAGTAGGATGGATAACTGAATATGTAGTTAGTCATGTTGATTGTTTAATTCACTATGATAAGTTATTAAGCAATAGTGTAATAAATTTTTTAACTATGAAAACTGGGAAAGCAGTAGTTGTTATGATGTTGACATAGATATTGAAGATTATTGTAGCAAAGATCTTCATGCAATTAAATCAACACTAAATAATTAACAAGTGAATAAAGATATGGGCTATTGTGAAAAATATTATGTTGATTACTATTTGATTACTTGTTCAATTAGATGGTGACCATTACTTTGATAATATTTGGTATCTCTGTTGGCATTGTAATAGAGAGCTTTTTCACTTGTAGATTCAATAGGAAAAACAATTGTCGGATTACATACCCCACTTGTAGTAGTCCCTTGCCTTAAATCTTTTGATCCATGAATTGTGCAAGTGTCTTTGGTGTAAAGCCATTTTACTTTGAGGCTGAAATAAGATGTTGATTAGTATTGAATAGTGTAAGTATTTTAACCTTACACCACCTTTCATTCCACTGCTGGTTAGAAACCAAACACTCTAATAGTCAATGCTTTTGTACGATTTTAAATTTAAGTCGTTATCAAGTATTTCATAATTAATTGATTCGAAATCTTGTTGATAACGTTGCAATTGATGAAGTCTTAGTCTCTTTATATTAGTGATAATGATTTTTTGACCTACTTTGGGGAAAATATATAAGATGTCTTAAATTGCTTGTTCTTGATCTTTTCGATTGCTTGTTCTTGATCTTTTGATGAATAGGTTGTAAAATCTTTGATGTAAAAATTGTTTTTGATATGTAGAAAGTAAGTTTATAGTAGAGGATGAAGTTAGACTCCCAATTTGGAGTACAAATGCATTGAAAATGTAATTGGCCAAGCTTATCCTTTATTGATAAATGTCTAACATGTAAGTTTATACTTTAGAAATCAAAATGCAGAAAAATATTTGAACTTTTGTTTTTAATTTCCACCCCATCGCTTGCAAATGGAAGAAGTACATACCAACTAAGTGGTAAGCACACTAAAATGTGATACTTGTACTTTTACTCTTCACATAATGTTCTTCATTAAAATTTGCAAAGCAGCCTTCACCTTGATTAGATATGAATGCTAATGGTCTTAAAAAATAAGGCCAAAATGGGAAGGACCAAACTTTACTTTATAAAAAATTATTGTATAGTACCATTCAGGTTCACTATCTTACTATCTGAAAAATAGATCAAGTAGACCCACTTGTGGAGCAACAAGGCGATGAGATGATGGTATAAAAAATTGAGGTTCACTATCTTATGGTGTAGAAAATACGATATCTTACAATGCCAAAAGAGTGATAAATGGAGCCTCAAAAACTTCACCAACATGGAATATTCCTAAGGATTTTCCATGCTTATTGACATGAAGTGCTGAGTACGTTGCCCCATAAGGGTAGAAAATACGATATCTTACAATGCCAAAAAAGTGATAAATGGAGCCTCAAAAACTTCACCAACATGGAATATGCCAAAGGATTTTCCATGCTTATTGGCATGAAGTGTTGAGTACGTTGCCCCATTAGGATCCCAATAAGCTTACACACCTTTCACCTCAACATTAATGTCTCTTTAAATGACCTTTCAAAAAACTCCTATTTCAATTTAACATTGAGGCTTCCAAACCTGCAATCTTGTTATTTCATATGAACTAACTTTTAGGATGAAGAGTATCTTGAATCTCAGCCAAATGAGCTAATCCGCTTTGCAACCTAATTTATCGAACATACTCTTCCAAGGGCAAGAACATACTCTTTCAAGTCCTTGCCCCTAATACTAGGCTACCTCACACAACCATGAATAATTGTTTGGTTCTCCGTCCACTACCAAAAGATGTGCTAGCAAAACCTATTTTTCTACATGTGCCAACCATCCTAGTGAAACCTTCATGGACCACCATAGAAGGATTAGAAGCTCTACTATGCTAAATGATAAGTGGGTACCAATCTATCTATATTGTCATGCATCATAATATTGTCATGCATCATAATGTATGTTGTCCTACTTATCAAAAAAAAAAGAGTGAAAATTTACCCTAAAGTCCCAAGCTAATTCCCACCATCCACAAGAATATATTTGGTTACCAATTGAGACGATGTTCTACGAAATTTCTATGATCATTCATTGGATAAATTCTTGGCACCTAATTACCTTTGGACAGAACCTTTTGATACCATACAGTCGTTAAAGCATTAACATTTACAATTTATGTGATGATTGCTTGGAGTGAAAAGGGTATAATCAAATAGCCTTTCTCTTTTAGTTTGGACTTGTTGCATGGTATTTAAATTTTGGTTTTAGAAAATTTGAAGTTGGATATTCCCAATCATTTTATAAAATAGTAATCTTGTCATTTTAATTGTTTTGAACGAAGCGTTAACCATATTCTAGTCCTTGCATGCAAACGAAATTAGGATTTGTTGATCAAAGATCTAATGGATTGGTCTATTGAAGAGAAGTTCTTAAACAACATTCACTCTTCCCTTACCATTGTTGATAAATTAAAATCTTGCAAAAAATTTGTTTCTTTAAAACATTAAAAAATTGATAGTATGATTACTTTTGATACATTTTTAAAGAAATGAAGATTGCAATATCTTCGTGTAGATGGCATCTTGTTTTTTCCAAGAATGTTCATCGCCTTCATCCTCAATGGCTAGTATTGTGTTTTTTTTGTTGCTCCATTATTTCCTTCATAACCAAGAAAACACAAAACTCGTCTAACTCTTTGAAAACTTTTAGTTCATTTGTTGTTATGACTCATTGTTATGGACACACTTTAAAACCTAGAATAATCTCTGAAAAAGCTGTAAGTTTGGAAACTTGAAGTTTGATAAACACTCCTTTTTCACCTTACAAGCAATTGCATGCGAAGAAAATCCACCATTGACAAAACAAAACGAAGGGAGAAATCTACTATTGACTAAACAAAACAAAGGGAAAAACTTTCTTTTGGAAAAACTGTTACGTAATGTACCTCGAAATAAGAATACCTTTTTTGTTTTTTAAAAATTTTAGTGTTTCCAATACTTGAAACCCATGTGTAATGCTACCTAATGATAAAACGAGTAACATGTATGCAACATTCACCCCATAGCAAAAATTGGTGCAAGTAACATGTTTGCAACATTCATCCCATAGCAAATACTTGTACTAGAAAATTGACACCTCTCTATAAAATGAGTGACATGTATGAAAGATTCACCCCATTGCAATACCTTTTTAAAGAAATTTGTGGGGATGATATCCACACTAGATTCTCAAACATTGCTAGCTATTAAGATGTTTCTTTTAGCGCCCATTTGGTTCCTTTATTGTAGACATTTTGGGCCGCCTAGCTACTTAAAAAGAAAAGTTAACCAGCAAGAAGAGTTTTCACTTTTTATAGCTACAATAAAAGATAGTTTGAGGCCTTACTGAATGTAGTAAAATTATGCAAAATCACTTTTTATAGCTGCAATAAAGGATAGTTTGAGGCCTTATCGAATGTAGTAAAATTATGCAAAATTTCTCAAGACTTTTAAAATTATTTTTTTCACTTTGTATAGCCACATCGAAGTAGTAAAATTATGCAAATCTTCTCGAAACTTTTAATTTTTTTTTTCACTTTGTATAGCCATAATGAAGTAAAGTTTGTAAAGCCACAATCAAGTAAAGTTTGAGATCTAATCAAATGTAGTGAAATTATGCAAATCTCCTTTAAATTGTTGCCAATTAATTAGATATTAGTTTTGTTTTTTGGTTGGAAATAAATTAGTTAAATGTCAAAGCTTGCGTAGAGTTGTTGAGATGGAATCATATTTTTTTACTACAACTAACTCAACACATGGTTCTTCTACAAGGTCCATCCAAATAATTGGTACCAAGCGTATTTGAGAAAATTGTGTGCTTGCAAAGGCAAATGTTGCGTTAGGTATTGCCCAAGCAAAAATTAAATGACGATAAAAGTAAATCTCGTTGATGAATTGACAAAGAAACCTCATTATACTTGATTTTTTGAATTTTCTAAAGGATAAGAAAAGTAAGAAAAAGCCCTATATATTTTTGGAGTAGTAAGATATATTGAAGATTATGCAAAAATACATCCTTGAAGCAAGGAATATATTTTTGGAGTAGTAAGATATATATTGAAGATTATGCAAAAATACATCCTTGAAGCAAGGAATGTAAATGGATGAGTATTACCGTAGTGGTAAACCAATGGATTTTGGATACTCAAGCAGGCATATTATGATGGGGTAGTGAGGATTTGTTAGAAGTATTATTTTTCATGTTATGGTTCTACAATGATTGTGATATGGAACAACTAATTCAATGTGTGCAATGTTCAATGTATTCAGATATGGTTGGAAATATGCCAAATCTTATATGTGGCGGCCTTGGCTTCATGTTGAGAGCTTGGCTTCATGTTGAGAGCACAAAGTAAGATGCCTAGTACAAATGCTTAGTTTGGTTATGATTCTTGATTATGCAAATGCTTAGTTTGGTATTAGTTTTGATGCAAATTCAACAAATGACTCACTAGCAAAATACTATGATGAAGGTGGAAACGGAGTAAAGATCGAGTTCATCAACGATGCATAAGATATATTAAAAGCTTTAATTTTTCATTCAACAATTTTATAGTCTTTTAGGGCGAAACTTAACCAAGCCCTTGAAGATTGCGAGGGGTGGTTATATTTAATTAGATGATAGATCGTATCACAAGCCTAGTGTCTAGAAAACGATTTGTGGGTATTTTTTTGGTGACATTATTTGTCTGAAGCATTATTTTTCATGCTATGGTTGGACAATGATTGTATATGAGAATGTATGGCACAAATACTTCTGGTTTGTCGTAACTAATGCGTTGTGTGCATGGCTTAATGTATTTAGGTATGGTTGGAAATATGCGAAGTCTTATGTATGGTGATAATGGCTTGAAGCCTAGAGCACAAAGTTACATGTTTGGTGTTACATCTACACCCTCTAATGCTTGTGGGCCTCCAAGAATGAATGTTGATTATCTAAATGCGAAGTTTGGTATTGGTTTTGATGTAAATTCATTAAATGGACTCATTTTTTCAACATTCAATGTCCCAATTGCAAAACATTATGATGAGAATCAAATTGTAGTGAAGTTTGAGCTCGTTAATGGTGCTTAAGATAGGTAGAAAGGTTTGACTTCCATAGTAATTTTGGTGAAACTTCACCACAGAGTACTTGAAGATTGCAAGGGGTAGTGATATTTGGTTGTATGGATTTGAAAAAACGTGTATCATAAGCTACACATTAGATTAAAAGATGTGTCTAAGATAGGTTTTAGTAGAACTTCTGGATTGTAGGAGTTTTTTGTTATTTCTTTTGGATTGACAAATGCTTTTGATTGCTTTCAATTGGATGATAGATCATATTTTCAAGTTTAATAGATGATTTATGAGTACTTTCTTAGATGACATGATTGTTTACTCGAAAAATGAGATAGAGAATAGAAATGTCAATGAAATGTGCAAGTATAGACAGATTGTCAATGACAAGAAAAAATTATCTTGCATAAAATCTACTTTTTGGGCATATTATAATGATTAATGATATTTGTATGGACCTTGCACATGTTGAGGTAAAATGGATGATCATGGCTACTTGTAAGAAATGTGCATGAAATCCATAGCTTATTGGGTTTATGTATAAGATAAACTGAAATCCATAGCGATCTATAAGACAGACTGAAAGCTTTGCCTCTGTAGTTTGATAAAGCCTTTTCAAGGGGAACTTAACAGAAGCCTTGAAGATTGCAAGGGACAACTAAAATTAGTTGTATAGATTTGAAAAATGGGTTTTATGTTATGCATTTTGAACTTGCAAATGCTCTTGTCACATTTAATTTTCAAATCTAATAGATGATTTGTGGATACTTTTTTTGATAACATGATTGTTTATTCAAAGAAAGAGACAGTATAGAAAATACTAGGACATTGTTTTCAACGAATTGTGGAGCATAGAGTGCTTGATAATGACAAGAAAAGTTAATTTTTCTTATATAAAATCTACTTTTTGGGGCATATTTTATCGATTGATGGTATTCGTATGGACCTTGCACATGTTGAGATAATATGATTATGGTCACCTTCGAGGAATGTGCATGAAATACACAACTTCTTAAGTTTATGTTTTCACTATATGAAATATGTGAGCAGGTTTGTTGAAAGAAGCGATAAAAATTTCAGCATTTGAAAAATCTCTCATAGTTTCATGTGATGTATGTTGTAAGATCATTGAGAATATTATCTATGTAAGACCAATTGTGGATCTATGAGAAAGAGTTATAATTTATATAATATCTATGTGAAAAAATTATTCATTGGGGGTTGCTTTTATAGTACAGATAACGTTTTTCAAGAAACATATGAGATGCGAAAATTTTCCTTAATGTTTCATTTTCACATTGTATATATTGATGGTAAAATGAACGTTGTGTTGATGCATTGCTGTGATAAGCCACAAATTTTAGTTCCTAGTATGGTTTATCATATTGAGTTGGATGCATAAAAGAGCAATATATTGTTGATTTAAACTTTGTTAGTGTTTATGATAGCCTTTGTAATGGCCAAAGATATAAACACTTTATGCTAAAACAATGGATTTCTAATGATGTATGGATGAGTTATTATTAAATGTCATGCTCCTTCGTATCCAAGAGACATAGAGATATTGATACCACGGTTAAGGCAGCGCAACATTTTTTTAATTGGCCAGCTTTGAGGGATGATGTAGAAGAGTTTATTAAGACATGTCTAGTATCCTAAAAGATAAAGCATGATAGGCCTTGTATCGTATACGAGACAAGAAATTAAAGATTGATTATATAGCACGATTATTTTTGTAACACATCGTTAAGTATCTTGGTATGCCAGAGTCGATCATTAGTGATCAAGACCCTTAGATGATAGCTTTATCTTGGAAGGGGTTGTTTGAGAATATGGGTATCATGCTAAAATTCTCATTCTCTTGTCATCCACGGTTGAGTTTGAATACAACGGATTACATTGTTCTACGAGTATAACTCCATTTCAGGTGATTGACAATGGCAAGAAGGTACAACCTATTCTCTAAACTAAGGATAAGATTATTTTTGTGACACATCGTTAAGTATCTTGGTATGTCAGAGTCGATCATTAGTGATCAAGACCCTTAGATGATAGCTTTATCTTGGAAGGGGTTGTTTGAGAATATGGGTATCATGCTAAAATTCTCATTCTCTTGTCATCCACGGTTGAGTTTGAATACAACGGATTACATTGTTCTACGAGTATAACTCCATTTCAGGTGATTGACAATGGCAAGAAGGTTCAACCTATTCTCTAAACTAAGGATAAGATCTTTAAGGTTGATTGTTCTGTGGAAAACTTGGATATAGCTTATGCAAAAATAAAGCGTGCTCTGCAATGTATTGTTATGTTTTGAAAAGGCAGAGCTGAAAAAGATGAAAGGAAGAGAGATTGTATATGGGTCCTAAGTATTAATGAAGATTAGCAATGTGGCATTTCGATTAAAATTACCTTCATATTGACGGACACAATGCCTTTCATGTAAGTTTGTTGAGACATTTTCATGGTGATTTGCTAAAGGATATATTTGTTGAAATCGAGCTTGCAATTTATAATCAACTTGAAAACTAATTATGGTCACTTTTGGGATCAGTAGATTAGTGATTAGTTTGTAATCAGATTATGCTCATTTTTCAATGGTTTGCATATGGTTCATTGGGCAACACTATCATATGGTTCGGTTTTGCCAAATGAGTTGAGCTCATGAGAAATAGACATGTCACATCATAATTATGGAATGGTTAAACAATAGTGTATACAATGTTGTGTTAAGTATAATGCCTTGTGAAAATTTCATCACTTTTTTACTTTTGATGCATTTAGAAGTGTAAGTATATGGTTAAGTATTTTTGAAATCTCACTTAATATGTGGATTAATTTTTAATCATACGATCAAGTAAATATTGCACATATCAAGTGTAACTGGGATTAGAATAAATTTACGAGTTCGAGACCTAAGGAAATCACGAAACGTGAAAGGCAAAAGGTGTTGTAAGTTACGTTGCATAGGTACTTGGTGGTATTTGGTGCCAATTGTTGGCTTAGGTCATTCATTTGGCCATAAGTGTTAGTTGATGACTCTAGGGAAGTGGCGTTTAATGTTACATAATGTAATTATCGGCTAGCTTGATTGTTTTCAAGGCATTGAAATAATTATCAAGATTGAAAAAGGTCTTTAGAGGTTGAAGAGGTATTTTAGTAATCGGCTTTTTGCAAAATAGAAGAAGAAGGTGTCGGTTTGATTTGTAGCCATTGGAGGACCTTCTAAGATAGTTAGGGGTAGGAGAATATCAATCAATAGCAGGTGATTGGATCTATAGGTTGTTGAGACATCGTAATAGCAATAAAAGACATTTTTTTAATTTTGCAAAGAAAGCTTGAATTTTCTCTCTCCTCACCATTCTGTCATCTCCTAGCCTTTTTATAGCCTTGCATTGAAGATTACAACGTCGAGATCACCAGAGGTTGAGAAATATCAACTTTCTTTGTTGTAAATCCTAATGTACAATAGAAATTAGGATTTAACTGTAGCTTTGGGAAGTGTGTTAAAATTAGAAGCTCAAAGACTTATATTTAATAGGTCTGAAGTTATTTTTAGCATTTTCAAGTAAAGGAACCAATAAATCATTGAATTTGGTGCATTTTTCATCTCCTTCAAAGCAGTTGAAGGAGAATTTATTACCCGAATGAAGGGAAAAATCACATTCAAGACTTGCTCGTCATTTTGGATAGCAAGGGGAGTTGCAATACCAAAAGGGATTGGGAGAATCCCATTGTACATCAAGTTTCTCTTCTATTAAATGAAATAAATATTAAAAGAAGGGGCGTCAATTTTGGGGTCAATAAGATGTCTAATTTTTTTGAATTTGTTAATTGCTGTAAATAGTGCTTAATTAGGTTATTTACCACCCTATTTGAGGAGAAAAGTTTGTTACATTTTCCTTGAGGCTATGCTTATCAATGAATTTTTTCCTTTGAGCATCCAATTATTTTTCAAATATTGTTATTAAAACTTTAAGATAGACGACAATTTGTTATGGGCTCACTAGGAAGAATGAAACGAACCCATCATTATGCAACCAACAAATGTAGCAAGGGTAATCAATGAATGCTCTTATATAGGGGTCTTTTTTACAATTTTGTTATGGATTCACCAAGAATGGGATGAATCTATTACTTCTGGTAGCTTTTATATGTGCATATATTGTTTGTCCTGTCTAATTTATACTCTCCAGGGTCTTGAAAATGGAGTTTTATATCTCCAAAAACTTTTGATCTTTCCCTTAATGTCGTTTCTATGGCTTCTTTCAAATATTTATTGTTTTGGAGGAGATTGATCGTGAATCGAAATATTAATAATATGAAGAAGATCACTTCTAAATCTAGTAGATCCATCATTGGTTTGTTTGCTAATATTGATCGATCGCGTGAAGAAGAGCACTTCTATATTGTGTAGCTCCATCATTGGTTTGCTTGCCTCGAGTGTCCATCTTATTGTGACTCTTCAACATTCCAATAGCACCATTTCAACATAATTGATTCATTGATCACTACAATTTGTATCCTGTGCTTGGCTTATCTAACATTCTTCTACATTGTTCATGAGCTCCCTTCGCGAAAGGTGGTATTCAACAGAAAAGGTGGCCAACCATGATACATCCTACCCATCACAACTAGCTTGAAAGTTTGGAGGAGAGGCCCATGGTACAAGGATGCAATTCTAATGAGTAGCATCACTTTTATACTATACTAGCTGCCATGCCTCATCATTTGGATAAACCCTATCCAAGTGAATGTCACTAAAGATCATCTTTTTGCATGCCATGCAATGTGTATTGTAGCTTAGTTTTGTCTTGCATCAAAGGAGGATCTTGTAGTTTCCAAGGGTAGTTAGTCCTAGTTCTCGACCAGCATGTTTCCTAACATGCCTTTCAACTTGTCATGTCCATGTGATGCTGTATTCTAGTAATTTTCTAGTAGGGTAGAGGGCAAATAGAGTGCCACATGGAGAGAAGGTGTTAAATTGGACTTGCATGAATCTATGAAGCCTAATGTAGATTGCTCAGTGGAAAAGAAAAGTGATGATGGGGGGTTAGAAGGGACAAAACTAGTGCTATTTATAACCAATCACAAGCTCCTATATGCAAATCTTCATCTAATCAACTATTGAGAAACCTTGCAAAAGTTGTCCATCTATGGAGGGGTGGTTTGTAGAAATTTTCTATTGGAACTCATATCTTAGTGTGTTTTTAGGCTTTTTGATTTGCCCCACGCATTAGCACATGCAAGTGATATAGTTAAGGCATAGGAATCTTCACTCTAATTGCTAACATTAAGCTTGCTTGCTTCATCAACTCTAATAATCAAGGGATTAATCAAATCTACTCCAAATATCAATGTGTCCCCTTGGCCCTTGCCACATTCTTGTATCAAAGCTATGTACCCAAGATTGGTAAAATCATGGGATTGAGTAATATTGAGCTGAATGTCTTAGAGTGCCATAAATGTTGGCTTGTACTTTCTCATCACACAAGTAACATACCTCGTCTGAGCATGGCTCATGTGCATACCATGTGATCATAGTAATCGTTCTTGACATTTTATCCACAGAGGAGGTAGGCCTTAGAATCCATAAATTCATCTTCTTTTTTGTTAAGGGAACATAGGAATTCCTATCCACAAAAGGGGTTCTAGCAAACTTTTTGATAGAAACCCTCTTTTCGTTAAGTGAAGAAACAACAGAAGCAAATTTGGTTGGTGAAAGATGCTTTATTTTACACGGAAAAATTTGATTCAACAAAAATATGCAAAACTTTCTTTGTTGCTTTTAAGGATGAAAGATTTCTTTCCACACACTTCTATTGCTAATGTGAAAACCCATGGTAGACCCCCAAATCTCTACAACTTCCACCACCTTAGTGTGAATTCAGCCCTTGATGTTCGATAGCAGGTATGGTGCTGGGTCTTTATTTTCCTCACTTGTAACAACCCCAGGTCTTATCATTGACATTTGGCTCCTTCCTCATTTGTTTAGGAGAAATTACATTAGCTCGTTTAGAGCTATTATGGATAAATCCATTTATGGGTATGCATTGCAAGCTAATTACTAGGGTTTTATAGCTATGCTCTTATAGGTGCACTCATGATGTGTTTCTTGGCAATAGAGCTTTAATACCTTTATTAATATTAATAACATTAAAAAGAGTGTTTTGTGCACAAAATTGGTCCCAAGACCATCATGCACATGATGTATGTGTCTTAGCTCTTTTAGAGCTATTATGGATAAATCCACATATGGCTCCTATATTGCAAGCCAATTACCAGTTAGATGAAATTTGCAAACAATCTTGAAATTAAATGGCCCTTAAAATGCGTTGGGGTCTCAACCATTTTCATCTTAATGATGCGAACATGGATGTAAACTTTGCTCTTAGAGGTGAGCTCGTGATGTGTTTCTTGGAAATATATATTTAATACTTTTATTCATATCCATAACATCAAAAAAGTTTTTTGTAATGAAGCATTCAACCAAGAAAGGAAATCTAACTAAACTGAAATAGACATAAAATAACAAAGAACTATTGCACAAAGAGATCTTGCCATGTATTAATGATGAGAGTTCCAAAGAATACATGACAGCCATGGTTGATGCTTCACCTAACAAGAAGGAAGCTAACTTCAAGAAAGTGAACAGTAAAATTTTTATGAATGAGCCAAAAGATGTCTACTCTTAGCCTCTTGCCTTCTTTATCCTAAGTCCTCATCTCCAAAGTTAAGGGCACATTTCCATAGGCAAGGGTTAAATTTACGAGGGCTGGAAATTACAAGGTATGGAATTAGCATGATTCCAAATTACAAAAATATCAAAGTATTTTTCTTTTATGAGAAACCATCCTGTCCTAAGATGGTTTTGTGCTCAAAACCAAGGATAAATGGACCAAATCCAAGCCAAGGATGATCGTAATCATGTCCATGTAGCTTCGATACGAGAGGAAAGCACTTTCCATATAAGAGAGACCTTTATGTATACCAAATTGTGAGTAAACTGGCTGCTGTCCAACTAGGGCTGATTTACAAAAACTGTCATAACTTTTGATAGAGTGGTTCAAATAACATATATGAAGTATAGAAATTAAGTATACAATCCTTAGTATCACCCATGACATCAAAATCAATTTTTAATAACCAAGGAAATTCATTCACATAAGTGGATGGTTGCCAAGAAGATTCCTCTATAGGTAAGCTCCTCCATTTAATAAGGTACTTAGTAAGAGTGTGATTTTTGAGCACTTTTTCTCTATTTCCAATAATACTTTCAGGTTCATATATGACAAGTCTTGCTTCATCCATTGGTGACAACTCTTCCAATACTTGCACTTCAGGTCCAACATACTTCTTAAGCTGTGAAACATGAAATACATCATGTATTCTAGTGGAAGAAGGTAGTTGAAGCTTATAAGCAAGCTCTCCAACTTTATCCACTACCAAATATGGTCCATAAAATTTGTGAGCAAGCTTATTGTTCCCACCCTTCAATGAAGCGTAGTGTGTCCTGGGCACTTTAAGAAATACGCAATCTCCAAATTTGAAGTCCAAATGTCTTCTCTTCTCATTTGCATAGGCTTTCATTACTTCTTGTGCTTTTCTTATGCTGTCCTTGCATTGTCTGATGAGCGTTTCCATCCTTTCTAACTCTTCCTTTGCTTGGGGATTGACATCTTCATGAAAAAAAGCTAATGGGCTTTGGACTTTGTACCCATAAAGTGCTTCAAATGGGGATATACATATGCTTATGTGATGCGTAATGTTATAACAAAATTTAGCAAGGTGGATCCAACGATCCCATAAAGCTTGTGTGCCATGACAATAATGCCTAAGGTAGACTTCCACCCATTGATTGACTCTTTCCGTTTGCCCATCGGTTTGGGGGTGTGAGGCTGTACTAGGAGTGAAAATACCCATAGAAGAGAATAGACTTCTCCAAAAGTTGCCCATAAATTTTTATTTCTATTCGATACTATTCTCATTGGCATACCATGCAGCTTGAACACACTTTCCATAAATTGCTCAGTCACTTGCCTTGCTGAATATTGTATTTTGGTTGGAATAAAGTGGGTTGATTTAGTCAATCTATCTAAACCACATAGATATTATTCCATCCATGACTAGTAGTAGGTAAACCCATTATAAAGTCCATGGAAATGTCGGTCCATTTGCCTGTAGGGATGGGTAAAGGCTAAAGGAGTCCGGTTGGTAATAGAGTGGAGTCCTTGTTTTGTTGGCACTCTAAACACTTGGATACATGCTCCTTGACGTCCTTCCATAAACCCTTCCAATAAAAACTTTTATGGACCTTATCAAAGGTCTTGAAAAGACCCAAATGTCCAGCCATTGGTGATGAGTGCATCTCATGGAGCACTTTCAGCTTGAATTTACTGTTAGAAACCAAGTACACTTTATCCTTAAAACCATAAGAATCCATTATGCACTTTGAAATTTGGAAATTCTTCATCATGTCCTTGCTGTAATTTCTGTAAAATCTGGACAGCATGCTCATCTAGCACATATTCTTCTTGGATGTTTATCCAATCCTTATAAACTGTAGACACTGTAGATAAACTACATGCCCACATTCTAGATAATGCATCAGCCACAATGTTATCCTTTCCAGCCATATATGCTATTTCAAAATCATATGACTGCAAGCTAGCTAGCCATCTCTTTTGCTTGAGAGAAAGGTTGGGCTATGAGAGAAAATACCTCAACACCCTATGATTGCTTTTGACTTTAAAATGTGTTCCATAAGAGATAATGATGCCATTTCTTGATTGCATGTAGAATAGCAAGTATCTCTTGCTCGTATACATGCATCTCTCTCTCTTTATCATCGAATTTTCCACTCTCAAATGCAATGACACCATGCTCTTGAACCAAAATAGCCCCTAAACCTCTACCACTAGCATCTGCGCAGATGGTAAAAGTCTTGGAAAAATCAGGGCAAACTAGTATTGGTGCTGAAACAAGCAATTGCTTCAGCTCATTAAAGCTCTTGTCGGTGATTTAATCCCAAAGGCCTATTTTTTTTAGCTGATCGGTAAGAGGAGTTGCAATATGGGCATAATTCTTCATAAACCTATGGTAAAAAGATGATAATCCAGGAAAACCTCTTAAAGAAGTAGCATTAGTTGGGGTAGGCCATTCTTTGATGCATTGCACCTTCTTAGGATCCACTTTGATTCCATATTCTCCCACTATATGACCCAAGTATTCAACTTCCTTTTTCATAAATAAACACTTAGTTGCCTTGGCAAATAGTTTGTACTTCCTCAATATATCGAAGACTTCTTTTACATGCTATAAATGGTCCTCTTTGCTCTTGCTATAGATTAAAATGTCATCAAAGAACACCAAAACTGTTTTAAATAGCAAGGGTTGAAGTATCTTATTCATAAGAGATTTGAATGTGGTTGGAGCATTGGATAAACCAAAAGGCATAACCATGAATTGATAGATGCCTCTTTTCGTCCTAAAGGCTGTTTTAAAATCATCCCCTTCCTTCATGCGTATTTGATAATACCTTGATCACAAGTCAATCTTGGAGAACACCTTAGTATCCTTCAATTCATCTAGGAGGTCATCTATTCTAGGTATTGGATACCTATTCTTGATAGTGACCTTGTTAAGATCGTAGTAGTCGATACACATGCGAAAAGAGCCATATTTCTTTTTTACAAGAAGGACCGAAGAGGCAAAAGGCAATTGGCTTAATAAGACCCATTTCTAATAGCTCTTTCACTTGGCGCTGTACCTCTTCCCTTTCCACCCTGGAGAGGCGATATGGTGGTTTGTTAATGGGCTTGGTGTTGGGCAGCAAGTCTATAGGATAATCCGCTTCTCTTTTGGGAGGAAGAGAAGTAGGTGGCTGAAAAATATCATCATAATCCTTCAGCAACTTGCAAAGACAGGGATCTATATCATTGGTAGAAGGAGAGGACTGATCCTCATCAATCTTTGAAAGAACAATAGTAAACATGCATGCTTTTGCATTTATATCTTTTTTAATCTTCTTGGGGCTGATCACCTCTATTTTCTTCTTCTCAACACCATGTAGGATTACTTGTTATCCACACCATTGAAATTCCATTTCAAGCTTGTTAAGATCCATAGTAAATCTGCCCAAAGGTTTCAGCCAATTGTAGCCAAGTATAATGTTAATGGGACCCATTTCTAATGAGATCAAACTCACTGATGTAGTGCACAATGGAGATAGAGTGATAGGAACATTTGGATAGCATTGATTACTATTTTCAAAGTCTCCATTGGCCACTTGGATTTTTAGGGAAGAAGGCATATCCTGTGTACTTAATTTCAATCCATTGAGTGATTTGGAATTAATAAAACTATGTGTGCTACCCATATCAATGAGTATGTGAGCAGTCCTTCCATTGATTTGGCCTTTGAGGCATAGGGTATTGTCCCCTCTTGAACCACTCCATGCGTCATTTGACATGGAACATATCGAGGGATGTAAATTAGTCCAAGAATCATCCATGTAATGACCGACCGGATCAAAAGGAAAGCCATCCATTGGAGCATAAAACTCGTCAAGGATACTCTCTTTATTTTCATGCATCTCTTCTTGAGTAGTAGAGCCTTTAAGCCGTGCTAGACTTCCCTCAATAGGTTCAACATCAGAATCATATTCAAAAATCATACTAACCTTCAAATTCTTAGCCTTACACTTGGACTTATGGTCGGGTGACCATTTCTCCCCGCACTTGAAGCATAGGCCCTTGGCATATATTTCTTTGAGCTTGTCATTAGACACATGCTTGCCTTGGGTAGGGGCTAAAATTTTGGCACTAATATCAGTCATTTTTTCATCAAACTTATTTTTAGCATTAGTTCTGAAATTGCTGCCCTATTTTGGCCCATAAACAGTGGGAAAAGTTGGTATCTTGATGTAGGTATTGCTGTGAATATTTATTGGCTTCCCACCATGGTGAAAATAAGTCCTTGCATGCCCATAATGGCTTGATGTCTTTGGGAATTGTGTAGGCTGAAATAAATGCCCTGTCTTTGGCTGGAAACTCTTGTATTTCTGCCCATAACGCTCATCCAATTGAATGGCAGCTTGCAAAGATGTAAGCTTCATGGCTCCAACTTCGGATGATAAGGTAGACTCCAAACCAAATATATACTTGTTCAATTTGGCACTATCGGAGACTCCATGAACATACATTGAGAGGTTTAAAAACTGATTTGAATACTCTCTAACCAAAAGACCATGTTACTCAAGGGCGTACCATTTCTTTTCCAAGCGCTCTTTTTCAATGGGAGAGACGAAGACTTCAATCATAGCATTCTTTAGTGCTTCCCAAGATAAGAAGTCATGCCCAATTCTAGTCATATATCTCCGCCAAGTATGTGCATAGCCTTCTAAATGAAGGGCTGCAAACTTCACTTTGGCATTTTCGGGCCTTGGATAAAGGAAAAAGTACATCTCCGATTTGTCAAACCACTCCTCCAACTATGTAGGTGAAGGATTCTTCCCTTTGAAATTTGAGATGACAATTTTCTCTTTATACTCTCTCTCATATTGAGGTGGTTGCCC
Organism: Lygodium microphyllum; assembly: GCF_053477565.2. NCBI lineage: Eukaryota > Viridiplantae > Streptophyta > Polypodiopsida > Schizaeales > Lygodiaceae > Lygodium > Lygodium microphyllum. Next base: position 127,712,073 of record NC_141158.1, read on the forward strand.
ATTGTGGTGATGCTGTCAATTATGGTGTTGCTGTCCAAAAGAGTTACCAAATGAGCCTTGCCTAGGGAATTTATTATTCCAAGTTCCTTCTGCAAATGGGGTTTGCTATCCATACTGCTTATCATGACCTTGTGGCTGGAAATAATGTCCTTGAGGTTGAAAATGAGTGTTACCCATATTGAAAGGTTGCCCATGGTACCCTTGATGTTGTCCATGCATATGAGTATTAAATGGTGGTTGCTGCCCATTGTTTTGTTGAGGCCAACCATGATTGGATAAAGGGCTTGGCCTATTAGGCTGAACTTGAGTATGAGGATTATATTGTTGTTGTCCATAGGAGTTTGGGGCTGAATTCACAGGCCCTTGTTCATGCCCACCAATATTAAGTTGAGGATAGAATTGTTTATAAAATGGATTGCAACCATGGATGTTCTCTTCATGCCTAGAGCTTGCTTGAACCCTATCGTGTAGATCTTGCCCATGTGGCTGAGAATAGGCCTTTGATTGATGGGGCTGAGGTTGAAATGAAGTGGACTATATAAAATCTTTAGCCTTTGATGATTCCCCAATCTCAAATTGTCCTACCACCTTTGGAGTAGAGGGTTTGGGTTGGTCTTCAGCCAAAGGAGGGTTTGGAACATTAGGAGGGTAAACAAATAAGTAAATAAAAATTCAAAGTAAATGTTATGTTAGGTACACATGAAGATAGGCATCGAGCTCATTAGCAAATGCACTTTTCATTCATGATCTAATCACATTGCTTTGTGCGTAAGATGACATGTCAAGTTGGTTGTAATGAGAGAAATTTTCTTCACAACCCTTTTCATATGAGTTAACGGAAAAGATCATGCCACATCATTAGATATTGACTAGATCTGTTATGAAACCCTCATGTGCTTAGTGAATCAGTAACTTTCTTCTCTCCTTGCCTGTTAAATTTTAGGGCAATATCACCTTCCACTTGTTTTCAAGGCATCCTCTAACATAGTGGCCATGCTCTTTGCAAGGAAGCTTGTTTCATGGAAGAGAGTGAATCTGATCTTGACAAAGAGTTTGATTCATTGGCATCAAATAGAACCAGACCCCTCCAAGGAACTTGTGTGCATTACATTATTGTCGTTATCCTTGCCCAATTTTTCACTAGTCGAGGGAACACAACTCAAACATGTCATTCATGCATGAGAACCCCATCTATAGAGAAACCAGAGCTCCATGGTATCACATGCATAATATCACCTTTGTATCCAACTAAGCAAGTGCAAATCTAATCTCTCTCTTGTTGTGCTTGATAACTGCAAGAAAAAGTCCAATTTCAATGAAGAAATATTGTTGGAGCATTGCATTCACATGGTAAGTCTAGATGAATCACTTTTGGAACTCCTCTTTAGAGGGTGGTCTCCCTATGCAAAAGTGGATTCCTACTTGTGAAAAGTCATTATATCTTTACTTGAGCTTGATATTCTTGCTCTCAACAAGCTTTTCATGGTTGGTGAGGACATACATTAAGAGGTCATGCTTGAGTTGTTTCTCAACTTTCACTTGATTGACAACAAGTAGTTGAAGGTAATCCAAATCCATATGATAATTTTATCTCTACTCCTTTCCTCTAGTATCTTGCTCTTTGTGCGACACCTTAGGAGGTTGGTTCCCTAACAATGGTAGTATGCATGCAACATGAGAGGGGAGCTAGATACCAACTTACCACGTAGGACAGAGAGCCACTAAGGCTCTTTATTGCAAGTTAATATAGGAATGCTACTAAAATGCTCACTTTCCCATGGATTAGCAAAAGAGATCTTTCTAGAAATTGACATTCTTTGAAACTCCGTTGAACAAGACACAAGACATGAAGCCTTGAGATGCGGATAGATATGTTGCGGGGAAGCAAGGTGCATGGTTTGAACTCACCTACCCTTACAACTCAACCCACTATGCCATGGATTTATGCTATATGATTAATAGCAACATAAGGAATTTGTGGTGAATTTAGCATATTCTATAGTTAAAGTTTTCATGGAAACAAAGGATTTACATGCTGTGGATTATTTAATTTGTTAATAATCTGTACGTACACAAAGAAAGTGTTGAAATGCACCACGGAAATTAAAACAAAAAGCACAATGTGTTGGATTTCGGATCTCCTTTGACAACAAATGTACTTATTCCAGTAATTGCACCAATATGTGAAGCGAGGCATTGCTGGAATAAACATCTTGTATTTGGCGAGAAAAACCCTTCCGTGTTGGTATATTCAACTAACTTTCCTCCTCAAGGAAAGGACGTTCTCCACTCCACTCCACGACTGTCCATCGTATTGTTTGATGATCCGCCGAGCGGCGCTTGGCCTCCGGAAACATCCATTTACGGATGTTGAAAAACTTTCGAATTTCGGGAATATTTCACTAGAGTTTAAGAAATAACTCACGGACTTGATCAATTTTCTTGAAGACGATTAAAACTTAAAAGCAGCTTTTAAAAAAGCGTAGTAGCTCTACTTATTCATAGTCAAGGAGGATGAAACAAATCATATACTACTTATTCCTATGCTAAATTAAATTCTTTCTCTTCAAAAAGCAATATTTTCTACATTCCATTGGGTGCCCATATGAGTTGTTGTAGTTTCGAATAGTTACATTCTTTTTTAGGATCGTGTCCTAGTCTAAATTTCGTAGCCTTATCAATATTATCAGCTACTATTGCCACTATGATTTGAATTCTTTTTTTTTCAACTTTTCTTGTGTTGCTACACTCTTTCCAATCTTCGTCATGTGGCCTATGTATACCTTGCGTTTCATTTGCACTCCTTTCAGTGCTAAGAAGTACTCATCTCAAGGTTAAGACCTCTTAAGATGTAAGTATTACGAAATGGACTTGGATAGTATTATCTATCTCTACTTCATCACCGACTATTACCACCAAGTCCATGTTTCTACACATTTATCAAGTGGAGGAGCCTTCTTTGATTGTCTTGACTTTTGAGCAACATTGGCTCTTTGACAATGGTGCATTGAGTACTATGACTCTACGAGGTGATTTGTTGTAGGTTCTCCGTTCACCAACTGTTAGAGGGTATTGTTATTGTTGGTGATATTTCTTCAATGCCTATTACTGGTGCTAGCACCTTGCCTCTATTGTCTGACCATCCATCGAGCTTCGTTTTTTAGGCCCTCAATGTTCTGGGCTTGGGCTTCCTTCTCCTCTCAATTCATGGTCTTCCTAGTCTTGGGACCTGTGTCGTCTATATTAAGACGGCTGTTTTTGTTGAGGATTCTTCTACAAGAGCCACTTTTGTGACAAGTTGGCAAGAGAGGGGGACTATCTATGCTTATGCTCCATTCTCCTTTCTTTGTGTAGGACCTTCCGAGGTAGCTTTATATTGTTGCACCCGTTTATCCTATAGGTTCCATCCCATCCCCCATTATCTCCTCTGGTGGTTCCCTTGTACCTCCTATCCCTTTTAAAGGGGATGATATTGGTGATGTGGATGTGGGTTTCCTCTCCCTTTGTGTTTCAGAGGGTGCTTCCCAAGATTATAAGGAGTTGCTTTAGGGTTTCCAGTATGCTTTGGGCATTTTCTTTTATGCAGTTACCATTTTTCTCGATCATCGAGCCACCATTCCCTGCCACTTGGCCCTTGGTCCTGCTTATGGCACCTTTGATAGTTTCTCACTATCATCTCATAGTTGGGTTAGAGGCTTGGCTCATAGTCTGAGTCAGATAAGGACATTAAGAGTTTTGACATTGTCTTTGTTTATCATTTTATGTATTTTAGACACTTTAGATGGAGGGTACATTAGTGCATTCCTTTTTGTGCACTTTTGGCTATTTTTTTGGGATTTGACCACATTTAGGGTTTTCTTTCTTTTTTGCCTATATTAGGTAGCCTATCCTTCTACTTTCATTATTCGTTATTAATCATTGATCCATCATGATCAACCAACCCTCTTTATTCTCTCATCCCCCTACTACCATATGGTGCCCACACTAACATGTAGAGCTATGTGTTGGGGCTGATCGTCACAGCCTTGTACCTTCAGCCATTGCAATCACATTGTTCCTTCTCTCTCCTACATTCACTTTGTCTCATTCTTCTCTTTGTGTTCATTTTCCTCTTTCCGTTGCAAAGTCTTACAGCTCCAACTAGGCTTGGTGTATTATCTTGCACTTTAGTGCACGGTTTCATTATGCAATGAAGGCTCAAGGTGATAGGTCTTTCAAGTAAGCATAAAGTGTCATGCCCTTGATGTGCCTTGAGATTGTGTTGTGGGAGAAAGGGCTAGGATTTCGAAGTTTAGCCAACCAATCGAGGCCACTGAATGCACCTAATTTGAGAACCTGTATAGGTGTAGTGCTCATTTTGTATTCCTATCTAAGTTTGAAATTTTGCTCTGCCTTGATTTGATGTTCTTTTTCTCTTTCTCTCTTCCACAAATTTTTATAAAGATGGTTGTAACTTTAAACCTTTGGAAGTGGTTGTAGAGTAGGGCCAAGATATCCCTTGCTAAGTATGCAATCTTTAATTGCATCCCGTAGCTCGATAAACGACTCTAGATAGAAGGGATGGGTACATAAGGCAAAGCGACTGTCCACAATGTCTTCTAGTGGTGTCACAAAATAGAATGAAAAAAGGGTAGCTTGGAGATGCAATCGTATTTTTGGTCAATCTGTCACTTCCCACATTGATGTTGAAGAATAAAGGGGATGCTCTTTCCTCAAGGGGGTTATGTATTTGTGGGAGCTTTCGCTCAACCGCCAAGTCCCACAGACCGCTTATTGCTTCAAGCGTTCCCAAGCCGAGCACTAATGGCTACCTCTCACATAGCCAATGTGCCATCCATATCTATGGGTGTAGTGAGCTTACCTCCGTGCCGTTCGAGTTACCTCCTCTCCCACACACTCCGGTAGCTCCACGATCCAAGTGCAAGCTTCAAGCAAGCTCCATCCTCAAGCTCCATGCTCCAAGCTCCAAGCTCCATCACCGCGAGCAAGAGAAGAGAAGAGAAGAAGAGAGGAGAAGATGGAGAGCTTCTCCACCTCACGGTTCCTCACCCTCACACACTCACTCCCTCTCTCAAGCACAAGCTCAAGCAAGCAAGAACAAGAAGAAGAGGAAGAAGAGGAGAGCTACTTTTGGCCACACACAAGACTGAGCTTCTCATTCACTTTTCAACTTTATATACAAAACCCTAAATCCCTTTTGGGCGGTTATCTCCTTTTTCCCTTTTTTACATGGCCGGTTAGGTCCTTTTCCCACTGTCCCTCTATCTTTCTAGCTTCCTTTCCACCGCCCGTCTACATTTACAAATTGCACGGGTGAGAGCCCGGTGCTCCTTGAATTAAACCATGATGCGCTTGCACTCTTTTACAAAAGTTTTGACTTGCGCTTTTCCTTGTGCGCCTTTGTCTTCCGTTTCTCTTTGTCTTGGCCTTTGTCTTTGTCTTCTGTTTTAGCTTTCTGGATTTTCCACCGTCTGGCACTCTTTTACAAGATTTCAGGGTGTGCCTTTGTACTTTAAAATGCACCTTTCCCCTTTTGCATTTGCCTTGGACTTTTTAAGGTTGCCCATGTGCTTTTGGCCTTTTCTCCTCTTCTTTCTTCACTCGGGCTACCTTTTTTCCACCTTTGCCTTGTGTCTTTTCTTTATTTCCTTTTGTTTTCTTCGTGTTGGGGTTAACATTACCCCCCTCCTAGACGAGTGCCAGTCCCATGGCACTCTTCGTTGAAGGTAGCAGACAGAGCTTGCAACGAAGACGTGGGTGGAAGGGACTGTTGTGGTTTGCCTTGGGGGAGTTCTGATGTTGGTGTGGATGAAGGTCGTTGGTGGCACTGTGTTGTTCCGATTGGCTAGTGATATGATTGTTGTAGGTGGCGATAGGGCTATTCTTTGTTGGGAATGGTCACTCATAGCTGGCACGGGGGTTGGTGTTCGTGGGACGCTCATGGTGGATTTTGCGCGTGATGATTCTCTGGTAGTTTGCATGATGAAGTAAAGGAAAAGAGGTCAGAGTGAAGTGTTGATGTAGAGCTGACGGCGTGTTCGTTGGAGTCTTTAATATCTGCAATTGGAAAACCGCTCATGTGGTCTCTCCCTAAGGGGTGGTGCTAGTCTTCTTATCGTGCACAAGATAGATTATGATTAGTTTGGGAGACAGATCGAACTCGAAGCAAGCCTGGAGTATTGTCCTGCACTTGAGGACCCAAACTGTGTGTATACTTTGGTGCAGATATTATGTGAGTGCTCGTGTATACTTAGATATTACGTAGGTAGAAGACCGTGGCTGGTTGCGCCTAATGACATGTGGATTAAGCAAAGTCGTACGTGGAGACGTATGCGACATCTGTATAGTGTGATTGCACGACCTAACATAATAGAACACAGGGGTATTGCACTATTAGTAGCTTGTGGACATTGGGCCTATGTGATGAGAACGGTGGACTTTTCATGGCCATTCATGCAGGGCTTACCACACTAGATTGCAATGGTATTAAGGCAGAGTGCAAGAGAGGATTGTGTGAGTGGGTCAGGGTGACAGGTCTAACCATAGGCGAGACATGATCCCCAGGTATGTCCTACCCTTGATGTGCCCTGAACTATTGTGGGGGGGTGCTAAGGGGCTAGGGGCGGAGCCAGCCGACCAGGCGTACTGGACGCACCTTATTGAGGGCCCCTAGGTGCGGTGCTGTGATCGTGGGTGCTTGTGATTTTTTCGTCCTCCTTTTTTTTTTTTGCCACAGTACAACCGTTGCAATATGTGGAGGCTATGAGCCTTTCAATGGGCGGGACATGTCAAGCCTCGGAGACTCAGGAAATGGATATGACCGTGATGATTTTGCCCTAGCCTCGTTGTTAGGGGAGTCGTTGTTGCGATATTGGTGCGATTGCGGTGAACCCGTCGTGAGCTCACTGTAGAGCTTGGCCCAAGAAGAAAGTGTAGCCCATGACTATGCTTTGGTTTATGCGATGTGGGCACTCGCAAGGGTGATTTTTTGCATTCAGCAACGTGGCTTTGTTGTGATCCTTTGTGCGGTTGGTGGTCTTGCGGTGGCTTGGCCGTTGAACACGTTTGCACGAAGACCTGTTTCATCCTGCATCCACTTGTCACTTCGTGAGAGTATATGCTTGCTTGCGTTAAGTATGTCGAACAAATGCAATCATGTTAAGACATAATTTTTCAAAATGCTACGATGTCTATTGGGATGCCTATTTCATTGCTTGTTAAGGTCGCATTCATTAACGAGAGGTAAAGGAAGTGTGTACAAGTGGGGATCTTGCCCCTTTACTCATCAAAAGACAAAAAGTTATGGCATGATGACTTGTCAAGCTACTTGTACAGCATAGGGGTTTGGTCGATTTGTACTAGGCGGGGTGAGTCCCGTTGGTTCAAAGACTGGGGCGGTGCTGGTGCGGGGCTCCTGTGAGGTTGGGTAGGGCACATGTCGGCCGGGACATGAATGGTGTAGTCCTCGACCGCCACCGTTTCCAAAATGCCTTTAAACAATTCATTAAATTCTTCCCTGTCCTGAGCCGCCCTTTCTTTCCCTGAGCACCTGGTGCACGAGCGTACGTTGGGGGTATGTGCAACTGGCATTGCCACATGCTGCGCATTTCTTTGAGTCTCGACTTTCTTGGCCCGGGGATTCTTCGGCCTTCGTCCGGGACGGTGTCGCTTAGGACCATGTTTCTTCGCATACCTTTTAAGGGTGGGCACGTAGCGCATCGGTGGAGGGGCATGTGCCGCATGTTCCCATCGTCCGCGGAGAGCGTCTCTGCAAGCTAGCTACCTGAGGTTCTCCATGTTTTCCTTGTGGGGGGCCTGCAAGATGCAACCCAAGGGTTAGGCCTTGATACAGAATAAGGTCGTTTACCTGGGAGGGATTATAGTGTGGGTTATCAAATGCATATGACTAGAAGAGGCGGAGTGGGACGTGCTGTGCTCATTGTAGCGGGATGGCCCCCATAATGATGTTGACTTAACCTCCTGCCATTAGCAGATCTTGGCTCACGCCGAGTTACACGGATTGGTGGTCATGGGTTGGGGTAGGGCTCATCCTTGGAAGGATAGACTGGAAAAGGAAGAAGGTGTATAGAAAGGGACTGCACCCTATCTACACCATCAGAGTTGTTGGTCAAGGCTTCCTATGGCAGTAATGAGGGTTGCATGCCCTTCACTTGGAGGTAGGGATGGTCACAAGACTTTTAGATGTGTGATGAGAGGAGGACTTGAGGGGCTTAGTCTGTCAAACCCAACCCTTCTCCCTGTGCTTGGCTATCATTGCTTGTGTGTGTTGATATTGTCTATACAGGGTCACACAAAAATCATTGTTTATACATACATATTTATGAATCCATGCCACTTCACGAGGATAGAAACCAATTGTAGAACTCGGGATTGTACTGGAGCGTGGCACACGCATCTAGTACACGTGGCAGCTTACTTAATACCGATAGATATTTTGCCACATCGAGTAGCATGGAACCTTGCTCGAGTCTATTGGCAACATGTAGCTCCTCCTCAGTGAGAACCTTATCAAACAGAAAGTTTTCTTGGCTAGGTTCAACCAAGTTCATATCCCGAATGGCAGTCAACACTCGAAGGGAAGTTGGTGCCACATAGGTTGGGTCTCTTTGAGACCGCCATTTGGCCAATCGCTCCTCAGAGATTGTCATGATCTGAGCTCCTAGTTCAGCCATTGCAACGTGGTTTTCACACCAACGCTGTTCAATTGACTTCGGCCCTCTGTCAGTCGCTTTAGTTGCTCTATCTCTAAAAGATCTGGTTGGAAAGAGCACATCATTGAACGTGACCATTAAGCGCAGTTCGTCGGCTTCCTCGCTAGAGATGAGTCGCATGCGTTCTGCAGGAGCTTGTTATAGTGCTCGTCAAGATGTTCTTGCTCTTTCCAAGATAAGGGAAATGGCAAGTATTCTTCGAGATGCTCTTTAGGGAATGCGTGCATGTCTACCAGGACATAGACATGTGCGAACACCTTGAGCTTGGCATCCAACTCAGTTAAGCATTCGGTGACACTTGTATGTTCGGCTTGCTCGGTTGCTATCTCATGCAAGGTTCTAGGAGTTTGCCTGGGCTTTAGCATAGGTGGGGGCTCAGGCCTAGATGAGCAGGATTGGTCAATGCTAGGATGTCTGATGCTCTTGGGGTTTCCATGTTTCTCTTGAGGCTTCGTTATTGCGTCATGGTTTTCCTTGGATGTGATTGGTATAGGTTTGTCACCTTGTTATGACAGTGTTATATCCACTCTTGATTGGTCAATGCAAGTTCTATTGTTGGTGGATTGAGTGTTGCAAGCAACCATTGATGGTAATGACTGCTTTGATTTTTCAGAGCACACGGATGTGTTTGAGGTTTCACCGCTGTTAGGAGAGGCGTCAATGGGTTCATTGGTGGGTGGACTCGATGCTTTATTCATCAACTCTCTAGTGCTCTTCGTCTCAATGTTCTTGGGGTCCACAACCACCTGCAACTATTGTTGTTTTCGTTGTTTTCTCCTCTTTTTCTTGGTCAGTGAAGGTGCATCTCTCAACATCTTAGGACCCTGGACTAGGTCAACGGTTGTTGTGCTTGGTTGGGCCTTAGCATTTCCTTTCTCTAGTGTGTCCTCATGGGACATAGCCGTGGCTTGCTGACTAGCCTCGCCAGGTTGTGAGGGCACAACTGTCTCCCTTTTGGAAGAGCCTAGCTCTTTAGCCAATTCCCATGTGTTTAACTCCTCCGGCCTAGGTTTTAGGCACTTTGGGGGTGTTGGAGTTGTTAAGGAAGTTGGTTGCGACATTTCCTTCACACATAAACTACTAAGGACATCCTCCGCATGGGGCATTGTCACAGCCAAGGGTTGTGATTGCTGTGATTCCTGATTTGAAGTACTAGCAGCTAGTTTAGTGGACTTGCTACTATTGGTGGATTGCGATGTCCAGTCCTTAGGCTGATCGGAAGTAGTCGCATCTTTTGTTGCCGTTTGAGCATTCATCTGTGTAGATCCAGCATGAGTTGACCTGGTCACATTGGGTTGCACAGGCATATCCTTGGGCTGAGAGCTACGGCTAGTGTCATGTCCCCCCTTTTGGACATTTGGAAGCTTTGATGGGATAGAGATTGGGAGTGAGCAGCCGCCATTGACGACTGCTATTGTGCTTCCTGTGGCCATTTGGAAAAAGAGGATGTAGGAGATCTAGGACTCTTAGGTGGACTTGGCACTGGCTGAATGGTTTGCTCGAGGCTATTGGACAATTGTGCCATTTTCTTTGTTGAGCGATCAGCCTTGCCATGAGCGATGTTGTGCCTATGATGCATGTTATCCTCTTGGAGAATCAAAGGCTCCTTGGCCACTAGTGGACCTTGTGCATGCTCAACAGTTACCTCCGATATATGCTTGCTAAGCACGGTAGGCTGAGGATCTAAGTTTTGATAGGTCCTGTTCGGTTTCTTGATTTCAATCGTGAGGGGCTCAATTGCTCCAATATTTTTGGTTCGAGACTTGGATTTTAGTTTAGGTTTCCTCCTATGCCTCTTTGCTTTTGACATAATTTGGGCTTCTGGCAGAGGTGGTTTAGCAGGGGGTTTTGGTACCCAAATCCATCGGTTGCCTGCATAATACCCTTGAGCATGAAGCAACGCCTTGGAAATCTATCGAGGCGTTGTGCTAGCTCTCCATCGATACCTTCGTCTATAAGGTTTGGGCTTCTTTCATGGTCTTCTACAATATCTGTAAGTCCCAATTCTATCCTTGGCCTTGTCTCCTGACCTTTTTGCTTCAAGTATGGCCTCACTCACTGGTTCTCTCCGTTCAACCTGCGCTTGCATCAACTCCTCCCACAACTCCTTGCTCTCATTACTAGGCTTGGTTGTTACGTCAGTGCCTTCCTTGCCTTTCCCCCGAGGTTCAATGAGGTCACCCTTGCTAAAGATTGTTACTATCCTCACACCCGATAGTGTCAGGTGTATCCTCTGAGCTATGTAGTCAGCCTCACATTTGGTCGCCCTTTTGAAGGGTCTTCCCATGAGGATTTTCTTACCATATTTAGCACTATTTGGAGGAACATGAAATAGGATAGGCAAGCTTTTAGTTTCAATTGTTGCAAGGATATTGCACTTCTCTATGAGTGCTTGTGGAGGTCCCCCATAAGGGCTAAGAGTTGCATTAGTCGGTGTCAGCTCTGGTTGGCCTAGTAGGGTCCATGCCTCATAGGTCGAGACATTAAAATCTGCTCCTTCATCAATCAGAGCATCGATAGTATGCTCTCTTTTCGCAGTGAGTCTGACCCTAAGATAAGCAGGTGGTACTATGTCTTCATCTTTCGGGTCTTGGCTTGTAAATTTAAGCCTTCTAACAAATGCCCTTGAGTCCCCAACTGCACGACCAGATGTGGATTCTCCACTGGTGCCTTGGATCGTCAGTGTAGTGCCATTCAAGGAGTATCTATCGTTAGGATTGTCATATCTAGTCATTCTCGCTATTGTAGCTTGATGTTGTTGCTTTCCGCTTTGACTAGATGCAGTCTGAATGCAACACGTATGTGTTTTTGCAGTGTGGCCTTTTTGCCCTTGTTGGCTAGATTGGCCCATTGAGGTTCTAGGGTCTCTATTTCTCTCGATTCGGGTATGGGCTTTTGGTTGCTCTTTTGTCAGTGAGAATCTATGTTCGTGTAGAGCCATTACTACACTAGGGTCTAGTTTGGAGGACCCGTCACAACGCAGTTTTCTCTCCAACCTACTTGGGGGAGGTGCGGAGAGGGCAGAGCCCCCTTTGCGGGGGTATGGGGGGGGGCAGTCCCCCCCAGCTTGCAGAGCCGTTACGGTAAATGCCATACGTGATCTGCGAGACCGTTTATAGCCCAATTTTGAACTACTTGCTCTAAGAGTCAACCCAGCGATCGACCTGTGATAGGGTTTCGGCTCTATGTGGTCTCTTGGTCAATTTTACCATCTTCAGGTAAAAATTTGAGGAAATCTAAATTTGGCCCAACAGGTCCGAATTACAGGGGCCGAATGCCCAATTCGGACCGTCCGAGGGCCGAGTGGAAGGGGCCGTATGTAATTGTCCAAATGCCAAATTCGGCCAGTTCGAACCTAGATGTCCGAGGGCCGAGTGGGCCGAGGCCGAGTCAGGAGGGCTAAGTGGGCCGAATTCCAAGTTAGTCCGAGTGCTCAATTCGAACGGGCCGAGCGGTGGGTGTTTGCGTGGTAGCGGGCCGAATGGTCTGAGGACCAAGCAGCCGAGGGTCGAGTAGGGTGGTTAGGAGAGCCGAGTTGAGTGGTCCGAGGGCCGATTCTGGTACTCAGCCTAGAATTGCCGTCACTCGGATAGGCCGAGCGCGGCGCGTTTTTTCAAAGGACCTCACGAAATCTGCCGCGTAGAGCATTGGAGGCCTTCCCCCTAGTCAAGCAGCTCCAGATCCATCCTACTCATGTAGGGGAAGGTGTAGAATTACCTGGGCTGGGCAAATATCTCTCGGATGAAAAGATCGAAGCGGATCCACTCACGAAGCTTTCCTCTTCTCTCCTGCTCTCCTGAAACCCTGCAATGCACAATGTGGCCTTTCTTGCCACTCTTGGCCCTTATATCCCTTCCTGGGTATGGTATTGATGCCCCCAATCACTCACTTGCCGAACTTAGGCATCACAAGCGAGCTTTTTACCATTTTTTGCACAATTTTTACCCTGTTTTGCAATAGTAAATCCTAATGCTTATTTTCTTTGTTTTTCTTTGTTTTCTCCTACTCTAATGCATCCAAATCACAAAGTAAATACCTACACTACTCCATCTCACAACATAAATCTCAAAAAAGCAAAAAACCTACTTGCCAAGGAGATCGAATACCATCTTCAATCCCCTCGCTTCCTACCTATCTCAAGCACCGGTTCGGGGAAAACCGTACTTCAATGCTCGATTCAAAGCGCGCAAGTGCTCAAGGCTTGAATTCGTTGGTCCTGGCAACGGAACCAAAATGTGGGAGCTTTCGCTCAACCGCCAAGACCCACGGACCGCTTGTTGCTTCAAGCGTTCCAAGCCGAGCACTAATGGCTACCTCTCACATAGCCGACACGCCATCCATATCTATGGGTGTAGTAAGCTTACCTCCGTGCCGTTCGAGTTACCTCCTCTCCCACACACTCTGGTAGCTCCATGATCCAAGTGCAAGCTTCAAGCAAGCTCCATCCTCAAGCTCCATGATCCAAGCTCCATCACCGCAAGCAAGAGAAGAGAAGAGAAGAGAAGAAGAGAGGAGAAGATGGAGAGCTTCTCCACCCCATGGTCCCTCACCCTCATACACTCACTCCCTCACACTCTCACACTCCCTCTCTCAAGCACAAGATCAAGCAAGCAAGAACAAGAAGAAGAGGAAGAAGAGGAGAGCTACTTTTGGCCACACACAAGAATGAGCTTCTCATTCACTTTTCAACTTTATATACAAAACCCTAAATCCCTTTTGGGCGGTTATCCCCTTTTCCCCTTTTTTACATGGCCGACCGTGGCCTAGGCCCTTTTCCCATTGTCCCTCTATCTTCCTAGCTTCCTTTCCACCGCCCGTCTACATTCACAAATTGCACGGGTGAGAGCCCGACGCTCCTTGAATTAAACCATGATGCGCTTGCGCTCTTTTACAAAAGTTTTGACTTGCGCTTTTCCTTGTGCGCCTTTGTCTTCCATTTCTCTTTGCCTTGGCCTTTGTCTTTGTCTTCTGTTTTAGCTTTTTGGATTTTCCACCGCCTGGCACTCTTTTACAAGATTTCAGGGTGTGCCTTTGTACTTTAAAATGCACATTTTCCCTTTTGCATTTGCCTTGGACTTTTTAAGGTTGCCCCTGCGCTTTTGGCCTTTTCTCCTCTTCTTTCTTCACTCGGGCTACCTTTTTTTCACCTTTGCCCTGTGTCTTTTCTTTATTTCCTTTTGCTTTCTTCGTGTTGGGGTTAACAGTATTGCTCTAGAAGCAAGTGATGATAAAGGAAACATTAGGGTTGTTGGTGAAGTGTCTAAGAAATGCAGAGAATGAAGGTTGCAAGTCTTTGGGTTGGAATAGATATAACTTTTCTTGCATGGTAGCATTGACATTGGGGATCTTTGAAATGTTGTATTGGCAATGGACCTCTGGATCACAATGTGCATGTTACCTAGGATAAGGATAGTAAAGCCAATTTGCCTTTTCGTGGCTTGCAAGGTAGTAGAATGCCAACCTTGCAATGTCATCCATGTCAAGGACAACATACTGCTAGTCTAGCTAAAGCTTTCATATTTGTCGTGACTAGTATTTCAAGTGCTCACCCCAACTTTTTCCTTCTTGAAGTTGACAAGCTTATTGAAGGGCATCTTCATCTTGCTACTCCCTCAATTTCTTTTTCAATGCTCTTGCTCAATTTAGTGTTTTCATGAGCTTAGTGGGAAGAGCCTTTCACACTTGTATTTTATTAGATACTTCTAAAATCAAACACTACAAGCTGATCTCCTTTCAACCCTTGGTACTTCCTTACCGATTCACCCATATCTTCTCATTGTTCTTCATAGCCCTTGTAAACAAGAGGATGATGAATACCTTTTTGAGAAGGAGCCTTTATCGTACTCACAGTCTTAGATGGTGCTCTTGCACTTTTAGTGGTAGCTCCACCATTGCCAGCAGTCCTAGAGGCTTTTCATTTGCACTCTCTCCTACTAGCTCATCAAACTCATATGGTTGCACAAAATCAGCTTAAGAAGACATGATTTTTGGTGGCTCTATGGGAAAGACAACTCTGTTCTTTCCAAAAGGTATTGGAGATCTTAGCCCCATGGCTCCCAACTCCTACTCTTAATACCCAACGTTCTTTAGATGACTCTGGCTAGTGAATTGGCTAATTTATTTGTTAACTTTTTAAATACTTTTCCAAAGTTCTTTCTCACCATTCTCAAATCTAGAGACTGCTTTAGTAAGACATATGCCCATAGTCTATTGTAGACCATCACAAGTCATTTTTAATTGCTATTAGGCTTGTTGGTTCTCCTTAGTGTCGTTTTTGTGTAGAGCTATCTTAGGCTCCTCCTCCTTTAATTACATTCTTAGGTTTGCCAATCGAGCTTGCATTCCTTCATGCTCTTTTTAAAAGCTTTTTTAAAGGCCTTTGTCTCTAGTGCTAGGGCTTTTTTTGTCATATGAGTTTGGAGGTCCCACAATAGTTGATGGTTGGCTTATACTTGCATATGAGGGTTTGGCTTCTTCAGTTAGAGATTTTTTAGTGCAAGCCTTGTATCTATACTAGCTGCTGAATCATTTTTGGATGAAGGCCTTTCATGCTTTCAGTGGTCTTTTCTTTTCCCTTTCTTGAGCTACCTTCCCCCTCTACTATAATTGTTTGAATTTGTTGGACAAGTATGTGGTTGATTTCTCATATTTGATCGATATCAAATGATTGTAAAATGCTTTGTTGAATGCTTGAGTGTGTTCTTTCATCCTTGCATCTATTATTTTTGCTTCTTTCTTACTTGTTTTCTTAGTACCAAAGGTTGCTACTTGTTCCTCCAAGGTGTCTCTGTCTCATCAGAGTTTGAGGTAGCTGACCTTTCCTCGCTCTCTTCTCTTGTCCTCTTTCTCTTGTGTTGGCTGCTCTATTCTCTCCTAGAAGTTTGACTTCTTCTTTCTTGCTCCTCTTGCTTGATTTGCCTTTTTAAGCCCCCCCCCCCCCCTCTCTCTCTCTCCTACTCCTATTCCCTATACATTAGACAACTTTGGTGTGGTAGTGGCTATTCCCAAGAATGTAACTATATCTAAGGTTGGTGGTGTGTCAACAAAGAGTCCTATTTGCACATTGATCACCCTAATGTGTGCATTAGCAAAGCCTATTATCATTCCTTTGGGTTTGAAGGGGCTCACATCAAGGTTCTAGATAGTTTTTTTGGTGCCTTGATGATAGTTTCATGCACTCCTTCTATCAATAGGTCATTTAGATATCTAGCCACCAGTTGTTTAGTGAATATGTCTTCCATGAGGTGTTCAAGAATCCTCATTTTGGAAGCATAGGGTTTATTATCAACGAACATGTGATGGAAAACTTGAGTTGTTCTTTTGCAATGACACTAAATTGTACATTGTGATGCATGAGGTCAAGTGATTTTTTCCATATTTGTAGAACAATGGGAGATATTATGGGGTATTTGTATTTCTCTTGCTTATTTTGTATTGCCAAAGTGAGCTCCATAAGTTGTGGTGTAAGAGTCACTTTGTTGATTGCTTGTTCACCCTTGGCCAATAGGCCAGCATGCTTGTTTTAGAGAGGGTCATAGGTACGAATGAAACTTAGGAATGTGATTAGGTGAGTTGGTTCATTGTAGAATTTAGTATAAGTTTGTAGGCCAAAATGTTCCACAAGTTTCTTAGCCATATCATTGTCAGTAACCATCTCCTCAAAGTTTCAAATGAGTTGAAATTTAAGATCCCTTAGAACCCATATGGTGGGTTGTAAGATGTGCTTGTTGCATTGATCTATGCTAAGGACAATTGTTTCTTTGATCCTAGGGTCATTAATTAATGTCAAAAATTTGGGGTCAATCATTCGTATAGGAAGCATTGCCATCTCCACATTTTGATAACAAGTTGTGAGAATTATGAGAGCAGTGACAATTCCATGGTTGCTAACAAAAAAATATCAAAGGACCATTCAAAATTATTTGTTATTACCACACAATATTGCACAACTCAATAATTTTGGATGATTCAATACAAAAAAATTTGCACAATTCGACATGGTTTTCCCCCTTCGAGGTGAAGATAAAAGCTTCCTACCCATATGTCAGCTCTTAAATAGAGGTGTGTGTTTTACTTTATTTTTAAAATTATTTCTTTGTTTTATATTTTATTACTTACAAGTAATTAAAATAAAGATAAAGTTTGAGTATGTATGTACAAGAGATGTGTTTAAGAAATGTTGTTTGTTTGATGCAATGGTGGGAGGAAGCTGCCATTTGAAGAAATGGGTTGAATTGGAGCTCACCAAGCACATCTAAATCAAATGGTTAGCAAGGTAGTTTGCAAAGGTAAGTCACTAAGTCAATTAGTAGATTTGGGCCTTCAAAAGTGGCTTGTCACATGGAGTTCTTCTTCTAGTAGTATTTTGTATAGCAAGTGGTGTTGCTCTAGTTTAGATGGTTATAGCAAGTCTCGAATGATGAGTATGGCATAAAGTGAAGTTTCATTGCAATGCATGAGGTCATGTTGCATGGATTTTACCAATCGTCATTGTTTTGCATTGGCCATTAAGTGACTGCCCTTAATGGCAATATTGAGGCAATGATTTTACCAAACCTAAGGAATGAATTCTATGATTCATATTTTTGTTAGATATTGGTCACTTTGGTAGGTCTATTTGCCTTTGCAACTTTAGCCCAATGAGACACATGGTTTTAGCACTTGTCTTTTGGAAGTATCATAAGAATAGTTCTATGAATTGCCTCACTCTTACAAAAGATGTGCTCACTCTCTTCCCAAGTAGTTTTCCAACATGAGATTAGGTCTAACATTCGCTTGTTGGTGATTCCTAGATCAATCATTTCATGTGTCCAAGTGAGTGCTTTAAATGTATTGTCAATTTTAGTAAAAGAATCGGCTATTGGGAGATTAATTTTACTTGTAAAGTTTGTTGCCATTTGATAAATTGATTCGGGAGTGGAAGTGGCCTTGTGACACTTGTCAAGGGTACCACACAAAGGTCATTGACTAGACCTTGGTCTTAGTGTTGGGTTGAGTGGTCGTCTTGATTGTGGCCTTTGCATCCTCATGGATGGGATTTGAAGATGGTTGCTGTCTCACAGATTATGTTTTGAGCACCATCTTTTCTAGTGTGGGGGGTGAAGTTGTAGGTATAATATGAGAAGCCTTGGGTTTGTATACCTAGATATTTCATTTAGGTATAGTCATGGTGTGATGGATTCTAGGCTTATGGACTGTTTGTTTGCATTTTGGCTATGCACGATGAGGTTTTGTTGGCCAATATTGGTTAGCATGAGGCACTCATTTGGGGATCTAGATGAAGTGATTATGTTTGTAGTAGCCTTGCACTTGTAGCAACATCTTGGGTACCCAAGTGGAATTGATGTGGGAATTATATCCGATATATTGGTGGTTGTTCCATGGCTTATTGTGAGTTTTTGGGAATAATTTGTGTGGTTTCCACCACAAGGTTGTATAGTTTTTGTACTACTAATTAGCAGGAGCTATTTATCTTATGCCCAATACATTTTCTTCAATAGACCTTCCATTCATTTTATAGGCATAATTGGTTGGCTTGGTTTGATAGGATAAAATAGCATATCAACCAAGTCTCCCTTGCTAAAGGAGGAGATAATTCAAACTCTAGAAGATTTAGGTGGATCCACTCCTACACAAAATCCGTTTGACATTGTGTTTTGAACTTTGGACATCCTGGTAAGGTTTCTTATCCCATATTTTCTTGGACAAAAAAAAAAAGAGAATTGGAATGCTTTCAATTTTGATGATTATCATTAACTTGCATCCGACTAAGACTAAGTACAATGAACCTCCATAGTGGTTTAGTTTTTCATCGAGTGGTATCAATGAGCGTTGTCTAATTTACTACCAAAATCCATAAGGCAAGATGTTAGAGTCTGCTCCTTTGTTAATGAGAGCATTGCCAAGGGTCTCTTTTGAGGTGGTTAGCTTAAGATGCAGATATGTTGGTGGTATAATCATTTCCTCTTCCTCATCCAAGTTAGTGATTGAGACTTCTTGGACATGGAGAGCTTTGTACATGGTTGTGCACTTCAAGTGCTTGTCAAATATGCACATAAGGCAATGCAAAGAGTAAAAATGGACATTCTCAATGTTGATTGGAAATATGGCTTTTCAATTCTAGTCATCAAGACGTGACCTATTTATTAGCACCTTGCTATTGCAAGCTAACGCTCATTGTTAGCAATCTAGTTAGCTCATGTGTGAGTCTGGGTCATGCCTAACATTACTAGGGTATAGTCAAATCATGTGTAAGTCAAGGGGGTCATGCCTAGCATTACTATGGTATTTAGGCATTTTATTGTGGCCATTATGATGATTATTTGGGCATTTTATACTGGCCAACTTGCTATCGTTTGTGGCACTATTTTGGCCTTAGGGCCCCCCTCCTTAGCCATTCATTCATCACTTATAGGTTTTGTTGGAAAGAGGGAGTCACCACCATTGCCTACACAAGCAGCGACTCATTGTTGTATGTGACATTCTCGTGTTTGGTATATGGATTCCATTTCTTGAGCATTCTTTTGAGTTCTCTTATTGCAATATTCTTCTGTGTTTTTCTCTTCTATGCTTGTGTTCAATAGTTTATTTTAGCATCTGTTTATGCTTCCATTGCAGCATGCACTTCTGATATGGTATCATATTTTAGAATCTATGCTTCTACTACTATTTTTTGCTAATTATATGTATGCTCCTACTTATTATTGACTTTTCTTGACTGTTACCCACTATCTATGGCATGATGACAATTGCTTACTATTCATCGCCCTGTTTCCAGCCTTCTATAGGCTGCATTTTTGGTCTAGTAGGCTACTTTCAATTTTTACATTATTTTATTACTGATCAGTTTGCATTTTGCTACATAGTTGTTGCATGTACTATGTTTAATGCCTTTGCAAGCTAGGCAACAATGATTTTTAGGTTTTAACAGTCTCTCTTGGTTTTAATCTATCTCTTTTCTCTATTTTTGCAAACATTTTTGTGACCCACTTATGTACATTGCATGTGAACTCTATTTAGTGCAGTTCATGCTATTGGTTTGGATGTACTCTCTCTCTCTCTCTTCCCTTCTCTTCATTCCTTTATTTTCTCTCCCTATCCTCGTGAGATGGCTTCTTTTTGTTGTTCCACTAATGACAAATTACATGGCCCTAATTATCTAACATGGAGTGCGATTATGAAGGCATGGTTTGTGTAGAAGTGGTTATGGTATGTTGTGTTTGGAGCTTGTGAGCATCTTGAGTATCCTAGTCTTCTTCCAGTTGATTTTGACAAGGACAATTGTGAAGAAGTTGTGGTCACATGGGATATTGATGATATCCATGCATATTTAGCTCTTTTTTGCTGCATCTCGAAATAAGGCCTTCCGATAGTCACCTCTCGCTAGGCTTCTTAAGCAATTTGAGCGAAGCTTTAGATGTTGTTCGGGGCTCTTTCACCTATGTGTGACATTACCCTTTATAGACAAATCCAACAAATGAAGTTTGAGCCAAAGGATACTGAATAGTCTTTCTTACTTCATGTCACATAAGTATATAACCAGCTTCGACACATGTAGTTCACCCTTTCAGAGGCTCATCTTGTGGGGACTATGCTCTACAAGCTCCCTTCGACATTTGATGGAGTGGCCAATGCTTTGCGGGCTTAGATGCCATTGAAACCCATTCTGTAGATATCCTTGATGTTGCTTGAGCATGAGATATCTTTGCAATTACAAGGGAAGATTCCATCTCAGTCTAGTGGATTAGGTGAGGATTTATAGGTTTAGAGAGGGGTGACACCAAGAAAAAGTTGAAGACTAGTGTTATCATTGTGGTAAGAAGGGACATTTGCACAAGAATTGTAAACAATCAGTAGCGTAAAGGAAGAAGAAGGAGACGAAGAAGAAGCATGAATCAGACTCCTCTGCTAAGTCATCCTCTTTCTTAAACTTTGACTCAAATCCTTTAGCCAAGGCCAAGGTCAAGGTGCGAACATGATCATCTTATTTAGATTGAGGGAAGGGGTTGGTAGTCCCTCCTCCTTCTTCTACTTTTTAGTATTGGTGATGCAGCCATTTGTCATGACTCTCTCTTGCTAGAGAGAGTGTGTGAGAGGGTGGTGAGGTGGGGCCAGTGAGCCTCCTCTATATAGGTATATAGATACATAGGTTTTAGAGAGGGATGTCCCTGACACATAGGGTAAAGTTTGGCATGTTCAAATCATGGAGCTAAGATTTATATACAAGTTCATGATGAACTGCTACTTAATAGAGTGGGATTGGCTCCTCATTTGAGCTCACATGAGGGGAAACTTTGGTATTCTTGCCAAAGGTGGGGAATCCATGGACATATGTGTTCAAAGGCATTTTTGACAGGATGGTCTTGTATGCTACTATGCGACATTGTTGATAGACATAGAAATCTATTATAATTCTTCTCTATTTTTTAGGTTTTGGTATGATCAACATTGACATCA
This sequence comes from Lygodium microphyllum, assembly GCF_053477565.2. Taxonomy (NCBI): domain Eukaryota; kingdom Viridiplantae; phylum Streptophyta; class Polypodiopsida; order Schizaeales; family Lygodiaceae; genus Lygodium; species Lygodium microphyllum. The sequence continues at coordinate 127,733,261 of NC_141158.1, forward strand.
AGTCCTCTTTGAGGCACCTTAGTGGTGGCTTGATCACCCTTTGGGTATCCATAGTCCTATTCTAGTGGTTTTTCTTGTATGGACTATGATAAGTCATTATTATTCTATTTTATCAAATCACCCATGATCTAGAGAGGGTGTTAGTAATCTAGTTAGCTCATGTGTGAGTTTGGATCATGCCTACTAGGATATTTAGGTATTTTATTATGGCCATTATGATGATTATTTGGGCATTTTAAACGGGTCGACTAGCATAAAATGCTGGCCAACCTACTACCATTTATGGCACTATTTTGGCCTTTACATTCAAGGGCTCCCTCCTTAGCCATTCATTCATCACCTATATGTTGTGTTGGAGAGAGGGAGCCACATCCATTGCCTAAATAGCCAGTGACTCACTAAGGCACATGACATTCTCATGTTTGGTATATGGATTCCATTTCTCAAGCATTCTTCTAAGTTCTCTTCTTTGCAATGTTCTTCTATATTTTTCTCTTCTACCTTGTATTCAGTAGTTTATTTTAGTATTTGTTTGCTTCCATTACTGCATCCACTTTTGACACTCCTTCCTTCCATGCAACATTATCCATAGCCTTAGAAGAATTTCTTGTTTTCATGCAAAATGGACAAGGCAATGATACTAATACCTTAGTGTCACAATTGAACATATACTTAATTGCCAATTAATGTTGAATTCTTCGATTCCTTCCACATAGAGCTTATTGCCCCTTGTTTGCTTGGAAATTATATCCAAACATGGAGTGCATTGGAAGATCCAAGAGAGAACATTATGGGTCTCCTTGGGCATTTGAAGTACTACTAGCCACCAAATTTTCTTTTTTGACTACACATTAAATGGTCGAGCAAGCATGCTATATTTTGCATATGCCATGGTATAATTCATCAATGTAAGATGCATCCTCTCCAACTTGCATCCCTTCACGATTTTTGCATTTTTCAAGCTTGATAATAAACTCCAAGGTTGAAAAAAAACTGGTAATTATAGTTGGCACGAACTTAGTAGAAACATGTGTACTATATTAAGTACATAATATTATATTAGGCCAAGCCAATACCTTCCAAGCATTGCACCTTATAGAAATAAGCCATTCACATTGTCACTTAACCAAATAAACAAAAATATTGTTAAAGTTATCATAGTCATAAGAGATCTTTCCAGCTTCAGTTCCATCCACTTCCATTTTGTTAGTGATAAAAAATATTCTCATATTGAATCAATAATAAAAAATATATTTTGTGCCCCTCTTACAGCTCTAAGTTAAAATGGACAAGAAAAAATTGTGTGTTTTATTTTGCTATGAGCCAATGCATTTGCTACATATTGTATATGCCTTCATAGCCTTGTCGATTAGCCCCGATTGTATCATGTGCTATTTGAACTTCTTCTTCCATGAATAAACTAATAAGAACATCCATACAAACATCATTTAAAGTAGAAAGGTGGAGGGCTCGATGTTGAGGGTCTCTCAAAATTTCAACAAAATGCATGTGTTTTAAGAATGCCCTTAGAAGCTCCATGTGTTGACCCTCATCTTGGCTTCCAACATCATCAAAATAGTTCATTTTAAAAAAGAGTCATTTTCAAGGAATATAGTAGATTTAGATTGTCTTTCAATAGAAATTGACAAACCTTAATGCATGCATCTTTTCTGCACTCCATCATTCAAGGATAATGATAGCATTATTAGTATAACCTATGGGAGTTTGCTTGTACATTTGCAACTTCACTTCTATAATGTTTTTATCCTTCTTCATTTGCTCCAAAAGCAATTTTAATGAAGCATTCTCCTCCTCCAGGGTTGAACTTCTTTGCATGTCCTTTGCTATCTCGTGTCCCTTGTCTTTGCATTGCTTCAATTCTTCTTCAAGCTTTTGCACTTTGATTTCTTAATCTTGCATGGTTTTTGTAACACATTTAAAGTACCTTTGGGATTATAACAAAGATTGATGAGTGCTATATAACATTGATTGATAATATTGATGCATATGAATATTTCCATTAACAAAGATTTATGAGTGCTATATAACATTGATTGATAATATTGATGCATATGAATATTTTCATCTAAGTGTTTGCAATAAGTTGGTAGACCATTTTCACCATCCACGACACAAGTGAGAAATGAAGAAGTGGAATTGAAAGGTGGATTTAGCCTAGTGCTAAGATCATTAGGATACAAGGAACCATCTACCTAAAAAGCAAACATTTTCTTTTTCTTTAAATAATATTGGGAAGCAGTTGTTGTATTTAGGCCATGCTTACTATAAGGGGACTTTGCAATAGCATAACTTTCATCTACATAAACATGCAAATCTATCTTCCTCTTGTGATTGCTTATCTCCTTAAGTGGTCCCATTAGGAAAAGCAAGGTAAGAGAGAAGATGGAGTAGACTAAGTTTTCAGTATAATATTGATTTAAAAGGGTTAGAGGGAAAAAGAGAACATGAAAAATGATTAGATGCATATATAATACGGCTAAGTACTACTAGAGATGGAAAAGAGCATGTTTTGAGAAAGGAAAGAAACAATCACTTTTTGGGATCATAATTCATTTGCCCTTCTAATGTGGGACTTAGGAAGAATAGTGGAGTACAAAGTGGGTATATAACTATTTTTGCAGGGTCCCAGGTACTACATGTGTGGGTATTTAAAAATGTATGTTGATTTGGAGAGCCCTTAATGTAAAAAAAAGTATAGAAAATGAGTATTTTAACTTACAATATGATTTGGTATCCTTTGAGAAAAAGAAATATATATATATTTTTAAAAAAGTTAAAAAGTCATTTTTTTGGGATTTAAAAAATCCAAGTTGCTGATGTGGCACTTTTGGAAGAGCGGTGGTCCCATCTTAGAGCAATAATTGATTTGAAGGGCATTTAATATAAAAAATATATAGAAAATGAGTTTTTTAACTTGCAATATGATTGGATACCTTTTGAGAAAAATAAACCAATTTTTTGTAAATTTGTCATAAAAGTCATTTTTCGGGCAAAAATAATCAAAGTTGCTAATGTAGCATTTTTGGAAGAGTGATGGTCCTATCTTGGAGAATGAAAAATGCTAGTTACCAAGGTGAAAAAAAAAGTCACACCCCTCTCCTTGTTAGGTAGAGTCCACCACAAAAAGTGGTTAGAGCAGCCTAGGAATGTAAGGGGCCAGGGGATAAAAAGACATGCAATGATGACCATTGAAGAGAAAGCAATTCAAGATTAAGGATTTCTAATCAATTTCTTATGAGGCTCTTTTTGAGTCCATATTCCCCCTAATGACCGTAATAATGTTTCATTTGACAAAATGCAAAGCCTTGGCAACCACAACTCATGAAATGCAAGTGGCCTAGTTCTCTATCTCTAAAAAAATACAATCTCACATTTCACAATACAAAGTGAATTAAATCATTTGCATAAGTTCAAAGGATGTGCAAAATTTTAGCATTTTGACCTATAATAGAAAAATTTGACAATACACCAAGCTTAACCTACAAAAACTATAAATAATAGTTACCTTTGTATGGCCGAGATTACAATTGAAAAAATTGCTACTATTATTTTGGAATAAGAAGGATGAGAGAGATTGCAATTGCTTTGGTGATGAAATGCTATTAAGCCCCCCCCAAAAAAGAAGCTTTTTAGCTTGTTATAGGTGTTAAGTTTGGCCTAGGGCATTTATTTCACTAATAGCTGTTAATGATGACACCACGAACTAGGCATTTATTAATTACATTAATGCTAACTCAAGGGTCAATTCATACATTGGACCACTTGGGTGTCAAAATGGCCTAGCCAATTTCATTGTGGATGGAACTAGTTTTTTGGGTAGGGACAAAGAGGTAACTTAATTTTTAGAACTATTAATTCTAAAAAATTAAATAAATGGATTAAAAATGTATTTAAAAGCCTACCACTTAGCAAAACTTGCCCATGTAAGGTGAGGAAAAGGCTATTACAAGTCAATGGAGCCTCATTCCAAGACTGTGGAGGTTGGGAGAGAATGAGAGAAAGCTACTATTGCAATATTCCAGCCATGGGTAATCGAGCCACCCATTGGAGATTGTCAAAGAGCTACTACTAGTAAAGATTTTTTTGAAAAAGAGAATGATGATTTATAATGCTAATGTGACGTGTGTATTGCCTTAACTTTACTTTCACTTTGCCTTGACTAATGTCACATGTGCAGTGTGGAAGTCTCATGGTTGCTTTAATATAAAAAAGATATGCATTTTTAGTATCCAAAAAAGATATATTTTTAATAAACAAAGAGCAAATGTTTTGAGATTAATGGTTAGATCTTATAAAACCCTTTTTTCACACCTCCATCATCATTTCCTCTCTTGCCTTCTCCTTGAGTTTGAAGAAAACAGACAAACCATTGCAATCCAAATCAATCATCTTTGGATTTATATTTGTGAGGTAAGAGAGCTTTACATATTCTCCTATTACAACATTATTATCTTTTTAGATAGTAAAATAATCTTGGCTTTTTTATTATAGAACAATGATATTTTCTTGTGAAACACGAAAACCAAGCATATCAACATTCATCTTTGAAAATTTTATTTTGGTTGTTTTTGTTCACGGGGGGGGGGGGGGGGGGGTCACTCATAAATATATGTATATATAACGTGAGTTCAAAATAAGGGGTTTTTAAAACACCATTTTTATACAATTTTTACATACAGAAGGGTGTCATATAAAGGGGTTACTTAAAGATTGAATAGAAAAGGGTTGTGTTTTATTCAAAAAAAATTCACAGATTAGGATATTTATAAATAAGCCATGAACGCACGTTATATAGAGGATATATATACATAGTGGTGTGCTTGTGATGAGTAAGAGAAAACTATCTTAAGAGATAATGGAAAAGGAAGCTTTGGAGGATACAAATGATGACAAGCTCTTTGATTTTCTCCATAGGATAGAAAACCTTTTTTAGTTTAACTATATCAGGGATATACTTAATGTGCCTTTCAATTTGCAAGAGCTTTTGGAAGATCTCAATGATAAACTTGAGACACATAGGGAGCATTATGCTACGTAGGTAGAGGGTCTTGCACTTGATAGTCATGTGCATTATAGTGATGTTATTCAGGCAACTAATGCTCCAAGAACAATTGTGCTCATTAGGTGGAACCTTATTGAGGTGAAGAGTTTAGAAAATATGAAGTAAATTGCCCTTATCACATGAATCAATAACAATGTCTTTACTCACAAGGAAATAGGCTTTATTGTGTATCTTCATTATCTGAAAGATTTTCCTTCAGATAAGGTAGAGCGGAAGAAGGGAGAAGATGTTGCATGCCCAAATGAAGAGGTTAAAGAAAATGAAGAGATTTTTCAAGAGGATGTTGAGAATTAGTTGGTACAGGGTTCTAATCATGCTACTTTTAAGAGTGAAAATATCACAAATGTAGAAGAAAAGGAGATATAATTGAGTTCAGAGACCAAAGAAGACCCTCTTGATTGTGTCCCTATATTTTCTAGCTATCTTGTTAAAAAAAAAAGATATGTATTACTCAATGATATTCAACACTTTTTGATATTAGAGAATATTATTACTTTGCAAGGTGAAGCCAACATGACAAAGATTTCATAAGCTATAAACCAGGCATCTCTAGCAGCTCTTGATGTCGAGGAGAATTTTTTTAAAAGATAGCTCAATTTCCTAACATTCATGTATTCATCAGATTGTAAATACAACAAGAGCCAAAAAACTCAATAAATCTTTACAACAAGAGCCTTCTCAAAGAAGATGAAAACCCTAAGATATGGATCCTAGAAGACATTTTAAGGATTTCATTAGACTTAATGCAAGAGTTCTATTATACTTTATGGATAAATGATATAAGATTTTCATGTATTGATAGCCTAGACTTTTTTTTTGGGTTATTATGGAGATTGAAATTGAAGACCCTACCAACTTTCTTGGAAGAGGGAACAGCTCTAGGTGCCATTGAAGCTTAGCATGGACTTGGACACTATATTGGAAGCTTGAATGATCAAACTATTATAATTTATCATTAGGTTTTCAATAGAGAAGCAGAGAAGATAAATTTGCTAGACAAGGAAGAAGCTATAAGAGTATTTGGCTACATGTCTAGATATAATATACTTCAGAGTTCTTAACTCCTATTTACTCTCCTATGTGGAAGATGTAAAAAAATTAAAGCTCCTCCAAGGCTATAGAAAACACGAGTTTTTGAAATGCACAAGCCTTATTGAATGGGATGAAACCAAGGATTCCTCTACAATAGAATCATACTAAAAGATATCAAAGAGTCAACGGTTTCATAAAACCATATTTTGCCTTCTCTTTGTTAAGTTTATAGCCATTCTAAAAATCTTTGCTCTATACAAGAGTTCAGATATCCCTCTTTCCTATTTTGAGTAACTATTTGTATAGTTTTTACCAAAGATGATGCATTATATGATGTGATTTTATCCTTAACCTTGAGTTTGTTGAAAGGGAAGTGGAACCCAGGAGGAGGAAGCTTGGCGGTGAGAGCTATGGTGGATGGAGAGCAAGAGACAAGAGAGAGAGACTTAAAAGTGGAAACTCCAACAACCACAATGTGTGGTCGGGCCTTCCTTTATTCAAACTGTCACTAAAAGAAAATAGAAAATAAGTGACTGTGACACGGCCGCCCGCCACTTGCAGTGTGTAGTGGCAGGTACTGTTAGTGTAGTAATACACGGGCGGCTAGGCGGAGGTGCCTTTACCCCCAACAACCTCCCACTTAAAGGAGAATCTGCCCTAGTGAGAGAGAAAAAAGAAAAGACAGTACAACATGTACACATGCACAACATGATGAGGAAAAAGACATCGTCTCATCCAATGCATATCAATCTCCTGAGGAAGGCAAAGCGCTCGGTAGTGAGGCTTTTCGTGAGCAAGTTTGCAAGATTCTGCTCAGTCAGAATCTTGACAAGGTCAATAGACCTATCCTCAATGACCTCGGGAATGAAGTGATACCTTACCTCAATATGTTTTGTCTTCGCATGGAAGACCGGATTCTTGGCCAACTGAATAGCACTCGTAGAATCCAAACATAGTGTAGGCATAGCATTTGTCATACCAAGGTCTGCAATCATACGGCCTAACCAGATAGCCTCCTTGCAATCCTCTATGGCTGCAATATACTTGGCCTCTGTAGTAGAAAGAGCTGTACACTTCTGCACCCTGGACATCCAAGAGATAGCCCCTCTAGCATAAGTGAACACATAGCCAGAAGTGGACTTTCTACTATCTGCATGTCTTGCATAATCAGAGTCAGTGTACCCCACGACTCCTGTATCCTGGCTACCATAGCAAAGTCACATATTTGCTGTGCCCTTCAGGTACCTCATGATACCCTTGACAGCATCTCAATGTTTCTTGTAAGGTGTAGCCATATAACATGCCACAACCCCAACTGCAAAAGCTATATTTGGACGTGTGGCTATCATGGCATACATAAGACTACCCATGGCGGATGCATAGGGAATTTTAGCCATCTTGGCCCTCTGCTCATCTGTCTGCGGATAATCGGCCTGTGAAACCTTCACATGAGAAGGTAATGGACAACCAATAGGCTTAACATCCTGCATGTGGAAGCACTCAAGGACTTTATGAATGTACTCCCTCTATGACAGATAGAGGAGTCCTTGAGATCTATCGCACGTAATGCACATACCAAGTATATGAGAGGCATGTCCCAGATCTTTCATCTCAAGGCTCTTTTTGAGCTGAGCCTTAAGAGCATCTAGCTTCTCATGAGCTGTTCCTGCTAAAAGCATGTCATCCACATAGAGTACCAAAATCAGTAAAGAACTGTCACGGGCTTTCTTCGTGTATAAGCACGGATCCATAGCACTGCAGCTGTAGCCCTGTGACTGCATGAATGCATCAAACTTATGGTATCATTCCCTAGGTGCCTGCTTCAAGCCATATATACTCTTCTTTAGCTTGCACACAAGGTGTTCCCTGCCAGTGTCTGCAAAGCCCTTAGGCTGCTCCATGTAAATCTCATCATGCAAGTCCCCATGTAGAAAAGCCGTCTTGATATCCATCTGGTACAAGTCCAGGTCAAGGTGTGCAATCAAGGCCAAGACTAAGCATAGGGTGGTCATCTTGACCACAGGAGAAAAGACTTCATCAAAGTCAACACCATGCTCTTGCTTAAAACCCTTAGCAACCAATCGAGCCTTGTATGCCAGCTTGGGGTGTCCAGCGGTACTTTTCAGCTTGTACACCCATTTGCATGGCAAAGCCTTCTTACCCTGAGGCAAGGAAACCAAATTCCAATTCTGATTCTTATGCAATGAGTCAAGCTCAGACTGCATAGCCCTCTCCCAAGAGTGACAATCACCCCTGTGCATAGCCTCATCATAAGTGAGAGGCTCTCCTGCATCTGTAACCCCAGTACATAATGCATAGAGGGCGCAAAGCGTTCAGGAGGTCGTCTATCTCTAGTAGAACGCCTCAACCTAGGCTTTGCTGCCTGGTCGAAATCCTGTCTAACATTAGCATGTCTGGCATTTGGGCCATGAGCATTAGGTGATGCCGCATGCTGTCTAGCTGGCTATGGAGCAGGCTGAATGTGAGAACAAAATTTCATTTACCTAAGCACTCCCTAAATTTTGGTAACTCATAGATAGTCCATATAAGAATGGCTCATATATTAATAGACTACCTCCTAATATGCTTGCTCATGTCTTCTACAATAATCCCCTTCTCACACAAAATTTTGAGCTTATCAACTAATGGATGGAGATAAACATCCATATTCTTAACTTCATAATATCTAAAAATGAGCAAGTTAAGAATCACGTGTTTTTTCTTTGTAGAAAGCCATCGTAGGATACTGTAGTTTACAAGGACTACTAGCCACACACTGTAAGAAGTCAAACAGAGTCTAAATGGATTCACACCATTCATAGCGAGATTGAGCCAAAGATTCCCTCGTGCAAAGTCTCAAAGGTGGAGCCAATGTGACCCCATGCTCGCAAGTGTGTTAGGATTTGTTGGATTCCATATATGGACCTATTTTGCATATATCACATTCTCAAGCTCACCATGCCTCCACCCAACTGTCCTCTTTTCATCCCGTCCCCGTAGTCATTCCTTGTCTGTTTTTCTTTATCCTTTTTTCTGGCCCCTTTTCCAATGTGAACGTAAAGTATATTCACTGGAATCTATATCTCACTTTACAACCCTATTTGTCCCTTTGAACTAGTTACTTTTCCCTTTTGCAGCCCTCAGTTTCGAGCCATGGTTCATGAGCTATTAATTTTTTGAAGCATTTTTTGCCAATTAGACATTTTCCATGAGAATATACATTTTTTTCTTTGGAACAATGATTTGATGTGATAGCATCGATATATCCCATTCCCTTGACATTTTTTCTTTTTATTGCTTGTTATTTCAATGCACGGTTTGTCCTTTATTAATTACTGCGTGTTCTCGAGTATTCTCTTGTGTGATTTTTGCTCTTTTTAGATAACTGTGCGTACCTCAACCACTTTCTTAGGCTGCATATGCATTTTGTCCTCATGAAAGATGACATCATGGCTGCGGATCACTTTTCGCGCCTGCAGATCCCATAGACGGTAACCCATCTCTCTTGCATTTTCATAGCCAATAAAAATGCATTTAACACTTTCAGGATCCAATTTATTGCGTTTCCTTGGGCACATGGCAAAATGCTTCACATCCAAATACACGCAAATGGTCATGATGTTGGGGGTAAAGGCACCTCTGCCTAGCCGCCCATGTATTACTACACTAACAGTCATCGCCACTGTCCACTGCAGGTGGCGGGCGCCCGTCATCGTCACTTTATTCTTTATTCTTTTAGTGATAGTTTGAATAAAGGAAGGCCCGGTCACACATTGTGACTGTTGGAGTTTCCATTTCTAGTCTCTCCCTTTCTTGCTCTTGCTCTCCTGCCAAGCTCTCGAGTCCAACCTTCGATCCATCGCTTCCTTTCAACTGGTATCAGAGCTTTTCTTTCCGACTCTTGAGCTTAGTTTGTGGCATTCTCAGCATCCCATCGACTCCCTACTTGCATTGGGACTCCTTCTCGGCAGCCATATCTGACTCCTTCGAGTTCCCGTCACTCCCTGGCTTCCAAAGCACCTTCCCGGCATTGTTGGGCACTTCAGGGCGTTACATTAGAGGTATTTGATCATTTTCTTCAGGGTTTACTTCAGTTCTCATGTCTCACAGGCTATAAACAAGATTGGGGCAGCCAGCATTGAAGCTCCCTTGCTTCATATCTCACTTGCCTTTGAACAAGACTTGCTAGAGCTTGTTTGAGGCCTTCCTTGGCTTTAACCCGACCCCTCCGAAGCTTGGCCACCATTTTTTGCAGCCCCAGGACCAGCATTTATAGTTTGCAGAATCACGCAGCCCTCCATATGTGTCTTCAGAATTGACAGTCACAATAACACCTCTCCCCCTCCATTGGCACTTGGAAAGGCTCCATTTCGGGCATATGAACATGCTTTGATGCTTGGTTTTGATGATTGATGTGTTGGCATAGCATTTGGACTAATTTAACACTGTTTTGGGACTGTAGTAAATCTTGTGGCAGGAATGCAGATGTTACTTGTCACCATTGTGGGAAAAAGGGCCATATTAGGCCACAATGCCATGAATTGCGCAATGAAAGGCGCAAAGATAAGGGGAAAGACAAAGTGCAGGATAAGTCTCCTGATCGCAACATAGTGCTTGCAAAGTCCAGTGTTAAAATTGAAGAGATCAATGCTATGCAATGTGAGGATATTGATGATGATGATTATATCCTTGCAGCTTCTTCTAGTGCTTCGCAGATGACAGAGATATACTCTATGTATGCACAATCTTGGCTCTTGGACTCAGGTGCATCCTATCATGTGACACCTTGCCAAGAGTGGTTTCATTCATACCGTACTGTTTCTGGTACTGTGACTTGGGTGATGACAGCTCTCTTGATATTGTGGGCATTGGTGATGTTAGGATGCAGTTTCCTTTTGGCAGCAATTTTGTTATAGAAGATGTATGTCATGTACCTGCTTTGACACGCAGTCTCATGTCAGCTGGACAGCTTGATGACGCAGGTTATCATGTATCTTTTGGAGACTCTGCATGGAAGATCACTCGTGGCAGACTTGTGATTGCGAGAGGTGCCAAGGCTGGCAATCTCTATCCCTTGATTGTTTCAGCTTTTTCCCTTGATCATGTTTTGTCTGTGGGTTCTATCCCACATGTATCTCTTTGGCATGCTCGTTTGGGCCATATGTCTTTGAAGGGAATGAAAATGCTTTCTGGTTTATAGTACTTACCGCTCCTTGATTATGCATGTTTTGATTCATGTGAGCATTGTCTTTATGGCAGCCAGACTAGGTCTACGCATAAGAAGTCTGGTAGGCCACGCATGAGTGAGCCCTTGGCATTGGTACATTCGGATGTCTGTGGGCCCATGCCTTGTCAGTCTATGGGTGGTGCAAAGTATTTTATTACGTTCATAGATAATTTTTCACGGAGAGTTTTGGCTTATCCCATTAAGCTGAAATCCGATGTCTTGGCTATGTTTCAGAGATGGCTTGCATTGGTTGAGAACCAGTCTGGGTATAGGCTAAAATGCCTAAGGACAGATAATGGGGGTCAGCATGTCTCACGTGCTTTTGAGCAGTTATGTGATGAGAGGGGTATTAAGCATCAATTGACTGCCCCCTATAGCACCCCCCCCAGAATGGTTTGGCTGAGCGGATGAATAGAACCATCTAGGAGTGTGTACGCAGTATGCTTAGTCATGCAGGCCTACCACAGAGCTTTTGGGCTGAGGCAGTTAGTACAGCTGTGCTTGTCATAAACAGATCACCTTCTAGTGGTTTGGATTTCTAGGTTGCAGAGGAGGTATGGACTGAAAAACCCCCCTCTTATGCGTATCTCCGTGTCTTTGGATGTGAGGCATTTTTCCATGTGCCCAGGGACAAGAGAAGTAAGATGGATCCCAAGAGTGTCAAATGCATTTTCCTTGGTTATGGGGATGCAGGCGAGATGGGTTACCATCTCTAGGACCCGCAGGCGTGGAAAGTCATCCGCAGTCATGATGTAGTCTTCATGAAGACAAGATGCATAAGCAGCCTGAGAGAGTTGTTGAGATCCGCAGGGTCATATTCAGGAGGAGCCGAGAGCTTCCACACAGCCAGTTGGACAACCTATAGCTGCAGTAGATTCTCATGGTCAGGGCGTTGGACAGGCAGCTGGGTAGGCAGCAGAGCCTGCCGTGAGATAATCTACTAGAGACAAATGTCCACCAGATCGATTTCAGCCCTCGATGCATTATGCCTTGGTTACGTATGTAGGAGAGCCTTTCACTTATGATAAGGCTATGCGCAGGGGTGACAGTCACTCCTAGGAGAGGGCTATGCAGTCTGAGATAGACTCCATGCATAAGAATGACACTTGGGATTTGGTTTCCTTGCCTACGGGCAAGAAGGATTTGCCATGCAAGTGGGTGTATAAGCTAAAAAGTATCCCTGGACACCCCAAGCTGGCATACAAGGCTAGATTGGTAGCAAAGGGTTTTAAGCAGGAGCATCGTGTGGACTTTGATGAGATCTTTTCTCCTGTGGTTAAGATGACCACCCTGCGCTTAGTCCTGGCTTTGGTTGCTCAGCTTGACTTGGATTTATACCAGATGGATGTCAAGACGGCTTTCTTACATGAGGACTTGCATGATGAGATTTATATAGAGCAGCCTAAGGGCTTTGCAGAACCTGGTAGGGAGTACCTAGTGTGCAAATTGAAGAAAAGTCTTTATGGCTTGAAACATACCTAGGGAGTGGTATAATAAGTTTGATGCCTTTATGCAGTCACAGGGCTATAGCCGGAGTACTATGGATCCGTGTCTTTACACGTGATGGTTCTTTATTGATTTTGGTCCTCTATGTGGATGATATGCTGATAGTAGGGAAAGCTCATGATGAGCTAGATGCTCTTAAGGCTCAGCTCAAGAAGAGCTTTGAGATGAAAGATCTGGGATAGGCTGCTCACATACTTGGTATGTGCATTAGACGCGATAGGCATCAAGGACTCCTCTACTTGTCACAGAGGGAGTACATTCAGAAAGTCCTTGAGCACTTCCGCATGCAGGACGTAAAGCCTATTGGCTCACCATTGCCTTCTTAAGTGAAGGTATCACAGGCTGATTGTCCGCAGACAGATGAGCAGAGGGCCGAGATGGCCAAGATTCCCTATGCATCTGCAGTGTGGGCAGTCTTATGTATGCCATGATAACCACTCATCCAAATATTGCCTTTGCAGTTGGTGTTGTGGCATGCTATATGGCTACACCTTGCAAGAAGCATTGGGATGCCGTGAAGGGTATCATGAGGTACCTGAAGGGCATTGCAGATATGTGCATATGCTATGGCAGCAAGAATATAGGAGTCGTGGGGTACATTGACTCTGATTATGTAGGACATGCAGATAGTAGAAAGTCCACTTCTGGCTATGTATTCACATATGCTGGAGGTGCTGTTTCTTGGATGTCCAGGGTGCAGAAATGCACGGCCCTTTCTACTATAGAGGCCGAGTATGTTGCAGCCACTGAGGCTTGCAAGGAGGCCATTTGATTGGGTCATTTGGTTGCTGACCTTGGTATTGATGCTATCCCTACACTGCATTCGAATTCTACGAGTGCTATTCAGTTAGCCAAGAATCCGATCTTCCATGCGAAGACGAAACACATTGAGGTCAAGTATCACTTCATACGTGGGGTCGTTGAGGACAAGTCTATTGATCTTGTCAAGATCTTGACTAACCAGAATCCTACAGATATGCTCACGAAAAGCCTCTCTACAGAGCACTTTGCCTTCCTCAAGAGGTTGATGGGCGTGGGATGAGATGACGTCTTTTCTCATCCTGTTGTACATGTGTACATGTTGTAATGTATTTTTTCTTTTTCTTTTCACTCCTCACAAGGGCAGATTCACCTTTAAGTGGGAGGTTGTTGGGGGTAAAGGCGCCTCTGCCTAGTCGCCCGTGTATTACTACACTGACAGTCACTGCCACTGCACATTGCAGGTGGCGGGCGCCCATCACCATCACTTTATTCTTTATTCTTTTAGTGACAGTTTGAATAAAGGAAGGCCCCGTCACACATTGTGACTGTTGGAGTTCCCATTTCTAGTCTCTCCCTTTCTTGCTCTTGCTCTCCCACCATAGCTCTCAAGTCCAACCTTCGATCCGTCGCTCCCTTTCACATAAGAGGGGGTTTTGCCTGCCCGTACCTCCTCTGCAACATGAAAGTCAATGCCAATGCTAGGTGACCTGTTAATGAGATGCACTATATTAGTAACTGCCTCAGCCCAAAAGTGCTGCGGTAAGCCAGCCTGGCTAAGCATGCTACGGACCCTCTCCTGAATGGTCCTATTCATGCATTTAGCCATACCATTCTAGGGTGGGGTGTAAGGGGCAGTCAACTGATGCTTAATACCCTGCTCATCACAAAACTGCTCAAAAGCACGTAATACATACTCACCCCCATTATCTGACCTTAGGCATTTGAGCCTTTTTCAAGACTGGTTCTCTGCCAATGCAAGCCAATGCTGAAATGTGTCTAAGACATTGGATTTTCTCTTTATGGGATAAGCCCAAACCTTACGTGAGTAATCATCTATGAAAGTAACAAAGTACTTTGCCCCACCAAGTGATTGACAAGGCATGGGCCCACATACATCTGAGTGTACAAGAGCCAAGGGCTCACCCATGCGTTTCTTACCAGACTTTTTATGCGTATTTCTAGTCTGCCTGCCATACAAACAATAATCACAAGAATCAAAATGCGAAGAGTCAAAAGGCGGAAGATACTACAAAGCACGGAGCATTTTCATTCCTTTAAGAGGCATATGCCCCAAACGAGCATGGCAAAGGGATACATGGGGAATAGAACCCACAGATAAAACATGATCCAATGTAGCTCTAGATACAAGTAAGGGATAGAGGCTGCCAGACTTGGCACCTCTTGCAAGTACAAGCCTATCACGATTAATCTTCCATGCAGAGTCTCCAAAAAAGACACAAAATACCCTGCATCATCAAGCTGTCCAACTGACATAAGGCTGTAAGTCAATGCAGGTACATGGCGTACATCATGTAAAACAAAAGAACTGCTAGAAGGAAACTGCAGCCTAACATCTCCAATGCCCACTATGTCAGGAGACTTATCATCACCAAGGCGAACAGAACCACACATGGTACGATAGGTATGAAACCAATCTCGACAAGGTATCACATGAAAGGATGCACCCGAATCTAAGAGCCAGTACTGCGCATATATAGAATGTATCTCAGAAGTCTGTAAGGCATCGCATGAAGAAGCTGCAAGTATGTAATCATCATCTGAATCAGTGGCCTGCATGACATTGACCTCTTCTATCTTCACACTAGACTTTGCAGGTACAATATTGCACTCAGAAGACTTTTCATGTACTTTTTCTTTTCCCTTTTCCTTGTGCTTATCATCGTGCATTTTATGGCATTGTGGCCTAATATGTCCTACTTTCCCACAATAATGACAGGTAAGATCAGACTTCCGTTCATGGGATTTACTGCAGCCACGTGATTTGGACCTAGACTTCTGAGAGTCCTTGCCCTTATGATCATTATCATGCCTACCATGTCTACCACCTCTAACGGTCAATGCATGTGAAGAGCGAGAAGCATCATTGTTTCTCCTGTTGATTTCCTCATTCAATAAAGTACTCTCAACATCTTTGATTTTCAGCCCATCAAGCTTATTCGTACATATGGTAGTACGGAATACATCCCATGATTCAGGCAAGGTGCCAAGCAGAAACAACGGGTGCAAGTTGCCTCTGAACTCAATACCCTGTGACAATAGGCTCTTCATGATAGTATGAAACTGACTGAAATGAGATGAAAGGGAGGTCCCCGCCTTCATGCGAAGGTCCATTAACTACTTTAGATACATCTGTGATGCGGGACTCTGCTGTGCATAGAGCTCTTGAATCTTCTCCCATAAATCCCATGCACTTTGATTTTCATCTTCAACAACATTATGATAGACTTCTTCTGAGAGTGACAAAATAATGGTAGACTTGCATAGCTCATCAACTTCCATCCAAACATCATCATCCATATCCTCAGGTTTAACACCCTTGAAACACAAGGGTTTAATCTACAACTTCTACACCAAAACCTGCCATATTTGGGACTTCCAATCCCCATACTTGGTACCATCCAACTTAGCAATGTTAAAGAGAGCTGTAACTTTCAGATGACCCAAATCAAAGCAAAACAGCAAAATTGCAGGTTGCTGTAATTGATAAAAAATGCACTAAACCCACTGCTAAAACTGGCTGAAAGGGTGAATTTCACCAAGAGAAGTACCTTCCACCAAATATGACCAAGATAACATCAAATAGTAAGCATTACCCTCATAGAAGTGCTCAAAATCAACAAATTTTAGCTTGCTGTAATAAATGACAGTAGTATGTAAAACTGTCCCAAAATGAAGCAATCACTAATACATATGTCATTGCAATTGCCAGGTAACAAGATACATCCAATAGTGAGTTTCCAGGGGTAAGAAGGTACCAAGAACTGTCAAACCAATAACCTGTTAGGCAAGAGACATCTCATAGGTCCAGAAGTCATGTATGTAATGGGTCTCGGGGTAAGAGAAGAGACCAAGCACAAGCATAACTGATAGAGCAAGTAGCTCAATACATAACCATCTAAGATGCATACAAAATTGACAAACCTGTGTGACAGAGATAGGTGCCTACCACAATAGGCGTATCAAATCAGCCCACTACAGACAAATTGCAGACATAAAGCTCTCAGGAGAGCAAATGCATGTAATTGTCCTACAAGCTCAAGCTCATCTGTAAATAAGACTCTGTGTACATTCGAATATACCAAGAGGCTCCCACTGGAAGTGAAGTCAGATGCAAAGAAAGCAAGCAACGCTCTAATACATCGAATACAGAGCATCAAACATGCCAAATCCCAGTAGGTACATCCGGAGCATAAATCCCAAGCTATGTTAGACCCATAAAGCATAAGCCTGAAAGCATACAAAGAGCATGTAACTGACAACCAAATGTAATGCCCAGTAGATCCAAAATGCTCAAATACATTTGAAGATAAAGCTCCAAGTAATTGTCAAGCATGGGCAAACCAAGTGGCATCCATATTTGACCAAGGCATAAATGCAAGAAGCCTAAATGTCAAGCAGTGACAATAGGCATAGACCGATCCAAAGCATGCCAACTGAAGCAAAATGCCAGTGAAGAACAACCAAGTCGGAGCTTAATACAAGCTCAAAATCATTCTGAAACCAAGAAGTAGCATTTGACAACCTCCAGATACATCGGTATGATCATTCAAATCTCCAGGAAGCACCCCATATCCATAAACCAATGCATACACCAAGTAAATGAGCTTCAGCCCATTGTATTATAGCAAGCAATTTATTGTTATATCAAGCTCAACCGGTGCTCAAATATGCTCCAAATCAGTCCCAAAGCATAGACATAGCATCCCATAACATCCATGCATCATCGAGCATTAATAGGTATCAAACGGGCAATGCCAAGAAGCATTAAGTGATAAATGTCAAGTGCTGCTATGTTTTGTCTTGGGACTATGTATACAGCAAAGGGCTGAAGGGGAAAGCACTCGAATCAATCACTGAGAGTCAAGCACCAATGTCGGGGAGTTAAGCAATGCTCGAGAAGGTTGCTAAGAGTGCCGGGAAGCTGAGGAGGAGCAGGGAAATGCTGGGGAGCAGATCAGCCCAGTCCCCTAAAAATGCACTGAAAATTGCGCTGGCTATTCTTGGGGATTGGGGGATCTACAATAGCCCTCAGGGGCACTTGGCAAGGTCAAGGGGGCTCCAATGCAGCCCGGGAAGAAGCCGATGAAGGTCCGAAAGCTCGGGGAGGAGGCAGGAGATCAAAACGTACATGCAAATGAAGGTGCCATGGCTGCCATTGAAGCTCGGGTTGAAGCTCTTCAAATCCGGGTTGAAGAGAATGTGGGGCAAGCTCCAATGCCTTTGCTCTGATACCAGTTGTTGAAAGGGAAGTGGAACCCAGGAGGACGAAGCTTGGCGGTGAGAGCTATGGCAGATGGAGAGCAAGAGCCAAGAGAGAGAGAGACTCAAAAGTGGGAACTCCAACAACCACAATGTGTGGCCGAGCCTTCCTTTATTCAAACTGTCACTAAAAGAATAAAGAATAAGTGATTGTGACGGGCGCTCGCCACCTGCAGTGTGCAGTGGCGGGTACTGTCAGTGTAGTAATACATGGGAGGCTAGGCGGAGGCACCTTTGCCCCCAACATTTGTACCAAATTCATTTATAGAAAATTGAAACACCTCTATACAACTATTTACTTTTATTCTTTTACCTCCATGTCTTGTGTGTCTAAAGTATTTTGTCCTTCCTTGATAATGTGATTTTTCCGTGTCTTGGGTTAATTGGATTGATAGACTTCCAAATTGTCTAATGAAATATGGGGCATGCTTGTACAAAATATGCTACACGAATAACAAATACAAAAAGTTTAATAAAAAATATTACATAAGTTTCATAATGTAGATATATAACAATGCAAACTTCTTATTGTATAGTGAGTGAAGTGTTGATTATCCCAAGCTTATGTCATTAACTTTTTGAAAATATCCAATTGATCCTTGAAGTCCTTGAGATCACAATCTTTCTATTCAATTTAATCGCAATAAAAACATATGTTATCTAGTGTTTTCCAAACTTTGGCTTTTCTATTTTGAGCCTTTCCATTATCATCATGATTCTTAATTGAATTATCCAAGGATTTTGATTGCTTGTATTTAATGGTGGTTGATCCACAATTTCTAGTGTTTATCTTGCCAAGTTTTCCATGAAATCCCAATAACTTCTAGCCTTCACTCTACCAATAGATGGCTTTTCGGGGACACAATTTCCATTCTTAGACTTCTCAAGATCTGGTTCAATGATAACATTACCTCCATGTAAACCAATAGTATATAGAACTTGCTCGATTTTTATTATAGTATCCTCTCTATCATTGATAAGGGCTTTAGCTTTCAAGCAAGGCCTATATAAAGATAAACAAGCTTTTTAATTATTCTACAAAGTGCATGAAGTGTACAAATGTGAGCATTGGCCAAAGAAATATCTAAAATTGGCTTGAAGTATGGGTCTTTAATGTGCCTAGAGGGAGCTCTATTCCAATTGCTTGAGTTCTCAAATTTGTAGAGTTGAAGACATGTATTATAAGCATGGATATCTAGAGTTGCCTCCCTTTAGCACATTGTACATGCATTTGAGCGTCTTCAAGTCACCACCTATGTGCGATTCAACCTTGTGGTTCCTAAATCCCTTAATAAATAGCTATTCTCCTACTTATTGACTCTTAATAACATCAAGTATTGAAGTCTAATGAAAAACCCAATATAGTATGTACTGATCCTTTGTATCTACTTTAAAAGCTCCTAGTCACTAGATATTGTGTTTAGATTGAACATTAAAGGACATTGAATCATCGGACTGACTTTTGATGAAAGTGCTCTATGCATAAAGGTAATAGAGATGTTCTCTAATTTTGTATACTTTAAGATCTCACTTTTATCAAGTTTAATCACAAACATGGCCACTCCTTAATCCTCTTCTAAAGTCATCACATAATTTGATAATTTAACATTGCAAGGTAGGCATGTCAATAAAAATATTTTTAAATTCATTGAATAGATATATATTTTTTTGGTCCTTGAAGCTAGCCTTGATATGGAAAGGCTCACCCAAAACTTCCATTACTTTACCATTAACTTTTTGTGTGATAGTCTTCACTAGAGATGGCATTGGAAGTAAACAATTGCATACTTGACCTTGTTTCATATTTGATTTCATTAGCCAAAAAATTTGAGAGTATGAATCTTGATTAATAGTGATACAATCTAGAGTCTTCTATACTAGTTTAATATCCAAAGAATGATATTTAATGAAGGACTCCATGTATTGTCTCTTTGCTATTTAAAATTTCTTCCTCTTAAGAATATCCTCTGGGATTGTGGAAGGTAAAAGATGATAACAAAATTTAGATACCCTTGAAGCATCTCTCTCACCTATATTTGACTGAAGAAGAAACCTAAAAAATATCAATATCACAAATTAAATATAACCATAAATAAAGTATTACTTAACATTTCCAAAGTAAAAAAACCCGCCTTGCTACTTGGATTCATTTACTACAGTCACCTCCTCCTCATTTGAAATTCTCACTTTGTTGGTTTTTGAAGGCCTAAAAGATTTTGGTTTTTGTTGATATGCTTTGATATGTTTTTCCAAAGAATAATATTCTCTCTCTCTCTCTCTCTCTCTCTCTCTCTCTCTCTCTCTCTCTCTCTCCCCCCTCTCTCTCTCTTTGCATTCTTTCTCTCTCTAAACTTTTCCTATCTTTAAGTTTTTGTCTCTAATTTTTTTCTTCTCTTTTTTCTAATCTCTCTAGATTTTTTCCTTCCCTCTCTCTCTCTCTCTCTCTCTCTCTCTCTCTCTCTCTCTTTTTGCCCAATTTTTTTGCTACACACACACACACACCCCTCTATGTAAATCATTTGTGTATATGTGTGTTTTTTCTTTGTGTGTGTGTGTGTGTGTGTGTGTGTATAATATATATATTGCAACAGCCTAGCCAACCACTACTGCTAGTGCACCATTGCTAGCATTATCACTATTGCTAGTTGCTATTGTTGCCAGTATTGCTACTAATGTTGTCCTGATTGACATGCCTATTATCACTTCCTTTGTTGCTGCTCATGTCCTAATGGTGTGGCCGCTTCTTATGCTGCCATTGTTGTGGCAATGTGACTCTCTTACTATGTGTGCTATTGGGGCGTTTCTGTTGGCTATGTGCTACCATATATATATATATATATATATATATATATATAGAGAGAGAGAGAGAGAGAGAGAGAATAAAAGAAAAATCCTTTGAGAGTTCCAAAACATCCTCATTATCCCCAATCAAAAGACCATCATCATATTTTTGCACTACCAGCAATATCCCCTCTTTGCTTCAACTTGAGGGCATTAAGGTAAAAGAGGATATGTGCATCACCTTATATATGCCAATGCATTGTTCCTTGAATGTTAGGAATGTACATTCTATGTGCTTATAATATTTAAGATAGTCCTCAATTATGAGTCTACACAAAATCTCTTCATAAGAAGAACAACAAGAGGAAAATGAATAGGAAATTGGGATATCCATATCCTTTTTCCCAATAGAAGCTCTAGATTGGCCATGCTTCCTAGAGTATGATTGTATAAATGCATTTCAACCACTTTTTGGAGGGGTCTATAGTAATCCCACTCATTCTTGTTTATACGTCATTAATCTTTCTCAGAAAGGAGTCATCTAACAAGAAGAGCATATTGAATCTTTGGGGCGGCGGGGGGAAGGGATTGGTTGTTGTGTGAGTGTCCTTCAAAAGATCTCATATATTGGAAATTAGAAAAAAGGGAATAATGATCCAACATCAAAATATCAGCTATAAAAGCACTTTAATTTTCCATTTACGACGATGTG
The DNA here is from genome assembly GCF_053477565.2 of Lygodium microphyllum. Lineage (NCBI taxonomy): Eukaryota > Viridiplantae > Streptophyta > Polypodiopsida > Schizaeales > Lygodiaceae > Lygodium > Lygodium microphyllum. The sequence continues at coordinate 127,754,864 of NC_141158.1, forward strand.
AGAATAACCACCACCCTCCATTATTCACATATACACTATCCAATCTTGCAACTATCCTTGAACCGCCAACATGTTTGTAGTGCCATGTGAAGTGGAACTATTGGCTATTGCATAATTAAAGTATTTTCAAACCAATCTATACTATTATATTGGCTATCCAATCTATACTATTATATTATTCTGCATGTGTTTTAGGTGTTTTTCAAACCACCAAAATGATTCGGAGCCTTAGCCATGGTTATCAAACATAATTTTGAACTTCCCCGGAAATCCCACACATTTAGGTCTTAAATTCAATCCCTTTCGTCAAGCTCCTCTCTCTCTCTCTCTCTCTCTCTCTCTCTCTCTCTCTCTCTCTCTCTCTCTCTCTCTCTCATATTTCCTTTGTCCTCTCACTCTTTCTCTTGCATTAGGTAGGAAGAGCTCGTTTGATTTTGTCAAGCCCCCATATTATGGGGAGTATGCTAATCTTTTCTTTGAAAGTTTTGGTTCTTGTTCCACCTAAAGCCAAAATAATGCTTGAATGCCCTTGCATTAAAGAGGAGGTACAAAATGCATTGATACAAATGAAACTCGGTAAGCCTTCATGGCTATATGGTCTACTAGAAAAGTGTTCAAGGAAATTTCGAATGCATGTGAATGTGGTTGTTTTAGTTTTATAAATCAATTTAGAACTACATGTATGATGTTACATGTGGTGAACATCAACATGATTAAAAGTGTTCTAAAATCTTTAAAGAAAACTAAAATATCACAATGGTTTCCATTAATGACGTTGTCATTGTGCTAGAAGCTTATGGAATTTTTAATATAAAATTAATTTAATAATAATTACTCTTAATTTAACACTTCACCTAGGAGAGTTGGATTATTCTATTATGTTAAAGAATTTCCCACACTTTATAATAATTATGATAGATTATAGTTGGAAGATTTTGATTATACTATTGTGTTGGAGAATATCTCAAACTTTAGAATAATTGTGATAGTTAGCAGTTTATTTTATTGTATGGGAGACATTCTCATAGTCTAAGCTAAGCTCATAGAAGTAAAGTGAACATTCTAAATATCAATAAAGCTAAGCTAAGCTCATAAAAGTAAAGTGAATATTCTTATTTACATGAATTGATAAATAAAATTTGATTATTCTTTTGTGTTGGAGAAATTGTCCCACTTTAGAATAAATGTGATAGTTAGGAGTTTAGTTCATTGTGTTGGAGACTTACTCACACTTTGAGATAATCTCATACAAATAAAATGAACAACTTTATTTGTATAAATGCATCAATAAATTTTGATTATTCTATTGTGTTAGAGAATTTCTTACACTTTGGAATAATTGTGATAGCTAGAAGTTTCTTTATTTTATTGGAAAATTTCACATACTTTGGAGTAATTGTGATAGTTAGAACTTAGGAGTTCATTTTGTTTGATGGTTTGTGGACTAAAGTGGATGTGGAAGAGTTTTTGTGGCTAAAAAAATTTGTTCATGATTACGATGCAAGAGTCATGATCACATATTTACAACTTCATGCTACATGAATTCAAGAGCAAATTTTCAGGATTACTAATAATATGAATGGATATAGATCTGCACTAGTTGACATACATGTTCACTTTAATAAATGCACCACAAAACTTAAGACAAATGAGATCAATATTAAGAAGAAATCAAGATATCTTAAAGATAGTAAACATTCTATTTTATACATGGTTGTTGGCACTTAGCACAAGATAGACTCCATTCAAAGAAAGAAGAGATGAGAGGGTATGGGTCACACAATTTTATGGCATCTGGGATACCGTTCAATTCGATTATGAATCCCATATTTCAAGATTCTTTACTTAGCATAGTAAAAAAAACTTTATAGTGTCTCATTTAATAAAACACATAGAGTATGTAGATAAAGTTAAGAGTAGTATTGAAGCCATGCTTAAAAGCAGATATTAAATAAAATAATGATAAGAGCATCCATTAGGACCACAACCATCCATATGCACATATTCAATGCTAGTTGTTTATATATGTGTATCCCTTCTATGTAATACACTTAAGTGTATCATTCCATTGTACACTCTTATCTCATTACTTTCTTACAATGTTTGACCACAAATACTATGTTTAAGCTCAATGCTACTAGACAATTTGAATGACCTTGCCCCTATGGCCAAGTTCAATCCTAAATATATTTATACAAAGAAAGTTTGATTGAGCTTGGCCACATGCCCAAGTTCAACTTGAAAAAGATGTTGATTGAGCTTGGCCACATGACAAAGCTCAACTTGAAGAGAATTTGATTGAGCTTGAAAGAAATTTCGATTGGGCTTAGTCTTTCAAGGCCAAGCTCAATCTTAAAGAGAGTTTCATTGAGCTTCACCATAGGGCCAAGCTCAACCTAAAAGAGAGTTTGATTGAGCTTGGCCACATTGACAAGGTCAAATTGAAAGAGAGTTTAATCGACATTGGTGTCAAGTATATTTTGATTGAGCCAAGCTCAATCTCAAAGAGAGTTTGATTATGCTTGACCCAAGGTTTAAGCTCAATCTAAAAGGTAGTTTGAAGCTTGGCCACAAGGCTAGGATCAATTATAGGAAACATTCATTGAACTTGGTGATATGTCCAAGCTCAACCTGAACGAGAGTTGAAATCTCACAATGAGTAGGCAAAGTTGAACCTCAAGCAGAGTTTGATTGAGTTAGGCTCAATCTCACATAGAGTAGAAAAATCTCATCTCAAAGAGATTTTGATTGAGCTTGGCCACAATGCCAAGTTTAATCTCATAGAGAGTAGGCAAAGATCAACATCAAAGAGAGTTTGAATGAGCTTGGCCACATGGCCAAGCTTGATCTTAAAGCAAATAAGTAAAGGTTATCTCATAGATAAACTAATTGAGTAAATAGATTCTTTTGTCATTATGTGAGGATGCATATGTAGACTAACAAAAGTGGTTTCTTTTTTCCTATTATGTAAGCTTCTATAAAGAGAGTTAAAATGAGCTTGGCCCATTAATCCTAAATAGAGTTGGCCAAGTTCAATCCTAGAGTGAGTTTAAATGTTAAGTAGAGTTAAAAAAGGAGCTTGGTCACAAGCTCAACTATATGGACAATTTAAATGAGCTTGGACCTAGGGTTAGCTATGCTCAATTTTGGAGAGTTGGTTAGGCTTAAACATAAAGAGACTTGGCAATTCTCCATTATTGGGAGAGCTCAAATTAGTTTTTAGATACTGAAGTCTAATACTATGAATAATATAAGTGATGAAATGACTTGGCATGTCTCAAGCTCATCTCTTCATCCAATACATTTTGATATTTGTTGATCTTTCACCTGAGCAAGATATATGATAGCTCCACCAAAACTCCCCATTATTGAGAGGCAAATGCAAGATGAAATGATGGAGGAATAATTTCCTAGCAACCTTAATGTTCCTACAACACAAAGCACACTTGATAAATCAATGCCAACGATATGATTTGATTTGAACATGTTATTATTCAAGTGTTGTATCTAACCATCACCACTTCATGAATCGAAAATATATGGCCACAACAAGTATCTAATACTCCTTTGGCTATATGGAATTCTTTGTCATTTTGTTAGAAAGCTATAATCTTGGTATCTAGGGGACTACACAAGACCATAACGTCATACCTATGGTTAAATTAGGGCATATTAATTTAGGATTTTTTGTCATCTCTCGTAAGGAGCATTGCTATAAATTTGAAAATATGACAATGTGTGGATTGGGAAAGTCGGGTGTTGAAGCAAAGTTCAAGACATTATTGCTAAGCTCATGATGCCAGGTCCTATGGCCAAGCCCAATGATAGAAAGCATATGCTAGGTGTTGTGGTGGTGAAAACCAACTCCATACAGCACACGAGTACATGGTTGCACCCTATGGCCAAGTTCAATGCTACAAGGCACCTACTTGGCAATGTGGTGAGCTTGATATCCTAGAGAGCAAATGCTTGATGTCATTGAGCTCTCAAAGAGCACTACTTGGGCCATATGGTCAATCAAACCATGTACATTTATGTTTAATCGCATTAAAAGTTAAGTACTCATTTTTCTTCCACATCAATGATTTTGATGCACATTAGTGCAATGCTAAATTTGGTAGCTTTGTATTCTAAAGACCCGAAGTTTGAATTGACTAGGCTAGACCTAAACTACATAGTTGGCTTTGAGAGTCAATTTATGCAACTTCCATGGAAGCCACATCGGGATGCAGTGCAGTGCACATGTTGTACTATGTTAGGTCTATACTTGTCTATGCCTTTTTCTTCCACTTCAACAATTTCGATGCACATTAGTGCAATGTTAAATTCGGTAGCCTTGTATTCTAGAGACTCAAAGTTTGAATTCACTAGGCCTGACCTAAACTACATAGTTGGATTTGAGAGTCAATTTATGCAACTTCCATGAAAGCCACATTGGGATGTAGTGTGGTGGTAGCTTTGTATTCTAGAGACCCGAAGTTTGAATTGACTAGGCTAGACCTAAACTACATAGTTGGCTTTGAGAGTCAATTTATGCAACTTCCATGGAAGCCACATTGGGATGCATTGTAGTGCACATGTTGTACTATGTTAGGTCTATACTTGTCTATGCCTTTTTCTTCCACTTCAACAATTTCGATGCACATTAGTGCAATGTTAAATTTGGTAGCTTTGTATTCTAAAGACTCGAAGTTTGAATTCACTAGGCCTGACCTAAACTGCATAGTTGGTTTTGCGAGTCAATTTATGCAACTTCCATGAAAGCCACATTGGGATGTAGTGTGGTGCACACTGCATTGTGCTAGGTCTACACTTGTCTTGTTCTATGCTGTAGATTTATCATTGGACTTGCATGGTTCCACAGATGTAGATTGGGCTAGTAATGTTTCACATAAGAGGCCTACAAAAACAAAACACATTACTAGCATATCATTTCACAATGTACTTATGTAAGGAGGATGTTGAATGCCTTGGTAGTAAAGAACGGATGTCCTAAACTGGTGTACATGTATTCAATAGAAAGAAAGTAATTATACCTTCATATACATCCACATTAAAATTTAACAAAGTTTGGCGTTGAAACTCTAAACTACCACTTGACATATTGCAAGTTTCTCAAAAGGAAAATTGCTACTCATGTGGTTGGACAATGTTATGTAATGTGTGGCTAAGAAGTCACTTCTTTTCATCCTTGGAAGAGTTGTGCAATGTCATGTGAATCCTATGGTAAGCAAAGCCATATAGTTTCATCCTTGGAAGAGTTGTGCAATGCCATGTGAATCCTATGGTAAGCACAGCCATATTGTTACAAGCAAATATGCTACATTGAATCTTCCCCACCAATAATCTAATGCTTTATGTAGTGTTATGGCAGTTAGGTAACATATATAGATGGATTCTTAAGATACTATAAGAAGAGTTTGATTGAAAAACTATTAGCTTGTGCAATATTTATAAAAGAGTCTTCAATCATGAAAACACTCAACAAGAAGGCTATGAGGAAACAAGTCTTCAATCCTCAAATACTCGCTAATGCCACAAAAATGTCTACAATTATACATTATAAACAACTATGGTCTAACATTAGGCTTTTTATAGATCTTCCATGATTAATAAATGTAGCGAGTTGAAAGAGTATTGTATAAATTTTAAATCTAGATATACTATTCATAAGATTTAATAAATAATTTTCAATTGTAAGCATTCTCAAAATTCATTACTTGTTCATATTCCACCTTAAATTTGACTAGAGATGTCAAAATGTACCCTACTTTAAGGGGATTGACAAATTTCCATTGGAATATTTTTCAAGTCCATGACTTGTTCGTACTCTATTTTGATTTCAAAGTGCTATTCTATGGGAGATTGACATGAATTAGGTCAAAGAAAAACCTACACTAAGTTTAGAACTAGACGACACAAGTCTAGTCATGGCGTCAAAATGTTTGTCTAAATGTCAAAGTAGAAAATAATATCAAAATGATATCAAGTTCACCCTAATAATTGTAAATGGATTGATTTGAATTGAGTCGTGATGTCTTGATAGTTGCAGTCAGAGAATATTGTACTCTAGTAAGGGTATTTGGCTTAAATTGAATTATTATGTCAAAATGGTTAATTGATAATGATCCTAACGTGCTCAATAGTATCATGAGCCTAAATTGCAACTTAGTATCTATTTTGAGATGTGGAAGTGCTGAATAGTTTCATGATCCTAAATGCATCCTATAGCATTGAGCGGCGGTAACATTGATGCATCCTATATTATTATTGAGGAAAGATGATTAAGCTATACAAGACTTGATATTGATCTCAAGTTTCTTAAAATTTCAATTTTATGTCACATTAATCTCACTATGTAACCATGAAAATCTCAATCCTTCAACTTGGCAAGGTTTGGGAGAATGGAATCACTAAAGTCTAGTAAAGTCAATGAATGATCCTAAAGTTATCAAATATTCACACTTGAACGCACAAGCTTGGCTCCATGACCAAGATAAGATCATGTACTTAGGACAATAGATTCCAACATTGACCCAAAAATATTATAAAATGACAAAAAGGGATCATGAAATCTAAAATAGAGACATCTGATTCGATTAATCTTGCAAGCAATCTCTGACAACTGAATCAAAATGTTATGGCCTACAGCTCAATGTTGGGGATCTGATTGGACTATCTATCCTTTCAATTAGTTCCATACACTTGACAGCTCACTTATGCCTCACCTAGGTTGGTCAAGAGCAAAGCTCCTCACTCCCCCTTCCCCTATTCAACTCCTATTCCAAGAATGCAAGCAATAAGAAATCTCTAAATCTCAATAAGTGATCACCAATGCCTCGACCTTTGCAATCATCATCCAAATATAGTAGCAAAATAAGTTGTCATGGTCTCTTACTGTACTGTGTAAGCTTTGGAGCTCCTTTCAATCAACGTTCACTTTCTTTGCTCTTCGTGGTTCTTTTTTCTTTTCAATCAAAATTCTATTTTGTTTCTATCCATGAAAACACAAGCAAGCAAGATAGAAGAGTAAGAAGAGAGCAGTCAAGTGAGCAAGAGGGAAGAAGCTTTTAACTCTTACACCCTCAAGCTCAAGGAAGCTCTCTTTCCAGAACATTACCTCACCCTTAAGCTCAAGTTGGAGAAGAGAGAAGGAGAGCCATACCTATTTGTTTAATACTTTCCTTAGATGAGTTTTCAAAACATATACAAGCGAATTAGGGTTTGATTAAGATTTCCACTCTTCCACGGTCTTTTGATCCATTCCATATGAACAAGACAAGTTTGCATGACAAAAGAACTAAACTTCCATCAGATGAATTTTAACTATATATGCAATTAAATTAGGATTTGATTAGCATTCCACTCTTTTTATTCCATATAAGTACAATTTCAAGCTCTTGGTGTTTGCCTTCATAACATTGGCCATAGTATTTTACGATTTGATATGGTTTATCATCAAAATGGTATAACATTCTAGTTGTCTATTGCAAACAATTTGCATTGAATGGAATCCTCATTTGAGATTAGGCATAGCAAAAGTTAGAATTCATTTTTTCGTTTCCCATGTGAACTACTTCTTTCTAAACTTCTCTACATTTGTGTTGAATAAGACATGAAACTTATGTATAATATTTCTATGCTATATGTTGAAGAAACTTCTAAGTCATATTGTGATGTTATGGTAAACCTCTAAGCTTGATGCCCATAAAAGCTATTGATCCTTGTTGTTGAGTCTCTAAGCCATGCTTGAGAATATGTTAGTAGTCCCAAGCCTAGCGATGCAGACTCTAAGGCTAGTGCAATCTCGGAGCAATGTTCATGGGCACCACTAATAATAGCCTCGCAAAACATGCTTTGTTAGTCCAATATGAGCTACAAGAGTGGTACTTTGTTGTTCTTGTATGTGTATTTCTTTCAAGACCTTGAGATTTCACATATGCATGTAGGAACATGCATTCGCTACTATTTACATTTGTAGTATGTAAATATAGTATATGTTATAAGAATATGTACATTCTCGATCATAGTATTTGAGTACAATGAATTTACATATTATACATTTATACATTTAGATGCAACACTTATGGAGATTATTTATGCAAGGCATCAACTAAGCTTTGGTAGCGTGCTTTTATTTTCATCAAAATTCAATCTATTTGACCAAGCTCATCAATGTAGAGGATACTAGTTATTAGCTAAGATAAGCTTTTGATTGTTAGTATATAGAAAGCTTCATAATTATTCTCCATATGGAGTGTTTTGGGGTTATAGAGAAAAAAGCAAGAGAATTGCGTGCAAAATGAATCGACATGATAAAAGTTAGAATTGATGGTTTTAGTGCATTCTAAACATGGTCTATTGTCGAAACATGTTTTTGTTAAAATCACCATTCCTAGGTAGGGATTTGGAACATGTACTATGGTCATAATGTGTATACACATTTAGGAACACCCCTTTTATTCCTTCCTTAAGGGGGTATTTCCCTTGGGTTTGTAGACATCTTACTCTTGTTAATTCTAGGCTTCATATTTATATCATAGTTTTTGATAGTACGAATTGTGAATTTCATCTTGTTCATTTATTCTTGCTTATATTTATTACTTTGCTTGATGCCATTGCACCAATAGCTAAAGCACATTCTATCATGTGGAGAAAATTAAAAATTAGCTATCGTTCTTAAGGTATACACCATACATACAACTAATCTACAAAAATTAACGATCGACTCTCGTGATAGAGGTATTATGCAGGTAAATGTCTATTTTTTCTAGGCCATGCCAACAAAGCATTTCGAAACATACCTATGCAAGTCTCATATAAAGGTAGGTATCATGTTGTAAATCTTTGTCTTTTTATACCATTCCCGACAATGTAATTTGAAACATACCCTTGGAGAGCAAGACTACATCTAACATTTTCATTTATATAGATTACAAGGCATTTATGGATCGTTATGTGAAAGAGAGCTCAAATAGCCCATGATATCCCCACTAATTCCATGCAAAAAATATAATCTCATCTACAATCTTGCATGAATTATTAGTGAGCATCTAAACAAGACAAGTTAGTCAAACAGAAGGGTTAGAAAGCATCTATGTGTATCTCACATATCATAAAGTATATGCTCAAGAATAGGTGATATGCCTAACCAATTAATCGTTGATGCTAAGATGATGAGTCTCCAATAGACATTATGAAATGTAGCTTGACTAAAATGCTTGGCATCCATGGATGAGCATAATAAGCTTAACTAATGGAACTTGGTTGAAGGTTGGCCTCTATAGCATTCATAGGCAATCGTCCTTCTAATAGTAAGGTCAACTACCTTGGTCTTGACTCTTGGCATCCTTAATTGACCTCGTAATCATTAGTAGGGTGACGATATGAATATTTAACTTATTGACCAATTTATAGGAAGGCCAAAGGTAAGGTTTACATATTGAAGCTTAAATGATGAGAAATGAATCTCATACAATATACTACATAACTATCCCTAAGGGGATTTCCAGATAAGGGTTACTCTTCAAAAGGGTTTTTAAAAACCATGCATGTCTATTCACAAAGGCAATCTATTGTTGGACACAATCCAACCTGCAAGTTGACATACGAATGTAATCAACAACTTGCAAATGTCTTTTGTGCTCCACATTTGATATTCTTGACGAACATTATTATTTCCATGACTATCTCCTATACAATACTTGCCAAGTTAAAAAACTTCTCATAAAGATTAAATTAACTATGCTTTAGAGAATTGGGAAAATGTAAATCCATTGGTTAGAATGATCTCAATGTGAGGTTCAATCAAGCCTACTGTGGTTATCAAAGAGATTTTCTTGCTAGCATAAATTATACATGGCAACATGCGTAGTTGCCAAAACAAGGGACATATAGCCTAGTCTAAATGACCCTAAAGAGTCAATTATGTGAAAACTTTGGGTTGTTTGGAAAAGTACACTTATGGCTAACATATACAAGCTCATCATTGAAATCTTGGACGATGTCTTCAAAAGTTTCATGGGTAGAAGGTTCTATCCAAAGCATTATGGGTTTGCGAATGAAAAATGAGTGATGACACAGCAAACACACATTGCTATTCAATATGAAAAATATGTCCATCAAGTTTTTTTGAAAATGAAAGTAGATATGGCAATTGTATTTGATGCAACACGGTGGTCTTAGACCTTGTTGAAGCTAGGCTTTGGCCATAAACTTGCATACATGATCTAGTAATTATTTGCATTAAGGTAATGCCTTTGAAATGCTCTAATGGGCTCAGCACTTTGATTGAGCTAGATTTTGAAACTTCATAAAATTGTCAAACGCTTCGAATATCTTATGGGATTGGAAAGTTGCTCTCAAGCAACACATGAATTGGTGTTAATATAAGTTAAGGCAGAAATTAAAACACATGAATTTGTCAACTCATTCATGTCAAACTCTAAGTAGTGTAACCAATCATAACAACAATTTCACTTGATTCATTTAGAATGGGAGAAAAGAAGACTATCATGCCTCCACACGTGAAATGTTTATGATATGCACCTTCACTTGCCTCATCTAATATTAGTTTTAAAACGCATTCATGTCCTGCACATAAAACTTTAGTGTTACACACTCCAAAGATATATGGGGATCTTAATGCCTTGTATGTTCACTAATAATGAGTTAGCAAGAAGGGAAACACTGATAGGTATATTTATTCTCATCTAAATCATCCCTTCAAAATCGTGTCAACTAGTATGCCTATCATGAAACAAAGTCATGTTAGATCTATTATAGATCGTTGGGAACTACATTTGGGCCCCTTTTCGAAGGAAAGCAAAGGATTCATTAGAGTGATTTTTTTGTAGAACCCTTAGCAGTTCAAGAGCATGTAAAGGCTTAGAAACTTTCAATTTGAACTACAAATACATTGAGGATGTAAAAGGATTCATTAGAGTGATTTTTTTGTAGAACCCTTAGCAGATCAAGAGCATGTAAAGGCTTACAAACTTTCAATTTGAACTACAAATACATTGAGGATGTAATTGGCAAGTCCTCTCCTATCTAGATGAATGTCTAACATGTAGATTCATGCTTTAGAAATCCATTTGGAGAAAGGTACTTTGGACCTCTGTTTGGAATTTCCACCCCATCCCTCATAAATGGAACAAACACATTCAAACTCTAGTTAGCACTCTAGAATGTGATACTTTTCCTCTTCACACAATGCCCGTCATCAAGATTTACAAAATAGCCTTACTTCACCTTGAATAGATATGCATGCTAATGCTCTGACATTTGGATACGGCTAAAGTGGGAAGGACTAAACTTTATTTTATGATCATTATTGAATAGATTTACAAAATAGCCTTACTTCACCTTGAATAGATATGCATGATAATGCTCTTTGACATACACTATTCTCTTATCAAAGGAGTATAAGGGATCAACAACATATACCTAGAATTCAAAGTCTAAATCATATGGCCTCTCAAGGTGGTGGTGTGGGAAATGGGGAAAAAGGAGACAAGGTAATGGTGTATAGCACCATTGAGGTTCACTATCCTATGTTGTAAAAAATAGATATAGCAGACCCATTTGTGAAGCAACAATTACTAGATCTCTTGTCAATGCCAAGAGTCTCCTTAAAGCTTTTCTTGGTGCCCTCAAAGGGAGTGAATAATGGAACTTCAAAGCTCCACCAACATGGCCTATGCCAAAAGATTCTCCATGCTAAAGACTAGTTGGCAAGAAGCATTTTAAGTATGTTACCCTATGAGGTTCCCAATAAGCTCCCTCACCTTTGATCTCAACATTGAGGGCTCTTTGAATGAGTTTTCAATAAGCTCCCATTTAATTTCAACATTGAACCCTCTAAACCTTCAATCCTATTATTGCAGATGAACCAACTTGTAGGATGAAGAGCACGTCTTGAATCTTAGCCACATAGACAAAATCACTACTACTAGCTAGTTTATGTAATACACAAAATCTTCCAAGTCCCTATCCACACAACTAGGCTACCTCACACAACTATAAATAATTATGAGTCTCCATCCACTACCACAAGGAGTGCTAATAGACCCTAGTTTTTTACATGTGTCAACAGACTATACTAGGGAGACCTTCATGGGCCACCAACCATTAAGAGAAAGTGCACCTCCCAAATCACCCTAATTGTCTCAAATGCACTTGTAGAAAGCACATTCAAAAGGTTTTTTTATGCTCTACTTTGCTTAATGATGAGTATGGGTCGCAAACCAATCTATATTGTCATGCATCATGATGTATGTTAGCCTACTTATGTAAAAAAATAAAATCCTTCTCCCTTCCAAAAGTCCCAAGCTAATTCCCACCATCCATAAGAATATGTCTACCAATCTGCACAATGTGTGAAAATAAATTCATGGAAACCTGTGAAACTAAAGGGAATGGGTAGCTCCAACCTTTTGGGTCCCAATCTAGGTTATCAAAGGCTCAACCCTCCTGCAATAAGAGCCGACCCCTCACGAGTTTCCATTCAAGCAACATGCAAGGATAGCTTCTATGACTTCCCCTACAACCCAATGACATGGATCCTCCTACATGGGAGGTCAAGGAAAGGTAGAGCTCATTTTCCTCTACCTTGCATCCTAACAACTCACATGTTTCTTTGCTCCAAATCCTTATGGAGATGCTACCACACACAATAAGTTGTGGAAGAAAGAGTGATAAATAGTGATTGGTGATGTGGTAAAGGGCTATCTCCACAACGGCATTGGGTCCCCTGAGCCCTCCAATAGTATGTGGTCAACATTCTTATAACTCCAAACTCACACGAAAGCATTTGACGTGACATTTTGGGTCTACAATCTCCAAGCCATTATCTTCTTTGTGTTTCCACTTGAGTTTGCAAGTCCCTGGGTCCACAATCCCCAAGCCACTCTCTTCTTTTTGTTGCCACTTGAATTTGGAAGTCCCTTGGTCCATCTAAGCCAGACCACAATGTCTAAACCTCACTATGTAAATAAGTTGTGCATGCCAATGAGAAGCACAAGTAGGAAGCTATAGACCAAGCCATCATTAGGAATACTTAGCTGATGACCAAGCCATCATTAGGAATACTTAGCTGATGACCAAGCCATCTACAAGGAAAAAATGGTATACCTTAAGATTTTAGTTACAATCCACTTTAGGGAGCCATTGGAAAAAATAAACACAAACATACATCATGACACTAAAGCATCCTAATGCTTAGGCTTTTGGAAATATTCTTCAATGGATTTTTCACCTCATTAAATTTCCCATTTGTCCTCTTTCCCAATTGTCTTTATGTTGTCAATCTTGCTCATTGAGCTTTGACTTATGCTAGTGTGAGTTCATCTATGATCCACACTTTTGTTCCCTTGGAACATTTTGACTACTTTAGTGCTTTATCTTGTATCTCTCTCGTACGTCTCGAAACTCCAAAGTTCTCGACTAATCCCTTGCTTGGTGCTGCACATCGTCACCCAACTAAACTCTTGCTTTCTTAATAATCATCTTATTTCAAACTCTAGTATATGTGAATAAAAACAACCATGGTAGCCTTGATCATCTAGTTGTTGGGGTTCTTCATGCCATCTGTTAGAGACACCTACTAGACATTTGCACTCAAACCAACCAAGCTACAACCCCATTGATGAGTCCAAAGTTGGAAAATATATAATGCTAAAATCAAGGACGATACAAGGATATGCCTCACTTTGTCATAATTATTTACAAAGGCATACACCTTTATGCTTTGTTAAAGGCTTTCTAGTTTGGGATGATCCCGCATTTTTAAAAATCTTTAGAGAATCACATGAACAAAATTGTGAATTATATGTTTGTCTAAATATAAGAAATAAGAAATGATGGCTCTATAACAAATATTCATGGAGTTCAACTTGTCATGGTCAATTGAGGTCCATACTTTTTAAAAATTGTAGCATTTGGTGAGAATGCAAATGGGATTTATCAAATGGATGAACTCACAAATCTTTGGCAAGAAAATAAATTCTAGGCATGCCCATAGGAACATTCTTAATTGCATATACGATCTTATCCACTATTTATTATAGATCCCATAAACTTTGAATGCATGAAATCTTTTCAATCCCCTAACAAACTTAAAGACATCTTCAATGCCTACAATATCGAAACACTAGAGTGCACATGTCAACACTAGATGTTGACATGTGCAAGCCCAAGCTACTTGAGAGATGATACACCTAAGATGTTAGGAAGTCATTCTACTTGGATTGAAAGGGCACACAAAGTGTTGCATTTGTTTTCTACTTATTTGAAAGGTTATGGTGATGATACCATGGGTTATGTCACCAAAGGATGCATGGGACGTTCATATACAATTGTATGGAATCACTATCAATGCCTAGAAATTTTGTCAAAACAAAATTTTAATCATTTGAAGAGAAATCACAAATAACATTCAAGAGTATGAGACTAAAATAAAGACAATTGTTGAACATTTAGATACTATAAGTTGTGTCTATTATATTGCCTTATAGCCACAAATCAAAGGATCATACCCACCGACACAAAACACTAAATGTCTTTCAAGTTGGCAATCTTGATGTGCATCTTTGGCCTTCACCTTTCCTTTCTATTTTCTTCTTTCATGTATGCACATAAGTATTTATGAATATGATGGTTGGCATACACAATGTAAGTAGGAAGATATAGACACATATACATACATATGCCCGTTTATCGGCATATTTATGCACGTATGCATACGTGTATGTTCATTAATACGCACCCATGCATGCATGTGTATGTGCGTACTTACATATATATCTATGTATATGTATGAAACAATAGTGAATACATACATGATAATCAGCAATTAATCACAAAACATATAATGCAAATGATGTTAATTCATTATTACAATTAATCTTGATAAATGTAATACACAGGATGTTAATTCCTAATTAGCATCCACACCAAGGGCGTGGAATCATAAGGTTAACCCAATGTCCATATCAAAAGGGCGCTGGAATCATCAACTTCACCATGCAGACCATGGACTAGCATGTTACCAGTGATCACATCCCTTCTTAAGTCATCACTGTCCAAGGACAGGGAAATCTCATCTAAACACAAGCTTGAGTTGGCTATTAGAAGGCCAACAAACTAAGCTTCTATGGACTCCTCTATAGATAAAGGGCTTAACCTGATCATCATGACGAAGGCTCCTATCAAAGATCAAAATAATCACAAGTATTGACACCTACTGAATGAAGTAATGCTAATCCATGTAGCAATCCTAGTCAAACTTCTGTCCACACAAAAAGTGTGTGCATGTGCGGCCACACACATGCGCATGCCCCCCCATCTCATGTAACAATCCTAGTCAAAATTGTGCACTTGAATAACCATGGCTTTGATATATTGCATCTAGTTTCATCAACTCTTCCCAACTTCCAGATATTGCAAATCCACGCCAACACTATTGCACGCCCTAGCTACAATCAAGACATCCCAATGTTTATTCAAGCAGCACAAAGTTTGTTATGGCAGAGGAAGAGCTATTTATAGCCTTGCCTTTGAATAACCTTGGAACTTTTATAATAATTCATAATAGAAAATTCACAAAAATGTGATAGGATCCAAATATGACCTCTACTGATCTGAATCAGTAATGTGGTACAAATCTGGAAGGGAGCTCAGCTGTTAAAAAAAGCATCCAGCATATATTTAGTTGGAGAACACATTATTCATTCTTTACATTGCCCATTAGCAGTGGCCTAGACATCTTGCTTGTGACTGAGCTGCATGAGATAACTTCTGTGACCAGCAAACTTGTATGATACATAACATTGAATTACACGAACAATGTGCATGTATCTAACTTAAGCACATTGCTGGTGTTGACATAAGAATACAAGAAAAATGGTGTTCACTAACAAACATGACTAGCCTATGCTTTCAGTTGTGAGTGAGGATGCTCGTACCTTCCTGCACCACCCAAAGTGACACTCCTCTCCCATATGATGCATATTACCAAAATTTATTGGAAGAATTGACTTGCAGAAGCCTATGAAGTAGCTTGAAGGATGATGGGGCCAATCCAAGAGCTAAACATCTCGCTCAGAGCAACCTGCACCTCCCCAGAACCATGTTCACAACTGATTAAGCTCGCAAGAAGTGGGAAGAATTGTCTTAAATTTTTCTCAAAAGATGCAGCTTTCAACCCACTGATTGCTCGCAATGTGGCAACAACCAGGGGAGCTCGAGAAACCAATTCTCTTCTCCTAGAAGAACCGAGAGGAATTGCCCAAAGAGCCGGGCTAGGCTTTTCCACCTGGTTTTTTGTAATCACAGGAGCTGTAGCAGTATTTAAATACACCAACAGTACCTCTTCACATAGTTCTACCAATCTACTCTCCACATCTACCTCCTTGGCTAAAATTGGTTTATCCAAAGGTAAATGCTGTAGCAATGCCAAGTAAGCTTGGTAAGACTCGCTCTCTAATCTGAGTAGTGGAGGATCAGGCATTTGAGTAACCATCTGCAACCTCTGTAATCTTGAACGTAGTTGAAAGTCCCCATTGACCTTATGTGAATGCACTGCAATTTCATGCAGTATGTCCAAGAGAAGCATGGTGTGCCCAGCTGCCAACCTTCCACCATGGAGATTATAAATCTCACTCACAGCCTGTAAATACACATGTCAGAAGTAAAGCACATCTCTCTGAAAGGATTAGCAAGTCCAACAAAATGAAGAAACATTAAGTTCTGACAAAATCAGAAACACCAAGTTTGACAAAAGGAGAACCATGAAGAACAGAAGCATTGTTCATAATAAAGATGATGCTGGTAGTTACTAAACTTTTACTAAAGTATGAACAGGCCTCATAATGCTCAGAGGGACACACCATACTATATGCACTCTCCTATGTATTGCACAACAAGTCTGACAAAGCCTAAACACCAAGTTTGATCAAATGAAAAATATCAAGAACAGAAGCATAGTTGACAATAGAGATGATGCTCCAAGCATAGTTGACAATAGAGATGATGCTCCAAGCTGCTGAACTTTCACTGATATATGAACAGGCTTCATTAATGGTTACAGATGGGACATTACAGATGGGACATTAATGAACAGGCTTCATTAATGGTTACAGATGGGACATTACAAACATTAAATGTGCTATGCCCTAAAATCAGTTTAACTAGCTTAAGGTCTAACCAAGCTCTAATGCAAGCTAATGAATCTTTACTTTTGTTTCAAACTCACCCCAGAACATTACCTGGTTGGACAAAGTAGGTTCACATGGTGTGTCCAAGTAAGTCCGGGCTCTTGCCCACTCAAACACTTTTGATTATCCTTGGTAGAGTCAAGCAGCAGGAAGATCCTTGTGAGATCAATCACTCTACTTTTAGTCAGATCGCAAGCTATCCTCTTCCCACACAAGAAAAGCATCATCATGCACCCCCACACAACAACCAACACATCCCTTGTGGGGAGACCCATGAAAAGAAACCTCCATATAAAAACCTTCCCTTGGTAGGTAAGCTTAGGCCTCTACATTTGAAGCAATAGATCGTACCACTTAGCTTTACCATCCTGAGAAGATCAAATTTTATTTGTTTTCGCACTCACCCATCTCGTCCTCAACCATCTAATGGCAAACCTAATTGGTTGATCATTTCAAAAAATCCTAAGTGCACAAAAGCCCAGTCCAACCATGGGGATAAAGGTGGAAATGTAGACAAAGGAAAATGCTGCCGAAGCCATTTCTCCAAGCTGGTCCAAATCAGCTGATACCTTGGTCTCTCGACAACTCGTAAGTATTTACAGATATGGCGAAAAGAATAAACCCAAGGCTGACCAAAAATGACAAAATCTTGTATAGTCCTCAAACCCACTCATGCCATCCTATTGAACTTACCACGTTCCATGTGCTTATTAGGCTAATCGAGCAACCTAGATGTGACCAAAACCTCAATTTCAAATGAGTTATTGTCTTTTCTAGAGTCACAGGATGCCAAGTAGTGAAGTGAGGGACCTCCTGCCAGGAAGCAATCGATGTGAAAGAAGAAAATATTCTAGCAGTTTGACTACTTGAGTCAAATTTAGGACGTGTCATCATGAAGCATGGGTTCTAGTGTGACCAGGTGAGATGCCAATTTCCTAAATGAAGCCATAGCAATGTCTACCTAAAGATGATGCTGCTCACATACGGGCAGCAATGCCCAAAAGATTTGGCATGGTAACATGTTGCTAAGAGACATGCCTAATGCAAAAAAAAATTCTACTTTTTCCATAGCATAAAATGGATGGGCTGCACCATTTCTGCACTGAATTCTATCTACAAGGAAGCAAAAGCAAGAAATAGGAGGTCATACTTATTGTCACCGTTCGTGCAAGTTTGGTGATCTCTCCTCGGGAAACAATCCCACCCTACCAACCCAAAGCATGCATGTCTCTCTCTGGTACAATAGATGAGACTGGACTTGTGTGCATTGGTGTGGAGGCCCCAAACCAGAGACCAACAATTTCACCATCAATCACCTGAGGGAAAAGTATCAAATGAGTCACCAACACAAGCAGTAAAGGACCAAGGGGGCATCTTTGATGAAGGGACTAAGTGAGAGTAATGCCTATTGTAGCAATCGAAGTCAAGCAGTGGGTCCTTAAGCTTATCAACATAAGCTTACCTGGTAGGCCATCCCATCCAGAGTTATTCCTCCATGAAAGATGGGATAAAACCTCCTTCACCTCACCTCAGTGGCAACAACATTCATAAAATCTGCCCATTCCAACAATCTTCTAATCGGATGGCATCTAGCTTGTTTTCCAAAATTGTTGTCAAAGTTAAGAGAGCAGGTCCTTAAGCTTATTAGTATAAGCTAAGAATAGTTCTTTTGACAAGCCATCCCATGTCATGCTTTTCTAAATGGACGATGGGACACTTTTCTAAATGGAAGATGGAGTAAGACCTCCTCTCCACGGTCCACGTTACCCCAAACTTGTTGACAAAGTCAAGCGAGTGGATCCTTAAGCTTATCAATATCAACTGAGAATGGTTCGTTTGGCAAGCCATCCCATTCAAGGCTTTCTACATGGAAGATGGGACAAGACCTCCACTTACACCACAGTGATATCAGCATTCATACAATCTACCCATTCTGGCTTTTAGTCACCAAAAAACACATTTTATAGGGATGAAATGCGAAACCCTTGAAACCCCGAAACATTTCGTTTCATTTCACGAAACGGGGTCGCGAAACGAAAGTTTTAAGCTTTAATTTTTTAGTTGAAAAAAAGGCTATCCTGCAGTAATGAAACATCCTGGGTTATACAGGATGTTGAAACATTGGTTTTTCTCTGTTTTATCCTCCAAATTTGCAAGTCTCTCTGCTTCATTTCATCTCACGGAAGGTTGCCAACCCATTTGAAGTGCAACCGCCTCCTTCTCCATCACCTTCCCCCTTCTCTTCCTCCATCATTTTCTACTCTTCCATCTCTTCTTACTCCTCTATCTACTCTTCCTTCTTCTCTTTCCCCGTGTTTATCTGCTCTACTCCTTTTTCTTCTCTTTCTCCTCCATCTCTCTCTCCTCTTCCATCCACTTTTAAGGCTTGAACCTTAAACTTGGATTTCCATGGCTCCTCACAAAGAGTATTTTCGAGATGTTGGGGAAGATGCCTTGTTTGTCCATTGCTATGGAACATTTGGAACCAAAATTGTAGTTTGCAAGTTTTGTGGAGAGACATTGCGAGGGAGTTCCACCCAAACAAGAGCACATTTCACATGAACTGTAAGCAAGGGTGGACATGGCTGTAGGAGAGTACCCGAAGGTATTTTCTTGCCACATGGTGGTACAAAAGAAAAATTGGCCAAGGTGCGATTACTCCTAAGAAGGCCACTAACCTCACAACAAATTGAAGAAGAATGGAAACAAGCAAAGAGAAATCACACAAGTGGAGGTGGAAACTCAAGTCAAGCAAGGCGGAATGATGAGGAGGACGGACCATGTGCTTCCAATGTGCCAACAAGTACCCAAGCATCACGAGCATCACATAGAGTGGTTGGTATGCCTTTGCCAACAGATTCCACCATGATAGATTATGAGGGAACATGTACACATGGTACTAGTTCTTCTTTTGTTGGTGAGGGCACTTCTCTGGTTGGTGAGGACACATCTCTACTCACTACACCCTCACAAGGCTTAGCAAGCAAATCAAGAAAGAGAGGTAGAGAAGCCAACCAAGCACATTGCAAGCATTGTTTGCTTCAAGACTCAAGCAACAACAAGCTCAAGTCATGAAGCATAGATTCTTCTATTGATGCAACCTTGCATTCGACATTGCTTGAGTATCAGCTTATATCAAGTTCTACAATGCATTGGTTGCCGCTCGGAGTGCAACAGGAGCTACCGGCTTACATATGATTAGCTTAGAGCCTCTAAGGACAATTTACTTAAAAGCTCAAATGACTTATATTCAAAACAAACTGACTGGATTAAAGTCATATTGGCATTGATATGGCTCCAGCATTGTATCTGATGGATGGAGTGATAAGAGTAAGTTGGAAATTTTACTTAATGTTTTTTTCTAATAATTTACATAATACATCATACATACTACTTTTTCTATTCTTAATTTTTAAATACATGAACTTGATAACTAGCAGTTAGTAGTTACTAATGACAATTATTGTCTCTTACCACTTGCAAAGACGCGGACACATAATTAATATCTTGGTTTCATGTTGTTCCAGTACTACATTGTTGCATGTGGTGGATGGTTCAGCCCCTAGCTTAAGCATTACTGGAAAGTGGATTTACTCCCATATCAACAAGGCCATAGATGAGATTGGGGCCCAACATGTGGTCCAAGCCATAACAGATATTGACTTAAGTTGTGCCAAGATGGGTGAGTATGCTCATTGACACTATTCCACTATTGTGTGTAGACTCTATGCGTCTCACACTCACTCGATTTCATGATGAAGGATATGATAGCACTTCCTTGGGTAGAGCCAACCTTTGAGAAAGCCTTGCACATGATTAATTTCATCACTTGCAAGTCCTTGGCTTTGGCTCTATTCAGAAGTGTTTGCCATTATGACCTTGTGAAGCCGACAAAGACATGTTTCGTCTACTTATTTCTTGTGCTTCATTGGTAAGCAATCATTTATGATTGTTATTATAAATTATAATTATATTGTACGATACATCTGTCACCATCAATATGCACATTGAAATTGGGCATAAAACAAATGTTTCAACTTTTCAAATGTTTTGAGTCTTATTTTTTGACTTATGTGTTTAGGATGGTGCAAATAAAAGATTCTCTTTGTCGACTTGTATGTAATGAGGAGTCAAATGTATGGAGTGAGAGTCGAACAGTCAAAGCACGAAAAATAATAACTTACATATTGAGTAATGGGTTTTGGGATGAGACAGAGGCTATCAAAGAAGCCACCACTGCACCCCTCTATTTTATCTTGTGGCTCTTTGATCATAAGGGATGTATCATGAGCTAAATTTATCCTTATATGCATGAGCTTTATAAAGCCATATCATCTTGTCATACTTTATCTACAGAGAGATAAATACTAAACATTAATTTATACATTCATTTTGTAAAATTGCTAATGAAAGCTACTAATGAGAGTTTTCATATAACTTATAGAGTTTGTGATCTCACCCATGTATGGAATGAGAGATGAGATTGGTTACATAAACCAATCCACATTAATTTTCAGTATTTAAAGATTGAAATCTTCTAATATTTAATTATAGATAATGCTGGAAAAACCATTTGGAAAGGCTGCCACTTATCAAAAATACCCATGCAAGATTGAAAAACGTCTTTAGAGACTGGAGAGAGGCATTTTAAGTGTATTCAAGCTGCAAGAGAGAGGGAGGAGATGCTACCAGCCAAGGGCAGGAGAAGACCAAACAACAGCAGGTGATAGCATCGCAGCAGTAAATGACTAATTTTCTTCAGTTCTTTGCATCTACAAGCTGTTGAGACAGGGCAGCAGCAGTAAATGACACATTTTCATCAATTCTTCACGAAGAAAGTCTGAATTTTCTCTCCTCAGTATTCCCTCTCATCTCCCAAGCTTTCTACAACCTTGCTCCAATGATTGTAGCATTGAGAAGTGTACCAAAAATAGGAAGCTCCAAGACATGGATTCAATAGGGCTGAAACTGTTTTTAGCCTATTCAAGTGGAGGGCGAATTTGGGGCATTTTCCATCTCCATCAAAGAAGGTGAAGGCCAATTGATTGCCCGAATCAAGGGGCAAATCAGATTAAAGACTTGCTAGTTAGTTTGAACAGCAAGGGGAGTTGGAATATCAAAAGGAATTGGGAGAATCCCATTGTACATCAACTTCTTCTTCAATTAAGTTAAATAAATACAGAAAAGGAGAGCCAGTTTTGGGGC
This sequence comes from Lygodium microphyllum, assembly GCF_053477565.2. Taxonomy (NCBI): domain Eukaryota; kingdom Viridiplantae; phylum Streptophyta; class Polypodiopsida; order Schizaeales; family Lygodiaceae; genus Lygodium; species Lygodium microphyllum. The sequence goes on from NC_141158.1 coordinate 127,777,285, forward strand.
AAACAAGGTGTCCAATGTCTAAGATTATATGAAAAAGTGTACTTTTCAGTTTTGTGAATTTGTTAATTGCTATAAATAGTGCTTGTTGAGCTAAAATATGCATTACTTGCTGATTAGCCGCTAAAACAGCCCCAAAACACACTTAAAAATGCTCTTTTAAAGTAAAAACCCTAAAACGGGAAGCAGTTTGAGAGAGTTCAGTGGAAACCCTAATTTTTGGGGCACCTTCCACATCTATAAATAGACAGGCTGCCCACATTCAACTTGATTCTGTCTGTGCAGATTTCACAATCTCCAATGCAGATTTCAGCCATCAGCCTCCTCCCACGTGGTTATTCGGCCCTCAAGACTGCTGCCACTCCATCTATGTTTGCTCCTGCTACTCACGCCTTCATCCATGCTGACATCAGCTGCTGGTGACATCATCATCTACTGCGATCTGATCATCCAGTCATCGCCAGCCACATCAAACACTGTTTCAACCTGTTGTTTACAGCAGATTCTGCGCAATTTCCAGCCTCCAATTGGCGGTGCACTGCTGCATTTACCAGTTTCCAGCCTCTCGACTCCTGCGTTTTGGTGACCACTCTGCTGCCATTCACTATTCAGCAATCCTACACTTCGACTAGTGGTCACAAACTTGGGATCGGTCTCCGCTAGGCGTCACACTCCAACATTGTTCTGCCCTTGGACACACTGTACACTCTTTTACACCCCTCCTACCAGTTTTGCTATCACTTTTGGACCAGTTGGTGAGGCTGGCCACCTCTCCGATCATGGAGGACATACGGCATTCGGAACGTCTGGCGATCCATCTTCATCATCTCAGCCAGGTCCAATGTCAGGTTTGTACAATTCCTTTGAGTTGCATGAATCAAAACCCTCGCTTGTTTCTTCTTTTGAGGTACAGGATCCGGATGGCTTTGCATATGTGAACTTCAATAGAGAGGGCTCACGAAGCAGACGGAATTCAAGTACATCTACAGCTTTTGTTTCATTTGAGCATATCACGCATACTTTTTTTTTCGTAAATCACGCATACTTCTCACTTCCCTCCCATCCCACCCTCTTCTATATCACACCTCTCATCATCTTTCCAAAACCTTGGATTACAATCCACATCTGTATCACACCCTAGGGGTTGGATCTTCCATCTCCGCTCCTAGCACCTTTTCCTTCTCCACCCCATTCTCTACCTCTTTGCACCATGGTACTTCGTTAGGGGAAATGCTACCCTTTAGCACAGTGCCTCTCACCTTTCAGCAAAGGAGCACACCCATAACTCCTGGGTCGACTGTGATGGGCATCCCCCTTACTATCTCCAGCTTCACATCTCACATGACCACTCATACGCAGGGGTTTCCATCCTCAGCTTATGGTGCATCTTCACACTCTCCTTGGATTACACCTACGCATGGATTCCCCTCTTCTGCTTCCCGTGTCCCCATCCCACCTCCTTGGGTTCCTCATGTGGCTACCATGCCCATTGTTCCTCATGTGGCTACCATGCCCATGCCTAGTCAGCCCATCCCTACCTATGGATCCACCTTCCACATTATACGCATGTCTAGAGAGCACTTTGGGGCCCATTCCCAAGTGTACTCCACTCCCCCATCCTACCCCCAATACACTTTTTTACACTATCCATCTCCGAGCACTACCACTCCTATTACAACGGACAAGAATGCCTTCACGGATAAGACACGTTTTAACAAGTCAAATTTCACCACTTGGTCTAATTTCATGCAACAAGTGCTTAAGTCTCAGGGTCTTTGGGACCTCGCCGTTGGTCTAGAGCCTATGCCAGACCCTCGACTAGCTCACCCTGATTACATCCATCAATGGAAAACCCGCAATGCTACAGCCAATGTTGAGCTGATACAGGGATTGCTTCCTGAGTTTCACTCTCAGACGCAGCGCTTCCCGCTCGCATCAGAGCGTTAGAGTCACCTTCTCGACCGCTATGCGGCTCATGATCGTACTCGGTGCATCAATCTCAACCTTGAGCTTCAAGAGTTCTCTATTAAGGAAGAGGATGATCTGAAAGTCAAGCTGACTGAATATAGCCAGTTCCTTGCCGAGTTAGCCACTACTAGCTCTCCAAAGTCAGATGACGATCGGATTATATTCTTCTTGAATAAGTTGCCCGAAAAATACTTTAATTTCATGCAACACATCATCTTCCAACCTCAATTGCCAACCTTCTACAAGTTTAAGTGCCAGTTCTTGCGTTACGCGAGGCTGCATGATCAAGTCCACAATCCTCATCAAAGTCTTATTCAGAGTAGAGGGGGCTGGTTGCCTCTTCTTAGGGAGAAAAAACCACTAGTGGCAAGAACTTGCAAGATGCGAAAGCAAGCCAATCAAAGGGTGACTCCTCTTCCTCAGATGGAACCAAAGAATCTAGACCTATCTGGCAGCAACTCCTTAAGAAAAACCGGTTTTGCACACACTGCCAGAGAATAGGTCATGTGGACGAGGAGTGTCACTTCAAGGCCCAAGGTCTTCCACCTAAAAAGCCTCTGTAGACTGTTGTGACTACACAGTCCATTGGGGCTACACCTTTCCCTCCTACTTCATCTGCTCCTTCAGCATCCGCCGTTACTGTTGGACATGTGTCTCAAGTACAGTCTCAGTAGCCCATCTCTTTCACTACCCCTGAGAGACTGGCTGATTGGTCTGCAGGTTCCGATCCCGTTGCACTTCATGCATCTACCTCACCTTCCTCCCCACCTCGTCAGGCGTTCCCTTGGCAGAGCCTTGCTACTGGATGTACGCGATAGTGGCCACCTTCTTAAACTAGCATGTCTCTAGGCGCTTTCGCATACCCTAGGTCAATATAGCATTCATTTTTCACACTCTTAGATTTAGGTCCATAGGATTCATTGTCCTTAGCTTTTCTCTTCTTTTATCTTTCACTGCATTTACTCACACATACACATTCATTGCATTTATTTTGAGTTAGATTTTCTTTCTATTCTGTTTTGCTTTGAAGCATCTCCCTACTAACCTCTATGCTTGCAAATTCTCATCTCTTTTGCAAGGTTTTGTCTTTCAGTGTAGGGTTAACTTGCAGATTGCTTTGGTCCTATCTGGGATAGAGACATGGGGATGCGCACCGTTCCTTTCATGGTTTCATCATCCTAGGAGTACTTGCTCTTCTTCCAGCATGGCGGTTTTCCCTCCCGAGAGGCGGATCGTATAGCATCTCTCTCAATGCTACCATGGCAGTAACTTCTACCTTCCCGAGAGGCGGATCGTATAGCATCTCTCTCAATGCTACCATGGCAATAACTTCTACCTTGCTCTTCTAGCAGGGTGCTTCATCCACTTCATCTTCTTTCATTTCTTATGGTTCTCGGCACCACGTGAAGACCAACGTCAAGCTCCTCTTCCTTCTTCGACATCTACATCCAGGTTGAGAGGAGATTTCTACCCTTCTTGGTATTCTATAGGCTTCAACACTTTGTCTTCAACATCGGCTTTTCCCCCCTGTTGTATCTTACCCTTTGCATTGCATGATTTCATTATCTTTGTACTTCGGCGCTTAGGCAAGTGAACAATTTTCCCATGAGGGACACTGTCCAAGTGCACCTACTACATGAGCATTCTTCAACGTGTAGCATACTTTGCATCTCATTGTGCAGAGCACCACTTGAGCGGATCCTAAACTATTTCCATCGGTGGCTGTTGTTACCACACCACTATCCTCCATCACATGGATACCTCATCACCTATTTTTCCTAGCCAACAACACCCTGAGTGGATGGGTTAGCTTGTTTTGTTTTGTGATGTGTTGGGTATACCCTCTCTACTCCCGTCTTCTGGGTCACTATTACTCAATCGGCCACATTTCATAAAATTTACCTCACTTATTCCAAAAAAAAAAAGTTCCATGTAGTTCCATCTGCCTTTGTAGAGCTTGGTAGGCCACTGGGCAGCCGACGTGAACCCTTTGTCCAATGCCCTGTCCTCTCTATTCTGCCTACTTGGATTCCCTTGGTAAGATAATCATTGCCTCTATAGTCTTAGTAGGCCACTGGGCAACCGACGTGCACCCTTTGTCCAATGCCCTAGCTACTTTGGGGTGGGACGCCTTAGGGTAAATAAACATCATAATGGTTGGCTTAACCTTTTAGCTCAGTTTTGGGCTTGAGAGAGGGTGTTGAGCTAAAATATGCATTCCTTGCTGATTAGCCTATTAAACAGCCCCAAAACACACTAAAAAATGCTCTTTTGAAGTAAAAACCCTAAAATCGAGAGCAGTTCAAGAGAGTTTGGTGGAAACCCTAAAGCAGGAAGCGGTTCGAGAGAGTTCAATGGAAACCCTAATTTTTGGGGCGCCCTTCCATATCTATAAATAGACATGCTGCCCCCATTCAGCTTGATTCGGTCTGTGCAGATTTCACACTCTCCAGTGCAGATTTCAGCCATCAGTCTCCTCCCACGTGGCTATCCAACCCTCGAGACTGCTGCCACTCCATCCATGTTTGCTCTTGTTGCTGGCGCCTTTATCCAAGCTGACATCAACTACTGGTAACATCATCATCTGCTGCCATCTAATCATCCAATCATCGCCAGCCACATCAAACACTGTTTCAACCTACTGTTTACAACAGACTGTGCACAGTTTTCAATCTCCCATCGGCAGTACATTGCTGCATTTACCATTTTCCAGCCTCCAAACTGCTGCGTTTTGGTGACCAGCTTGCTGCCATTCACTATTCAGCACTCCTACACTCCGACTGGTGGTCACAGACTTGGAATCCGTCTCCAGTGGACGTCACACTCCGACATTGTTCTGTCCTTGAGCACATTGTATACTCTTACATTCATTTACAGCATACATTCACTTCAGAGTTGTGTTCTCTCTCTCCCTTCTTTTGTTTGTGTTCGAGTTTCTGTGTTTCAGTTTTGAGTTTTGCGTTTAGGGTTTGAGTTTTTGAGTTTTGTGTTTACGGTTTGAGTTTTGAGTTTTGCATTTAGGGTTTGAGTTTTTCCCTCTATGTCTGTGTCTGTGTCTGTCTCTTTGTGTTTCTGCGTGGTCGTACACTCTGTGTATCCTTAGTGCAAACCCTAGCAGTTTTCTTCACAATGCTTAATCAAGTTATTTACCACCCTATCCGAGAAGAAAGGCTGGTTACAAATTAAGTTGAAATTGTAGCAATGTGAAAGCAAAAAGCATCGCAACGCTTAAGGAAAAGAAAGGCCTGCAACCTAATGGAGGTTTCAAGGCAAGTAAAAATAGAGATAAAGTTTCCATATACTTCTTGGTGAAGCTTTAGTATTGTTTCACCAATCGATGCAAAGTGGATGGAACAGGATGACTTGGTAGGCCATCCTCAATTATTGCAACTTTACCTAGATGCCTTTTAGATAGAACCGCTGACTTTGGTTCAACATGCTCAAATAGGTTCAATAAAGCAAGGATTCGGAGCATTGCCTGATGCTCAAGGAGAGAGTAGCACTTCCACTCCGCGAGTTGTGGACAACTCTTATATATAGTGGATCTTGAATGTATTCAGCATGCATCCAAGGTACTGTGCTGACAGTATGTCTACCATGGGGTCACTACTAAGTGTACTCGTCACTATGAGATGTATACAAATGAGCATGGTTGTTACCGTGGCTCCAAGACTTTACTTTAGCATCAGTTTAGGATCAGCTTGGCATGAGTAATTGCCTCAGTTTGTGAAAAATTTCTGATTAGTTTCAGCTCAATTTTTTATCAATTTGAGAACCGTTTATGGTCACTTTGAGATCAGCTCTGCATCAGTTTTTGCATAAGTTTCTGATCAGATTTTGCAATCAGTTTGTGATTACTTTGCGGGCCACATTTGTAGCAGTTTGTGATCAATTCTCAGATCAGCACGTGGTCAGCTTATCATCAGATTATGCTCACTTTTCAATGGTTTACAATTGGTTCCATGAGCAACAATATCTTAGTAAATGCCATTGACAATTTCAACCATGGTTTATGCTGAATTAAAACTCTTCTATGGTTGATAGGCAGAACGATTGATGGAATACGAGTTATGGATGCATCTAATGGGTTTCTGGCAACAGTTTTGAACTAATTTTTAGTCTTATGTTATGTATATGCTAGCTGAAAATTTATTATCAAGTTTGGGGCATACGGCATGGTTGTAAAACAATGGTCAATGTTGTGATTGTGATGTCGTTTGAAAATACAGTATGCTTTTCCTTTGGCACAATGTAATGCAATCAAGGATGATTGCAAAGATTTCAAGGGGGGGTCTATCACAAGGACGTGATATTTTATTGCTTTGCTTAGCATTTGACTAAAAGTTAATCAAATATGCTAATGTAACTTGCACATATGAGCTACAAGTTAATTATTTTACAGTCTGGGACCCAAGATCCTAAGATATCAACTCGTGCCAAAGGCCAAAGCTATAATAAGTTGTCTAACAGGTACTAGGTGGTATCCAATGTCAAATTCTCTAGACCAATTTATTGGCCACTAATGTCAATGATGGCATTACAGACTAGGAATTAATTAATTAATTAATTAATTAATTAATGTCATTCTAAGGGTCAATAACTGCTCAAGGATACCTGGAAGACAATTTGGCCTAGCCAATTTAATTATTAACTAGTGAAATTAATTTTTTGAGTATTAGAATAATTATTAAATTAATTTTCAAAACTAATACTCTAAAAATTAATTTAATAAGCTAAAAAATGCTCGAAAATAGGATTAGAAGGTTGCCACATAGCAAAACTTGCCAATGCAAGTGGAAAAAACGTTGTTAGAGGCTAGTGGAAGTCTATTCCAACAATTGTGAAAGCGCAAGAGGCTGTTAGAGAGCAAGGACAGGCTATTACCACCAGGGATAAATCCTACAGCATGTGACAACAGTTTGGAGCCCTCAAGGAATAGGTGACAGCAGCCCAAGGTCCTTTTAGTGCTGATGAAAGCATACAGGAGGAAATAACAATCTTTCTAGTGGTTCTCAGCTATGACTGCTTCCATCGCTATTTGAGCAAGGCAACAACAATTTTTCAATCTTTCCCGCAATGAAACTCTCAAATTTCTCTCTCTATAGCATTCTTCATCCCCAGCTATCTCTTAAGCTATCTCAGCATTTTCCAGTATTTTGAGCCATCAAAGGAAGTGATTTTAATCAATCTCTACTATAAGCCCTAATTTATAGAGTAGAAATTAGGGTTTGACAGCCACCTCGTGATACATACTCAAAATTAAGGGCCTAGGACTTGAATTCCAACAACTAAAATTGAGAAATTTCAAGGAGATTCAAGAGGCTAGCCAAGCAATATCAAATTTGGGACTCAATTTGTCTTTCAAGGAGCAGGCTGAAAGCCAATCCCCAAGCAAACCGAGGGGCAAATTGATTTGGAGGATTGCTAATTAGTTTTAACAACAAAAGGCAATTGGATTAGCAAAGGAGATCAAAGGATCTCAATTGTACCCCTTCCATTTGCAATATAAGATAAAGAAATACCACAAGAGACGCTAGTTTTGGGGTCAACAGGCTGTCCATTGTCCAAGATTAAAGTGGTAAAATGTGCACTTTTAGTTCACATGGATTTTATGCTTGGTGTAATTAGTACTTAATCAGGTTATTTACCACCCTATCCAAGGAGAAAGGCTGGTTTCAGTTGATGTCACACAACAGGCTAGGGGTGGTAGCAATTGAAAAACTCGTAGTAATGGCTGCAGGTGGTGGAGGGGAATCAATGGCCAAGGGTTCCACATGCTGAAAATATCATCTCCTTTGAATGGTAACCAGCCAAGGGTGAAGCTTTATCAATGTATTCAATTAAGAATCAATAACGATCATAATAATAAGAATGATATCTTTCAACAGAAAACCCTAGACTAACTAAATATCTTATTAAGTCTCCTAAGAAACCCCAGACCTAATTGTGCTAAGTGTACTGATTTTCTTAACTGTCCTAAGTGACAGTCAGTGTGTTCAGGAAGCCCACACCAAGGAACAAAGGGCATCAGTGGGTAGCCCATGAGATAGCCAACATTGAGCAAGTAAAATTAAAGGCCTAAATTATTGCAAAGTTTCCATGCATTTCAGTCTAATTTAACTCCACCAAAACAGCCCAAAAAAGCATTATTTATGAAAAGACATTTAATTTTTTATAGTAGGACGAAGGTCCATAACCCTCCTATAAAGGACATGTTCTGGGATCAGCCCTCAAATTTCTTCACCCTTGCTGCCACGACCAGTCTAGAAACTGTTGGCATGAACCAGAGGCTGGTGCCCATCATATCAAGCCTGTAGCCTGCGTCTACAGCTGCCACCCTGTTTGAGGAGGCTGCTGGCCTGCTCGGGGAGTGCTGTTGCCTGCCAGATCAGCTGTTTCCATGAAGTTTTGTTTCAATTTAGTTTAATTATGATTTTCTTTCTGGGGCTGTACAACACACGAATAAATTGGCCACAATTTCAGGTCCTGGTTTTTCAGGGGAAGTCATGTTTAATGTAAATATTTACAGCCAGTTTTGGAGAGGTCTAATTTAGGTAGAGCATTCTAGGTGAAAAGCAAATGACTTTAAGTTCTGGGAAGCCTCCCATTGAGATTTGGAAAGCCCATCACAATGCTTGCATCTAGCAAGTTGAGAGTATAATTTCATATTTCAACACAAGCTCTTCTTCTTTGGAGGACATCTCAAAGCATCTCCAATTGGTAGTCTCACTTTAAATCAGATTGATGATAGCCATCAACCTCAAAAAAATGTGTGCAGGTGCACATACATATGTGTGTGGGTGTGTGTGTCTCAGCACATTCTCGTCCTTGTCCTAGAATAAAACAACAAGTCAGTATACAGAAAATTTCTAGTATCATCAGACATTGTTCAACATGCTACGCAACATGATATGCAAGAAATACTGACCTGTACAATTAGCAGTTGTACTGACATGCGAGATTTCACATCAGAGACAGCTATTTGCAAACTGTTCTTGTGGTTACCAGGAATCTGTCCCCTTTGAATATAGCCAGTCTTGAATCCATGCTGCTGCATTGTTTGTGCTACCTGAAACTCTGCAGTTTCGACAACCTTGACCAAGTCAGGTAAGGTTTCTATGGCAGCCTCTTTCAAAGCTGACAAAACCTCTGACCACTTCTCATCAGAGAAAAGGTGCCCTGCATTGCTGATCAGACGTACAAATGCAGCAATGCCTATTGCTGCCAAACTCTGATGAGACCGTTTTATAAATCCTGTCAACAGATGCAAAATTTTCCCTGCAATAGGGTTGACAACACCATAGAACTTCACAAAGAGATCAACCACAAGTTGCAACGCTAGAGTGCAAGTCTCGTAGAGCCATGCATCTACTTCAACGTCATTTTGTTCACCATCAAGTCCCTCATCTGATTGTTTGGGAGCTGCAGGGTCTGTTGCTCTCCTGACAGAGTCAAATATAGGAAACAAAACAGACTCAAACACGCGCTCCCACAATCCAAGGGAAAATAAATGACCATGGAAGCGCAAAGTATCGAACAATATATCCAGCGCACTTTTGCGTATGTCAGGACGTGGATCAAAACTTAGTTCTGACAATCCTGAATCCCACCAACAGATATCAAGTCAAGCTTGCTCCACCACTCCCTCCCTCCCTCTACTGCAAATGATCCTTACACATGTAAATTGGACTATAAAGAACACAAGTACAACTCCAAGGTGACTTCAACAGCAAAGATCCCCCCCTTATAGTGTGCAGCTAAGCAACAACATGGAAAAAGGCTTTATGGGTGTGCATATGTTCTTCTCGCCTTTTCTTTTTCAAATTTCCGGCGTGGGCAGTTGGATATATAGGTTCAAAACTTAAGTACCTTTTTAAACAATCATTATATGCCAATGCCAGAAGCCGCAGCTCCTTTTACAAAACTTTTCCTACACTACTTTTATGCTTGTTTCGATGGACGTTTGCTTCTGGTGTAAATGTTTACAATTTTAACCAATCAGGATGCCTTGTTCAAAATAATGTCAAGGGTCACCAGGATGGCAAATTATCTTTCATGCATTCATACTCTCACCACAGCCAACATCCCTGTATGCTCATTTTGTCAAACAACTCAATACATCATTCAAAAGAGCAAAACATTATAAAGGTTTGGCCTATGGCATGATTAAACCTACGTCTGTGCAAAACTAAACAAACATTGTTTGCCAAGCAATGCATCATACACAAAAGCTGAAAACTCTCGAGGTATGCTTTCCCAATTATGCTCTTTTTTCATAAAAGATAGACCTGATAAGTGAAATTCAATTATGCGACCCCTAAAAAAGGTTTCCCCCAAATAACTTACCAACAAGAAGCGGAAACCAAAAATAGAGATGGTCATCTCTGTCTGTAAAAGTAGGAGATTCAGACTTTTCTTTCTCTTTGTCCTTGCTCCTTGCAGCAGATCCAAGATCTCCCTCTGCTAATTTCAATGCACAGAATCGTAAAAATGCAATTGCATTCAAACTGACATCCTGATTAAATCTGCTGTTTGTGAATGCAATAAGACAGTTAACACAATCTGTGAATGTAGTTGTCTCTGTTTCAGTTATGTATGGAAAATACTCTCTGACTATTTTCTCGATTGTCTCAAAAGCCAACAATACTATGCTTTTGTGGTCATCTGTCGCTGCTGTGGTGAAGACCTGTGTTAAAAGAACAAGTCAATCACAAGTTGCTAGTTGGAACTTAACAGCCATTAAAAGAAAATGTTTTGAGCTTCTAAGTTCTTTCTTTCCAACAGCTACAACTTTCACATTATATTTATTAAATATCATAAGGAGCCCTCTTTTATATTCCACAGATTCCAGAAGACTCAGAAAGGTTAGAATAATGAATGTTAATCTACTCAACCTCCTAGTGAAGCGCTGACAGAAAGTCGCTCATAGCAAACTAAACAACAGACTTATGGTTGTCCATAGGGTACAGAAATGAGTGGCCCTATTTCTAGAGAGCAATTTTACTCATCAGCATGCTTCCAACCACCACCCAAGTGTAATTTGCAAGTAAGCATTACTACACTTTTAGACTGTCATTTTGACACACATCAAAATGCCTCTGGACGATCTTGACAAAAGAAAGAGCATGTCTAAAGAAAAAACTCCTTTGACTTTTGCATGATTTCCTCTTTCTTGTTACCATAGCATAGCATATGCCATAAACCCTTTCCAGATGTCATCAAAGTCCCCACAAATGGTTTTCAACATCTTCCTATTGTTAAATCAACGAGGAAAGGATGCAACAAATCAAGGAGCAGACAGCTCTTTCCAGATGTGATCAAAGTCCCCACAAATGGTTTTCAACATCTTCCTATTGTTAAATCGAGGAGGAAAGGATGCAACGAATCAAGGAGCAGACAGCTTCATGAAGGGACAACCTGAGGAGTCAGACACAGTGGGCAGAATGCTATTCGCTGCCATACCTCCACAGGTACATTGTATCTCTCAAAATGATTTAGCCAGATTTTCCAAAGATCTGATGAATTTGTAGAGCGGAAGATATCTTAGCCATTTGCATTGGACTCAACGTTCCTACTTGCATGGGTGCCCCTCTAGAGGCACAGACAACCACGTATAGTCAATTATGGCCAATTTTAAGTGCAAGATTTGGCGAAATACAAGGAATGGATGGCTGTCATTTCAGTAACTTATAGTGTTTTGTGGCCTTTTTATAAATGTTGGTTGGAGCGGGTGATGGCAATCATGTCAATCTTTTCCTCGAATCTAGGAATAATCAGAATGCCACTAATCATGTGGTTGATGCTCTGCTGCTGCTGCTGCTGCTGCTCTTGTAGCTCCCTCACCCATGTGGTTGGCGTCGTGTTGTAGCGTGTTGATAGCTCCACCCTCCACCCATGACAAAGTCCCTTGTTGTGCCTCTGGCTATCTTGTACATACTCTTTGGCTATGAATATGACTTGTTGCCCTCAAGATGGGCCCTTACGCAAACTGGTGAGCATGTTATCATCCGTGTCGCGTTCCATATCGTGTTGGGGTGTCCCGTGACATGTTGAGGTGTTGAGATGGCAATGTTGGGGAGTGGGTCTAATGCTTCTCTGGAGTCTAAGAGAGGGCCTTGCGCAGGTATCCAAGGGCCGAACCATCACAGCAGCAGCAGCAACAACAACAACAACAACCTGCACAATGCCTTCCTGTCCCACCTTTTTTGCTTAGCGACAACACTTCTAGAGCTGTCATGCTACCACCCACACCCAATCTGCTTCACCTGCCACCTCACCTGGAGGTCCTACATGTGCCTCTGCCACTAGGTCTTGGCCACCCTGCCTTACACTGCTGCCCTTTGGAGGTCCTACCTACAGGCCATTCGTCCTACCTCCACCATGTCTTTGACTAACACGCCGCCTGTTTTCTGCACGTGATGCTTGTTGACCTACCCTATTGATCATCTCCAGCCTGCACCAAATCACCCACCGGTGGCCCATCAGTCACCCCATCAAGATAGCATTATAAAATAAGACATTGATGAATGCTTAGGGGGTGTTCACACATTATTTGGTGATTTTCAATTTCTAGCAAATTTCTCAAATTTTCATCACTACAGTTTGGGGTTCACACTAATGCCTATCTCATCAAATTGAGGCCTCTTACAACACATTGAAGGCCGCTCGAGCACTCACCTTCAATATCAAGTGCCAAATGACCCAAGCGTCCAATGCTCGGTGACACTATCACACGCAATCAACATTGATCACAATGTCCTCGACATTGACCATCGAGGGAGGATATTAAACCCAATAGACTTGTTGAAAATTAGAATTATTATTTAAAAAATTCAACAAAAGTTTTTTAAAGTAAATTAAAATTTTTAAAAACTGTGATTGGAATTAGACATTTGCCATGCATATGCATGCGCAAAGACCTTTCCGTCACATAAGCTTTAAATAATAATAGGATTCTACGCCTAGATTTTAATAATAATGAGATTAAGATTCTAGGCCTAGATTTTAATCAAAAATGAGTTGTACTTCTTTTTATTCGATTCTCAAAGGAGTTGAGAGATTTATAAATAGTTCCCATAGCCTTTGCATCAAGCCTAAGAGACAAACTTGAGTTTCAAACCCCTAGTCACATGTACTATGCCTCTAAGCTATGTTGGCTTTGATCAGCCCTTGAGCTATGCACATACACCTATGCATCATGCCCTCAATCACATGCACAATGCCTCTAAGCCATACTAGCTTTTAATAAACCTTAGAGCCATGCACGTGCACCTTTGAACCATGCTCCACTACGAGTCCTTGAGTTTGACGGTAGACCACATCATGTTCCAATTACAAGTATCTCTCTACTTTTTATAATCTCCTATCAGTATCTATTGTATAGGACAAGAAACTAACTCTAGGCTCTTTCAAGGTAAGACCTTACCATATTTTCATTCCCTGTGTTTCATGTCATAGGTTCAATCCCCCATGACCTAAAGGGGGATTGGTTAGTTATATCCACTACATTCGTGTGTGAACGCACATTAGTGTGTGTTAGGGTGCAAATACCACTTAGTGCATGTAAGTTTCGGGACAAGGTTTGGGGTCATCCCTATGCCTATAACATAAGGCCCTACCTTTGTACTTGTATCTTTTTTTTGTAAAGGGTAGTTGTATTAATTACTAGGAGAATACACAAGTCGCAATTAAACTAAACGGGCGATTGAGGAACTAAAGAAACTGTCATATGCCAAGAGACAAAAACATCCATGGAAAAATGCCCCCATACTGCATAATATAAGGCCTTACCTTTGTTCTTCTCTCTCTCTCTCTTTTCATAATGGACAATCATATTAATCACATGAGTACATGAATTATGGCAAAGTAGAAGAGGAAATTGTTATATACCAAGAAACTAAATCCTCAAGAGAGAGAAGGCCGGCATATTGAACAAGATCCAACTACCAGTGGAGAAGACCCTTCACCCAAGTGACCTAACTCAAAACCCCGAAGGCAATTGTATTACTCACATAAGTACGAGAGTCACAGCAAGAGATTGCCATATGCCAAGGGACTACATTACATCCTCCTTAGGGAGAAGACCAATGTGCTAAGCCAGATCTAGCTGCCAATGAAGATCTTTCAGCCTTGCAAGATGGCTTTGAACCCCAAAGGTAGAATGAAATATGAAAGCATTCCAAGTGACCCGATTGTGCCAACAGCCCCAAAATCTAAGAAAGTGAAATAAAATTTTCATATATGGTTGTGCCAAAGTAGGATATTTTGCCTTGAGAAAGACCCAATCTAATGGACAGAGTGAAGGGCCCATCACAACCCTCCAAATGTGAGACAACATGGACCAAATCTTCTTAGCCAATGGACAAGACATAAATCTATGGCACGAAGATTCCACACTCGCAGTACAAAAGAAGCACTTACCATTCGAAATACGACGCCTAGAGAGGGCAAAGGTGAGGGCAAGCCAACTATCAACACTCTACAAAGAAATAGTTGATTTCCACCATGCTCTGCTTTTGTGTAAGCCCCAAACATCATTGGCCCTGGCCACCAACCAAGAGAGATCTATGATCAAGAGATGATAGATCTAATTGACGGAAGCACAATCCAGGTGCAACCGATCCGCAAGTCTCCAATCGTGCCAAGGATGATCCAAATCAAAAGTGGGGAAGACACAGTGATCCTATAAATACATGGAGATCATGTCCCATAGATCACAATATCCACAAGGGTCCAAAAAACCTCTCTAGCCATGTGGAAAGACAAGCATCCTACATGCTGATAGGGTTGTATCTACAATAGAGACCAGGCCTTGACGTACCATTCAATTAAATTTGGAACGATATCCTATTCGCCTTTCCATGAGACTAAACAAGATACAACCAATACTTCCAACTAAAACAAATTAGTGTGTGATCTATGCTCAAGTGAAAGCCAATTATGAAGAACTATCTTCCATGACCATATCAAATGGGTCAAAAGAACTAAGGATGAGATTGAGAGCTAGGAGTCATTATTGAGTATGTGCCACCATGATCCATGAATTAAAGTATTGCTGTGCACAATTCTATGGTCTTCTAGAAAAAAGCCTACAACATAGACCAAGGCTGATTACCTACACACATGGGACCTCAAACCTCCATGTCTCAAGGACCAAGATGAGGTGAGCTAAGTGTGAAGTTGAAGATGCCGAGAACAACTATAAGATGTGTGGCACTCATGATCAATCCTAAAAACAAAGCAGCAACAATCCACCGATGCTAATGACATTGTTGGCAGTAGTGGGGGGGAGTGAATTGTAGTCCGAGATGATGATGACAACAAGTTGTCCACGCAGATGCAAAAATGCAGGCTGAAACTACAAAATGCAGCAGCAGCAATCTACCTAGGCTAGAGGAGACAACATTTGATAGTCACTTGAATACGTCTCCCAAGCAGCCACAAATTCATCTCAGCCCTGTTGTCGCCCAGCTTATTGCCCACTCTTGCAAAGATTGAATAAGAAAAGGGTGTGTTCTAGTCATGATAAATTTATAGATAAGGGGTTCTTAAAATAGGCCTTGAACGCACATGATATTAAGGGTTCACATATAGTGAATCCTCAAGACTGCTGCCATTATCATCCGACATCATCAGAGCCTTCTGAATTTCTATTGCTATGTTTTCAAGATCCGTTGTGAATATGACACACTCAAAGCTTTTATTGGTTTCTCTAACACAACTCTCAGCTCACCTCATCCCTGGTTCTTGAGACAAGGAGATTTGAGGCCCTTTTCTAGCATATTCAGCATATACCATTAAATCTTCATTCAAAGCTTTTATTGGTTTCTCTAACACAACTCTCAGCTCACCTCATCCCTGGTTCTTGAGACAAGGAGATTTGAGGCCCTTTTCTAGCATATTCAGCATATACCATTAAATCTTCATTCATTTTCTGAGTTCTCTTCATCTTGAGTTCTACATTTCACATTGTGTTTGTCATACACTTCGTGTTTCTCTATCTGTTCTTGAGCATTTCTTTACATGGTATCACAGATGGTAGACTTATTGGCCTAGTCTTGAAGACAATTGCAGATTTATTTTTACACCAAGATTAAAAGCTAAATCAACCAACTACAATGCAGTGGTCAAGCCAATACATGGACTCTGTTTCTTCTGAAATGTCACTAGCAAAGCAATCCACTATGCCATGTGGGGAACATAAAGGAGACAACTCCATTTGAAATTTCCTGCATGTCTAATTCATCTTTGACATGATAGTTCCTTTCCGTCTTTTTTTGCTTAGAGAGAATGAAGTGGGAACATAGTATGTATAGCCTCTACAACAGACTGCAATCCATGATCATCTGTGCCAAGAAGATCATCTTCTTCATTACAGATTCAAGAACCTACTGTAGACACTCTTGGGAAACAAAAAACCCTACTTTAGACAAAATGGCCTATCCAAACGCATATCCCAGGCCACCTCAAGCTCTTATTTTGCAATATTCAGGTGTAAACATATTTATTTCAACATCAAAGCCTAGTTGCCTAAGCAGAAGTTTTTGAAATGGCTTGACAAGAAAGGCATCAGTTCCAAGCCCATTTTCAGAGCTCCTCCATACAAATTGCTACAACCACCAATAAAATGCCCACAAGACTAGAGCTTTAAAAAATATTATAAGCTAAGCAAACATGAGAAAACAGAGCCCTTGACATGCTAACAAGCTGATCCTGGCTGCAAACATCTACAGGATGTAGGTACAACGAGTAAATATATTCCAGTCCATATAATAGTATGGGAAAGGATAGCACAAAAGGTAACAAAAAAACACTTCAGCCAAAATTTTGCGTGCTGGTAAATAGTTAATAAAATCCTAAGCATCCTCACCAAATACCACATCCCCAAAGCCATGAAACACACGACTGTATGGCCATCAGCCCACTCAAACCTAAAGATGTTGATAAAGCTCCCTTTTCCCATGCCTATTTCCATGCAGTGCTTTGTTGAAAGACTATAACTCGAAACAGCATGTTGAAAAAAGATGCAGCCTATAAGACAACTCCATCGTTTATCGAATCACTCCCATAAGCCCTGAAAAGAATGATGACAAATCTTTCAGAATGGAGGAATGTGTACCATGAACATGATTTTCCACCCTGACTTCACATTATTCACTCTAGCTAAGACCATCTGAGAAACGCAACGAATGATAAGTTCTCTGATCTCCACAGCACGGCTTTTTCGCATGACGATCACAAAAGGTTTCATGAATTCGTTTTGAAAATTGTAATTTGCAAGTTCTTCACGTTCTAAAAACTTCATGGCTAACTGTCGTAAAGAATCCATAGCAAATATGGCAATGGAGAGATTCTCAGAACAGCCAACATTTATGAAGAAATCCGAGAGCACACTCCAAATACGAGACCAGACCAATCTGATCCTGTTCATGTTGTAATGTCTGCACAAACATGTCAAGTACAGTATGTAATCTCCTCTCTCTCTCTCTTTTTTTTCGTAAATCCTCTCTCTCTCTCTCTCTCTCTCTCTCTCTCTCTCTCTCTCATAAATCTCTCTCTCTCTCTCTCTCTCTCTCTCTCTCTCTCTCTCTCTCACACACACACACATATACACATGTATTAACAATCAATATAAAAGAGGCTGAGCAACACACACACACACATGTATATATGTATGTACCACACACATGAGAGAGAGACAGACAGACAGACAGACAGAGATTTAGTTTCTTGGCATCCAGCAGTCTCTTCAGTGACCCTGCCCTGACTTTTGTACTTCTTTTGTGATTAATATGCATACTCTTCACCCAAAAAAAGAAAAAAGATTTGACATACGCAATTTCCACTATCTTTGAGATACTGAAAACACGTGGATCAGTCGGTGATCGCAACTCCTCCAAGGAGACCTTGCATAATGCTTTCACAAAATCAACAATTGCTTCACTGTTCAATCTTTGGCTGCGAGTAAATATACGATTCATTTCAAAACTTCCAATCTGCTCCAACATGTTCAGGTTGGTGACTAAATTGTTCATTTGTTCAGTTGTCACAACTCCTGCTGCATGGCCTCCAACACCAGCACTATCGTATGAGCCTCTCCGCGCAGCTGCAGCAGCATACTGCAGACGGCCAGGCCCTTTTCGCTTAAGGACAGGAAGCACCGGAGTCTTTGATGTTTGCCTAGATTTGTCTGCCTCACTTTGAGGTGCTGCAAAGAAAGCCGCATCTGGTGGGGCCCCCTCACCCAAGAGATGAAGATGTTCAAAACGTGATACACAAGTCAAAATGTGCTCCCATGCTTCCTGCAAGTAATTCCCATCTTCATCTGCGATTGAAATTATTGCCTGCATATAAAATGAGAAGTCAGGTACAGGAATAACAATCTAGTAGTTTAATTTTAAACCTAGCTACATACCAGATTTCTATGATCATTCCAAGCTTTATGCTCAATGATAAATGTCTGTATTAATTCGTGATTGATTAATATCAGAGGCTGTTCAAACATTTATTGCAAGAAGTATCACACAGCAGGTAAAAAGCAGGTGTTTGTATCATGATGTGAAGGGTACATTCTTGCTTCAGAGCCCAACATAACACAAATCATTTGATTGGACCAATGTTCATACACATTAGCCACCACTCTGATGGTGCCATCCCGTCCCCTCACTGCTGCTGCTTCCTTTCAGGCTGGAATCTGTGACATATTGGTCACATAGCCACTGCTTTAGCCTTGTCATATATGATATAGCTGCCCTCTATTTGGCCAGTTTATCCTATCTGTCTGTTTCATCAATGGTGATACAATGAGCTGTAAATCTGCAATACATAGATCAGGCTGTAAATCTGCGTAGACAGGCTGCTGACTTCATAGACAAGGAGATTGTATGGCTCAACAGCGTTGATGACTCAAGAAAAGGCAGCAATTCATCAAATATATCTTTGGGGACCAAGTTTGACTGCTTTACCAATATTTAAGTTCAAGACCATTATACACACTCTCTTTGTCAGCAATTCATCTCCTTTAGTTGCCGTTCTCTTCCACTCACCAATTCATTTCCTTTAGTTGTGCCTCTCTTCCACTTTATTCAGTTGTCTTTCCCTGTGAACCAACTGTTTACGCTCACATTAAGGCTATTGACCTTGTTTGCTTGCTGCAAGTGTACTTAACATGTGATTGCGATTCCACTTCATGTTAAGCATGTGGACTGCAAAATATGAGATAGAGAATAATGCAGGCTCACTCTACAAGAAAAAGTCTATGAGAAAAAACAGATAATGTAACTAAGGTGGCATCCTGTGATAATTTGTGTAAAGTCAGATTTCACTGCTGATTAATTTTATGAAATATTAGGTCATCTCCTGCATCTCCCAAACATACAGCCACTTCAACTCACCCCTAAGCTTGGCCCAAGCCCTAAGAGCTAGTATCCCAATACCACCAGCTCACAGCCCACCAGTATGCATGCTAAGCTGTCTCGGGTCCAAAGTCAAACAATGAGTCGTCCTCTCTTGCAAATGACTCCAAAGGTCCCTTTTATAGGCTTTTTTTAAACAGATAGACTTTTGAAAAGGATGCCATGGCCACTTTATTACACATCACAATCTGAAAAACTTGGTGGGGGGGGGGGGGAGGGAGGGGGAGAGAGAGAGAGAGAGAGAGCGCAAAATTAAGGAAGCAAGAAAGTTATATTAATGTCCTGTGGAGGCCAAAACTGACCTAAAGGACAAGATTAGACACAAAGTTTGTACATTCCACTTTCTGCCAGGATCTGGTTATATTAAAGTCTAGTGAAGGACACAAACTGACCTATTTTTAAGTTGGGTGGGTATAAGCTCATTTGTCATCCATATCTTGAGACTTGGTTCCAAAAAGCACTGTCTACTTAGCTTGATCTAATCCAAGTACTAAAGAAGAAAAGTAGCTTGCTGCTTGGAGTTTGCAAAAATTAGGGTTTCAAAACCCTAATTTTAAGAATTGCAGCAAATTAGCCCTTTCTGTATATGGTTTGGGCACTTGGTGCCCATGGTTTTGTTTCAATCAATTCCTGTAAAGGGGGAGGGGCCGGTTCCCCTCTCAATGTGGTGTCGACTCCTCTCTCTCTCTCTCTCTCTCTCTCTCTCTCTCTCTCTCTCACATTTTCATGGTGATGATTGATCAAGTGGTTAAGTTCAAAGTATTGGCATTCTCACATTCTTCCTAGCGCTTACATTGGCATCAAAGCAAAAACTTTTTCTTTCCAATAACTTTTTTGGGTGACGATCTTTGGGCCGAAATTTCTCACTATGTCAAGAGGCAAAGAGTACAATTTTGGTAATCAAGTTGGTTAAGTTCAAAGTATTCTCATTCTCATGTTCTTCCCAATGCTTACATTGGTATCAGAGCAAGGACTTCTTCTTTGTGGGAACTTTTCTGGGTGACGGTCTTTGGGCCCAACTTTCTCACTATGTCAACAGGCGAAGAGTAGAATTTTGGTAAACAACCAAAAGGCTCCCAACACCCTATATCTATATGTTTCTTTGATTATAAAAAGATACAAAGATACAATGAACTAAAAGCCAATCCAAAAATTCAAGCTTTGATGGAGAGAAGGAAGAAAGCACGGGCTAAAACGAAGGTCTTGGAAGATTTCCTTACCTAGAAGACTCGAGACAGATGGTATTATGGTTGCGAAGGCCTACCTTAGCATAAAAGGTATCAATGTTATCGATGCAACTAAGTCTATGAAAGGTAACAGATCACCTATCATTCCAGGATCCACCCAAGCGGTGACTTCAAAGTCTCACCAAACACAAGTTGCTTCCTCGTCCCAAGAATCCCTCCATGGAGAACAACGAGAAGAAAGTCAAAGAACCGGCCATCCATTTACATGGTAGCTAAATCTCCAAAGATGCTTTTAGCAAAGGAAAACGATGCCAAAAGAGACTTCAAGCCTCGAGAAAAAAGCGTCAAGTTTGACATTTTCTATGGTAAGAGAGATTCTCAAAAAGCTGTGTCTTTTACTAGACAGTTTGATGCTACTTTTGGTGGTGAAGATTATACAAAAAATCAAAAATTAGAATAGTTAAAATGCATCTGAAGAACGCTACTTTGAATTGATGACTGAAAGTTGTTCAAGAGGAAATGGAACCCAGGTCTTGCAAAGAGTTTAAGAAGATGTTCAACAAGAAGTTTATACCTTTATCCTTTGAAGCGAATGTGCAACAAGAATGGGATGAGCTACAACAAAGCCATGGAGACAATGTTGAAACATATATCAACAGGTTTGCAATTGTTTCTCTTAAATTTACATCTCTTAATGAAGTTCCTTCCAATATGGAGTTAAGAAAGTTTATCCATGGATTACATCCAACAATAGGGTGGGCTGAAACCAGCCTTCCTCCTCGGATAGGGTGGTAAATCCCTGATTACAACTTAATTACAGAAGCAAACAATAAATGCAAATCTGAAAATACAAATTCACCTACTGATCTTGAACAATGCATACCCGATTGCCCCCAAAATTGGTACCCCTTTCAGTATTTCTTTAGTTTTATTGAAGAAGAAGTTGATTTACAATGGAATTCTCCCAATCCCTTTCGGTATTTCAACTCCCCTTGCTGTCCAAAGTGACCAGCAAGTCTTCAATCTATTTTGCCCCTTGATTTGGGCACTTAATTAGCCTTCACCCACTTCGTGGACGATGAAAATGCCCCAAATTCAATGGCTGGCTAGTCCTCCGCCTAAATTTAATTGAAATTCAACTTCAGCCTCGTTGAATTCAAGCCTTGGAGCTTCCAATTTCTGGCACGCCTCCCGAGGTTGCTGCTAAACCCTAATTTATGTTGTAAATTAGGATTTACATCAAAGAAATTTGCAATTTCTCAGCCTCCAAGGGTCCAAATGTTAAGATCTTCGAAGCAAGCCTGTGAAATGGTTGGGAGATGAGTGGGAAAGCTATAGAGAGAGAAAATTCAGAGTTTTGTTGCGAAGAACGACTAAAAATCAGTCAAGTGCAGTTGCTGCCCTGCCACAATAGCATGTAGATGCAAAGAACTGAAGAAAATCAGTCATTTACTGCTGCTGCCCTGCCTCAACAGCATGTGGATGCTGTCTCTTTCTGTTAATTGGTCTTCTTCGGCCCCTAGTTGCCTTAGAAGGTCCTCCAATGGTTGCAAATTAGACCAACAACCTCTCTTTACTCTCTCTTACAAGCTGAATGTATAGAAATGCCTCTCTCCAACCTCTAAAGACGTTTTTCAGTCTTGCATGGGCATTTTTGACAAGTGGCAACCTTCCCAAATGGTTTTTCCAAAAATTTTCATAATTAAATATTAATTTTCAGCCTTTAAATACTGAAAATTAATCTAATAATTTTTTCGATGCCCTGAAAAATAATCTGACTAGCCAATAATTAAATTGGCTAGACAACTTCCATTCCCGAGTGTCTTTGCACCATCTTTGACCATCAGATTGGTGTTAGGTACCATTAAGCACCACTTCTCTAGTGTCACCAACTAACACTTATGGCCAAATGGATGACCTAGGCCAACTACTGGCACCAGATACCACCAAGTACCTGTGCGGCATAACTTATAGCAACTTTTACCTTTGACATCCCATGATTTCTTCGAGTCTCGAACCCGTAAATTTACTTTAATCCCACTTGCACCTCACATGTGCAACATTAACTTAATCATTTGATTAAATATTAATCAACATGTTAAGTGAGGTTTCAAAAATGCATGTCCTCATGACACGAGCAGTCAAGATGACAAAGCTTGATACTTTGGAAGCAGCCCAAGATGCGGTGTTAGAAACTAAAGGACTGCATATGCCATGGATACTTCATAAAGCCTCAAAAGAAGAACCACAAAGAAAAAAGACCAAGATGTTTGACCAAAAGAAGTCAAATAAACAAGAACCAAAGCATAAGGATGGAGGTACATCACCTTTGCTATCCAAAAAGAAGTTAACATATTAACAAATAGTAGAACATACAAAAGAAAGACGATGTTTCTCTTGTGGTGAAAAAGGACACATGGTTGATCAACATCTAATAAGGCAAAGAAAGAAAATTACATCCAAAAGACACCTCAAGCAAATATTGTACCTAAGGAATCCTTACAACAGGATGAAACTCCATCAAAGAAAATGAAGTTTTTTATGGCTTAGGATAATATTGCTAATCAGCCTGTTCTCATTTATTTTGATACAAGGGCTACATATCATTATATCCATCCTCAGATTACCGAAGCTTTACATCTACCACAGAAGAGATTTGAAACACCCGCAATGTCACGTGCTACTTTTCAAGGAATGGAGTCTGAAGTTACTTCCATTCTTGGAAGACTACGAATTGAGATAGGAGATTATGTAGATTATGAAAGTTTTGTCATGACAAATCTTGCTCATTGTGATGTTGTATTAGGAATACCTTGGCATAGAACAATAGATCCACCCATTGATTGGAATCCAAATAAGTTTAGATTCTCTTTTAAGGATAAAACTATATATTTTGATGTGGGAGTGAAAGGAAACTCTCTTCCCATCTTATCTCATGTACAAATTTGTAAAGCAATGAAAAAGTTTATTTCCTCGTATTTGATTTTTGTCAAAGATTCTAACAAAGACTCTAGAATTGAAAAGTCCATCTCAGATATAAAGCAAGACCGAATGAGTTTCTTAAAAGTGTATGAAGATTGTTTTGCAGATACTCTACTTGACGAGTTACCACCAAAGAGGCCAGAAGATTATCACATTGATCTCAATCCTAGAAGCTTACCTCCAAATAGGCCACCCTATTGTGTGAGTCCAACACAACAAGAGGAGATTATGAAGCAAGTGAATGAGCTCTTAGAGAACGGTCTAATAAGACTCAGTTTCTCACCTTTTTGCTCTCCAATCTTCTTAGTGCAAAAGAAAGATGGACCTTGACACATGTGTGTAAACCACATGGCCCTCAATAAAATTACAATTCAAGGGTTTTCTATTTCAAGAATTAATAATAACTTGGATAGATTAGATGGTTCCAAAGTATTCAGTCGGATTAACTTGAAGAGCAACTACCATCAAATAAGAATTAATCCTTAGAATATTCATAAAACAAAATTTAAAACAACTTTTGGTTCGTATAAATTTCTTGTGCTAACATTAGGTCTCATCAACTTTTGGTTTGTAAATGGCAAAAAGAGTGAATTTTTCCTAGAAGAGATTCACTACTTAGGCCATATTATATTCAAATATGGGATTCGGATGGATCTAAAAAAAGTCCAGACTATTGTAGAATGGCCTGAATTGACTAGTATTCATGAAGCTCGAACTTTCTTGAGATTATGCTCTTATTACAAGCGATTCATTAAATGGTTTGCAATGGTTGCTAGACCATTGCATGATTTAACTTAAAAAGCAGTGACATTCCGATGGACTAAACTAGAAAAGGAAGCTTTAGAAGCTCTAAATTTTTATATCAACAAAGAAATTATTTTGATTAAAATTTGTCGAAACCTTTCTTTGTGGAATGTGATGCTTTAAGAGACTACATTGGTGTAGTCTTAAACCAAGAAGGGCATGCAATTGCTTATGCAAGTAAAAGGTTGCAAAATCCAAAAAAGAATGCTACTATCTATGAAAAGGAGTTAATGGCCATCATTCAAGCTTTAAAAGATTGGAGACGCTATCTTGTACGTCGAGAATTTCTAATTAAGACATACCATGATAGTTTGAGACATTTTCTCAACCAACCAAAGATTTCTAAAAACCATATTCAATCAACCAATTATTTAGCACAATTAAACTTTTAAATACTGCATATTTATAGGAAGCAAAACAAGGTAGCTGATGCCCTGTTAAGAATACCTCAGATTCATGCAGTGTCCATGATTCATCATATAGATTTCACTACCATGAGGGACATATATACATCTAATAAAGATTTTTTGCAGAATTCACAATGCTTTTCATATCTATCTTTTAAAGCCTTATGAAGAGCATTTACCATTGGAATTTGTGATAGAGAATCTAGCTGAAGTAGATGAACAGGAGGAGATACTTTAACCAGAGCAAATAATCTTTCATATGATTAGGAAAAGAGGAAGAAAAATTTCTAGAAATTTTTTTCTAAAATTTAAAAATACTCTCATTTATTCTAAATGCACACCAGAAGAGTATTTTAAAAACTATCCAAAAATACTTGCAGCTTATGAAAAAGCTATAGGATTAGAAATACTTCAAGCAACATCTTGAGGATAAGACAGATTTCAAGAGGGAGGAATGTAACAAAACTTTTATATATCAATTGTTACGAATATATATTGGCTCAATGATTCCAAATTAATTTAATCCTCATGTACTTTAAAAGGCGATTTGTATTAATTAGGTATTTTAAAATATAATTAAATGTTCATCTTTCTATTTAAGGATGGTCAATGGCCAAAACACCCTATAATTATACTTGGGTTATCATTGATGAGATGCCTAAGAGAAATTAAAAGTTTACTCGCGCGATCAAATTGAGCAGAAAGCTCGGGTTGCTTTTCCAAGGTTAGCTCGGAATTGGTAATGGTTGCAAAAGCCCTACGAGCTTTTGACAATCAAACTTAATTTTTTGGCACACAAGACATTCTTTGATAAATTATTCAATGTCTCAACGAAGACGAAGTCTTGACTGAAAGCAATACATTTCGAGTGCCCTGGTTATAGCCAAAATTCCACAATGAGCCACCTAAGAAGCTGCCCAACATTCTTTCATTACTTTAGGCCTAAAATCTTGAGTAATGCATAACTTATTCTTCATCAAAATAAATCCATCTTTGATAACATAAGAGTTTACGTATTTGATATAGAACCTTAGAGCCTCAAAAGCTTCCGTCTCTAGTTTACTCCACCGAAATGCCACTGCTTTCTTGACTAAATCATGCAATGGTCTAGTTGTCATGAAATTTTATTGCTTTGCTTAGCATTTGATTAAAAGTTCATCAAATCACATGTGAGGCGTAAGTTAATTATTTCTTAGTGTGGGACGTAGAACTCCGAGATATTAGTTGGTGCCAAAAGCAAAAGTTGTAATAAGTTAAACCTGACAGATATTAGATAGTACCCGATGTCAAATTTTGGCTTATAAGGGTGGAGATAGCAACTCTCAACTAGAAACATATAGTAGACAATAGAGAAAGTGAGAGTGGAGACACAGGCACGACACACAATACAATTCCCAAGTGTAAGTGAAAGTACAAAGAACCACCCTTAGACCTTAGAGTTAAGTAAGTGCCTTAAGATGCATTCATTCTTAAAATGTCTAAAGTACGTTAAGTGACCGAACCGTATAATATAAACACACAAAATAGAGAATAATATAATTGGGGGAAAAAACCTCTCATACGGAAACTAAAAAGTATCCCAATATCCTATTCTTGATCACCAATACTCCTCTGTGAGCATAAATATGAGTCCAATCCTTCATGGCCTAGATTAATTTATTGAACACTAATGTCGATGGAACATTCGACACTAGGATTTAATTAATTAATCAATGCCAATTTGAGGGCTAATTATTGCTTAGAGATACTTGTAAGACAAATTGGCCTGGCCAATTTAATAGTTGGCGTGTGAAATTACTTTTTTAAGTACTAGAATAATTATTAAATTAATGTTTAGAATTATTATTCTGAAAATTAATTTAATAAGCTGGATAATGCTGAAAAATGGGATTAGAAGCCTATCACTTAGCAAAACTTGTTCATACAAGTAGGAAAAACGTTTTTAGGGGTTGGTGGAAGTCTATTCTAGCCATTGTGAGAGAGAATGAGACTATTAGAGAGCAAAAAAAGGTTGTTAATGTGATTTTCAACCACGAAGAATCAGTCCTACAGTATACGACAACAATTTATAACCCTCCAAGAGCAGGTGACAGCAGCAAAGATCCTGGTACTGATGACAAGATACATGAGGGAGCAACAATCTTTCTAGTAATCCTAACCTGGAGGTGACAAGTTCCATGGCCGTTTGAACACGGTAGCAATAGCTTTTCAATGTTTCTCGCAATGAGACTCTGAAATTTCTTTCTCTAGAATATTCTCTCTCATTCCCTAGCCATCTCTCAAGATATCTTAGTATTTTTCAGCAATTTGAGCCTTCAGATAAAGGGATTTTAGTCAATCTCTGTTGTAAACCCTAATTTACAAAAGAATAGGATTTGACAACCGCCTTGGGATGCATGCTCAAAATTGCAGGCCTAGGGCTTGAATTCTAGTAACTCAATTCTAGGAATTTCAAGGGGATTCAAGAGGTCAGCCAGCCAATATCAAATTTGGGGTTGAATTTCTCTTTCAAGGAGCAAGGTGAAGGCCAATCCCATATTAAACAAAGGGGCAAATTGGTGGATCTTGGATGTATTCAGCATGCATCCAAGGTACTGTGCTAACAGTATGTGTGCCATGAGGTGACTACTTAGTATACTAGTCACTGTGAGATGTATGCAAATAAGTATGAGTTTGACCCGGGCACGAAAACTATACTTTTGCATCACTTTATGATCAGTTTGGCATGAATTTTTGCCTCAACTTTGAGATAAAAATTCTGATCAGTTTCAGCTCAATTTTTTATCAGTTTGAGAACCCTTTATGGTCACTTTTGGGATCAGTTTTTACATTAGTTACTGATCAGCTTTTGCAATCAGTTTGTGATCAGTTTAGGATCACATTTGCAACAGTTAGTGATTACTTCTCAAATTAGGAAATCAATTTTCAATGGTCTACAACTAGTTCCATGGACAGCAGCATGTCAATAAATGCCATTGATAATTTCAAGCATGGTTCATGTTGAATTAATGTTTTTCAATGGTAGATAGTCAGAACAGTTGAGAAACATGAGTTATGGACGCATCCAATGAATCTCTAACAAGTTCTGGACTAATTTTCAGTTTTATGTTAAGAATATGCTGCCTAGAAATTTTCAGCAAGTTTGGGGCATATGGGATGGTTAGACAACAATGGCCAATGTTGTTGTGATACCTTATGGAAATTCTAGTGCAATATGCTTTTCCCTTGGCACAATGCAATGCAATCGAAGACAATTGCAAAGATTTCAAGGGGATGGTCTATCATGACAATGTGAAATTTTATTGTTTTATTTAGCATTAAATTAAAAGTTAATCAAATGTGCTAATGTGACTTGCACATGTGAGGTACAAGCCAATTATTTCACAGTGTGGGATTTAGGATCCCAAGATATCACTTAATGTCAAACACAAAAGTTGTAATAAGTTATGCCAGACAAATACTAGATGGCACCCAATGTCATATTTGCTAGACTAATTTATTGGCACTAATATCGATGGTGACATTAGAGACTAGGCATTAATTAATTAATGTCGGTCTAAGGCCTAATAACTGCTCAATGTCGATCTAAGGGCTAATAACTGCTCATGGATTCTTGGAAGAAAATTTGGCCTAGCCAATTTAATTATTGGTTGGTAAAATTAATTTTTTGAACACTAGAATAATTATTAAATTGATTTTTAAAATTAGTATTCTAAATTTTAATTTAATAAGCTAAATAATGCTGAAAAATAGGATTTGAACGGTCCCACTTGGCAAAACTTGCCCATATAAGTGGAAAAAACGTTTTTAGGGGCTGGTGAAAGTCTATTCTAACCATTGTAAGGGAGGAGACTATTAGAGAGGAAAAAGAGGTTGCTGATGTGATTTGCAGCTACCAGGGATCAATTCTACAACATGTGACAACAATTTGGAGCCTTCCAAGAGCAAATGACAACAGCCCAAGGTCCTTCTAGTACAGAAGACAACATATAAGAGGAGCTAGCAATCTTTCTAGTGGTCCTAAGCTGTAATTAACAACTTCCATGGCTGTTTTAGCAGGATAGCAGTAGCTTTTCAACGTTTCTCGCAATGAATTTTTGAAATTTCTCTCTAGAATATTCTCTCTTATCCCCTAGCCATCTCTGAAGTTATCTCAGTATTTTCTAGCAGTTTGAGCCTTCAGAGGAAAAGATTTCAGCCAATCTCTTCTATAAATCCTAATTTAGAATAGAAATTAGAGTTTGACAACCACCTTGAGATGCATGTTCAGAATCGAGGGCCTAGGATTGAATTCCAACAACTGAAATTGAGGGATTTCAAGGAGATTCAAGAGGCCAACCAATCAATATCAAATTTGGGGCTGAATTTGTCTTTCAAGGAGTAGAGTAAAGGCTGATCCCTGAGCAAACCAAGGGACAAATTGTTTTGGAAGCTTGCTCGTCAATTTTGATAGCAAGTGGCACTTGGATTAGTGAAAGAGATTAGAGGATCTTAATTGTACTCCATCCATTTGCAATAAAAGTTAAAGAAATACTGCAAGGGGTGCTAGATTTGGGACCAATAGGTTGTCCGATGTCCAAGATTAAGTGGTAACATTTACATTTTCAGTTTATGTGAATTTTATACTTGTTGTAATTAGTGTTACATTAGGTTATTTACCACCCTTTCTAAGGAGAAAGGCTGATTTCACCAGGAACCATTGTAAACCATTTAATGAATCTCCTATAATAATAGCATAATCCCAAGAAACTTCGAACTCTTGTAATAAGGGCATAATCCCAAGAAATTTCAAACTTCATGAACATTAGTCAATCTTGGTCAATCTACAATAGCCTTGACTTTTCTTGGATCCATCTAAATCCCATATTTCGATACAATCTGGCCCAAGTAGTAAATCTCTTCTACGAAAAATTTACTATTTGTGCCATTCACATAAAGTTTGTGTTTACGGAGTTCTTGAAACAATTTTTCAAGTGTTGCTTATGCTCTTCTTCATCTTTTAAATGAATCAAAATATTATCAAAGAAAGTACGTGTAAACTTTCGAAGTGCTCTAAAGATTCTTTACATCATTCTATTAAAGGTCGTAGGAGTATTGGTGAGACCAAATGGTAGCATAAGAAACTCATACAAACCAAAAGTTCTCTTGAATGTTGTTTTATGAATATCTTGAGAAACAATCACTCTTCAAGTCAATCAACTAAGTACTTTGGATCCATCTCATCTATCCAAGATATCATCAATTCTTGGAATGGGAAATCTATTTTGAATTGTTATTTTATTGAGGGCCATGTAGTCCACATACATGCGCCAAGATCCATCTTTCTTTTGTACTAAGAGGACTGGACAACAAAAAGGTGAGGAACTAGGTCTTACTAGACCCTTCTCCAAGAGCTTATTCACTTGCTTCATAAACTCCTCTTGTTGTGTTAGACTCGCACGATAGGATGGCTCCTAGAAATGAGATTAATGTGATGATCTTCTGGGCTCTCTAGTGGTAACTCGTGAGGTAAAGTGTCTACAAAACAATCTTCATACTCCTTTAAGAAACTCATTCAATCCTCGTTCATATTTGAGATGGACTCTTCAATTCTAGACTCTTTGTTAGAATCTTTGACAAAAATCAAATATGAGAAAATAGACTTTTTCATTACTATACAAAACTGTACATGGGATAAGATGGAAGTAGAGTTTCCTTCCACTCCCACATCAAAAGATTATTTTTACCCTTTAAAGGGAATCTAAACTTATTTTGATTCCAATCAATAGCTGGATCTATTCTTCTATGTCAAGGTATTCCTGATACAACATCACAATGACCAAGATCTCCCATAACAAAACTCTAATGATCTACATAAACTCCTATCTCAATTTCTAGTTTCCCAAAAATGCAAGTGACTGCAGACTCCATTCCTTGAAAAGCAACACCTGACATTTTTGGTGTTCTAAACCTCTTCTTTGGTAGATGTAGAGCTTCAACAATCTGAGGATGGATATAATGATATGTAGCCCCAATATCAAAATGAATGAGAACGGATTGATTAGCAATCTTACCCCAAGCCATAAAAAACTTCATTTTCTCCAATGAAGTTTCATCCTATTGCAAGGATTCCTTAGGTACAGCATTTGCTTGAGGTGTCTTTTGGAGCTGATTTTCCTTCTTTACCTTATTAAGACATTAAACAGTCATGTATCATTTTTCACCACAAGAGAAACATCATCCTTCTTTTGTATATTCTGCTATTTGCTGATATGTTAGCTTCTTTTTGGATGGCAAAGGTGATGTACCTCTATCCTTATGCTTTGGTTCTTGTTTATCTGACTTCTTTTAGTCAAACATCTTGGTCTTCTTCCTTTGTGGTTCTTCTTTTGAGGCTTTACCAAGCATCCATGGAATATGCAGTCCTTCAGCTTCTAGGGCTGCATCTTGGGGTGCTTCCGAAGTATCAAGTTTTGTCATCTTGACAACTCGCCATACTGTTGAATATAATCCATTGATAAACTTCCTCATCTCCATATTGAAAGAAACTTCATTAAAAGATGTAAATTTAAGAGAAACAACTGCAAACATGTTGATATATGGTCAACATTGTCTGCATGGCTTTGCTTCAGCTCATCCTATTCTTGTGACATATCAACTTCAAAAGATGAAGGCGGAAACTTCATGTTAAACATCTCCTTAAACTCTTTCCGAGACTTGGATTCCTTTCTCTCTTAAACAACTTTGAGCCACCAATTCAAAGCAACATCCTTAGATGCATTTTAACCACCCTAATCTTTGATTTTTCCGTATAATCTTCACCACCGAAAGCAGCATCAAATTATCCAGTAAAAGACATAGCTTTCTAAGAATCTCTCTTACTATAGAAAACATCAAACTTCACACTTTTCTCTCTTGGTTTGAAGTCTCTTTTAGTATCATTTTCCTTTGCTAAAAATACATTTTTTTATTCAACTTATGGTGAGAAAGTTGGGTCCAAAGATCTCTTTTCACTCAAGAAAAGTTTTTGCAAAGAAGTCTTCCTTGCTCTAATACCAATCTAAACGCACAAAAAACGTGAGAATGATAATTTTTTGAACTAACCAACTCGATTAATTTTCACCATGAAAATTAAAGAGAAGAGAGAGAAAGAAAGAGAGAGAGAACACCACATTGAGAGGGGAACCGGCCCCTTTTCCTTTATAGGAATTTATTAAAATAAACCACAGACATTAAGTGTCTGAACCGTATACAAAAGAGCTTATTTGCTACAATTCTAACAATTAGGATTTTTAAAACCCTAAATTCTACAAACTCCGGACAGGCAGTTGATTTTTTATTTAATGCTTGGATTAGATCAAGCTAAGTAGAAAGTGTTTCTTAGATGAGAGAGAAATAGAAGAATACACAACATATAGCTAAAAATTTCAGCATGAGAACTTATTGCAAATGAGAAGAGAGATCTCCAATATATAGGTATGGAGCTTGGGTGCTTAAAAGTGGAAAGCAGAGGCTACAAATGACAAGTGTTTGCTGAAAATGACAAATATAGAGACACTTGTCTCTTCAAAATAACGCATGTTATATTCTAAATGCCACATTTCACTTTTCAAAACAAAGGAGCTTCCAACCCTTCTACTCTAAAAATCTCGTAAAAGGTTAAGAATTTGAGATAGCTGTTGAAGACAAAATTACTCCTTGTGAAATTTCGAAGCATTTGATGTGAACAAAATTTCCATTTGAATAACTTTCAAAAATAGTAACCTCTTAAATTTTAGAAGTCGCCAAATTTAACTTCTAGAGAGCTTCATTATATAGGTTCATCGGTTCATGGTTTGTTTCTTTGATCATGAGCATCTGGTCTTACTTTTTGAAACCACTCATTTTATGGGCTTTTAGTCAATGTGACTATCTGAGTGTAAAGTCTTAGTCATCTGAGCTTTCTGGTGTATCTGATCGTTCGACGAAACTTTTAATTTCTCTTGGGCATCTCATCAATGACGTCCAAGTATTTATAAGGCATCCTAGCCATTGACCACCCTTAAATAGAAAGATAAACATTTAATCGTATTTTGAAACACTCACATAATACAAATCGCCTTTCAAAGTACATGAGCATCAAATTAATTTGAATCATTGGGCCAATATATCTTGGTAGCAATTTATATACAAAAGGTTGGTTACATCATGCTTCTCCACTTCTTCTTTTTCTTTCCCCCGTAGCTCGTATTACCTTCTTGCAACCATATTTAAATAGCAAGCTGAAACAGTGTCTGAGAGTGTCAAGGCCTGCAATGCTGAAAACGCAAGCTGGCTAACCCTGGAAATGATGGACAACAGGCTAAACAACAATCTGGAGCAGTCACCAGCAGCTGAGAGCTGTTGCCTACAGCAATGGACAGGCTGAAGATAATGTGGCTGCAGTCTATGATAGCTGGACAACAGATGAAGGCGAGCTGTAGGCTGAAAACTGGGCGCCAATAGCAGCAGAGAGTGTGTAGGCTGGTGTAACCTGCAAACAAGGATGATTGCTGAATGGAGGCAGCCTGTCTATTTATAGATGTGGAAGGGCACCCCAAAAATTAGGGTTTCCACTAAACTCTCTCGAATCACTCCTTGTTTTAGGGTTTCCACTTAATTCTCTCGAACCGCTCTCTGGTTTAGGTTTACTCTAAAAGAGCACTTTTAGTGTGTTTTGGGGCTGTTTAAGAGGCTAATCAACAAGTAATGAATATTTTGGCTCAATATCACATCCAACTATGAGTGTTTTTTCAAATGTGTGATTCCATTTTAAACAACTATTTTTTGGGAAGATTGTCCTTCAAAGATAATGATTGCCACCACACCTATATAAAATTAATTCAAAAATATGGTAATAATATGTCACATAGATACATTTTTTTTTTAAGTCTGCAATTTTTTAATGTTTCTAAGTGTTGTCATTCCTCATCTACTTAATTGCGAAGTGTCCTCACAAGCATAGCTACAATGAACATCACAAACATCCAGCATCATGAACACTACTACCATGAGCACTGCTTCACAATGTCAAAAAGAAAATGTACTCTCCTCCCACTTAGATACGAAGTGAGTACAACTACAAGATTTGCAAAACAACACAGAGAAGACTAGCAGACACTAGAAAGGTATAAACAATATTGATTGTGTCATATGATAAATTAAACAAGACAAATCTTTCAATTAAGGTGTATAAAAACTTTTACAAGTTGGCATTTCCCTTACTTACTCTTCCATTAGAGTGCATAAAATAGTTGCATCCAATGCATGGAGCATACCAACAAGAAAGCATTCTAGAGGCATCAAGCAACAATAATCTCTCAAGGCAAGAAAATGCCACACTACTAGAGGTCTACCTTGGGTTGTGCAGCTTAAAAGAATGATTGGGCAATCTCATCTCATAAGTCGTGTTATTATAACCCATATAATTATTAATTTTTTTTCATTGAATGAGCTTGTTGTTGCTCTTGGCCTATTGTATGCCAATAGTTTGCATCCAAATGCCCTATCTCAAGGCAAAAAGTGCAGAATAGTGTGATGGTCAGGCACTAATCTTGAAGGTGTCAAACACTCAGTAGCCACATATCCATAACCATGTCACTCACCACAATAGATATTGGATCTAGGTGGGTTTGAAGTTGGGTTGCTCGAAGGTTCTTGTGCACTAGAAGCTTCTATTGTTATTGAATAAATTTCTTCAAGGGTGGTTTTCCTTGTAAGATCCATATCTCTCAAAACGGCACTTCATTATAATCACAAGGGACAATTCGACAATATAACACCTCTTCTCATGTTTTGCCCCACTAGCACTAGTTGCTTGTGTTGCTCGTCAACTTTAGGTACATCTTAGGGCTGCAGTGGCTCTTCATTAAAGGTTCGTCACTGACCAAAAGCTTTAGAAAAAGACATCATCTTTTTGCCCTTGTTGTCCTTTGTTGAAGCATTCAAGAATCTCATAAACTAAGTATCTTTATACTAAGCTAAAAATGCATTATCTTTATTAAAACAACCCCTAAATTCAATTAATTAAGCCTTTTATCAAAAAGAAACGTGTTCCCTAGAGAGTATATGTATCCCATAAGCACAAACTCTAATTGGGAGGACCCAAACTTTCTATAAATAGGCATGTTGCCCTTCATCAAGACTTTATCTCGTTTTTACAGTCTGCAAGTGCTAGAGCTTTACTATTCACACCCTGTTTGTAAGGGATATCTCAGTCGAAGTTGTCATGGATATTGAGAAACCCATTCATTAAGTTCATTTCATTACTTTAATTCCTATTTTGGTTTCCATTTACAACCCCAAAAAGGCTTTATTTGTATCATTAATTAGTATTTGGTTGCCACCCAAGAGAGCCAAGGCACCACATTAGACACTACAATAGGCGCCACCCAGGATAGTTGAGACACCAAGCAAGAGATTTCAATGGCTCATGTGCCTATAAATAGGGTATGGACATTCATCCATTCTTTACTCTACTCTGCACTTACTCTCTCATTCATTCTTCATCATTCCCTCTTCATACCTTCAACCTCGGCCCTCTACCACTACTGTCCACACCACTATCTTGGTGGATATCTCAGTTCGTGTTGTCAACTAATCGTAACGCCATACCAGCAAATGATTTCATTGTAGAAGTCTTTTTCACATCACCTTCAAACACTCCATATTGATGTGTTTTCAGCCTGGCAACCTGTTCTTCATCATCTCTACTACTGCATTTGCTCATTTCACTCCTCCTTGGACTGGTCCAACAGGTTATCTTCATCATTATTGTGTGTTTTCAGCTCTTGTTGCCACCCCAACACCCAAGAGATGATTCCCAGCCATCAGCCACTTTATGAAGGCTTCATTTATAGCAAATTCAAGTTGTTTATGGCAGGTTACACCCTTTTTATCAGCCCTACATCAAATACCTGCGTTTTTGTGTTTTCTTCACTCTTGAGGACTATGTTTCGCTCCCTACATTGTTGTCCTTCATCTTTTGGCATCTAATTTGATAATCTACTACTTGAAGAACTTCATTTTGCTCCCTTCACTATGCAGATTCCATTCAAGTACAGCTGCCTAATCAGCCAGGACAATGCAGTCATCTCAAAATATTACTCCATTGTATTAGCCTGATTCATTCAGCATGATTCAGTGATTCATCATTCGTCTTCTTCTTTACTCTTCTCCTTCTGAGTTTCTAAAGTTTACACTCTGTGTTTCTCCCCGCAACCCTTGTTGTCTCTCTGATACAGTATGAGTGCATACCATCCCATCACTTTTCTTGACACCAAATTGCTGTCCAACTACTAGCACATGCTGTCCAGCAATTCCTTGCTGTTGGCAACTGATTTCTGCCCAATTTCACAACTACATATCAAGCAAATGCTGCTGCCATCCATTCCAGCTGTCACCCATTGTCTACCACACCCAAAAGGCTGTGTTTGGTGTTATACTTCCATGATCAGCTTGCGTTTTCCACATAGTTGCTCTCGCTATCAGCTGGCAACCTCCGTACATGCTGCACTTTCATCATTCTGCTGCTGCCTACTGTCTAGCACATCAGCAGCCATCTAGGTTTGCTGTCTTTCTACAGTTCCCTGCCCGTCTAACACAGATCCACCTTCTCCTTGCTGCATTTTGCTGCTGCCAGACACCTTCGAAGGCTGCCTTGCTGTGTTTCGGGATCCTTCAAAGTACAACACACTCTCCAGCTCATACTCCCTGCCCAAGTCCTTGAGACATGGGAGTTCGGGGGTCAGTATTCTTCACCGCATAGTGTGATTGCTACATTGAGCATTGTATTCTATTCAGTATTCATTCTTCATTACTCATTGTGATTCATGAGGTAGATCAAGGCAAGGAGGAGAAGTGAGATGGTCCCTTTGGCAATCTAGATTTGCGATTGTGTTATCGCTACTATTGGCTCTTGCTCTCATGATCTCATTATTGTTAACCTCCCATAAGAGGTTAAGAATCTTATGAAGGTGCAAGAAGAGTCTCAATTCAATGGTTCAAGAGTTCAATCCTGAATGCATTTGAGTTGCCCTGACCCTAACTATGTTCTTTATCAATTCTGCATTTGTTGCATGATTGTTTTTTTGTTTGCTTTGGTAGAGCATTTCTTTACACCTGGGCCAATTGAGTAAAGATGTTTGTTGTTGTCCTCAAACAAGCCTTAAACACGTCATCATATGGCCTTGAGGAACCCACTTCTTGCCCCAAATCAACATTTTCTCCTTGCTGCCCATACTGAGGATCCTTGGACAGCTGAGCAAAGATGTTTGTTGTTGTCCTCAAACAAGCCTTAAATTGGTCGTTATCTTCCTCATCCCCTTGCTGGTCATCAGCACCACGCTTAGTGCCCATTCCAAGATTAGGCATTGCATTTCCCTTTGTGTACCTTCGGCCAATTTGGGGAGGAAATCAAGCTTGCGGATAACCTCGTGGAAAAAAGAATTAAGTTCGCGGGGAAAGGAAGAAGCGTGTGGTCACCCTCTAAGGAGGGGAAGGTAAAAAGACCCCTTGGAATATTCCTTCTCTCTCCCTCCCACCCTCTCTTTCCCTCTCTCTCTCTTTGTCACCTCTTTCTCTCTCTCTCTCTCTCTCTCTCCCTCTCTCTCTCACCCTCTCTCCCTCTTTAAAGCAAAATTCTATGTGACAACAATTAAACATGTTAATGAAGAGTGCATACTCTATCCCAAATATGCAAAACTACATAGAGAACTATATAAAAAGTGTCACCAATAGTAGGTAAGTAAGACAGTGTGTCTTAAAAAGTCAATTTACTTTATCGGTTGGAGATACCATGGGCTAAATGGTAGAGCGTCTCAATGGATTTTAACTTGGTTTAATTGGATACTAAACTTGGTATGATGAAACCAGCCTTCCTTCTTAGCAAGGGTGATAATAACCTGATTATTCACTAATTACAACAAGCAATAAAATTCAAATAAGCTGAAATGCAAATGTAACCACATAAGCTTGGACAATGAACACCTTGTTGGCTCCAAAACTAGCACCCCTTGCGGTATTTCTTTAACTTGTATTGCTAAAGGTTGAAGAACACAGAGATTCAATCTAATCTCCTTAGATCTCCAATACATCTTGCTATCCATAGCAACCAACAAGCCTTCAAACCAATTTGCCCCTTGTTTTCTTAGCGATTGCCCTTCAATCCGATCCTTGGATGACAAATTCTACCTCAAACTTTTCGTTACTAGCTGGCCTCTTAGAATCTATTGAAATTCCCCAATTTCAGCTGCTCAATTTCAAGTACTAGGCCTTGAATTCTAAGCACGCTTTTGATGTGGTTGTCAAACCCTAATTTCTATCGTAAATTAGGGTTTACAGCAGTGAGTCTGAATTCTTCACCTCCAATGGCTGAGATTGGCTCAAATACCTTGAGAGATGGCTAGTGAATAAGAGAGAATGCTAAGGAGAGAGAATTCGGAGTTTTAATCATGAGAAATAGACTGATCTCTATTGCTGCCCTACTCAAACAGTCCCTAGAGATGTGGCCCACAACCAAGAGGCCATAGCCTACCCACAATCTCCACAGCCCAGTTGTCACCTACTATCCTAGCACTGAAACCAACCTTCCTTCTTGGATAGGGTGATAAATAACCTGATTAAGCACTAATTACAACAAGCATTAACTTCACATAAGTTGAAAATGCACACTTAAAGAGCTGTGACCTTTAGGGGCTCAAAGGCCCCCCAAATTTTTTGAATGGGAGGGGGTGCTTTTTTTGTGTGGAAAAAAAAGAAGACGCCGCCTTGCTGCGCACGACGATTTGATGAGAAGGGGGGGTATGGAGGCAACAAACAACCACATAATCTGATGGCATCAGCTCACTTCTCAATTTTTTTGTTTCATGACATCGATTGTGGCTCTACAATTGATGGCTTGATCATGAAGATTGAATTTCATTATTTCTCTCTCCAAACTGGCACAGCTTGCGGTATTTCATTATCTTATATTGCAAGTGGAAGGAGTACAACTGAGATCCTTTGATCTCTTCCACTAATCTAACTATGTCTTGCTATCAAAATTGACCAGCAAGCCTCCAAACCAATTTGCTCCTTGGTTTGCTTCGGGATTGGCCTTCACCCTGCTCTTTAAAAGACAAATTCAACCCCAAATCTGATGTTGGCTGGCTGGCATTTTGAATCTCCCTAAAATTCCTCAATTTCAGCTGCTGAATTTCAATTCCTAGGCCTCCAATTTTGAGTACGCATCTCAAGGCGACTAGCAAGACCCTAATTTCTACTGTAAATTAGGGTTTACATCAGAGATTGATTGAAATCTCTTCCTCTAATGGCTTAACCTGCTGGAAAATGCTGAGATAACTTGAGAGATGGCTGCGGGATGAGAGAGAATGCTATAGAGAGAGAAATTTCAGAGTTTCATCGCGAGAAACACTGAAAACTTACTGCTGCCTTGCTCAAACTACCATGGAAGCTGTCATCTTCAACTTAGGACCACCAGAAAGACTGATGGCCCCTCCTATATGTTGTCACCTGCACCAAAAGAACCTTGGGCTGTTATCATCTACTCCTAGAGGGCTCCAAATCGTTGTCACTTGCATTAGGACTAGTCAATGGTGGCTATAAATCACATTAGCAACATCTCCTTGCTCTTTAATAGCCTTCGTCTAATAGACTTCCACCAACCCCTAAAAACATTTTTCCCACTTGCATGGGAAAGTTTTGCCAAGTGGCAACCTTCTAATCCCATTTTCCAACATTATCCAGCTTATTAAATTAATTTTCAGAATATTAATTTTCAAAATTTTCAAAATATTAATTCTGAAAATTCATTTGATAATTATTCTATTGCTTAGAAAATTAATTTCACTAGCCAATAATTAAATTGGCTAGGCCAATTTGTCTTCCAAGTATCCTTGAGCAGTTATTAACCCTTAGACCGGCATTAATTAATTAATTTATACCTAGTCTCTAATGTCACACCACTGACATTAGTGGCCAATAAATTAGTCTAGGCCCAAATCTGACACTGGGTACCACCTAGTACCTGTTAGACATAACTTATTACAACTTTTGCCTTTGGTACCCATGCGTCCTCAAGGTCCTTGGTTTGTTACCATGGAATAACCACCATATGCATCATATGTGCTAAAGCCTAAACAACCTTGCACATTTGCTTAATAATTTAATCAAATGTTATCAGCAAGATTAAAACATCTCAAAATTTCACATCCCCGTGACAGGCACCTTGAGTTGCTGTCACCACTACCTGTGGTGATACTACTAATGGTTGCACAATGAGTTGAATCTCCTGGTGAGCTACTCATTCAGCCTCTCCTCTAGCTTCCTCACCCCAAAATTACTCTCCTCTCTCTCCAAGCCTCCTCTCACTTACATAGGCAAGTTTTGCCAATTGGCAACCTTCTAATTGCATTTTCTAACAATTTTCAACCACATTAAATTAATTTTCAGAATATTAATTCCAAGAAGTAATTTAATTATTAGTTCTTGCTCAAAAAAATAATTTCACCAATTGATAATTAAATTGGTTAGTCAATTTATCACCCAGGTGTTGAGCTAAAAATGCAGTAGCCTAACTTAAACATGTTAGCAGATATGTCATCTCATGTGTGAGTATGTGCACACAAAGGCTGGGCACATTATTTAGGATGTTTAGGCATTTTTTATTTGTGCCATTTTATGGTCATTTGTAGCATTTATGACTGGCCAACCAACATTTTATGCTCCTTTTTCAGCCTATATATTCAAGCTCCTCCTCCTCCTCACTCAGTCACTCATCTACCATCACACATGTGCAGACTCCATGGAGAGAAGCCAACGCCAGTGCCCTCACAGCCAATGACTCATTGTTATATGCAACTGTCTCATGGTGGATATATGGATTCCATTTCCCAAGCATACATCTGAGTTCTCATTTGTGGTGTGTTCTTCAGTGTTCTTTCTTTCCCTTTCTCTTTTGTCTTGTGTTTCAACAATTTATTACAACATATGTTTTGGCTTTCATTGCTGCTCCACTTCTGACATGGTATCAGATTTAAGGTTATGTCCTGCTATTGTGTTTTCTTTGCTGATTTCAGGACTATTTTGACCAATACTGATCATGCGACTGCTGCTCCAACTAGGCAACCTATTTTTCCTACGTTTCTGTTGGTTCAGCATCCGTATTTCCTATGTCAACCCCTCTCCTACCTACGTGTCAGTTCCAACCTGTGTGTCAGTTCCAACCTACGTTTTGGTATCTCTACATCTCCTTCTGGCTGAGCGACTACATTATCAAGCCGCTTTTGACATTTCTAGAAGTTTCTAGCTGATTTTTTGACTTTTTGCATCAGATTTCTTCTTGTTTTGGTCAGATTTTGGTGAATATTACATGTGAACTCTCATTTTCTACAATCCGTGCTTGTGGTTTGGCTGTGTTCCCTCTTCAAATACCTTTTTTTCTCTAGTTCTCTTCTAAATTCTATACAGATGACTCCTCCATGCACGTCCACTGGTGATAAGTTACATGGACCTGATAATCTTACATGAAGTACTATGATAAAGGCTTGGTTTACACAAAAGCGGTTATGGTATGTGGTTTGTGGAGCTATTGGACGTCCTTAGCGGCCTTCTCCTATTCCAGCTAATTTTGATGAAGAAAACCATGAGAAAGCGGTGCTTACATGCAATTCGGACGATGCACATGCTTACTTGGCCTTGCTTTGGTGTATTTCTAAAGAAGTCCTACCGGTGCTTACCTCCTGCAGGACATCTTCTGAAGTATGGACAAAGTTGCCGCTGATGTACATGCCAACCACCATGAGGGTAATTACTCTTTATGGACAACTCCAACAAATTCCGTTCAAGGCCAAAGATATTATTTAGGTATTTTTTATTTGTGTCATTTTATGGTCATTTGTAGCATCTATGACAAGCCGACTAGCATTTTACGCTCCTCCTTTTTCAGCCTATATATTCAAGCTCCTCCTCCTCACTCAGTCACTCATCTGCCATCACACGTGTGAAGACTCCGTGGAGAGAGAAGCCAATGCCGATGCCCACAGAGCCAGTGACTCACTGTTATATGCGACTCTCTCATGTTGGATATATGGACTCCATTGCCCAAGCATACATCTAAGTTCTCATCTGTATTGTGTCCTTCAGTGTTCTTTCTTTTCCTTTCTCTTTTGTCTTGTGTTTTAGCAGTTTATTACAACACATGTTTACACTTCCATTGCTGCTCCACTTCTGACAAAACAGTCCCAAAACATGCTTAATTAATGAAGAAACCTTCTTATTTTAAAAAGAAACACAATCCTAAAGAGTTATTGTCTCTCTCATGAGGACATGTATTTTTGAAACCTCACTTAACATGTGGACTAATTTTTAATCACATGATTAAGTAAATGCTCATTGACATACGTTTTCCCTTTCTTCAAGGTATTCAACTCTCGGGAAAGTTACTATATGTATATCCTGTACATCACGTGCGTTCAAGGCCTATTTATAAATATCCTTATCTTTAAATTTTTCCTTATTAAATCTATAAATAATCCCTTTATATTACACCCTTTTATATGTAAAGAATATATAAAAATGGCATTTTAAAAATACCTTATTTTGAACTCACGTAATGCACACATATATTCATGAGTAACTTACCCGAGATTCAACTCTTGCTTGAGTTGAATCTTTTGTGCCTTTGTATTTATTAAAAGAATATTCTCAAAAATTATCTAACCTTCATGTGAAGTTTTTACATTCTTGATATGTCCCAGTATAGTGTTATCAATGATTGCAGATAGCTAATACATCACATTTTTGTCTTTCCATGCCTTGAATTCATCATGTAGATCTGAAAACCGTCTTTAAATACTAGGGAGAGACATTTTAGTGTATTCAGCCTATAAGAGAGAGAAAGGAGATGCTACTGGTCTGATTTGCAACCATTGAAGAATCTTCTGAAGGCAGCCAGGGGCAAAAGAGGACCAATCAGCAAGCTACAGCAGGTGACAGCATCTACAAGCTGTTAACACAAGGTAGCAGCAGTAAATGACTGATTTTCTTCAGTTCTTTGCATCTACAAGCTGTTGAGACAGGGCAGCAAAAGTAAATGACAAACTTTCTTCAATTATTTGCGAAGAAAGTCTGAATTTCTCTCTCCTCAACATTCTCTCTCATCTCCCAACCCTTCCACAATCTTGCTCCAAAGATTACAACATTGAGATCACCAGAGGCTAAGTAATTTTAGATTTCTCTACTCTAAGCCCTAAACTGCAGCAACAGAAATTAGGGTTTGGCAACAACATCGAGAAGCATGCCAAAATTGGAAGCTCCAAGACTTGGATTCAACAAGGCTAAGGTTGTTTTTAGTCAAATTCAAGTGGAGGAACTAGCAAATCAATGAATTTGGGGCATTTTCCATCTCCATCAAAGCGGGTGAAGGCTAACTGACTGCCCGAATCAAGGGACAAATCAGATTGAAGACTTACTGGTCATTTTGGACAACAAGGGGAGTTGGAATACCGAAAGGGGCACGAGTTTTGGGGCCAACGAGGTATCCATTGTCCAAGATTGTAAGTTAATTTGCATTTCTCAATTTTGTAATAAATGTTACTACTGTAACTAAGTTGCAATTAGAGAATTACCACCCACCCACGGAAGGAGGGCTGGTTTCATGGTTCCATCGCCGGGAGACCCCTGAATCCCTTGATTGAGTGGGCCCCAGACACCTCATTACAAGCCAAAGCTTTGTGCTAGTGCTGATTTTTACTCTCAGCTCAGAAATTACAACAATATGTCTTCATACAGTGAGATGGATTCAAGCAGTGATGATGCCTCTTAGTATGAACATTCACATGGGAATGAAGGAAATGCAATGCCAACTTAGACAAGGCTCAGACCATAAACAGCAAGCTGAAAACATTGTTGTTGGGCAAGATGCACAGAATTCAAGGCATAATGAGACTGATGACCCCAACAAAGTGAAGAGAAATTTGATGACTTGTTCAAGAATCGGATTAGGACAGCAGCAAATCTCTTTGCTGAATTGGCAAAGGATCCTCAATTTGCCCGATTTTTGAATGCTCCAAAGAATGACAGCAAAGGCAAGAGGAAGAAAATGTCTTTTACACCTTCGGGACAGCAAAATGCATCAAAGATAATGCCAAACCCTTCATTTGAAGCTCCAAAGATGCTAATGAAATAAAACAGTTGCTATCTATGGGGCAAGGAATGCAAATGGAAGGCCATCATGGAAGTGCCAATCCAATGGATTTTGGATGCCCAGGCATGCATGCTATGATGGGGCAGCCAGGATATTTTGGTGGAAGCACGATTTTTCATGCTATGGTTGGACAAGGACCGCATACGGG
This sequence comes from Lygodium microphyllum, assembly GCF_053477565.2. Lineage (NCBI taxonomy): Eukaryota > Viridiplantae > Streptophyta > Polypodiopsida > Schizaeales > Lygodiaceae > Lygodium > Lygodium microphyllum. The sequence goes on from NC_141158.1 coordinate 127,821,393, forward strand.
AATGTATGGCACAAATCCCTATGGTATGCAGCAACCAATGCATGGTGTGTTGGGTATCTCACACGCCTTACTTACGCCTACGCTCATATGGGAGTGTGCGGGTGATCACTAGGACACTGGGGCACTTTTTACTCTCGGTAGGAGAGGTTTTTTCCCCAGATTATGTGTACTATTTTGTATGTGCTTGTGGTGCACACTTACGGGCACTTACTGTGTTCGGGTGTGAACAGCCCCTTATAACTCTAAGGTATAAGGGTTATCATTTGTACTTTCAGCATACTCTCTATTCAGTACTATTGCATTGGGTGTCGTGCTCAACTCTGTCTTTCACTCTCACACTGTCTACTGCACTTCAGCTGCACCTCGATCCTCTCCCATCTGACATTTGGTATCAGAGCTCAGCTCTGAGCTCAGCTTCTGCAGAACACGCCAGTCCTGCTCCAGCGTCAGACGTCACCTCAGCACAGGTACAACCTGTCGTCAGTTCTGTCAGCAGTGAGGCGCTGTTCCACAGAGCTGCCTCAGCACGGTACAACTCGTCGTCAGCCTCCACCAGTACCCTGTCCGTCAGCAGCTCGCGAGCAGCACCAGGTCCACGTCAACGGTAGTCCCCGTCAGAGTCGCAGCCCGCCTGAGGACTTGCGACCAGCGACACGTCACGTCAGCACGCGCGCTGTTCGTCAACGCAGTCTTCGACAGTCCTGCCCGCCGTTTTTGACCACGTGCAGCCCGCCTGCCCATCGTGACTGGTCAGCCCGTCTGACGACCTGCTCCCGCCTGCCCGCCTGCCTTTGTCACGTCAGCAGCTCGCGACGTGCTGCACGTCCAGGTAAAAATTTTCAAAATTATTGTCATTCCAGCCCAGAATAAAATTCTGGAAGCGGCGGTTCACACGCGGTTGGCACAGATTTACTGGAAAAGTAAATTTCATGCAAATTTCTGACTGAATGGTCAGAAATTTTGGGGCTTTTGTGTATTTGGAGGACAGATGCATTTAAACTGCTGATACAGTCACAGACCGACTGTTTTTGACAGAGATTTTGGCAAAATTTTGGGGATTTATTCATAACAGTGTTGCACTGCACTGTTTGCACATTGGGAAACGTGCTGTGTCTGTCTGTGACACATTGAATGCACATTTTGGGGCTTTTGTAACAGACATTTGTGACAGAAATTTTGGGCAGAAAATTTTGGGGCTTTTGATGTTTTAGTGCTGCTGAGCACTAATTGCACCTTGGAAAGCGTGCATCAGTGACAGTTTTTGTGACAGAGTACCCTTTGCACATTAATTGCAGACTTGTGTTTGCTGCAATTTCTGGAAATTTGCAGATTTCCAGCCCGTACTGCATTGACATTGCTCTATTGCCTTTTGGGAAATAATGGCAAATCAGGGAGGAGATGTATTCACCTATGTGTCCAAGGAAGACCGATTGGATGGGAACAATTATTCCCTTTGGTCTTTCATGATGAAGAATGTATTAGTGGCCAAAAATTTGTGGGATTATGTCAGTGGAGAGGAAGCACGACCGGGAGTTGTGGCTCCCGCTACTCCTCCTCCAGGAGGACGTGCAAGAGGGCAACCTCAGCCCCCTCCACCTCAGCCCGCTCAGCCACTTCCCCCAAGAACTGCAGCTCAGAAAGCTTGGGATACACGGGATGCACAGGCTATGTCGCTGATTGCATTGGCAGTTCAGCGTTCTATCATTCCTCATATTCGTTCAGCAGCTTCTTCACAAGAAGCTTGGTTGACATTGGAGCAGATGTTTGCAGGAAAGAATGAGACTCGCATCTCTTTCTTGAAGAAAGAGCTAGAGACTCTAAAGATGAATGAGGGTGATTCTATGCAGGATCATCTCAACAAAATTCAGGACTTGCGGGAGCAACTCATGAATGTGGATGAGTACTACTCAGATGCGCAGCTGATTTCTACGACATTGAATTCACTGCCTCCCTCTTACTTGGCTTTTCATACTGCCTTGAACCTCACTATGAGGATTTCGAAAGAGCCCATCACTTTCATTCAGCTTGTCAGTTTGCTTCTAGAGGAGGAACAAACTAGACGGAACAGTGGTGTGGATGGTATAGCCTCTGAGCAGGCTTTTATGTCAAGGCAGAAGGGTAAAAACAGCCAAGGGAAAAATGCTTCGCAGAGTTCTGGTAGTAGTAACACTTCACAGACAAGTCAGAAACAGGGGGGCACGCAAGCCAAGAAAGGAAAATGCCATTACTGCAAGAAGCCTGGCCACTACATCACTGAGTGCAGGAAGCGCATCGCCAAAGAAAAGAAGAAGGAGTCAGGAATGTCTGTTTCTGCAGCTCCTTCCACTGCTAGTGAGTCCGCGTCCTTTGTTGCAGACAGGGACTATTGTTTTTACACTTGCAGTTATGATGTCTCTTGGGCTGATAGAGCATTTAGCTCTACAGAAGATGCTGACACTTGGTTCTTTGACAGTGGTGCTTCACGGCATATCACATCTCGTAGAGATTTGTTTGCTTCTCTTGGTGCACCTCCCGTTGGGAAGTCTGTTCAGTGTGCTAATAATGCATCATACCCTGTTCGTGGTATTGGGGAGATTCAGCTTACAGCCATTGATGGCTCTATTCTCCGCCTACAGGATGCTTTGTATGTGCCTGGCATTAAGAAGAATCTGCTTTCCATTTCTTCTATGGCACGTTGTGGTTTGCAGGTCACTTTTGATGATGACCGTTGCATGGTCCGTGACAAGGAACACATGACATTGGTCTTGACAGGTTCTTTGTGTCATGGGTTATATGAGTTGGATGCTCTTTCGGTAGATCAGTCTGCATATTTGACATCCACTCTTACTCCTGCTATGTTAGAGGCAGAGTTATGGCATGCTCGTTTGGGGCATGTAAACTATGGCAGCTTGATGCTATTACAGCGTACTCAGATGTTGGATGGATTACCTCTCTTGGAGAGACCTCCTGAGCATTTATGCGAGGGTTGCATTTTGGGGAAAATGCATCGTTTCTCTTTTCCCCGTGATGTTGCTTTTAGAGCAACAGCCAGATTGCAGCTTGTGCATTCGGATGTTTGTGGGCCCATGCAGACACAGTCATTGGGTGGTTGTTACTATTTTGTAACATTTATTGATGTCTTTACACGTTTGTGCTGAGTCTACTGCTTGAAAAAGAAGTCAGAAGTGTATGATGCATTTTTGGCTTTCAGTGCACTTGTGGAAACTCAGTCTGGTTGCAAGATTAAGACTATCCGTTCGGACCGAGGGGGGGAATACATGTCCTCTATGCTGAATTCTTATTTGCAGCAGAAGGGCATTATCCATCAGTACACTACTGCATATACTCCACAGCAGAATGGGGTAGCAGAGAGGAAAAATCGGTCACTCATGGAGATGGCCAGATGTATGCTGAAGGCAAAGAGTTTGCCTCATAGTTTTTGGGTGGAAGCCGTCATGTGCGCTTGCCACATTTTGAACAGATGCCCTACCAAGGCCTTGAAAACCGTCACACCTTTTGAGGCTTGGCACAGCCGCAAACCTTCTGTTGGCCACTTCCGTACTTTTGGGTGTCTTGCATATGCCCATATTCCACAGGTACTTCGAAAGAAGTTGGACAACAAGGCTGTAAAATGCATCTTTATGGGATATAGCAGCGAAAGCAAAGGCTACAGACTCTATGATCCCGTGACCAAGAAGGTTTTTGTCAGCAGGGATGTTGTATTTGATGAAAAATCAGAATTATCCTTGGCTGGTTTTGATACATATCAGGCTGCCCGTGATGTCTTTGAAGGGCTGCTGCCCATCACATTTGGTGATTCAGCTGGTACTTCAGCAAATGAACCTAATGTTCAGCCAGCTGCTCCTATGGAACATGCAGTAAATCAGCACATTGCTGAAACTGAAATTCAGCAGGAACTTGTACACAGTCAGGAAGCAAGACAGGTGCCTAGATGGTACACGCAGACTATGAGAGATAGTCATTTGGAAACACCCTTGGCTGGTCGTACTCGAAGGCAAACTCGACTGCATGATTCAGCACATTCCATGGAGTTTGTTATGGCAGCATGTACTCATGATAATGAGGAGCCTGAATGTTTTGAGGATGCACGACAGAGTGTGCATTGGATGGCAGCCATGCAAGCTGAATTGGATTCTATTCATAAGAATCATACTTGGGATTTGGTGTCTTTGCCAGTTGGCAAGCGTGCCATTGGTACGAAATGGGTCTACAAATTGAAAAGGAACGCAGATGGATCCATAGATAAGTACAAGGCACGGCTGGTAGCTAAAGGCTACGCACAGAAAAAGGGCATTGACTATGAGGAGACCTTTGCTCCTACCTCCCGTATGACGACCATTCGGTCTATGATTGCCTTGGCTGCACATTTTGGTTGGAAAGTGCATCAGCTGGATATAAAGACTGCATTCTTACATGGGGAACTTCAGGAAGAAGTGTATGTACAGCAGCCCATTGGTTTTGCAGTTGAAGGCTCAGAAAATTTAGTATGCAAGCTGAAAAAAGCTCTATATGATTTGAAACAAGCTCCACGAGCTTGGTACACAAAGATAGATGCCTTCTTGCTTAGTCAGGGGTTTGTAAACAGCCCATCTGAGTCTACTCTTTATGTACATAAAGAGGGGGGATCCATGCTGATTTTGTGTCTATATGTAGACGACCTTTTGCTCACTGGAACACGTGCTGATCAGATTTCAGCATTCAAAAATAATTTACAGCAAACTTTTGACATGTCTGACTTGGGTATTTTGCACTATTACTTGGGCATCCAGTTTGTACATGATGCTAGAGGCATTGGATTATGTCAGTCAAGGTACATTGGGCAACTTCTTGAGAAGTTTGGCTTACAGGATTGCAAGCCAGTTTGTACACCCATGGAACCTGGGCTCAAACTGTCATTACATGATGACAGTGATTTGTTTGATATCCATACTTATGCTCCAGCAGTGGGATGTCTCATCTATCTATGCCACACTCGGCCAGACATACAGTTTGCCGTTTCAGTTTTGAGCAGGTACATGCATCAGCCTCGTATGTCGCATTGGCAAGCTGTGAAGCGTGTGTTTCGTTACTTGCAGGGTACTAGAGCTCTTGGATTGCTTTATGCCAAGGGGGGACCACTGCAGTTACATGCTTACAGTGACTCTGATTGGGCTGGTGATTTTGATACTCGTCACTCCACTAGTGGCAATTGTTTCTTTCTTGACTCGTCATGCATTTCTTGGCTTAGCAAGAAACAATCCACTGTTGCCACGTCGTCATGTGAAGCTGAGTACAAGGCAGCCTTCACTACTGCAGTTGAGTGCGTATGGCTTAGACGCTTACTTGCTGATTTGGATGTATCTGTTACGGAGCCTACTCCTTTATATACTGACAGTCAGAGTGCCATTGCAGTGGCACGGAACCCTGTGTTTCATGCTCGCACGAAACACATAGAGATTCACTACCATTTTGTCAGAGAGAGGCTACATGCAGGTGATATCAGCCTTGTCTACTGTCCTACCACCAGCAATGTGGCAGACATCTTCACCAAAGCTCTTCCACGAGACAAATTTGAAGCATTTCGCGATGCTTTGAATTTGACGCCCTTTGGTGGCGGATGATCCTTGTACACTTGATCACTCTTCACTCCAGGGGGGTTTGTTGGGTATCTCACACGCCTTACTTACGCCTACGCTCATATGGGAGTGTGCGGGTGATCACTAGGACACTGGGGCACTTTTTACTCTCGGTAGGAGAGGTTTTTTCCCCAGATTATGTGTACTATTTTGTATGTGCTTGTGGTGCACACTTACGGGCACTTACTGTGTTCGGGTGTGAACAGCCCCTTATAACTCTAAGGTATAAGGGTTATCATTTGTACTTTCAGCATACTCTCTATTCAGTACTATTGCATTGGGTGTCGTGCTCAACTCTGTCTTTCACTCTCACACTGTCTACTGCACTTCAGCTGCACCTCGATCCTCTCCCATCTGACATGGTGTGCAAGGCCCAAAGTATTAGGGTATAGCTGGAAATATGCAAAACCCTATGTATGGCAGCATTGGCTTGATGCCTGGGGCACAAAGTAGTATGTTTGGTATTGCATCTGCACCCCCGAATACTTATTGGGCTTAAGGTATGAATGTTGGTCATGTAAATGACCTGTTTGGCATTGGTTCTGATGGTAAAATGAATGTTGTGGCTAATGCACTGTCACATAAGCCACAAATTTCAGCCGTCAACATGGTTTATCACACTGAGTTGGATGCCATGAAAGAGCACTATCTTGTTGATTCGGACTTTGCTACTATTTATGATCAACTTTGTTCTATGAGCAAGGCTCCATTTGAGGTGGTTGAGGGTGGCAAGAAGGTACCACCTATTCTACAAACTAAGGATAAGATCTTTGAGGCTGATCGTCATGTGGAAAACTTGGATGTAGCCTATGCAAAGATAAAATATGCATTTCAGAGATTGCAAGAAAAGCAAAAGAGGACAGCTAATCGCCACAAATATGCTTTGTAGTTTGCAGAGGGTGATTATGTATTGCTATGTTTTGAAAAGGCAAGGCTGAAAAAAAAGATGAAAGAAAGAGAAAGATTATATCCGAAGTTGAGTATGAGATACTATGGGCTTATGTACCCCGAAACGGCGTTTTGGCAGGTCTGAAACGGACCGGCACGGAAACGGGAGCACGTCGTTTCGGGATCCTGCAGCCCGGCCCCATTTCGCGTGGCTATCCAACACCGAAACTCATTCATGATTCTCCTTCCCCACTTCATGTCACTCGCGCAGCTCTCGAGTCTCGCCTCGGCCCTCCTCTTCCTCGGACCTGCAACAGCCAGCTCCCACCTTTATTTCCTCTTCCTCTTCCCCTTCCTCCTCCTCCTCCTCCTCCTCCTCCTCCTCCTCCTCCTCCTCCTCCTCCTCCTCCTCCTCCTCCTCCTCCTCCTCCTCCTCCTCCTCCTCCTCCTCCTCCTCCTTCTTTAATCCATTACCTAGGTCTTGACTCCTAAAGGCTAATCATATCATGGCACCGGACCCATATTGGAGGCACGTCACTCCAATCAAGGGATATGAGGACTCCGGCGGATCAAAGAAGTGGCGGTGCAACTATTGTGTATTGGAGAAATCGGGGAGTGTAACGCACATGAAAGACCATTTGGCTTGCGTTCCCAACAAAGACATCAAGCCTTGCGCAAATGTGCCGGCAAAAGTAACAATAAGTCTCCATCTTTGGCGCCGAAAGCGTATGGGTATTGAGCTAGAAGAGAATGAGTCAACACCACATGGGGCTAATGAAGCACAAGTGGGGCAAAGAGAGCCTAGTGGGCCTAGTGGCGCTAGCCAAATTGGAGGTGCCAATGGCCCATCAAAAAGAAGTGCATTCGTATATGTATCAGGTCCAAGTGCAAAAAGGACTCCATTGCCATCTTCTAGTAGTAGTGGGCAAAAGGACTCCTTGAATGGTACAAGTGTCCATGCAGGACTTCAGAGGTAGGCAATTGTAGAGGCAACTAGGGAACTCACACGCTTATTTATTCGATGTGCTATCCCTTTCAATGTGGCCACTACACATCAATGGAAGAAGACAATCAGGGCAGTAAGCCGCATAGGGTGTAAGTGGGAAGGTCCATCTGCAGATGCATTACGCACACAAGAGCTTCGAAAGGAGAAAGCATTCATAGAGGCTTAATTGGAGCCCTTGAAGGAGACATGGGTAAAATATGGATGCACAATATTATGCGATGGATGGTCAGATATGCACCAAAGGAATGTTTACAATGTTTTGGTGTCTTCATGTAAAGGCACCATGTTCATTAAGGCCATCGATGCCTCTACCTCAGATCTTACCATCACAGGAGCTTTCATTTGGGAGCACATGCGACACGTCATCATGGACATAGGAGTCCAAAATGTGGTACAAGTGGTGACAAATAATGGAAGCAATTGTGTGTCTATGGGACGTATACTCGAGGAGTTTCCTAGCATAGTATGGACTCCATGTGCATCCCATTGCCCTGACTTGCTTATTGAAGATGTTGGGCAAATATCTTGGGTGGATGACATTTTCAAGACGGCAACAAGCATGGTAAGATTTGTGAAGAAGAGGCCATCCGTCACAAGCATGTTTCGAGCCAATAGCACACTTGAGCTATTGAAGCCCTCCACCACTTGATTTGCTTATGTGTTTATTGTATCGGAGAGGTTAATAAGAATCCGTCCAAATTTGATACGGACCATTGCATGCCATTGCATGCCAAGAATGGCTCACATGGAGTGAGAGAGAGTCTACAAAGGCTCTTGCTTTTAGGCGCAATATTTTAAATGAGAGTTGGTGGGTTGAGGCAAAGGCATTGGTGAAAAGTCACACTCCTATTTACACTGTATTGCGCATCACTGATATGGAGGGGAGTACTTTGGGGTTTCTATATGAGTATATGGATAAAATTAGCGAGACCTTGCTTCGCAACAACTTTTTGCCCCAAGACAAGTAAGTTTTTGTTTAACTTTTACACATGTAATTATTTGGTATTAACAACTCCTTAATGATTGATTATTATTCTAACTTCTAAGCTTTTAACATATTTTATCTATAGGGTTGATGAGATTCGTGCAGTGTGGAATGCACGATGGGATTGGTTCCATAAACCAATCCACGTTGTCGCACATATCTTGCATCCCCTTCGGCATAGCGAGGAGTTAGAGGAGGGCTTCATGGAGTACATGAGGCGCCTCATAGGGGATGATTTAGATATGATGAGAAAAGTAGAGAATGTTTTGTTGGCATTCCGCAATTATTCTCTTCATTTTTGCCGACCCACAGCTAGGTTTCGAGAGACACAGCTTCAGCCTATCTCTTGGTGGGAGAAATACAGCAATTGTGCTCCTACTTTGATATATGACTGGTGACTTTTATCTTTTGAATCTTGATTATCTAATGCATTATGCAACCTAGATAACAAATTCTGTAATCTATTGCCCACTCATATGTTGATTTTGCGGCATGCATATTAGCAATTGCCAATTACTTAACCTCACTCTCTTAAATTTGAATAGAAACGCATTGTCATTCGGGTCCTCTCACAAGATTGTAGTTCAAGGCCTGCTGAGAGAAACTGGAGCACATGGGTCCTCTTCCATACCAAAAAGAGAAACAAGCTCACAACTGCCCAGTTGGAGCGTTCAGTGTTTTACTATTGCAATCTCTAGCTTCTTGAGAGGACCGCTCTGTCCCCTGAGCCTTCACATGTAAATTGGTAATGATTAGTACTATGTATAATTAACTTTTTCAACCTTGAGTCCTTGACACTTGGCATTGCTAATGCTTGGAAGTTGGATTGTAAATTGTGATATGTATAAAGTTTGAACATTGAACATATTGAATCTCCTCTCATATGATATATCTTTGTCTTGTTTACCTTTACAGGTGAATGTTGACAAGATTGATATAGAGAAGGTGCGTAACATTCCGCAGATACCATAGGAGGAGCGGGAGATCTACTCCATGCTCTATGAGGAGCTATCCGCACCGGTACATGAGACTCGTGCACAGAGGAGGGTTAGAGTGAGGGCCACACGTAGTCTTGCATCACAGGCAGAGTTAGAGTCTGAGTCTAGGGATGAGGCTGAGACTGCTTCATCAACTTCTCAATCAAGCCTCGGAGTCGGACAAGAAGATGGTGCACAGATCCTCAAAGTCCGGATGACTCGTAATATACAGAAGTCAGTTTAGCAGTACAGAGTCCAGACTAGAGTTGTCGGTTGTTCATTGATGTTGATAGTAGATACTTATAGCCTCATCGGACTTTGGAGTTTTGACAAATAATAGATTATTCACATGACATAGTTACTATCGTTGTATCTTGATCCCACTTATTATGCATCTTCATATGATATGAAGACTCAAATTTTTGTATGAAATTTGAATACATATTGTAGGCATTAATATATTTACATACCGATATTACTATATTTTTTTTAGTGAACAATCCGAAACGTCGTTTCCCCCTTTCCAAAATTTGGTCGAAACTCCGAAACTCCGGTTTTTCCCGTTTCCAAAACTCCCTCGTACTATGCTATTGGCCTTTCCAGGTGTTGGAGAAGATCGGCGATGTGGCATATCGGCTGAAATTACCTCCACATTAGCTAATACACAATGCCTTTCATGTCAGTTTATTGAGACGTTTTCATGGTGATGTGTCACAGGATATGTCTGTTGAAATTTAGCTTGAGGTTGAGAAGCTGGATGAGATTTTAGTACCTGAGTAGATTTTGGCACATAAGGAAAGAAAGGCCAAAGGTAAAGTTTCTAAGAGATACTTGGTGAAATTTCAGAATTACTCACCAATGGATGCCAAATGGATGGAAGAGGATAACTTGGCAAATCATCCTCAGTTGTTGAGTTGTTGTAACTTTACCAAGATGCCTTTTAATTAGAGCCGACTTTAGTTCTTTAGTTCAAGCTCCATTAGGTTCAACAGAGCAAGGGTTGGGAGTATTGCCTAATGCTGAAGGGGGAGGTAGCACTTCCACTCCACCACTTATGGATAGCTCTCATATGTACTGGATCTCGGATGTATTCAACATGCATCCAAGGTACTGCACTGACAGTATGTTTACCATGAGGTCACTATTTAGTGTACTAGTCACTCTGAGATGTATATAAATGAGTATGAGTTTCACCCAAGCACTAGAACTATACTTTCGTATCAGCTTATGATCAATTTGGCATGAATTTTGCCTCAATTTTGAGATAAAAATTATGATTGGTTCAGTTCAATTCCTAATCAGCTTGAGAATCATTTATAGTCACTTTTGGAATTAGTTTTTGCATTGATTGCTGGTGACTTTTTGCAACAAGTTTGTGATCAATTTGAGGTCACATTCGCAACAGTTTGTGATCAATTCTCAAATTAGCAAGTGATCAATTTATGATCAGATTATGCTCGGTTTTCAATGGTTTACATCTGGTTTCATGAATGACAGCATATGTTATGATGCCATTGATGCTATGCTATGATTTGGTTTTGCCAGATAAGTTGAGCTCATGAGAAATAGACATGTCACATGATAATCTGACAACGTTTTTAAGATTCTTTATGAGTCTTATGTTATATTATGATTGGCTGGTAGTTTTCAGCATATGTTGGGCATATGAAATGGTTGAGCGACAGTGCACAATGGTGTTGACTATGATACCCGGTAGAATTCCAATCCACTATTTTGCTTTTGATGCATCTGGCAATACAATCGAGGACGATTGCAAGAATTTTAAGGGGAAGGGCTATCATGTGGACATGTATTTTTGAAGCTTCACTTAACATGTGGATTAATTTTTAATCACATGGTCAAGTAAATGTTGCACATGTGAGGTGCAACTAGGGTTAGGGTAAATTTATGAGCCCGGGAGCCAAGGAAATCACGCGAGCAAATCATAGGATGTCAAAGGCAAAAGTTACTATAAGTTATGCCGCACAGGTACTTGGTGGTATCTAGTGCCAATTGTTGGCCTAGGCCATTGATTTGGCCATAAGTGTCAGTTGGTGACATTAGAGAAGTGGCATTTAATGGTACCTAACCCCAATCTTATGGTCAAAGATGGCGCAAAGACACTTTGGGATGGAAGTTGCCTCGCCAATTTAATTATTGGCAAGTCAGACTATTTTTCAATGCATTGAAATAATTATTAGATTAATTTTCAGTATTTAAATACTGAAAATTAATATTTAATTATGGATAATGCTGAAAAAACCATTTAGAAGGCTGCCACTTGTCAAAAATGCCCATGCAAGTCTGAAAAACATCTTTAGATGCTGGGGAGAGGCATTTTAGTGTATTCAACTTGCAAGAGAGATGGAGGAGATGCTGTTGGTCTGATTTGCAGCCATTGGAGGATCTTCTGAGGCAGCCAGGGGCAAGAGAGGACCAATCAACAGCAGGTGACAGCATCTACAAACTATTGACACAGGGCAACAACAGTAAATGACTGATTTTATTTGGTTCTTTGCATCTACAAGCTGTTGAGACAGGGCAGCAGCAGTAAATGACAGACTTTTTTCAATTCCTTCGCGAAGAAAGTCTGAATTTTCTCTCTCCTCAATATTCTTTCTCATCTCCCAACCCTTCCACAGCCTTGCTCTGAAGATTACAGCATTGAGATTACCAGAGACTGAGTAATTTTAGATTTCTCTCCTGTAAGCCCTAAACTGCAGCAGCAGAAATTAGGATTTGGCAGCAACCTCGAGAAGCGTGCTAGAAATTGGAAGTTTCAAGACTTGGATTCAACAAGGCTAAGGCTATTTTTAGTCAAATTCAAGTGGAGGGACCAGTAAATCAACGAATTTGGGGTATTTTCCATCTCCATCAAAGCACGGCAATTCAGATTAAAGACTTGCTGGTCATTTTGGACAACAAGGGGAGTTGAAATACCAAAAGCGATTGGGAGAATCCCATTGTACATCAACTTCTTCTTCAACTAAGTTAAATAAATACCGAAAGGAACACCAGTTTTGGGGCCAACATGGTGTCCATTTTCCAAGATTGTAAGTTATTTTGCATTTCTCAATATTATAATTTCTATAAATAGACATGCAGGCCACCACTCTCCCTTAATCTCATTTTTGCAAGCTTCAAGAGCCATATCTAATTCACTTCATTATTCATTGTGTTCACTATCTCTAAGTTACCCTAACCGTAACCTTAACTGTGTTCTATGTTTATCAGTCTGTGCTTTGTCATACGATTGGTTTTGTGTTTTGTGTTTAGAGCATTTCTTCATACCAAGTATTTATGAGCATTTATTAGCCCTTGAATTGACATTAATTGATTGATTGATTGATTGATTGATGCCTAGTTTCTAATATCACTACCACTCACATTAATGGCTAATAAACTAATCTAGGCCAAATCTATCACCAAATATCACCTAGTACCTGTCAAGTACAACTTATTACAACTTTTGCCTTTGACACCAACTAATATCTCGAGGTCCTTGGCCCAACATTATGAAATAACTAACTTGTACATTACATGTGCGTCTCACGTTTACACATTTGATTAACAAGCTAATCAAATGCTAAGCAAAGCTTCAAATTTTAACGTCCAACAACTAATACTACACCTTGTCACAAACATGAATATATAGAAAACCTCACCCCTTTTTGGAGCTTTTAGAACCGACACTTTGGATAATTCCATTTTAACATCTTCAAATGCCAACTTGCATGCTTCTATCCATTCAAAAACATGGCTGTGAGATAAAAGATTCTTCAAGGATAATGAACATTTAGCCAATGCATTAATGAGACAAATGATATCATAGAGGTAGTCATGGATCAGATAACATAGTGGATATCTATTGCCAAATTGCAAAATGTCCCAATAAACTTTAACCAATCTATTACATACTAATGGTGCTAATGATGTCATATGAGTAGCTGTGAATAGGCTTACTAGGTTAGCAAACTTTAAACCAAGCAAGTAAACAATAGACTTTGTTACATTTCTACAGACTGGATCACCAGAAGATATTGTTACACTTGTAGCAAGATGCTTTTTCTCATTTTTACAAGATTGAGCATGTCCTCACATAATCATCCCAAGTCAAATAGACAGACTGAGAGTACTGATCTGACTTTGGAGCATATCCTCAAGACATATGTCTCATTTAGGTAGCCTAATTGGGAAAGGTATCTTCAGCAATTAGAGTTTGCTTATAATAGTATATTGTAGTAATATGCATTTGGCCGCTAGATTTAGCTCCACTCATGTTAATGTATGGAATTGAGCCCAACTCTCAGATTTTTGTGGCCTTGGAAAAGTCTCAAAATCACCAAGCTTGAGATTTCTTCCATGACATGCAAGAGATACTTGAACTAGCAAAAGATAGTGCGAGAATAGCTCATGGCCAAGCCATCAGTTATGAGAACCAAAAGGGATCTCAAAGAAGTTTGAGCATTGGACAATGTGTTTATCTAAAGATTCACAAACAATCCATACTGATAAGCATTATACATTATCTTCCAAGTATTGTGGTACTTTTAGAATCACAAAGAAAATAGGATCTATTGATACCAACTAGCTCTTCCATCAGATTTTTTTTGTAAATCAAGTTTTTCATAGGCAATTGCCAAACTATGAAGTTATTCCTCTTGAGGAAAATATTTGGGATGGTATCCGTATATATTTTCTTCCACAAACACCTAAGATTGTGAATGGACTCCTCATTGTAGACATTGTGCTTATGCCGAGTATTTGATCAAATGGAAAGACGGACAAAGAGGTTCGCAACTTGGAAAGTATTAGAAATCTAAAACCTCAGTCTCCAACTCCACTTATGAGAGCATCAATGATGCTAAAGGGGGTAAGTACAATATGTCCACATCATAGCAGACCCTACCTTGAGGCACACTGAAGTGATTGTATAACCATATGGGGGAGAGCTAGCCTATCAGATTGGGAGTTCAGTGTGCAGGCAGGGGCATACTGTATATGGCAGCTAGTGTGGCCAATCACTTATAAAAGAAGACCCAAGCCTCATTCATGAATCATGGGGGACAACCCCACAAGCATAAGAGCTCACAAACATCCTATGGGCTAGCATAGCATGAAATACAAGACCTGATGGTATGGAATGCCTGTGTTATTGGTGCTCGCACCCATTTTAAGGCACTGAACACCCAGCGAGGGGAAGCAATTGGATCCTATGGCATTGTCCTACTCAATTCTCTAGGATGTCCGGTAGCTTGTGGGTAACTTGGCTCCTTCTCAGAACCAACCTCCAACCAAGTGTAGGCAAACTGCCACTGCTGCAAGTTGCTATGAGAATCTGGAGAAGATGAGGTAGAATAGCACCAGCTATGTGCCCCAATAACAAGGCTGCTGTACTATTGCCACATGGCAGTTGGACTGCCCACCCAGCTACCCACCAGCAGCAATGCCACATCATCATCACTGCCATCCCAGCCACCCTAATCATTGTGACTACGGCTTGCACACTACAGCTTGCAGCCACAGACTGTGCCATTGACTTCTGCCATGTGGCATTGGCACTGTCTGCACCATGGGTCTGTCAACCATGCCTGCCATTCAGACGGCCTATCTGGGATGCCCATTGTCCCTCTAGAAGGGCGTGTCCTTCAGGACTGCACCTTCCTCCCACCTTTTGTAAGTCTCTGTATATGGCAGTCAACCTAGAAATTGGCACGCAAACCTGTGCTGAGCCCATTGTCCCTCTAGAAGGGTGTGTCCTTCAGGACTGTACCTTCCTCCCACACTTTTGTAAGTCTCTGTATGTAGCTGTCAACCATGAAATCGGCACACAAACCTGTGCTGAGCCTGACATAGGTAGGTGGGTTACAAAGAGCCTAGCTAGTAGCCACCAATTTGCTGAAAAGTGCCTCAAAACAAGATAGTTGTATACGTATAATGGTTTTCCAGTCAAGTGTGAATCTTCAAAATGTGCCAGAAACTCTGATGAGAATCAAAATAATTGGAAGTAACTTACATACAAAAAAGACGCTGAAATTGACACTGACAATTAACCTGCTGAATGAGGATCTAAACAACCAAGGACTAGTGTACTTAAATACAACATAAAACTGTGAAGCTAAAAACCGTCTGCAAGCATTAGCAGCTAAAAGCTACACACCTTAATAGCATCAATGTTCTTTTGTTTTATATCAGCGGCAGAGTGAAGGGATGTAAACTTGGCCAAAGAAGTCAAGAATGCATCACGCTGGGTTTGCATGCACATGACAGCTGTAATGTGCACAGCATGGCGAAAGCCTTCAAGGCATTGAAAGGTAATAACTTCATCTTCACTCTGGTCCAAGGGAACACTAAACGCAGCAAGCATAGGTGCCCAAGAGACCTCTACCATTGGTCGTAGAATCTCAACATCTGAGGCAGCATAATAAATACTCCTGCAAATGTGCAACAGTTTAATTTCTATTAAGACAATTACAAGTACTCCTAAACAGAAGTTCTAGAAAATGCATTGCACTAACAAGAACCATTAGTGCTTACTCTGATTTGCCGGCTTTTGCCTTGAATTGCTCTTGCATGTGACGAATGACATCATCACTTGTTTCTAACACTTTATCCTCACTTCGTTTTCGAATAACAATGTTCAGGATTGCATCAAGACCCAAATATCGATTTGCATTTGTGGGTTGCCTGTTTTGAGGAATCATTGGGTCTGCTTTCATCTTTATTTCATTCTTTACAATGCGATCATACAACGCTCCCATAAAATCTTCAGGCAAATCCTTTTCATTATCAATCCCTCTGTTATTCCGCAGAAAATCCGCCTTGGACATCTGCACAAGACTCCAATAAGGAAAAGATGAGGAAAGATAAAATCAGCTATAAGTGCAAACCTCATCCACCATCCAACTCTTGAAAGTTCACAAATATTCACAAACATCAAGCACCATACCAACCTTGTTTTTCACTGTCGGGTTGTGAGCATCCGTATTTAACAAAATTACAGAGTAGGCAAGCACATAAGCGGTATCTGCACTGGAAAAAGCCTTTGGGTTGCATTTGCAATACCTCTCTGCAAACTTTTCCATGATGCGATCTATTTTTTGGGCCTCACCGGGTAACCTGAAACCCGATAGAAGAGTCCTGATTGCATCATCAAACTCCATCCCTTGAAAATTGAAAGAATCTACATAGGAATGCATTACTTTCAAAGAAAGCTCCTCATTTTCTCCAAGATAATCTCCAATCATTGTTTTGTCCAAGCCTGAAGCACTTTTCAGAAATGTAGCTATTTCTTCAGGTGATTCTCTCACTTTATTGGCTTTGACAAGAAAATCAATTCCTTTTCGAGGTTTCTTGTTAAAAAGGGATATTCCTTCCTGCACTCAGGTCATAAACAAGTATCAGCAGCTGACAAACTCACTCATCATTGCTAAGGTCAGGTGCCTAGAATTAAATTAGTAGCAACAGGCATGTTACACAACAATGAGAGTTTGGACTTATCTACCTGTAATTCCAACTTATAGGCACGACGCAGCTCAAAAGTTGCAGCTTCTGATGTTTCATTTGTCACTTCTGCCCGAGCTTCTATTCCCTCAGCAGTTTCTTCTGTACCATCCTGGATTGTGTTTAAACCAGTGTTTCCATTTTCATTGCTTTCTTCTGTCTCGGTTGTTTTATGGTAATGTGCATCAGTAATGCGTAGCTGCTTATTCATCCAGTCTCCCATGGATCTTAACACGGCAACAAGGCATTTCATTGCAGAAAGTTTCAGGGTTGCATCTTGCAATGGAGCCAAACTTGTGGCTGCACCAGGGGTAACACCCTGAGCAGTTTTCAAAAGACCATTGACCATCCTGCTAATAAAAAGGCAGCAGCAGTTAGGACACACATCAGCCACAATCAAACCAAAATGACTTCTCAAGTCTGTTCAAATCATACCTCTCAAAAATGTTGGACGAGTCAACATCACAGTCATAATTCACAAATATGTCAACAAGAATTTGCGAATCGACGCACAGCTTTTCCAGAAACCTTAGCACTACCATTTTTTGCTGAAAATTTGGCTGTGATACATTTTCCAGTACTCGAAGAACGATCATTGGAAAAAACACTCCGATTTCTGCTTTTAACCCTGACCGAAATCTGGACACCAGACTCATGAAAATTGAGCAGGACAACTGAAATATATTCATTGTTGCAGAAGCACTATTCTTCATGAGCGACAAGCACAAGTATTGCTTAATGGCTCCCAAAAACCTGCATGGAAAGTAGCACTGCAAAAGCTAAATGTCTTTACCGTGCAAGCATAAATAGAACATGAAGAAAGCATTCTTGCATGACAGCCAGACTATCTGTATTTACTCCTGTATGACTAATACCACATGTTTGGGACGAATGATAAAGAGCATGGTGCATCACTAATAAGAAGGCTAGTAGTTCACCTATCACTTTTACGGAAGATTTCTCCTGCATTTTCCAGTAAAATCTTCAGAAGTTCCAAAGCAATAATTTTCCCACGCATGGAAAGTGGATCGACCCCTTCTTGAGGTGACGACTTCCATGAAAGCTTGCAAAGTGCTCTGAAGACCAGAAATGCATCCCTGCAAAGCTTATTCGTTATCTGTAATTCTAGATCTCCATCCCCCAAGTCAACATCTGAAAGCTCCCCTTTTCTTTCTTCCAATGCACTTTTGTACATGCTTATCTCCCAATATTTTGCATCAAGCATATCTTTGTCTGTAGATTCGAGATAATTTGTTGGATCCGCACCCTCTACCGCCACTGTATCAAATGCTCCATCATGGCCAATTGATTTGATAGAAGGTGACGGATTCAAAACTACCTCAATATCCTGTACAACCTTAGTTATGAAGCTTTGTACGAATTGTGTTATGTTGGAGTCAGAAGTCGACCTCTCAGCAGGCTCCATTAGATCTGCTACCACAATTGGCTGAACAGGCACAGTTGAAGAGTCTGCTTCCATTCGTCTGAACACAATAACAAGCATTTGAATCAGAGATGCTTTGGCTGTTGTCTGATTAACGACAACTTTGCTTCCAAGGTAGATATCGTAGCATGTGCGAACAGCTTTTAAGAGGCTGTCCCCATGAACTCTCAACGGAACGGAAGTTACAGCAGAAAGCAGTGTTTTCAGCACAAGGAGCTCAATAGCATCGTCTGCTAACTCATGGCATTTGCAAACGGCCTCCATAAGCTGCACAAGGATCATATTTTCGACAGCATTGGCAGAATCGACCTCTCCCCGGAGATGGCCATGGGAGATCAACTTTTGGATGGCATCCAGGGCGTGTTCGACCACCTTGACAGATGCTGTTTCGCATGCCATGACCAAGGGCTGCAGGATGAAGACGGCATCCTCCACGCTGAAGCATCGGGAACCGTCAAAGAGCGGGCTCTCGAGGTTCTTAGGGACGGGCTTCTGATCCACGGCGCCATCTGCATTAGGGGAAGAGGAGGCATCTGCTAGCGCTTGGAGCTTATCGATCACGGCCTTGCATGACTGGACGAGCTTCGAGTGCTTGCGCCAAGCGGCATTCTTGATGATCTTCTCGAGAGCAGGGTTGAGGACGCGAGCGAGGCGAGAGGGACTGCTCGATGTCGGCGATGATGGAGCAGCGGCAGCAAGAGGAGAAGCCGCTGCCATGGCCAACGAAGCTCGCAGAGAAGTAGCAGATGGAGAGCTCCCTCAGATTCTAATCGCACTCTTTTTTGTTGATGCAGGCATGCCCCCATTCAAACACGCCTCCATCGGAAAAAGAAGAAAGAGACACCGGAAGTGACTGGTCACATTTTCCTATTCAATCGCTAACTTATGCAACAACAGCTTATTGCGACGAAACATGTTGACACGGCTTCATGATCGTGTTTTGTATTTCTCCAATCTACTTAGGCTGGTGTAAATGGTTACACACCAAGTGGACAACCGCCGCCCAGAGTATGGGCATGCACTCTTTGAAACTGGGCGCGGATATAGGTGTCATACCTTTATACACCTAATGAACACGATTTGTAAAAAAATAATAAATAATAAACTTATAAATTTTTTGATTGGTTGCAAATGTAAAAAGTGCACCTTTGTCCAACACTTTACAGAGTGGGCCTATTTAGCAGGTAAACAACAGGTCATGTCCTCTCTAGTGTGTAAAGGATTGCAGATGCTCAACCCTTAAATAATAAGTGTTTTGATTGGTTAAAGTTTACAAAGTGGGCATCATTTGGTGTGTAACCAGCCTTAGCCTACCCAACATTAGGAAGCGCATGTGAAAATACATCCAAAGATGAGTTGGTTGACTTGACGTATGCAACCATCAAAGGAAAGGATACAATCAGTTGAGATTATGCATGTAGCTCAACTAGAGGAGAGAACTATGCATCAAAACATTATTCTTACTCCTTTTTTTTTAATGATGGCTATATGATATATCTCTATTGATGTTGTAGTTCACATGTAGGGGTCGTCACCTATTACAAATAATCGTCAATATGAGTACTCAACCATTAGCGGCAAATAGTAGTGAATAGGTCAATGCAACAAAAAGAACTCCAAAAAGTAAAAACATCTAAGCAAGCACAGTGTAGAGACGATATGGTGACATGTTTTGGGTACTTTCAATCAACCATAAAGGCATTCGAGACCATGATCATTGGTTCAATGTAGAAATGGCCACTTAATCCAACAGTTGTGTTTCTGTCCCAAATGTGTTCCACTTGTGTCATCATGAGCACATGTGAATTCAAGTGTTGAGATTGATCCTATGGACTAACATGCTTACAACTACTTGGAGGAGCTGTTATTTAGTACCTTCAATCATTCCTCCAATGGCTTGATATCTAGCTGTCTAATCTTGGAAGACACACCTCCTTAAATATATGCCTTCATTGGACTTGAACAAATGGAAGTGACCACTATTTATAGTATGCAAATTGATGGAATTTACTATGAAAATAAGATGACTTTTATTTTATTTGTTTTTTGTAGATTTTATCTATTTGTTGTATGATTCATGACATTACGCAATGTTGCATGTGACACTAAAAACATTATGCCTAGTAGATATATGAAAGGATACTAGTGCATTTTGTGATATGATGAGCTAATTATTAAACATAGGATTATTGGTTAATTATCGATTCAAGTCCAATAGTGAGCATATTTTCCTATTAAGAGCCAACTCTCCTTTTATATTTAGTCAAATTGATCTCGGACTTACTTGGGCCTTACAGAATAAATATTTGAAGGAAACACATTTTAATGAATAGAAATTATTTATTGTTGGATGCTTCATAGTGTCGAGTCACGACTATGCTCAACAATGAGACAAGTGTGGATCTTTTATTGTTTCAAGATGGTTCAAATTCTCTCATAGCCACTGGCTACCCTCAAAAAGAGTAATAGCAACGAATAGTATTGAGATTTTAGTAGACACACCTTGAGCTCACTCATTTTGTAGTCTCTTCCAAGTCGAAGGGTATCTCACGATCCTTATGCAATCATCATGTTTCGCAAGCTCTCAATCTAGATGAGTGCGCTACCATAAGCCTCGAGTTGTTGCCGTGAGAAAAATGCAGAGACAAGGAAAGAGCGGAGACCCACTAAGCAATAGGCAAAAACTTTGAGAAGGAAAACTCACAAGAAGTTTGCACACACTCAAGTGACCTATTCCAATATCTTTTTTCTATTTTATACATTCTTTTGAGGGTTTCCACCCTTTTCAGTCCCTCCAGCGTGTAGCCCATTCGAATGGCTCCATGATGAATTTTCTTTCGATACAATAGTATAGGAGCTACAGGGACTCTACTCCACAAAAATATTGCAAATACATGGGATTGAGCCCAACTCTCGACTTTTATTAATCACATTATCCAACATGCATTTGCTGATATGGATAAAAATTTTAATCATTCCCATTGTTGTGCACTCCCTTGCTTCTCTATTTACTTTAGGTTTCTAATGGGTTTAACATTACCCCCCTCCTAGACTTGTGCCAATCCTAGGGCACTTCTTGGGGTGGGTTGTCATGAGGGGCTTTTAATGATCAATGTTGTGCATTTATTGACAAAGTTCAAGATTATGGATGTCGATGAGGATTTGTGGTTGTGTGTTGGATGATCATAGTGAAGTCAAGAGTGATCTCATTGTGGTGATGACTAGTAGGGTCCTAGGGTGGGATCACGGATGGTGGATGTCGCATGGCCACTAATGTTAAGGGATCTTTATGGATTCTTACGGTATCTGCAACGTACTAGTGCTCCATCTTCTAAGGGGTGTGTCTATCTTACTAGTGCTATGTCTGGTGCTCACGGGGGTGCATTTGGGAGTTGGTTTGAATTTCAACTAAGCTCTAAATGTTGTTCATCACTTGAGAAGCAAGTTCATGCAAAGAAAAGTGCACTACAATGCTCACAAGGAGACAAGTTTTCCAAGTGACTCGAGATGCCCTACCCTTGATGAGCCTGAGTGTGTGCTATGGAGATATGGAGACATGGCAAAGGGGTTGAAACTGCAAAGTGATCCGGTGTAAGGACCCCTCGGTGCAATGATTGTGCAATATGCCTACCTAAATTGGACTTTTCCTTTTTTTCCCCTCTTTTTATGGGGTTTTTTTTTTTGGATGAAGGTGCAATCAACTTTCATCCTTGAGATAGAGGTGGTCGGAGTGCTCTCATTAGGCAACCCTTGTCGAGCAAGTAAGTCTTAACTGATAGTCATAAGTAGAGTGGAGACTCCAAATAGAACGAATGAATGCATTTGGCAAACTGACTATCCACCATATCTTCCAATATAATTATGCAATTAGAAGGCAAGAGCAATGCACAAGGGTGTAGGATCCATCCTCATAGGGGGTGTGTGGCTACTACACACCGTGTCACCAATAGCCAAAGCTAATTACAGATAGCAATGAATGATGCATGTAGATAGTTATTGAATCTCCTAGTAAATTCACATAACAAGGGAATTATGTCCCTTCGCTAGAAAAAATACGTCTTCTCATACTCACTAGCCTAAACGTTAGTAGGAACCTCAAGAAAATTGTACCTGCCATGCTCTTTCTCACTATACTACTTATGTGTGTGAGGTATGGGCAATACATAGGGTCGGCTCACTGTGCTTCATATGTATATATGTACGCATCACAAGCAATCCTTTCATTTTCTGAAAGAGGATAGTGCTATTCAGGCTAGAAAAAATATGTATTCTCATACTCACTAGCCTAAACGTTAGTAGGAACCTTAGGAAAATTGTACCTGCCATGCTCTTTCTCACTATACTAGTTATGCGTGTGAGGTACAAGCAATATGTAGGGTCCACTTGATGATGAAGAGATAGGTACCCAAAACACCATGTCCTTCAATTCATGCTCATCATACCGTATGTGGCCAAGATGGGCCACTAGTCTCTCTTTTGTAGGCTCATAGGTCATCAATTTGAATTATGGTCCAAAATTAAACTTTTTCAAGGTTGTAGTGGCCACTCCCAACAACTAGGCCTTGAGCTCCTCAACGTGATCTATCTAGAACTTTACAACAATAGAAATTACCCTATGATACATTCTTTACTAGGCAAAGATGATATGCTTGTGCACAACTACTTGCTGTTTGTATTGACTTTCTTATAAGAGGGCACTGTAGCTCGTCGCACAGTTGTTCTAGCATTGGTCGATTCCCTCTTGCATATACCAATTAACCACCTTGCTCGTGAGAGCTAGTTGTAGAGTCATTTGGTTGCTACCCATCCTTTTTAGAGGCCACCTCCCCTACAAATTGCCCTTTCTTTAGTTCCAACAATTTTGTTTGTATTATTTGAAGGGTAGTCAACATTAGCTATAGCTCTAGTTGTCCTTCACAAACTTTCTCCTTCCCTTGCTAGTAGTTTGACCTCCCTTTACTAACTATGCATTAGCCTTCCTTACAAGATCCTCCTCCCTTTTGTGTAGATCTTCATCCTTTTTGTGTAGCTTTTATTCCCTCTTACATAAATCTTCTTGAGAAGATAAATTTGTATATATGAGAAAATCTTTATGTTCTTTCAAGCGTGCCACTTGCTCTTGTTACAAATTTCTTAGAGCCTATGTTATAGTTGAAGTGAGATAAGATTTTCCTTGCTTTGACCAACGTGCTTTTGTTATTTTCTCCCTTCTTACCTCTTATACCATGTCTTCTATTGCCATACCAATCTCCTCCTTCCATTCTCCTTTTTCCTCATTCTATCGTGTCTGCCCATGTTATGCCTTGTTCTCTATCTTGTGTGGTAATGGTTGTTGCGGTCATGATGCTTGTACTTCCTTCAAGGGGGTTGTTTTTTGCAGTTACTACCAAGCCTGCTATGAAGATCCTTGCAACAGGAACTCCCAAGGTAGTGCATACAAGCCAAATGAGTGCAATCATGTAGATTATCATGCAGAACTTGGTCTATACACTTGTTAGTGTACCTGGGTCTTTTATAGCATCGTCCTAGTCCTTGTCAGTGATCCCACAACATCATCAATCCAAAAATGATTTAGATTTTGATTGATGATACTCTTAAACAATGTCTTTCACGAGTCCCTTTGAAATCCTACTATGGTCAATGCACTGGGTATGACATAATCTACCCACCGATTTTTAGGTGGGACTAGATGTGGTGTAGATCAGATGTGAGACTTGTGCGTAGCCTGTAGAAGAAGCTCTCTCTCTCTCTCTCTCTCTCTCTCTCTCTCTCTCTCTCTCTCTCTCTCTCTCTCTCTCTCTCTCTCTCTCTCTCTCTCTCTCTCTCTCTGTGTGTGTGTCTATAAAATTGAAAGTACAACTCATAAAACTTGAAATAGACTTAAAGAAGAGTAAAGTAAAATCGAGCGACACAGTATTGGGTGTAATTTTTCCCCATACATGGAGTGGGCATCTCCTCCATGCCGTATTTATAATATTAAAATGAATCTTGCTTTGCCCAAAGATAGGCCCTTTACAATCACTCTTTTTGTAAAAGAGTTTGAGTTAACTAAATAAATAGATTGTTACAATCATTTGCACAACTTCCAATTGTTGAGAGCCATTAAATATTTCTAAAATATCTTCAATATATCTTCTAAAAATTTGAAGTATCAACAAATATTTACAAAGAGGATGTATGCATGCCTTAGAATAAGTAGCGGCGTGTCTCTTTAAAAAATTTAATGAAGAAGTCCATGGAAAAAATTGCACTTGTCGCATGTATCCAATTCATATTGCTCTACACATTAGCTGTCAAAACTTTAGAAAATCATGTTATAAAAATAATTAAATGAATAAATGTAGCTAGCCATAATAATGGAATTCCATTAAATAATCAAATCACGTAGATGCTAGCACTTGAGATATGATATATTGTGGCATCACCCACGTACAGCTTCACCCGTGTTCGCACCTGCAAGTCTCATGCCCAGAAAGGATATGCATCCCCATCAACCTTCTGTCCAAGACAAAAAATAATTCCCTCCTAGGAATGTGCCCCATGCTAAACAGAGAACCATTCAAGGCACTCATCTCATCAACGTGCACACAAAGGAGAACCATTGAAGGTGCTCATCCCCTTGTGTAGGTGTCACCTGGCAACATACCTCGGGGTGGGATAGAAATTGTCCTCAAATGCTATTAGCTGGATGTGGAGTTAATAAATGTTGGAAACCATGCAAAGCATGTGCCGTCATCCATTGAGCTTCCTCAATAGGACAATTTTGAAAGTTTATATGATAGCGAGGATAAGTATTGCCAGTGTTGCGAGTGGTCATATAATCAGCATCAATAATTGATTCAGGAATTCAAAGTTCATGATTATCTTCTAGCAAGGGTGGAGAATCAAATACGGGTTGGGTAGGTAATGATCCTTTAATGGATAGAGAAGACTAATATGAAATGTATTATGA
This sequence comes from Lygodium microphyllum, assembly GCF_053477565.2. Classification (NCBI taxonomy): domain Eukaryota; kingdom Viridiplantae; phylum Streptophyta; class Polypodiopsida; order Schizaeales; family Lygodiaceae; genus Lygodium; species Lygodium microphyllum. The sequence goes on from NC_141158.1 coordinate 127,846,763, forward strand.
GTTTTACAATGTACAGGCAATTCTAATCTAAAAGCATTAGCATTGATACAATGAAGAATTTTGAAGAGACCATAAAATTGAGGTGCAAACTTAGCATTAGGATTCTTCTTAACACTATGTAATCTATATTTCTCAATTCACAACCAGACATAATCACCTTCTTTAAAACACATAGCTTGGCATTTCTTATTAGCTTGTTGAACATAGGATTGCAAGGCCTTAGCAATCAATTGTTTAACTCGTTCAAAAATAGTGAAACGAGTATGAATCCAACCATCAGCATCATAGGAGGGACTTTCTGACTTAAATGAAATGTTGGTGTTGGCATTTTGCGACCATAGACAATTTCAAAAGATGCTTTGTTGGTGGCAGAGCAAGGTGTATTATTGTAGACAAATTGTAAAAGATACAAATATTGATCCCATGTGCCAGGTGAAGAGATAGTATATGCACGAATCAAATCAAGAATGGTGCTAATAGTAGCTTCTGTTTTGCCATTAGTTTCAAGATGAAAGGCTGAACTAAAATCAATTTTAGTACCAAAATTAGAGAATAAAGTTATCTAAAAATTATTGCAAAAACGGAGATCTCAATCAGATACAATAATGTGTGGCAAACCATGATGTACAAATATATACTTAAGATAAAGATTAACAGGTTGTGAAGAAGTTAGAGTTTTCTTGTATGAAATAAAATATGCTTGCTTACTAAATCTATCGATAATAGTCCAAAACATATTATTTTGCGAAGAGGTCAGTGGCAAACTAGTAATAAGGTCCATTTAGATTTGTTTCCCAGGTGAGTTGGAAATAGGTAAAGGTATTAACAAACCATATTACTCACCATGATGTATTTTAACTCGTTCGCAAACAAGACATTCAAAAACAAATACAGAAACATCTTGATTCATGTGAAGCCAATAAGAATCTTCTTGTCTTGGGATTAGAATTTGAAGTAGGTTGGCTTATATTATTATAAAAGTTCTCATCCAAGGTTAGTAATTAGGACGATTCTTTCCAAATTGAAAGTTGGAAGCATGAAAATAATTAAGACGAGAATTGTTGTTACCCATATTATTTTTCGTGGAAGCTAGAAGTTGTCGTAGATCTTTAGTTTTTTTTTCTTTTCGGCATCGTGCACCAAAGAGATAGCCTCGTCTAATGTGTGGGTTTAAACATGTTGACTTCATATTGGAAAAACAAAAGAAGGCTGGACATATACTTCCTTTTAAAAGTCGATTTGGCTATAGGCTCGATGATTTGAAGTTATAGCAAAGTATTCTAGAATCTTTTGGTGTACTAAGGAATGGTTTGATCTTGCTCGTTGCATAAAGACATCCCATTATTGTTGCACGTGAATCTTGTATTGGTGGGTAGGAAGAAAATTAGTAAGAACCTTCTAACATAAAGCTTCCCACATAAGAGGACGATCAGTGCTTTTTCGTGTGACATCCCACTACAAAGAAGCCTTACCGATAAAATAATGTGAAGCACACTTGATTTTATCATTTTTAGCTTAACTTTCATTATTAAAGTATGAGTCAAATTGACTTAGCCAAGAGAGAACCTTACAATCATCTTTATTAACATCGTAAGTATTAAATTTAAAGGTCGTTTGCTTATCTTCACCTCTTTGCGGTCGGATTGTGCTTCAAGGGTGACATTGATAGTACGAACCATAGCATCATCGACATAATAAATTTGGAATGAAGGACACTTGATAGATCATAGCTCTTGCTCTAGTTGGGCTCGATGTTGGTGCTCTTCTTCTAATTGTATGGCCAATAAATCCATGCATTGCTCCATGGTTAGTTAGAAGCGGTGTTAACCCCAACACGAAGAAAACAAAATGAAATAGAAAAGACGCAGGGCAAAGGCGGAAAAAAGGTAGCCCGACTGAAGAAAGAAGAGGAGAAAAGGCCAAAAGCGCAAGAGCAACCTTAAAAAGTCCAAGGCAAATGCAAAAGGGAAAAGGTGCATTTTAAAATACAAAGGCGCACCTTGAAATCTTGTAAAAGAGTGCCAGGCGGTGGAAAATCTGGAAAGCTAAAACAGAAGACAAAGACAAAGGCCAAGGCAAAGAAAAACAGAAGACAAAGGTGCACAAGGAAAAGTGCAAGTCAAAACTTTTGTAAAAGAGCGCAAGCGCATCAGGGTTTAACTTAAGGAGCGCCGGGCTCTCACCCGTGCAATTTATAAATGTAGACGGGCGGTGGAAAGGAAGCTAGGAAGATAGAAGGACAATGGGAAAAAGGGCCTAGGCTACGGCCGGCCATGTAACAAAGGGGAAGAGGGGATGACCGCCCAAAATGGATTTAGGGTTTTGTATATAAAGTTGAAAAGTGAATGAGAAGCTCATTCTTGTGTGTGGCAAAAAGTGGCTCCTCCTCTTCTTCTTCTTCTTCTTCTTCTTCTTGCTTGCTTGAGCTTGTGCTTGAGAGAGGGAGTGTGAGAGTGTGAGGGAGTGAGTGTGTGAGGGTGAGGGACCGTGGGGTGGAGAAGCTCTCCATCTTCTCCTCTCTTCTTCTCTTCTCTTCTCTTGCTCGCGGTGATGGAGCTTGGAGCGTGGAGCTTGAGGATGGAGCTTGCTTGAAGCTTGCACTTGGATCGTGGAGCTACTGGAGTGTGCGGGAGAGGATGTAACTCGTAACAGCATGGAGGTAAGCTCACTACACCCATAGATATGGATGGCGCGTCGGCTATGTGAGAGGTAGCCATTAGTGCTTGGCTTGGAACGCTTGAAACAATAAGCGGTCCATGGGTCTTGGCAATGGAACCAAAATGTGGGAGCTTTCGCTCAACCGCCAAGACCCACGAACTGCTTATTGTTTCAAGCGTTCCAAGTTGAGCACTAATGGCTACCTCTCACATAGCCGACGCGCCATCCTTATCTATAGGTGTAGTGAGCTTACTTCCATGCCGTTACGAGTTACCTCCTCTCCCGCACACTCCGGTAGCTCCATGATCCAAGTGCAAGCTCCATCCTCAAGCTCCACACTCCAAGCTCCATCACCGCGAGCAAGAGAAGAGAAGAGAAGAAAATAGGAGAAGATGGAGAGCTTCTCCACCCCATGGTCCCTCACCCTCACACACTCACTCCCTCACACTCTCACACTCCCTCTCTCAAGCACAAGCTCAAGCAAGCAAGAAGAAGAAGAAGAAGAAGAAGAGGAGAGCCACTTTTTGCCACACACAAGAATGAGCTTCTCATTCACTTTTCAACTTTATATACAAAACCCTAAATCCCTTTTGGGCGGTCATCTCCTCTTCTCCTTTTTTACATGGCCGGTCATAGCCTAGGCCCTTTTTCCCATTGTCCTTCTATCTTCCTAGCTTCCTTTCCACCGCCCGTCTACATTTACAAATTGCACGGGTGAGAGCCCGACGCTCCTTGAATTAAACCCTGATGCGCTTGCGCTCTTTTACAAAAGTTTTGACTTGCACTTTTCCTTGTGCACCTTTGTCTTCCGTTTCTCTTTGCCTTGGCCTTTGTCTTTGTCTTCTGTTTTAGCTTTCCAGATTTTCCACCGCCTAGCACTCTTTTACAAGATTTCAAGGTGCGCCTTTGTATTTTAAAATGCACATTTTCCCTTTTGCATTTGCCTTGGACTTTTTAAGGTTGCTCTTGCACTTTTGACCTTTTCTCCTCTTCTTTCTTCAGTCGGGCTACATTTTTTCCGCCTTTGCCCTGCGTCTTTTTTATTTCATTTTGCTTTCTTCGTGTTGGGGTTAATATTACCCCCCGCCTAGACGAGTGCCAGTCCTATGGCACTCACCGTCGTAGGTAGCAGGCGTTTAGCATGCACTGAAGACGTGGGTGGTAAGGACGTCTGTGGTTGCCATGGCTGAGTGTTGGTAGTGGTGGGGAGGAAGGTCATTGGGGGCATGTTGGTGGGTTAAGTGGTAGGTGGTAGGGCAATGGGAGTTGGTGGTAGGGCTGTGCTTTGAGGGGGGTTGCACTGATGGAGTACAATGGCAGGCTTACAGGGTGATACAGATAGGAATTCGGAGTTGTGTTGATGAAGAGCAAATGATACCCTCGTTTTAGTCTTCTATACCTGCAATTGAAAACCTCTCATAGGTGATTTCTCCCTAGGGGAAGTGCTAGTCTTCTTTATCGTGCACAAGACATAGTTCAATTAGTTTGGGAGACAGGTCGAACTCTAAGCAAGCTGAGAGTATTGTCCTGCACTTGAGGACCTAAACTGTGTATATACTTCGGTGCAGATATTATGCGAGTGCTCGTGCATACTTAGATATTACGTAGGTAGAAGACCGCGAGCTTGTTTCTCATAACGATGTGCGGATAAAGCAAAGTCATCCATGGTGGAAGAAGTACACGTGAAGGTGTATTAAGACATCCTGTGCATTGTGATTGCACAACGTAATAGACTAGGATGCAGGGATAATGCACTATTGGTAGAGCTGGTATACATTGGGCCTGTGCGATGAGGACAGTGTACTGTTCATGGCTATTCATGCAGTGCTTACCACAAGTGATTGCAATGGTATTAAGGCAGAGTGCAAGGGGGAATTGTGTGAATGGGTTAGGGTGACAAGGCTAACCATAGGTGAGACAAGCTCACTTAGGTCTGTCCTGCCCCTGATGTGCCCTGAATTATTGTGGGGGATGCTAGGGGGCTAGGGGACTAGGGACGGAGCCAGCCGACCAAGGTCACTGGACGTACCTAATTTGAGGACCCCTAGGTGCGGTGCTGTGATTGTGGGTGCTTCTTATCTTTTCGTTTTTTTCTTTTCTTTTCTTTTCTTTTCTTCTTCTCTTTTTTTTTCTTGACTTGCCTGAGTACAAAGATTGCAATATGTTGAGGCTATGGGAAATGTCAAGCTTCGAGGGCTAAGGAAATGGACATGACAGTGATGATTGTGCCCTAGCCCCGTTGTTAGAGAAGCCGTGGTTGCGATGTTGGTACGATTGAGGTGACAACCGTCGTGAGCTCACTGTAGAGCTTGACCCAAGAAGAGAGTCTGGCTTATGACTATACTTGGGTTCGTGCGATGTGGCACTCGCAAGGGTGATTTTTCACGTTCAGTAGCGTGGCTTTGTTGCGGTTCTTTGTGCGGTTGGTGGTCTTGCGGTGACCTGGGCGTTGAACATGTTTGCACGAAGACCTGTGTCATCCTGCATCCACTTGTCACTTCATGAGAGTATATGCTGGCATGCGTCAAGTACAACGAACAAATGCAATCATGTTAAGACATAACTTTTCAAAATGCTATGATGCTAATTGCAATGCCTACTCCATTGCTTGTTAAAGACGTGGCATACATTAACGATAGGTAAAGAAAGTATGTACAAGTGGGGAGCTTGCCCCTTAAATCATCAAAAGACTAAAGTTATGGCATGATGACTTGTCAAGTTGCTTGTACTTCATAGGGGTTACTCGATTTGCACAAGGCGGGGTGAGTCTGGGTGGTCAGGCAACTGAGGCTCTGCTGGTGCGGGGCTCCTATGAGGTTGGGCAGGGAACATGTCGGCCGTGACATGAATGGTGTAATCTTTGGCCGCCACCATTTCCAAAATGCCTTTGAACAATTCATTGAATTCTTCCCTGTCCCGAGCTGCCCTTTCTGCCTTTGGGCACCTGGTGCCCGAGCGTCCGTTGGGGGTTTGTGCAACTGGTGTTGCCACATCTTGCGTGGTTCTTTGAGCTTCGACTCCCTTGGTCCGAGAATTGTTTGGCATTCGCTCGGGGTGGTGTCGCTTGGGACCTTGTTTCTTTGCATACCTTTTGAGGGTGGGCACGTAGCGCACCAGTGGAGGGGCGTGTGCTGCATGTTCCTGTCATCCGTGGAGGGTATCTTTGCAAGCTAGCTACCCTAGGTTCTTCATGTTTTTCTCATAGGGGGACCTGCAAGATGCAAACCAAGGGTTAGGCCTTGATACGGAATAAAACCGTTCGCATGGGAGGGATTATAGTGTGGGTTATCAAGCGCATATGACAAGAAGGGGAGGGGTGAGACGTGCAGTGCTTGTTGTAGAGGGATGGCTCCCGTGATGATGTTCATTTAACCTCCAGCCATTAGCAGATCTTGGCTCACGCTGAGTTACGTGGACTGGTGGTCGTGGATTGGGGCAGGGCTCATCCTTGGAAGGATAGACCGGAAAGGGAAAGGTGTATAGAAAGGGACTGCACCCTGCCTACATTATCAGAGATGTTGGTCAGGGCTTCCCATGGTGGCAATGAGGGGTGCATGCCCTCCGCCTGGAGGTGGAAATGGTCACGCAACTTCTAAATATGTGGTGAGAGGAGGACCCAAAGAGCTTAGCCTGTTGATCCCAACTCTTCTGCCTGTGCTTGACTATTACTGCTTGTGTGTGGTGATAGTGTCTATTCAGGGTCACAAAAAGTCATTGTTTATTTATATACATATCCATGAATCCATGTCGCTTCATGAGGATAAAAACCAATTATAGAACTTCGGATTGTATTGAAGCGTGGCATACGCATCCAGTACTTGTGGCAACTTACTCAATACCGATAGATATTTTGCAACATTAAGTAGCATGGAACCTTGTCCGAGTCTACTGGCAACATGTAACTCCTCCTCAGTGAGAACCTTATCACATAGAGGGTTCTCTTGGCTAGGTTCAGTCCGTACCCCGAATGGCAGTCAGCACTCGAAGGGAAGTTGGTGCCACATAGGTTGGGTCTCTTTGAGACCGCCATTTGGCCAATCGCTCCTCTGAGACTGTCATGATTTGGGCTCCTAGTTCGGCCATTGCAACGCGGTTTTCACACCAACGTTGTTCAAATTGACTTCGGCCCTCTGATAGTCGCTTTAGTTGCCCTCTAAGAGATTTGGTTGGCAAAGCGCATCATTGAATGTGACCATTAAGCGCAGTTCGTCGGCTTCCTCGCCAGAGATGAGTCACATGCGTTCATACAGGAGCCTGTCATAGTGCTCGTTAAGATATTCTTGCTCTTCCCAAGATAAGGGAAATGGCAAGTATTCTTCGAGCTGCTCTTTGGGGAATGTGCGCATGTCCGCTAGGACATAGACACGTGCGAATACTTTGAGCTTAGCATCCAACTCAGTCAAGCACTCTGTGACACTTCTATGTTCAGCGAAGGCTTGCTCAGTTTTGCTATCTCTTGCAAGGTTCTAGGGGTTTTCCTGGGCTTTAGCATAGCTGGGGGCTCAGGCCTAGATGCGCAAGTTTAGCCAATGCTAGGATTTCTTATGCTCTTGGGGTTTCCATGTTTTTCTTAAGACTTCGTTATTGCATCATGGTTCTCCTTGGATGTGACCGGTATAGGTTTGTCACCCTGTTGTGACAGCGTTATGTCCACCCTTGATTGTGTAATGCAAGTTCTATTATCGGTGGATTGAGCGTTGCAAGCAGCCATTGATGGTAACGACTGCTTTGATTTTTCAGAGCACACGGATGTGTCTAAGGTTTCACCGCTATTAGGAGAGGCATCAATGGGTTCATTGGTGGATGGACTCGACGCTTTATTCATCAGCTCTCTAGTGCTCTTTGTCTCAATGTCCTTGGGGTCCACAACCACCTACAACTGTTGTTTTCACTGTTTTCTCCTCTTTTTCTTGGTCAGTGAAAGTGGATCTCTCAACGACTCAGGACCCTGGACTAGGTCAACCGTTGTTGTGCTTGGTTGGGCCTTAGCATTTCCTTTCTCTAGTGTGTCCTCATGGGACATAGCCGTGGCTTGCTGATTAGCCTCGCCAGGTTGTGAGGGTACAACTGTCTCCCTTGTGGGAGAGTCTAGCTCTTTAGCTAATTCCCATGTGTTTAACTCCTCCAGCCTAGGCTTTAGACGCTTTGGAAGTGCTAGAGTTCTTAATGAAGTTGGTTGCGACACCTTCTCCACAGGTAAAATACTAAGGACATGTTCAGCAAGGGGCATTGTCACGGCCAAGAGCTGTGACTGCTGTGATCCCAGATTTAAAGTACTAGCAGCTAGTTCAGTGGACTTGCTACTATTGGTGGATTGCGGTGTCAAGTCCTTAGGCCAATTGGGAGTGGTCGTGTCTTTTGTTGCCCTTAGAGCATTCACTTGCGTAGATCGAGTATCAGTTGAGCTAGCCACGGTGGATTGCATAGGCCTATCCTTAGGTTCAGAGCTAAGGGTGGTGTTGTGTCTTGCCTCTTGGACATCTGGAAGCTTTGATGGAGATAAAGATTGGGAGTGAACAGCCGCCATTGACGACTGTTGTTGTGCTTCCTATGTCCGTTTGGAAAAAGAGGGTGTAGGAGATCTAGGACTCTTAGGTGGACTTGGCATTGGCTGAATGATTTGCTCGAGGCTATTAGACAATTGTGCCATTTGCTTTGTTGAGCGATTAGCCTTGCCATGAGCAATGTTGTGCCTATGATGCCTATTATCCTCTTGGAAAATCAAAGGCTCTTTGGGCACTAATGGCTTTTGTGCATGCTCAATGGCTACATATGACATCTGCTTAGTAAGCATGCTAGGC